>NC_139243.1:58340217-59540217 GCF_977018435.1 Lepisma saccharinum | reverse complement strand
TGGCTACAGCACTGCTATGCAGGGATTTGGAACTGCATAAGACAGGAAATGTGTTACACTGATGAGAAGAACCTATTGAAAATTAAACTTGTTAGAAATAATTACTGAATTATTAATTACAGATATTACTCATTGTCCCTATCTCTGACAGAGCTGTGCTGTGATTAGGTACAGGCTTCAAAACAGATTTCAAACAAATATCTTGCCTCTTCTTGCATACAGACCCGAGCCTGGCTGATATTTCTACAGCACTGATGGGGCAGGGGTTTGGAACTGCATAAAACAGGAAATGTGTTACACTGATGAGAAGAGAATTAAATTACACTTGCAGCAAATATTTATTTACCTTGATTGCTGTCTCTGCTGAAATAATCAGGGCTGCCTGCTGCTTGTTGATTCCCAACTGCCAGATTCCTGTGCCTGAAATCACACTGAGAGGCTAGACAAAACTCTCCCACAGTTGCATATGTCATGTAAATTATTCTGCCCCAGTGCCTGAACAATACAATCATAAGTGCAATCTCTAAATTTTTGCCTTATAAAATACAAGATAAGCTCATTCAAATATATATAGTTGGAATTTGATACAAACTCTGGATTGAAATCCTCACCACTGTACAAATGCCCATTATCAGTTGTAACAAATTCAATATTCTTATTTTTAGATATCCTGTTATTAATTTTATTGAATATTTATAATGTCTCCAATTTAAACTCTGAGATGCAATCATGTGCATCCTATACTCAAAACAATTGTTATGAGCATTGTTGAGCCAATAATTGTCAAACAATTTCAAACTTAAATTATAATGGCACCTGTCTGTATAAAAATTAACAAAAAATCCAGCAATTCTCTTGTTCTTGTTGTATACACGCCTCTCAAACTCACTGATAAAATTGAGATACAGGCATTGGAATGGCCTGTTACTGGCAAGCACCCACTGCATTTCAGTCTCATTCTGCACAGCAAACAGGTCATACTCGGACAGGCCAGAGAATCTAAGCTTGAAATCATCAACAAGTGACTTGGATTTTATGTATTTTGAAATGCATCTTCTTTCAAAAAATCCTGTGTCAAGATTATCCATGCAAATTAGAAAAAATACACACTGCCTTCTATAAGTTATTTGCTTGCTGCTGCTGCTGCCTTGTATTCCTCAGAAACTGCTTATGTGCTCAGAACTTGTTGTTCCTGTTAAACAAAAATAAATATTAGAATTTTGTTATGTTTATTATATAAAATTTCTTGGGGTTCAAATCAAAATTCTATGCTTAATAAAAAAATATCAGTTGGGTTCAGCAGTGTGTTTTGTATATTTAGTGTGTGTGTGTGTGTATGTGTGTTAATATTTTTGGCTTTAGTATTTATATAAAATTTCTTGGGGTTCAAATCAAAACTCTATACTTAATAAAAAATATCAGATGGGTTCAACAATGTGCTTTGTGTGTGTGTGTGTGTGTGTGTGTGTGTGTGTGTGTGTGTGTGTGTGTGTGTGTGTGTGTGTGTGTGTGTGTGTGTGTGTGGGTGGGTGGGTGGGTGGGTGGGTGTGGGTGAGGGGGGCTTAGTTTTAGGTGTGGGCAAAAAAAATATCAAGAAGGGCATATTTTTAACAAATTTATGGACAACAATCTCACAGAAGTGCCTTTTATAAGTGTAGGCAAATCAATCTGAGGGGGGTCATACTTTGTACACTAGGATTCAAAATTCTTAGAATTATGAACATATCACACTTGAAGAATTGGGGAATAAGGGCATCTTGGCATAATTTTAAGTGTGGGCAAATCGGGCTGTTTAATTATATAAGCTCATACTTTGTACACTTGTAAGTGGTCCTGGTTGTATAGCCAATTACATATTAATCATCCCAGTCATGGATAAAAAATTATCCATGTTGCCAAGGAGACCTAGGTCCAGGGGAGGGGAATCTTTGATATATCCAGCTAAATCCGACATAGTCAGGTGAGACAATATCTCTAAATTGCTTTTCAATTTCCACTCACTAACTGATGGACATTCAGCAAGCCATCAACCTTCTTCCCCTCTCTCCCAAAAATCGTCATTTCTATTTGACTTGGCCTTTCTACTGGTCTCCTACCACCAGACTCACCAACATGGATTCTCTATATATTTATATCCTCTCGTTCATATGAACCAGAGGACCAACCCATCAATAAAGGCGTTTTTCACTTGATTATTTTTTTGTAACATTAAGAGATTAAATTGTTTTATTCACCTTCACTATCACTGACTATTTATACCTTCCAGCACATTGCACTCGGAAACAATTTGGTTCGACATCATCAATGGTCAAGAAAATCATTCCAAGTCACCACAGCTAGAAATAAAAAAAATGAAACACTGAAACAGTTGTGAAAATAGAAATTCACAAAATGAATTATATTATTATTCGGTCTAAACTTAACACACAACAAAACATTCAGATCTCATTTTTATGTCAAATCCAGTGCCCTGAGTGACCATTCGCGGAAATTCCGCCACTTCAGCGTCAGCAAGAAATGAGTGATATTTACGTCATCTCTCATTCGATTCTTAGGAAATATGAAACTGAGAAATACGTCAGAAAACATGACTGTGATAGCTATATTGTTCCTAAAGAAACTAAATGTTACTTCGTATTTAATAGTGATGGCTTTTTCAAAGATACATTTCTTACTTATTTCTTAATGTGCTCTGAATCAAAAAATTGAGTCCGCTTCAAAAGTTGACAAATTTCTTCCACTTGTCTCGTAAGGCTACACGTGTATATCTTTAGCTAAGATAATTTATCTGGCAGATTAGATATTCTCCATTGCAATCTCAATATTTAATCTGGCCAATTTAAATTTAGCTGTTGCTACATTTTTCAATGACGAAGAAAAATGTTGGATGAAGCAGATATATTCGTTACTAATTCCTATCATTCGTAACCTCTGTACTGTTTTTTTTAAGTGCCACGATTTCAAGGCCTTGTCCTGTCTGTCTGTCTCTCTCTCTCTCTCAGGTTTTACCCGCTCATATTGACTGCTTTTCACGGTAGAGATATGAACGGGCGGGTATGATTCGCTGGAAGGAGGCCAATCCACTAAACCGATCTGCAACCTATCGGGTATGCTGGACAAACGCAGACATCTCTTCAAGGGTATTTGCTTGGCGGACCCACATGCTCCAAACTGATGTGAACTGATGTCATACACTAACGATTCGCGCCTGTGTACGAACGGATATTCACGGTTTATTCGGGACTTTGAGATTGTTTCCTCTAGCAGACGGTACAGTGTGACGGCAGTCCATTGGCAATAAGAGAGCAGGTGGTTCAAATTTCTTAATAAACGCTATACATTTGATTCGGTGTTGAAAGCCATATACTTGAGACATGAATATTTTGAGACCCTTTCCAGTGTAAATGAAAGTGTGCTAAACCAACGAAGGCTGCAAAAAATACCGATTAGAAATATATTTTCCAAGGTTGGCCAATAGCTGAGTGGTTAAGGTAGTGTCGTACGGTGGAGAAAGTATTGCGTTTGATCCCTGTTTGGTGATCGCAGGCCCAACTGGCAGCTGACCTACTTCTTCCTACATAGCACAATCGTCTTCGGGGATATGTGCCTACATGAGTGTCAACATTCTCAGTAGCGAAGTAAGAGCTGTAGGGGCAACATGGCTCTCCCGTTACCACATTAAGAATGCTTTGTATATTATTGTACTCAGTAACGGCGCTGATACCCGCCCCCGTTTTACAGTACGGTTGGCAGCATTCTGCATATCCGATGCTCATTTGTTTCGTCTCACCATGAACTTTCGGTGCCTTGGGACTCGAAAGTTTCCAATGTCAGTCGAAGAGAATTCAACTGATCGCTGATTCGTTGTTTCCCAGTCGCCAGTTGGAATTGGGAGCGGTGTAGCGACGTTCAGTGTTTACGCACTCAGTTTAATGTTTCCGTGATGTTAGCATGTTACACGTATGATTAAGTACAACAGTTTTTGAAGGCTAATTCACAAACAATGGTCTAAACCAATGCATATTTTCTAAAAAAGTTGTTTGTAATTAATAGACCCATCGAACACGATGTCACCAGACGGATGTTCTCATTCAAAATTTTTGAGATTCATCCTTCGCAGCCTATAAGTAAGGGATCATTAACGTCTGAAATACAATCTTCGTTCTCAACCCATGTTTTCTCATGCATTGATATACAAAATTCGAACATTCTCATCTCTGACAATGGATTCCACTTTAAACTGTAGGTCCAGTCCCGATTAGCCTTACTGTGCATAAAGTGAATTAAAAAAGAAGAAGAATTATTTGCGTGAAAAAGTAACACATAAGAAATACATTCTTATAGGGCAGCGAATTAGCAAGTGTACAAGTAGAAACAATGCGTTAAAATTATTAACAAAACTATTCCATATCAACACAGCTAGAAGTAAAAGCAAATAAAAAATGAAAATAGTAAAATAGAAATTCACAAATTGAATCAAATCATGATTGATTCTAAACTTACCACAGTTAGTTACATTTCGCGGAAATTCTGTCACTTCATCGTCAGCAACAGAGTCGGTCAATTTTCGTGTCCTCTTTATTCGATTCGTAACGAAGATGTAACTGTTACATGATAGAAGACATGATTTTGATAACGATATTGTTCCTAAAGAAAATAATGTTATTTCGTATCTACTCATATGACAGTAATGACTTTTTCAAATATATATATTCCTAATTTCTTACCTGATTGTTAATATTTCCCTGAATCAGAAAGTAGAGTCCGTTACAGAAGTGGATGAAATGGTTCCACTCGGCACGTAAGGTTACACGTGTATATCTTTAGCTAAGATAATTGTACTTGCAAATTAGATAATCTCCATAGCAACCACAATATCTAATCTGGCAAGTAAGAAGTGTTATATCTCGTACTGTTGCTTAGTCCAATGACGAAGCCTAATAATGTCCGAACTCTCTGTCGACAGAGACCGGGGTTCGATTCCCGGGGTGGGTGATCGTTATTTTTCCGGCCATGCTCCCGCCTAAACGACTCTGGCCACACACAGCCTCAAATCGGTGGGTCCCTGGGGCCAACCCTGGAGGGTAAAGGTGGCCGGGCGTGATGCTGATTCCATGATCCCAACTATGACCGAGATCAATAACATGTGGAGCTCTACCTCTCCATCACCCCATATGGCTTTATCCTATTGCCTGTCTCTGTCTCTCGGATATTCCAACTCGCAGTAATACATTTACCTACGGCAGTAACTAAAGTATGTAACAGCTCCCAAGAAGTGTGCGGAGCAAAGCCGTGCGTAAGGGTAGAGAAGGGGAGAAAACGAGTGGGCGGAGCAAAGCTGGAAGCGGAGCCTCGTTGCCCTCCTCCATGCATTCACTTCTACCCCAACGTGGTCATTGGCTGAACCCCCTCAGTCACTTATTGCGCAGAGGATTTGTTTTCGTTCGCTTGCTCCTCAGATACCTTGGACAGAGTATACGAATGACAATATAACACAAAATGCAGTACTAAAAACTGGGATAGAACTAGTCGCTGAAACGTACTCCTTAGAGCTCAAGTAATTCATCATGATCATCCATGAAAGTAGTAGCCATCGTAGAGGTGAGTTTTTGTTTTTGATGACAGGAGAGTGGCCTTCATAGAGAGGTACTGTCGCTGCGGAAGAATGACTCTAATCAAATTCCAAAGTAATGGAATGTTAATGGGGGGATATGATGTGTAGAATCAAGTGTAGAGAATTGATTCTAAACTGTAATTATGTGTTTGATTTGATTTGTTTTATGTTGAATAAACATTTGTATGAGAGGAAATGTGGCACGAGCTTTCTTGCGTCTATCTGAGTAATGGGTTCCCTGTCGATCAACAAACAGGAGCGACACTGGACTCAGTTCTCTTTTGACTCAAGTTCCCTTCTCTCTCGATTGTTTCCCAGGGAACTGCGCCGAGGGTTCGTCGTCTCAGCCAGTTGGGGGTGGGTTCGGGGGTTGGTTGTTGTACTGCTCTGTGCCAGGTTGCTCTCCCTTATTGGAAGAATCCAACCACGGCCGTATGCCGTGATCGAAAGGGGTGCTTACCTACTGTCCAAGACTCAACAGGCCTAGCATCTGCTCCCATGTGGCTTTTCATGGTTTCCTTGTGACGTCGCATCAAATTCTCTTTCACGATTTAGCCGGTGTGAAAACCTCGATCACTCAGCCACCTCGAGGAATCACCTGCCGAGGTCTCATCGATGGATGTGAAGGTTTGGACACTGCAAGAGATTTACCTGCACGTTCTTCCCCACTCCCACCCAAAAGCGTCCCCTTCTCCAGAGCCTTTCCTGGCTATCGTCTCTACACTCTGTCCCAGCTATCTCTGGAGCAAGCTAACGAAAACAAGTCTTTGCGCAAGTAGTGACGCAAGTCGGCTGCACCAATGAACACGTGAGAAGAAACGAGATTGCGTGGAGGAGTGTATGCTACTGTAGTTATATTGGTTGCATATCCAGCTGGCGCCTGGGAAATAATGAATCAGTGATCAGTTGAATTCTCTTCGAACTGACATCGGGCATTGTGGTGTCACAAAGTTGCCGGCGGGACGAAAATAATTAGTGTCGGATACACGTACTGGAGAGAGAGAGAGAGAGAGAGAGAGAGAGTTGATTAGCGCCATTACTGGATAAAAGTTGATGTACAATAGTACACAAAGCACTGAAAATTAGTACACAAACACCCAAAAGCTTTACAAACAAGTTAATATAAACTACTGAAAAATAGACGTACGCTTGACAACGTTGCTTCGGGAGAGCGATGTTACCCCTACAGCCTTTACTTCACATCTGAGGTTGTTGGCACTCATGGAACCATACCCGCCGGAAGATCATTTGTGGACAGCTGGAGCTACGTAAGTCAGCCGCGAGTTGGACCTGCGATCAGTTTTGAGCGTGAACTGCTTCGCTCTGTCCAAGCAATTTCCCCCTCTGCCGTCATGCTCCAGGCCCGTAGCTAGAGGGGAGCAGGGGGGGGCAACTGCCCCCCCTGAGAGCCTGCCTTGCCCCCCCTGTGAAAAATACAGAACATATTCCTACCTGGAATTTTCACTAATCTTTACAATTATATTCTGTATTACTCTAGCAACATAATAAAGACATTTATTGATTTTGTGATTTATGAAGGTTGATTCCGTATAATGTCGTATCAGGATTGGGGGGAAAGAATTCCCTTCCAGTTTCAGACTTCGGGAAATGATTTCGCAATTTTCAGTATATAGAACAGTTGTGACATTTTGAGTAGTCTTGTATTAAAGGTGCCTAATGTGTTTGGATGTTTTTCTTGGATGTGTTGCTATGAGGTTTGAACTGCATAATTTTTTGTTTTCCAAGTCTACCTTTTGGTAATAGCGATTCATGTGATAGAAAGAGGGAGTGGATATTTGATTTTTGTTACTTAGCGCTGCTTTTCTGCCACATCTAGCTAATCGTGACAATGAGTGATGACATGAAATTGATGAAGAGACTCACAAACAGTGTTGCAACCACAGGGGGCAGGGACATTGCCCTCCCAATCTTGGACGGTAGTCCAATCTAGGGGGGGCAATCATTGAAGTAATGAAACATGACTAGCAGAATCTAAGAACAGCAGGACAAATGGATACTCGAGATGTAATTAATTTTCAAGTGTTTCTTGCACTTTTCTTCCAGACGGCTAAGGGCACTTGCAGTGGGCACAGAGGCGCAATTGCACCTTCGATTTCAAATTTTATACAAATAAAAGTACATTTCGTAAAATTTTCTTGCTAGCTTTGCTCGCGAGCAAAATGCCTGCTCTTATAGTCCAAGTTCAGAGCCATAGCTAGGGGACGGCGGAAGTCAGCCTTGGGAGCCAAAACGATCTAAATGAAAAAATAAATGTTAGAGAGAATGCCATGGCATCCGTGATATAATTTGCACCCTATTAAATAAATATTGTTTTCAGTTTGCAAATATTTGGATCTAAGAATTTTCCTGCTCGCTTCGATCCCAATATGATTCTTTTCTGTAATGCATTCTAAATTACCCGAGAGAGAAATAAGGCTGGATATATACTTCAGATTGTTCCTGCTTAAATGCATGAACAATTGTTTTGAGAAAAAGGAGCGCCCACATTTGAGACACAATTTAGCTGAGGAATTGATCATGTAGCCTAATGTATTTAAATAATATATATATATATTAAATAAAGATATAAATTCTTTTGATATTGTATGTCTCCTATATTTGGATTTTCTTTTTTACAAGTTTAGTATGTGCCACTTATAACTGTTTATGTTTAACCCGTATGATTTATTTGTATTTTTGTGTTTGCATTTTGTTCTTTTTATTGTAATCCTACTCCATTTGTAATATTTAGTATTGTATGACGTTTTCCACACCCATGGCTATGGGTCTACGGAAATAAAGAAATTATTATTATTATTATTATTATTATTATTGAACTTTGAATACGTACACAATTTAGCATTAACATGTTGCATATGTATTTTCTTATTTTACGTTGCTCCATGTTGCATATGTGTAAAATATAGTACATGAAAATTATACGTGTCATATGTACAAAAAGAATAATGTTCGTCATGCATATTCTGTCTTTCAAAAATACAGTTTGTGTGCTTGTTTTCCATTACTAGCTAATATGAAATTGAACGTGTTGGAAAAATATTTCAAATAATTTGTTCGAACACAAATGCTTTAGCACCGACTTCTTCCCCACTTTTGCATGATTTACGACGATAATAACGTATTTTAATACTGCTATTATTACTACCACTACCACCACTATATTACTATTATTTTTATTGCACGTTTGTCCTTGTACTTGACCCCCTCTCCAGATAAAAATTTGTGGTTTCGCCTCTGCCCAGGCTCGAACCTGGAACCCCTGGCTTCGTAGTGTGTTATGTAACCATCCCACCATGGAGGTCGTCTAGTGAAAGATGTAGGACAGCTTACTGGCTCAAATTATTATCAAACACGATGAAAATGTGATAGTGTTTCACAATTATTATTTCGGTTAGAAAGCGATAAAATTTGTAGCTTGATACGGGTTACACTAAGCATCTTATGGAGTGTAAATATCAATTTCAAATCTTATAAATCATTTCTCTATGCAAACGCATCAAATGTGATAAGCAACATAGGCGTGTGTTATGATATCCATTTTATAAAGGAAAAGTTAAGTTTTGACCCTTACTGTTTGCATGATATCGTTTCCATAGCATGTTATATATTGCTCTCAGAATTTTAAACGGCAGTAAAAATTAATGCCATCTGCAACTGCGAAGCTATCAATGGGATTGCATACATTAAGGACAGAAGATGCCTTATTTCGATTGCTTGTAACATCGAAAGTAGAATTAGACAAGTAAATAGTGACTGAGAAGAGTTGCTTGCCTTGATGTCCTGTACACACTGTGAAAGTTGTCTGTGTTATCAGGCGGCACCCTATGAATATAGGTTCAAGAAAATGACAAGTAGAAAAAAGCTGCAGTGAAATAAATACGATTGATTGATTGAATTGGTGTTTTAAGTCCTCTTTATGCACAGTAAGGCTAATCGGAACTGGACCTACAGTTTTAAAGTGAGATCCGAACCACTATGTACCTCCACCGGGAATCGAACCCGGGGCCCCTTGATTACAAGGCAACGACGCAACCACTACGCCATTGCGGAGGCCCCAAATACGATTGAAAATCTCTCAAATTATATTCTATTTACATTGTGTTTGTTGTAGACGTTGTCTGTTAAAGTACCTCAGACACAACCTAATTTTTTGACAAATTATTATGTCAACTCTTCTGCTAAGGAGTGGATTCTCCTAATTTTATTCATTCTGCCATTCTGTGACTGGCAGAAATCAGTATCAGCATTAAAAAGACTGATGTTTGGGGTTTGTACGCTTCTGCTCAAAAAGTGGTGGCGATAAGCGGCCCAGAGACCTCGTGCCGCGGAAATGGGTTAAGGCGAAAGAATTTTTCATAATGTAAAGAGGATACAACACTTCCCTCTATAAAACTTGATATGAAATATTAATGATGACACTGTAATCCAAGAAGTCATGGATAAATCATTCCTATTTGATTGTCGGGTGTCAAACACATGTATTTCAACAACACAATATTTTGCAAAATGGTTAACGTAACCAGTAGGCAAACATTGTCTGTAGTGATGCAAAAGTATTTCATTTCAAGCAAATAGAGTCCGTGGTGGAGTAAGAGACCCATGTTTCATAGTTTTAGCAAGTAGGCCTACAAAAAATGTATTACACATTTTTACACAATTCATCAAAGTCTAGATAATATGTAACCATTATTATTTAATTAATTAGATTTTTCTTGGATAATACAACACAATGGTGGTGTTGGATTCTCGTTAGATTCCTTTGTGCGTAAAAATCTTGCATACTGGAAACTAGAGGGAAACATTATGAAGCACGATTTATAAAGGACTTCCTTAATCAGTTCTGCAGAGAAGCCCGAAGCTGTTGGTACATATTAATCGCCTATTAACATTATTGATCTGTAAATATAAAGTAGATACAGTCCCGATTAGCCTATTTATCTTAAACTTTATCTTTGTATTCTTTGGTAGTCCGAAAGGTTATTATCGAAATATTGTTATTTGATGTTTGAACTTTTATTGTTCGTTGGAGTTTCAAGATAACATCCCTTTCCTCTTACTTATTTCTTTTGGAGGAGGGGGTGCAAGTGCCTCTCTGTACCTTGCTATATCTGTCAATGCAACACAATATATTAAAAATTTGCCCCCTCTAGGATTGACTTTGCCCCCCCCCCCTACTAAGAATTCCTGGCTACGGGCCTGCATTGCTCCACAGGTACTAGGAATAGATTAACGTCAAGTGGCTTGTTGTCCTATTCCTTCTGCTTCCATGGTCCGCCCGTGATCTCGTCTTGCTGCCATCCAACCCACGCGACCATCTCTATGACAGCTTACTTGCATACACTCCACAGGCCTGGTGACGAGAAAAGAAATCATTCCGCTCCACTGCTGTGTCTTGTATCGCTTTGCTATGTTCACTAGACAACTGTCTCGTTAAAGCCGTTGCTGTAAAGGAAATTCGTTTTTTCTATGAAGCAGGGCTAACTGAAGAGGAAACCCTGCTGTGTGACAATGAGTTATTTCTGGTGATTACGAGCACGCTTAGACCTTGCGCTGGCAACCACGAGTCAATTGTGTCCTGGACTTTTTGTCTGTCTGAACTGTTTATATACTCTTACATACTACTATACTATACCCTGTCTCAACTATGTCTGAGGCAAGGCCGCATCTAGATTAGAGAAGGTGGTGATTAAGTGGGCGGAGCTAAGCTGTAGACGCTGCTGCGAAAGCTGGAAACTGCAGTCACTTTCCCCCTCCACGAAGTCCCGTTCCCTCTCACGTGTTAATTGCTGGAGCCGTCTCGCGTCACTACTTGCGCAGAGACGTGTTTTATTTTGCTTGCTCCAGACACATCCGGGACAGAGTTTAGCATAAGGTAGTTAACGTGGATGACAACTATTTGGGCTACCGTGCCGACATCTATTGGCCGTCATTTGTACCTTGCTTAGTACATATTACTCATATGGCTCATATTGCTACTAAATGCTTACAACAGTGCCGGAATAAACCATTTTAAACTTAACGTGTGATAAACTCATGATTGTAAGCGCATCGTCCCATCGTCGCTGTTTCCTGGCTTTAGAGACCGGAGCACGCGACTTCTTCTTTTCAAGCATTTCCCCAGTTGTCCTCACGACTCGGAGCCAAAGACAAAATTTTTGACAATCGAACCTGGAACCGCTCTCACCGAAGGTGAGAGCGCTTTTAATTTGGGTACGCAGGAACCCAATTGATACAATTGAATTCACACTACCAACCATTTAATCTACGGCAATTTTTGTACCATGTTCCTCAATTATAGCTTTCATTCGATCGTGGAACAAATACAATCCTCCTGAAATTACACTCTCCTTAAAAGGACGAATTGCAAAACCTTACTTATCCTGTGTTTTGTCCTTGTCTGCGCTTAGTGCTTCTTCACAGCCTCTGCATTTAACTATGGAAAGAGATTTTAATCCTCTGAGAGAGATGTTCATTTTAGATAAGGTAAGAGGTCCTGTATAATATGATGAGTGCAAAATTGCCTAAGTGTTGACGCACCACAATTTTAATTTCCATCAATGAAGAGCTGAAAAACAGGACGAGAACATGTAAAGGTAAATAAATCTAAGTCATTTTGTTAAACAAAAGGATGGCAAACATCGTATCTCAACCCCGTGTGTGCTCTAGTGCCACCTCAAGCAGATAAACTTACACCTAATTCTCTCCTTCCTTTATAAAGAACTTTTATGTAGTACACGACAATCTTGAGACATGGACCGAAGGGTCGGCCCCGCATCGTCCTACGACGCCAGGGGTCCCGGGTTCGAATCCCTGTCTGGACATGGATGTTTGTAAGTGTCTATTCATCACTTTCACCATATAATCACTCATCCTCATCTTCGCAAATTAGGCAAAAGTGACACAATATGCGAAGTGAAATAAAGCAAATCAATCAATCAATCAAATAACGAACTAAGGAAACTTGCATCAGTCTCTACTTTTTCTTAACACAGTGATAAGTGAGATTTTTATTTTTAAATCCACTTCGTAAACAGAAAAGCTTCAAAGGAGCCAAACCACTAGATGCCTCCACCTTGTATCGAACTCGTGAACTATTGATTACAAGGCAACTACGTCATCGGGGGAGCTCTGTGATGTTTAGGAGAATATTGATCATTTAGAAATATGCCAGAAGCAAACGCGAAGGTTATGATAAATTTTCTGGTTCTTTCACAAATGCAGTTTTGAGACTTGTTGACTAAGTAGATATGTTATCTCGTTTCCATGTCAACATGATACAAGAAAGACAAACAAGTATTTCAAACCTATTTTTTTATTATATGTTGTCAAACTCACGTTCCTTAACCCCAGTAGAAACTGAAATTTCGGCAAACTACCGTATACTTTATACAACACTGAGCAACTAATATTAATTTATTTTCTGCATCAGAGACAAAATGAGGTGTTCTTTTACAAACTCGCGTAAGCTGATTTCATAAATAGCCTCCAAAAGTGCGTGCCACGTCACAGATATTAGATTCACAGGATGGTCTAAAACTCACTACCTCATACAGAATGGACACCAACATCACAAATATTATTCAAGCTTTCGTGCTTTTTTTAATAAAAATGTAATATAATATAATATTCTCAAAGAATAACAAGACATTACAAGAAAAAGTAGAAGTATATTTGGAACCATGGGACAAAAATAAACAGTATTTCGTATGGGAATGAACCAATCATACATGTTGCATTTGGCAGTGGACTCCTCTGGGTAGTTTTTTAAGGTGCTCTTTCTCCCTGTAGAGAGACTAATTGTAATCCCCTCCACTTCTATCCTTATGAGCACGCTCCTCCTGTTCATCGCTTATGATGCCAGATTGTTTGGAAAGACATCCAGATGTTGCACGTGGCACCCTAACACATGGAATGTTCAATGAGGTCATTAACCTGTTGCGCATAATTTTGTTACTTCGTATTTTCCAAGAAGTCAGTACACAGAGTGGCAATTAATTTTCAATCAGCTGATTCAACAGAGTCCATTGCTGATTTGAAACCCTTGACAATTAATTACAAGTAGTGTGATTTACACTTCATTATAATAGGTTATGTATATAGAAAGTTCGTTACATGGCCTTGTTTCATTAAAATTAAATATCAAATTTATTCAATTACTTTGTGAAATCTGAATTATATTGGGTACGTCAACCGAGCTACTGGGTTAGCCTTGGATTTGCCTGAATTTTTCTCCTCCACTCTTTGGTAAATTCCTACGATGTACAGTCACGGGCATTTCTGGGATGTAAGAAACCCCTTCAGTAGTGTAAACTTATTGTTTCAACTTCAAAAAAAGGATGAGTTCTCTTTTCTTTACGATTTAACCTCAGTTATAGCCTTTCATGACGATTTTTTTGTGGATTTTATAGCGTTCAACAACATTTTAGTGCAATTTTCATGGCAACTAAATTTTCACAATAGGATGAGCCCTTTGTGCACATTTTTTTGCAACGGCTCGTAGCCCTTCATGACGATTTTTTTGTGCAACTAAATTTTCGTACCTCACGATCTTACGTGATATAACTTAACCTATTCACTGATTATTTTTTTTCTCGGTCTAAATTAACCTAAGTGTTACCGGGCCACATGGTGCAAAAGAGAGGTACCCCCCAAACCCTTTTTTTTTACCCAGCACCTGTTGACAGAGAGGCAGGACTTGGAAACTTTTTCGATTGATGAAAATTGGTTCTATGATGACCTATACTAATTTTGGTATGGGAGGACAGAGGACACCGAGACTCGACCAACACACTAAACCCGACCTCTCTACGACTACATGTTCGCAAGTTACTAGTGATGAAAGTTTCGGAGGGTGTGAACACATCCCCGTGCCCATGAACTCGGGACTACCAAACTTGGCATACGTACTCTACATCCCGAAAATCGACAAGGCGTGAGGTTTGGGGAGATTTTTCGATTTATTTTTTCGCTATCTCTTACCGTTTTCGAGATATTGGCAATTTAACTCTGGACTTGAAAAATTTTCAGAGTATACGATCGGCCCACCCTTGACCTCCAAACTTCGTACCCGCATCACCAAAATCGACAAGGGGGTCAACGGGCGGAGATTTTTAGATTTATTTTCGCGCTCACCGTTTTCGAGATATTCGCAATTTTTAACGCTGGACTTGTAAAATTTTCAGACCCATATCAATTTTGGTATGATCATTCCTTGGACGATGAAAAAAATGTATTTTTGACAGTTGGCCCACTATTTACCTCCAAATTTCGTACCCGTATTCTACATCACCAAAATCGACAAGGGCGTCGTTGTTTTCATATTTTCATATTTTCCGTCCTTGAATTCTAATGTGTGTTTTGTCTAACAATTGATTAAATTAAGTACCGAACATTATCGAAAAGCAATTCTGAGAACATTATACTGAAATATTAACATTATAATAAGTGTCCTTGCATAGCCGTTTCAATCTTCAAACTGCTTCCAACACTGCTTCTGCATACTTTTCAATAAAATCAATTTACGGTGCTAGCATGTCTCACTGCTACACGGAAAATCATACAGGAGTTTATTTTTCTTGGAAGTCTGGGATTCACCGAACCCTAATATAGTACTAATTATCTTCATCGTTGCGATATAAAAAGAAACATGAGTATTTGTGTTGTGAATAGAAGAGCCAGAAAATCGCATGTCACGGCTTTTGATGTTATCTGTAAAAAAGCATAACAAGAGCGAGAATCATGTCGGAAATAAACTTGTAAAGAGCGAGGCTTGCTGCATGAAGCTTCGAGGATGCCAGTTCCTAATTAGCTCCGTATTAACCAACTAATTCTCTTGCCTTCTTAAACCCGAAGGTTTAGCAACAAAAGCCTTCCATCTCTCAATTTTGTATTTAATTCTGTACAAATCACACAGCTGGAAGCTTGCGTGTATCACCCTCACTGTTTATTCTTTCCGCCCAGCTTTTGACCTTAACTATTGATTATGCATTTTTATTGCATGTTTCCCATGTCAACACACACATTTTTTTTTGTTACGAAGATAGGAAGAGAAAGAATAGTGGTTGAATAATTTCAAGAAGTATTTATTACTAGGGGACAGTGTTTTTTCTTTCTTTCTTTGTTATCGATGGGAACAAGGCAAGACCAACATTACCACTATGCTATCGTGGTGAAGGGCATTTTTCCATTATCAATTGTGTACACACACAAAACTTAGTCTGCATCCATACCTAGACCAAAAGATTCAAACCATGTCTCAGTCCCTTGTGACTTATTTAATTATTTACACTTGTGCTTGTATTTGCTCTCTTCTGGTTTAAGAAGTCTAGAGAGTTAATTAGTTAGTTGTTTCCCACTGCAATATTTGAATTTTGAATAATCACATGTTAGTTATAAACGCATCGTTGATATCTTCCTGTCTGATCATATATGTGTTTGGGTTGAGGCTTCGTATCTGACCGCAACATTTATTTTCTTCTTTTTCTTGTTATTTGCTTTCTATATAGAATATTAGAAACGACACATTTCCATTAACAGTATTCCATGTTATGCAAACATTTAAGTCTATACGCCATCAGGGGTGTGATTGCAACAACGTTACCACTACGTCATCCGACAAAGGCCAGGATTAGTATAATAAAATTTTTTGCTCAAGTCATTTCTTTTTTAATATGTACAGCTATAGGTAAACATAGTAACTTAAGCCCTCACAGTCGTAAACCAACAAAAATACACCTCTGTTAACTGCTTTATGTGGGGGGAGGGGGGAACAATTATAGCTATTGGTGCAATACACTTTGAAGCAGATGTGTGTTTTCTAAGTGCCCCACATCAATTTCATCAAAATAACCATTATTCATCATCATCGTTGTCGTTAGCCAAAATAGCCTCGCTTCTTCTTTATTTTTACAAATTTTCGTATTGATACCTGTACGCCCTGGGCATTTGCAGTTTAACAAAAATCGTCTATAGTTTGAAGTTGTGACCCTTCTCTATACCGTTGCAAGCTTTTTTTTTGTGATTGTTCTCCTCCATTATTCAAAGTACCTCATTTTCGCATATTCATATACACACAAGTGAAGGGAGTTCTTGTTTCATTAGTGATTTTAAATTGTATTTTTGGGACCATACACACACTTCCTAACATTGTTGCCTTGTAGTCGATGAGTTGTGCGGGTACAGATGTGAAGTAGTTAATAAGACCCAACACAGACAAGTCCCCCACCATTTTCTTTTCGACATAGTTGTTGTTTTTTGTTGTTGTTTTGTTACTAGAAAATTATTGTGATTACAGTACACCTGTATCAGTATAGAATAACATGGTGCCATTTTCTGTTTCTGTTGCCAGCAAAAGCAAATCTACAGGCCACAGGTTCGAGAAACAAGACATTTTTTAACATTCTCCTGCGCATAATATGGACCACCTATAGCGATGATATAATATAGATCGTATTAACAAATATACTTCAAAGTTATGTAATACGATTTGGTTTAGTATTTAATCACAGTAGCAAAACAAACTCTCCATTCGCTTCACAACAGAAGTTAAGTGCATTTTGCATGCATGTAGAAGCAGAAATTTACGCCCCGAGGTGTGCCGTTGGAAGACTATACAATGAGACACGGCACCCCATTCTTTACAATAATAAAAATATTGAACAAGTATGCAGTGGAATAAAATCCTTTTGTTTTAGTTTGATGTGAACAAAAGTTTTAGTCCATGCATTGATCTGATCCCCTTTGTCCAAAAAAAAAAAAAAATAAGCTCCGGTCCCATCTGGAGATTGCAACACTGATATGTCCGTCTATTCAGAAAAACCCAAAAGTTTTAACATCCATGGACAATACCGTACAGCAGCTGTTGCGTCCCTCATATGTATAGTTTTTTTTCCTCGTTAGCTAAACGCGAAGATGAGGATTGGAAGATGCTCGAGACTCCCCGTTCATTCGGGTATAACATCTTTCCTTTCTAACACTCCATAATAGGGGCATTTCTTTAGATACCAGGAGCACCTGTCTGATGTGACCGCTCTCGATGTCCCCTATCTGTTTCCAACTTCGCCACTGGACCGTTAACAAAGCCACCTTCTACGCAATTCATAACTGTTGGGTGATATTTAAATATTTATATTCAGCAATACTGAAAACTCACAGACGTGATGACGATTCAAGCAGAGGAAATTACTTTCGCATCACGATACAGCTATATGCATGTAAAACTATTTTCGTCACACACAGGCTAAGAGGTAAAAGGTAACATTTCTCTCCTTCCCTCGCTTTTATCCATCTTCAAATATTAGCGTCCAGTGTCCTTCTAGATAGGAGGTGAATCGTGACTAGCGAAAGTATTGAAATCGAAGTGTGAATTATTTGTTATGGTCTCCCTCCCTTCTTCGCATGCATGTTTCATATCACGCTCGCTGACTTTGAAATAAGCGAAAACACGAAAGACTTTTTTTTTAATTGCAAGACAGCACAGGTTATAACTCATAACTAGGTCTGTTTTGTTTTTTATTTTTTTTAAAAAATAATAATCGTCAGTACATATGACAATGCTTTTGTGACGTACACGCAAAATATCTGTTGGTTGCTGTCCGTGATTAAATTTTTATCCCTGAGAAGCCGGGGACTGAGATTTTCGCTTTCCACATTTACAAACACTATCGTTTACAATAATACCTTCGCTAGAAAGCACAGTGCAATAAATATCCTTTTTTATATATAAATATTTTAAGTTATGCAATAATTTTGGACACCAGCTAATTATCATGGCGTTATATTCGTGTCCATGTCTGAAACTAGTCTTTATATATACAGCCAACTCACTCTTGCAATGTACTATCTGATGCAATATAATACAAACAGCTGTGGAAGGTTCTCGACTCTTCGCGAAACAGGACGTACACGTCAGAGTTATGCAGAAGATGTGGTCGACCCCCTTGTCGATTTTGGTGATGTAGAGTACGGGTACGAAATTTGGAGGTCAAGGGTGGGCCAATTGTCAAAAATACATTTTTTTTCATCGTCCAAGGAATGATCGTAGAGACACGCATTAGCTGTCCTCTCATACCAAAATTGATATGGGTCTCATCTCTGAAAAGTTTACAAGTCCAGCGTTAAAAATTGCGAATATCTCGAAAACGGTGAGCGCGAAAATAAATCTAAAAATCTCCCCCCGTTGACCCCCTTGTCGATTTTGGTGATGCGGGTACGAAATTTGTAGGTCAAGGTGGGCCGATCGTTCGTAACTTCGAAGGTTGTGCATTGACATGTTCGTGTCCTCCCTGACTGGAAATTCAAAAAAATAACGTAGGCTCTGAAACATTTTCCAAGTCCAGAGCTAAAATTTGCAAATATCTCGAAAACGGTAAGAGATAGCGAAAAAATATATCGAAAAATCTCCCCCGTTTACCCCCTTTTCGATTTTGGTGATGTAGAGTACGTGTACCAAGTTCGGTTGTCAAGGATGGACCAATTGCCGAATTATTTTTTTTTTGAACGCTCGATAGGATCATCGTAGAGACATGCGTTAGCATCGGCTCCTAACAAAATGAACATAGGTTATCATCGTGTTGAAGTTTTTTTTGTTTTAACAGGATTTGAATTGTTCAGGGGGCGAGGGGGGTTAAGTTTTTCGAGAATACCACGCATTCCATGTTTATAAGTAATTAAATTTTCAGTAGCAAGCGCATCCTTTTTCGATGTTTCATGAGATTTGGTCTCCAATTAATTTTGATGAGGGAGTAGGGTGTCCATGTTCGAAATCCGCCTTTCTTTGATTTCCACCGATTTGTAAATAGCGCCCAATTCATACGAAGCAACAGAAATATTGTGTGTGTGCAAATTTCGCCCATTGGCAAAGTTGGAAGGGTGGTTAAAAAGCAGAAAAAATAATTCCGTCAAATTTTTTGTGTTCCGTGTTAGAAATGTCAATAATCGTTATTTTTAAAAAAAATTATAGTTTCATTCGTGATTATTTTTTTAAAATGGATTTTTACAGTTTTTCATGTAGCAATTTCACAGATCATTTTTTTTCGATGATGGTATGAAGTAGTTTTATAGGAGAAATATATTTTCACACCCCGCAGTTTCCAGTGATATTTCTTAGAGTTAGCGAAAGTGTGCTATCGAATTATACTCTTGGCGTGATGTGGCACGGAAGTAGGTTGTTAGCGTGGAGGGCTGAAAAAAGGAGACTGAGAGTGAAAACTAAAAGTTTTGGATCCTTGAACTTGATGAATTGATAGATTTATTCGGAACATGCAGTTTTAATAGTGACGTGCACCTGGTATCGAAGATTCTAATATATTTTTGTTTTGGGTTATAAGTGTGTTATTCGATACAAAACTGGATGCCCTTTCTCATTTTTGAACTCCACATTATTTGTAATCCAACCGATGATAATGCAAATGGGTGACATGATAGCAAAGAATAAAATGTTGCAAAAGTTGATCCGTTTATCACGATAGAGAACTCAAAATGTAAAATTTTCATTATCCTCCGCTTACAAATGTTTCTTCATCAATTATCTCCCTACCTCTTAGAAACATGTTCTCTACCTTTTTAAATGTACAACAAAGGCAGTTGACTGTTGTTCGTCGCAGCAAGGGAATAATATTGCTCAAGGAAGGGCGTGGTGATTTAACACATACTCACAAAAACCAATCGTAAAATGTGTCAGTTTCCAAATTCAAGTACTAACAAATGAAAAATGATATTAATTCGGAAAATGTGTGTTACTTTTCTCTGTCTTCTGAAAGTTAAAATATGTACGAAGTAATAATTTTGTCCATGAATGCAAAAAACTTCGTTCCTTTCATTGAAAGCGGTACATACATTAAGTGTGTTTAAAAAATAAAATCATGTTGCATTGAACAAAAAAAAAATATATAAGAACAACGTTGTTGCTTGTAGAATTGTTAATAAGAATATGAAACTAGATGAGAGAGAGTTAGTTAATGTAAAAGGGAAGAATAAATAAGAGAATATATGTATAATATCGCAGAAACTAAAATTCTTATATTACAAATACATAAAATCCTAAGAAGTTGGAAGTTTGTGTCTCCTAACAGATCTAAAGGACGAGACAATAATATAACCAACTAATAATATAACGAAAAGTCACATGGAAAAATCTTCTCCTCTTTACATCGCAACGACGAGGATAAATAATGATGGTCAATTCCAATGTTATTGAGCGATTGCACTAATTTTCTTTTTTCAGATGCCGAAATCAACTTTTTTCCCCTCCTATCAGACTAGAAAAAACTTTAGTTATCACACATTCCATTCATCCATGTTAATTAACCAAGAATATACTGTTTTTCGATAGGTTCTATTTTTTCCCATACACGTCCAGCGAAGAGGGAACAGGCGGTTAGGCCTCCCCGATGGCACGGTGGTAGCGTCGTCACCTTGTAGTCAAGGGATCCTGGGTTCGATACCCGGTGGAGGCACATAGTGGTTCGGATCCCACTTTAAACTGTAGGTCCAGTCCCGATTTGCCTTACTGTTCATAAAGTGGACTTAAAACACCAAATTAATCAATCAACCAGGAAGCAGGTGGTGGTCAACGATCGCACCAACATCAAGATCGTGTGCGAATTTCACAATGCACTGCCCGAAAGGGGTGACGGAACAGTTCTAACGCATCAAAATTTGTGAGAGTAACATAACAAACGGACAACCTCTGAAAATTTTACAAGTCCAGCGTTATCTCGAAAACGGTAAGAGATAGAGCGAAAATAAATCGAAAAATCTCCACCGTTGACCTCCTTGTCGATTTTGGTGATGGGTACGAAATTTGGAGGTCAAGGGTCGTTTGTAACTTCGAAGGTTGCATTGACATGTTCGTGTCCTCCCTGACTGGAAATTCAAAAAAATAACGTAGGCTCTGAAACATTTTCCAAGTCCAGAGCTAAAATTTGCAAATATCTCGAAAACGGTAAGAGATAGCGAAAAAATATATCGAAAAATCTCCCCCGTTTACCCCCTTTTCGATTTTGGTGATGTAGAGTACGTGTACCAAGTTCGGTTGTCAAGGATGGACCAATTGCCGAATTATTTTTTTTTTGAACGCTCGATAGGATCATCGTAGAGACATGCGTTAGCATCGGCTCCTAACAAAATGAACATAGGTTATCATCGTGTTGAAGTTTTTTTTGTTTTAACAGGATTTGAATTGTTCAGGGGGCGAGGGGGGTTAAGTTTTTCGAGAATACCACGCATTCCATGTTTATAAGTAATTAAATTTTCAGTAGCAAGCGCATCCTTTTTCGATGTTTCATGAGATTTGGTCTCCAATTAATTTTGATGAGGGAGTAGGGTGTCCATGTTCGAAATCCGCCTTTCTTTGATTTCCACCGATTTGTAAATAGCGCCCAATTCATACGAAGCAACAGAAATATTGTGTGTGTGCAAATTTCGCCCATTGGCAAAGTTGGAAGGGTGGTTAAAAAGCAGAAAAAATAATTCCGTCAAATTTTTTGTGTTCCGTGTTAGAAATGTCAATAATCGTTATTTTTAAAAAAAATTATAGTTTCATTCGTGATTATTTTTTTAAAATGGATTTTTACAGTTTTTCATGTAGCAATTTCACAGATCATTTTTTTTCGATGATGGTATGAAGTAGTTTTATAGGAGAAATATATTTTCACACCCCGCAGTTTCCAGTGATATTTCTTAGAGTTAGCGAAAGTGTGCTATCGAATTATACTCTTGGCGTGATGTGGCACGGAAGTAGGTTGTTAGCGTGGAGGGCTGAAAAAAGGAGACTGAGAGTGAAAACTAAAAGTTTTGGATCCTTGAACTTGATGAATTGATAGATTTATTCGGAACATGCAGTTTTAATAGTGACGTGCACCTGGTATCGAAGATTCTAATATATTTTTGTTTTGGGTTATAAGTGTGTTATTCGATACAAAACTGGATGCCCTTTCTCATTTTTGAACTCCACATTATTTGTAATCCAACCGATGATAATGCAAATGGGTGACATGATAGCAAAGAATAAAATGTTGCAAAAGTTGATCCGTTTATCACGATAGAGAACTCAAAATGTAAAATTTTCATTATCCTCCGCTTACAAATGTTTCTTCATCAATTATCTCCCTACCTCTTAGAAACATGTTCTCTACCTTTTTAAATGTACAACAAAGGCAGTTGACTGTTGTTCGTCGCAGCAAGGGAATAATATTGCTCAAGGAAGGGCGTGGTGATTTAACACATACTCACAAAAACCAATCGTAAAATGTGTCAGTTTCCAAATTCAAGTACTAACAAATGAAAAATGATATTAATTCGGAAAATGTGTGTTACTTTTCTCTGTCTTCTGAAAGTTAAAATATGTACGAAGTAATAATTTTGTCCATGAATGCAAAAAACTTCGTTCCTTTCATTGAAAGCGGTACATACATTAAGTGTGTTTAAAAAATAAAATCATGTTGCATTGAACAAAAAAAAAATATATAAGAACAACGTTGTTGCTTGTAGAATTGTTAATAAGAATATGAAACTAGATGAGAGAGAGTTAGTTAATGTAAAAGGGAAGAATAAATAAGAGAATATATGTATAATATCGCAGAAACTAAAATTCTTATATTACAAATACATAAAATCCTAAGAAGTTGGAAGTTTGTGTCTCCTAACAGATCTAAAGGACGAGACAATAATATAACCAACTAATAATATAACGAAAAGTCACATGGAAAAATCTTCTCCTCTTTACATCGCAACGACGAGGATAAATAATGATGGTCAATTCCAATGTTATTGAGCGATTGCACTAATTTTCTTTTTTCAGATGCCGAAATCAACTTTTTTCCCCTCCTATCAGACTAGAAAAAACTTTAGTTATCACACATTCCATTCATCCATGTTAATTAACCAAGAATATACTGTTTTTCGATAGGTTCTATTTTTTCCCATACACGTCCAGCGAAGAGGGAACAGGCGGTTAGGCCTCCCCGATGGCACGGTGGTAGCGTCGTCACCTTGTAGTCAAGGGATCCTGGGTTCGATACCCGGTGGAGGCACATAGTGGTTCGGATCCCACTTTAAACTGTAGGTCCAGTCCCGATTTGCCTTACTGTTCATAAAGTGGACTTAAAACACCAAATTAATCAATCAACCAGGAAGCAGGTGGTGGTCAACGATCGCACCAACATCAAGATCGTGTGCGAATTTCACAATGCACTGCCCGAAAGGGGTGACGGAACAGTTCTAACGCATCAAAATTTGTGAGAGTAACATAACAAACGGACAACCTCTGAAAATTTTACAAGTCCAGCGTTATCTCGAAAACGGTAAGAGATAGAGCTAAAATAAATCGAAAAATCTCCACCGTTGACCTCCTTGTCGATTTTGGTGATGGGTACGAAATTTGGAGGTCAAGGGTCGTTCGTAACTTCGAAGGTTGCATTGACATGTTCGTGTCCTCCCTGACTGGAAATTCAAAAAAATAACGTAGGCTCTGAAAAATTTTCCAAGTCCAGAGCTAAAATTGCGAATATCTCGAAAACGGTAAGAGATAGCGAAAAAATATATCGAAAAATCCCCCTCTTTTACCCCGTTGTCGATTTTGGTGATGTAGAGTACCAAGTTTGGTGGTCAAGGGTGGAGCAATTGCCGATTTTTTTTTTTTTTTTTGAACGCTCGATAGGATCATCGTAGAGACATGCGTTAGCATCGGCTCCTAACAAAATGAACATTGGTTATCATGGTAAACCCCTCTGTCGAAAATTTTCCAAGTCCAGCGTTAAAAATTGCAAATATCTCGAAAACGGTGAAAGATAGAGCGAAAATAAATCGAAAAATCTCCCTTACATCTTTAATTAAAAATATTATTCCTAACAACAATAAAATTATTCTTTGACCCCCTTGTTGATTTTGGTGATGAAGAATATGGTTACGAAATTTGGGGGTCAAGGGCGGGCCTGAGTTCAAGGGTGAGGGGTGTTTGTGCACACCCTCCAAATCTTTGATCACTCGTAACTTCCGAACATGTAGTCGTAGAGAGGTCGGGTTTAGTGTGTTGGTCGAGTCTCGGTGTCCCCTGTCCTCCCATACCAAAAATTAGTGTAGGTCATAATAGAACCAAATTTTCATCAATCGAAAAATTTTCCAAGTCCAGCATGAACGTGCATCTCTCTCTGTCTACAAGTGGTGGGCCAAAAAAAAAAGGTTTGCGGGGTACCTCTCTTTTGCACCATATGACCCGGTAACACTTAGGTTAATTTAGACCGAGAATAAAAAATAATCAGGTTAAGTTATATCACGTAAGATCCTGAGGTACGAAAATTTAGTTGAACAAAAAAATCGCCATGAAGGGCTACGAGGCGTTGCAAAAAAATGTGCACAAAGGGCTCATCCTTTTGTGAAAATTTAGTTGCCATGAAAATTGCACTAAAATGTCGTTGAACGCTATAAAATCCACAAAAAATCGTCATGAAAGGCTATAACTGAGGTTAAATCGTAAAAAGAGAGGGCTCATCCTTTCTTTGAAGTTGAAACAATAAGTTTATACTACTCCCTTCACTCTCAAAAGGCTCGCTGCTATCCAGGAGTGTCCGCGACTGTACTGAGAACCAATTCATAAGGCAAGACTTCTTTCTAATGCGGCTTCTTCAAACATATTTGGTTCATAATGCAAGATTACATAACCATACGACTTCTTCAAACATAGGAAGCAGATATCTAACGGGTTATTTGTAAATAGACCACATAATATTTTGTATATTTTAAGTGAACATTTAATGTAGTAATGAATACTCAGAAAAAAATCAGCTTTTTGGAAGGTTCGTAGCGTCGAAATGACGCATGAAATGTAAGAAAATATATATGAGAATTTCCTTTGCCGAAACTGGCTTATACAATGTAATTCTGTGACGTACGTATGCCTGTTTTCAATCCTAGAAACTAGAAAGAAACGAGTATATATAAACCGAGACGAGACCAAGGAAGATAGAGTCGTTTACAACTAGACGAGACAGACACTCTCACGCTCCCTGATGGCGGAATTTAACTTTTCATTTTCAGCTCATCTAGAGAATCCAGGTGCTTTCGTAAGCGATGCTAAGCACCTACGCAGTTTTAGGCAGGAAAAATCTGTCTGCTTCTGCTCTGGTTGTGGTTTGACTTGGCGGGGGGGTTCCTCTACGTGCATAAGCAGCACTGGGGCTCACATAGCTCTCAATTTGTTGGTGTCTCTGTGAAAATCCTGGGATTAAAAGTGACTCGGAGCCTGTCTCCAATATGGTAGATATCAAGAATGCATGGAGCCTCACCTCCACCACACACTCCTTACATCTCTTCATGAAACGGTCTAATGAACTCATTCACCTTTCAGCCGTTTGGGAAGTTGTTGGTTGATTGATTGAGGTGAGAATTACCTTGGATGCATCAGCACTGAGGTTACTTGCACAGTCAATTAGTATTTGAGTAAGCTTCTTCCAAAAGAGATACACTGCAATCGAAAGACAAACATGAGTGGGTTCTCCATTGCTAGGAACCACACATCTGATTTTCTTGTGTCGGTTTTATTTTTAGCAATTTTATTATTAGCAATATTATTACAGTCCGCTCTTCAATCACTTGTAAAGATGGCGGCAAACATAGCGTTCAGATATTTATACACCAGAGAAGTGAAGTATCCAACCATTTACGGCGCCAGGAGAAAGTGACTTTGAGGGCGAGAAAATATTGTAGGGGGGGTACATTAAAAAGTCTGAAAACACGCACCCATCCCCCTTACACACAAACGAGAAATATATTGCAGTTATTTTCCTGAATCTTATGAAACAACATTTCATTTTAAATAACGTAAATAATATTATATTTTACTCATACACAGCATTCACATGCCATAACAATAAAATACAACATTAGCATCAGCATTAATGCATATGTAAATAACATAGAGTTACCATTTTTTAAACATTTTCATTTTAGGAATTTGTGTGACAAATTGCTACTTCCAAATTATTAATGCACAGGATTTACATTTCCACTCTCTTTCGAGTGGGAAATTGAATCTCGTAAATTTCGCTTTTTTCAAAGGAGTGACACTTCATACTAAAATAGGTTTTATTTTAAAACGTTGACATGTTTTATACACACACATAAAACGCAAGTACTTTCGCATAAATTATACAATTACATAAAGTTGATTAAACTGAATAACATAACTTCTTGTGTAATACACACAATAAAAGTCTTGAAATACATTATTTGTATTACAAAAAAATATATATTTCCTCAAACAAGATGAAATAATACAATAATAAATCTTGATTTATATACAATATCTACACCTCATAATTACAAAATACAACATTTACATGAACATACTTAACGTAAATACTGTACAGTTACAATATACCCAATTTTCCCATTTCAGGGAATTACAGAACCATTTTGTGGTTAATTTCAAAGTTAATTCCTTACCATCAATACATAATGTATGCAAATCATAAGAAGAGAGCAGCTCCTGTGCATTACAAACTTGCAAATTGTTTGTAATCTCGTAGTGCTCGTGATTAACAAAGCCTTAAATCATAAACACATAGGGTATATCAAATTATAATATTTTACGTCGCTTTTCTTCCTTTTTTGTCAATCGCGACGAAGAGAAGGAATAATGTGTCAACGAATTGGATGATGGTGCCACCATCTTAGGGTTCGAACCTGAGACCTCTGGCTACACATAGATATACATACGCTGGCTAGGTAGTCAGGTCCTTTCAGTGGTCGACTCTCATAACACCACCGAAGTTACCTAGTAGAGGCCCTGTCAGGGCAGGGAAGCTCTTTGAAAGGGTTCCTTCATCAATTTTATCTAATCTCTCTCATCCTCATCGTCGCGATTAAGACTAACAGGATACCAACGCTTAATAACTAGAATACAAATTAACACATACTTATATAATACATATATACATATTTATATACAGATTTACACACACACACACATATATAGATATATACAAACATATACATACAGTGGCGTAGGAACAGGGAATACAGCAGTACATAGCACACCCTCAAAGTTTCAGAAAGAGGACATAGTGTACTTTTAAGTCAGCAATTCAAATATTACAACCCTTAATATTTGGCTGACAAGTGTAAATAGGTAAGGTTAGAAGAAGAAGATTTTCATAATACAAAACATTTTTACTCCCTCAAATGAAACAACATTCCGCGCTACTTGATAGATCATTTGATATGTTTCGAATGTGAAGATTCTCTTAACATCACTTGCATGTAGTATATTATCTCCACTAACGACTCAGATTCCATTAGTACATAACAGTTTTCACTAAATGCAAATTCGTGCAGCTATAGGAAACATAAAGATACAAACTCCAATCATGAAGAACACGTTCTAGTTTTCTTATAGAAACAATATTACATATTAATTAAAATGTTCTGGGTATTTGACATTGGAGTGACAATGGTGCAGACTTTCATATCCTATGATCCTCTAGCATGGAATATACTAATATAAAACTTTCTTTAACTAATTGAGGAAGAGGATAGGAGTTAAGGCAGGTGGAACTTTGTGTCTTCTAAGTCATTGTTGAAGCAAAAGCAAGATGACTTACAACAACTAATATAACTCTTATTTCCTATACAATGATTGCTATAAGAACTTCCTCCTATGGTGGAAAGAACGGATAAATAACTTTTCCCGCAACGAAATATCTTCTGTAGGTGCACACAAAAATATTGTTTTCATAAAAACTATGATATTTTAGCGTCGTTCCAACGGCAAACGACGATTTACGGAATATCGTTGGGACACCAATTGCTGAAAACTCATTTCTATATTCCTGTATTGAGATTGATTGATTGATTG
The DNA here is from genome assembly GCF_977018435.1 of Lepisma saccharinum. NCBI lineage: Eukaryota > Metazoa > Arthropoda > Insecta > Zygentoma > Lepismatidae > Lepisma > Lepisma saccharinum. The sequence continues at coordinate 59,511,730 of NC_139243.1, read as the reverse complement.
ACTTGCTATATTATACTTCGCTTTTTGTGCCAGTTTTGGCTAATTTGCGAAGATGGGATGAGTAATGATATGATGAAATTAATGAATGGACACTCACAAACATCGATGCTAAGGCCTGGAATAAAAACCGGGACCTCTGGACCTGTAGTCAGAGCCAGTTCTACTAAAAATAATTGTTTTTGTAATGTTAATTAAGTGAAGTGCAAAATGAAAATTTTCGAAGTTTTACTTGTAATAACAAAATTAAGTTTCCTTTTCTCTTGAGAAAAGAAAAGTTTAAAATTTCACGTCGACATCTAGCTTCTAAGGTTCGTCTCAACGGCTTTGAAATGTTATGGGTATGCAACCACGCTATACATTACACTTGCAAGCGAATTGAAAGTAAATTTCTCCATCTACGAGCATTAATGTGGAGCAAAAATGGTACACATTAATGCTCGTCGTTTGATAAATCGCCTGAGTGGGATGTATTGAGTGGTTGCATACTCACAACGCTTCAAAATTTTAAACTCGTCTTTTGTAAGCAAAAGGAGTAACATAATTTTGCTATTACAAGTATTGTTTCGAAAATTTTCATTTTTGTTCAACTCTATTCTTTAGTATGAGTTATAGGATGCTGGTGTTTCCAATCAATTATTGAAATCATATTCTAAACTACGTACTACATAAATATCTCGTTAAAGATTTCAATCAAAAATAGTTAATATCCCATGTTTGTTTAATTATAGCATGAAATGAATATATTATTATAAGTGAAAACTGTAAATTCACTACAGCGTGAAAATTCAATCAAGAGTAAACGCAAGAAAATTTATGATAGATAATGTTATTGAATGTAAATAAGAATTGCCACTTTGATAGGAAAAATGATATTTTGATAATACATAAACAGATAGATATGATTAACGTTGCACGAGAAAAGTACGTGCAATAACCGGCAATATACATGCCACGCCAAGATCCTGAAATACTAGCTTTTCTGTAATGCGTTAAATGCAGTGGAGGCACTTTCTCCCCACTTTCGTCACTGTTGTCCCCATTCTATGCCAAACCATATATACTAAGGAAAAGTAAACTGTCCTTCTCTCCCCACAAGTTTTGGTCACTACGACCCCCAGTTTTGAATCCAATCTCCGCCACTAGTTATGTATGTTATTTTACTCCACAGCGGTGACACACCTTCATGTTAAACAGTGTCTATTAATATCGGCTGATCGCCGAATTGAGCAACATACTTAATGCATTGCAAGAAAGCCAGTGCTCCAGGATGGAAGTGTACCACGTCTATTGCCAGTGACTGTACATCGCAAACGAAAAAAAAAATGTAAACTTGTATAAGCTCCTCATAATTCAGCATCTTCTGCTTATTGCTTTTAGGGAGGAATATAAAATAATAAATTTATTGCTTATTAATTATAATAATGTTTACGGTGTTATTATATTGAGCACCTATACTTCAGGCTAAGGAACATACACTCTGATTTCTACAGACTTCTGAAAAATGTTGGTTACATTTCCCGAGATTATTGTATTCCCCGCGTCCCGCCTGCAGTTGAGAAAACACTGTGCGCAGCATTCGTCACACATCCGTCAATAAATAAGAATAAGTGAAGAAGACATTATCTGATCGCTGCACCTTCATCCGGAGGACTTTTCTTTCAGCAACTGCTACAGCATGAATGGACCATAAATAAATTGGAGGTACGCTGCTTAGATTCCACATGAGATGAATTTAAGGTTTAGTAGATATGAGCAATATTGAAACTTTTGTTCGTTACTATAGCTAACTTTTTGATTGCAGCCGCCATATTGGTTTTAAAGTGAAAGTAGCTTAGAAGAAACATTATTCCATTATATTGGCAACCTAATGCTTACATTTCAAAAACAATTTCTGCCCCGATAATGTTTTCCCACTCACAAGCTCAGACCATTTCGTTCTACAACAAAAAGGAATATTTAGAATTAGCTTCGAGCTTTTGATAACGAGCTAGTTGTAGTTTCAATTAGTTTATATGTTGTCTGCCATTGATGGTCGAATGGGAGAGAACGAGAACATAATTTCTCTTAAATAAGTTCACATTTTAAAACTCATGCAAATATTTAATTTACAAATACAAGGTTCGCCTATTAAAAGAACGAACTTTTTAGGAAAGAAAACAAGTAATTACCTTCAAATTTCTTTATCACCTTCAAAATAATCACCAGCGGAGGCAATACATTTTGACCAGCGTTTGCACAGTCCTTGAAAACACTGTTGATAGTCATTAATAGTAAGTGTTCGCAAAATAGGCGTAACATTTAATTTAATGTCCGCGACGTCGTAAAATTTTCGCCCTTTCATAGCCATCTTAAACTTGGGAAAAAGGAAAAAATAGCAGGCGATAAGTCTGGAGAATATGGAGAGTGATTGATCACAGTCACTGAATGCTTAGCAAGGTGTTGTACAGACAATTCGGTATGAGGCCGAGCATTATAGTGTAAGACCAGAATCACACAGGTCCTTCACAACCCGCTTCATCCCGTTTCTGAGTCGACTAAGTACTTCTTTGTAATACCACTGATTGATTGTTTGGTTTTCAGGGACAAATTACCTCTTACCAGTGCACGAACTTTCTCCACATTGTCGTCATTCCTTGACGTTGAAGGGCGTCCTGATCTTGGTTCATTATCGATACTTTCATACACCTGGGTTCTTGATAATACTGCATCACCATACACTGCCCGTATCATCTATAACGTTTGGATAAACGATTTACCCAATTTGAAACAAAACGTAATGCTGTAACGTTGTTCCATCTTAGTGTGTGTATTTTTTACGCTGCCTGCACACTCAGCATCTGACGAACGCTTGCCCCGATACCGACTGTCTGTAACAGGTTAAAACATGCACTGACGGAAATTCTTTGCAGTGTTGCCAGAATACGGTACCTTTTTATTTGGTTGGCTTCTTTTTTTTTCTTTTTTTTTTTGACACTTCGGTTTCTTTATGGACAGACCTTGTATTTGTGACTAATGTATTGTTATGGGTGGATAAAACCTTCACTTCGAGAGATATTAGTATTTTGGAGGAGGAATAAGAGGCATCTCCACTGTCAATTCTCTCATGTCTTCTAGTCAAACATTCTCCACGTATGCACAGAACTGTCCGTATTGTACGTAATGAGACATGTAGGAATAACTTGGTTCCCTCAGCTATTACTGCTCAATCCAAATTATCCTGTGTGCAATGATTATTCGAAAGTGTCTCCTCCCTTATAGTCTTAAGCAGAAATTTAACCAGTTTTATGTGTCCACTTTTTACAGCATAACTGAATGGAGTCTCTCCGTAAACGTCTCTACCACTCATAATCCTTACAAGACTGCAACTTCCTCCACTCTCTTGTTTCACCTTCTCAAAAAGGAACTCCATCACACTCTTGTCACCATACACTGCAGCGAAGTGAAAGGCGTTTCTTCTATCCTTATCATAGTTATTGCTCTCTAAAGACTCTGCAATGCTCAAGCCTTCTTTTCTGTGAAAAATGAAATTCAGCATCTCGATATTCCCTGTACCTATAGCCACGTAAATTTGTGCCTTTATATTTATATCGGAAGGTAAATTGTTCAGAACGTATTGTTTTAAGCTTTCTGCCAAGTGCGAGAATAGGTTAGCAACTTCAGTCATATCATTTCTCAATGCATCGGCGCGACATTTTTGAAGGTAATGCTTCGCATATTTTAAGTAATTTAAATGTTTTTCATGTTCTCCTTGCTTGTTTAAAAGTTCTTTCTCCTCACCTTCAAGTTCTTCCTCCCCATTTTTATGTTCTTCTTCCTTACTTTCAGATTCTTCTTCTTCACTTACAAGTTCTTCCTCCTCACCTTCAAGATCTTCCTCCCTACTTTTAAGTTCTTCTTCCTTACTTTCAGATTCTTCTTCTTCAATTACAAGTTCTTGGTCCTCACTTTCAAGCTTTTCTTCCTCACTTTCAGATCTTTCTTCTTCACTTTCAGATTCTTCATCTTCACTTTCAAATTCTTCTTCAATATTTTGAAGTTGTAATTCGTAGTCTCTACGTTCGTTTGTGCCCCAGTTAATTACTCTGATGTCTACTGTACTTATGAACTTCTCCTCACAAAAATAGTCGAGGACATTTCCTCCTCCCTTCTTTATCACACCTATCAAGTACTCTGCTGCTTCGTAGTTTTTACAAAACACAGCTTCCTCTAAAAGTATTTTCCCATCTGAATCAGTTGTCGATAGATAATGCAAGACGTTTTCACTTTCTTTCTCTATCTCCTTCAACAACAATTCCAAAACTTCTCTGTCTACGTACTTGGCCAAATAGTAAAACACTGACATCTCTGTGTTAGGGTGTTTAGAAAATAAAGAGAGAATACTGCCATTTTCTTTCTGGATTAGACGAAGGACAAATAGAAACAATTCAGTATTTCTTTTCTTCAAAAGGCTTTGCAGAAATTCTTCCAAGGTCATGGAACTCCACAAACTCCACTGCAGGATGTCTTCTCCTTCTTCTTCACTCATGGTCTGCATCAACAATGTTGACACTTTTGTGTTACCACTTGAGATGGAATAATGCAAGAGAGTTTTACCATATTGGTCTCTGCTGTAGAGGAAGTTCTTCAAATGTTTCGCCCTGTTTATGACTAGTTGGATTAAGTAAGAGAGACATTTCCATGCTCCATGAATATGTGCATAATGGAAAGGTGATCTTGTATTGGTGCCATGGAAGCAACTTACGAGATTCTTAACGAAAGTAGTCCTGTACCTTTTATTTCCAAAGTTCTCAAAAAGGAATTCTATTACTTGTACATTGTCGTGCCGAATGGCTTTGTAAACTGGTGAACAGTAGTCCAGGTTAGGGCATTCTGCAACCGAAAATGGGGCTCGGTGGGGCTCGCCTTAATGGATTTCTCTCGTAAGGCATGAGCCCCATTTTCTGGCAGTGTTGCCAGCTCCTTACTCGAAAAAATCACCAAGGTTTTTTTTTGGGTCTAACCTAGCCTAAAGCAAGGAGCTGGCAATCTTGCTTGAGGCTCGCCTTAATGGTTTGCTCTTGTAAGGCATAAATCCTATTTTCTCGCAGTGTTGCCAATATTTTACTCGAAAAAAACACCAAGGTTTTTTTTTCGGGTCTAACCTAGCCTAAAGCAAGGAGCTGGCAACCTTGCTTGAGACTTGCCTTACAGTGCATAAAGCAAGGAGATGGCAACCTTGCTTGAGACTTGCCTTACAGTGCATAAAGCAAGGAGCTGGCAACTTTGCTTTATGCACTGTAAGGCAAGTCTCAAGCAAGGTTGCCAGCACCTACCTACAGCTTTTTTTTTTCTTGGTCTAACCTAGCCTAAAGCAAGGAGCTGGCAACTTTGCTTGAGGCTTGCCTTACAGTGCATAAAGCAAGGTTGCCAACCTACTGGTATTTTTGCCATGGCTTTTTACAAAAAAAAAAGAGAGAGAGGAGAGAGAGAGGGAAGAGTTAAACAACCGACAACTGCCAACACCTACCTACAACTTTTTTTTTTCTTGGTCTAACCTAACCTAAAGCAAGGAGCTGGCAACTTTGCTTGAGGCTTGCCTTACAGTGCATAAAGCAATTTTTGCCAGCCTACACACACTAAACAAGGAGAGTCGGCAACAAACACGCACTGCCGTAAAAGAGAGAGAGAGATGGGTGGATGGTAATATAGTATGTGTGTGCGTGTGTGCGTATAATATGTAGCATTATTAACTAGAGTGTGTTGGCAACCCACTTACAACTAAAAAAAATAGAGATGCCAACGTTGCTGTAAGATGAAGAGAGAGAGAGATTTATGGCTGGCAACAGTGGTGAGCGATGTCCTCCCTCTTCTGTGCAATATGACATTATGATGTTACTGTAGTTTTTGACGAGGATTACGAGTTAACTAAAAAACCTGCAACTAGAGAGAGTTGCCAGCACACACACGCTGTTGTAAGAGAGATGGATGACTGGGGGGAGGGGCAGCATTTCTGGCTATTCACAGTGGCGGATGTACTTCCTGTTTTTTCAAAAGCTAACAATAATGATGGAATTTCATGCTGACAGAGCGGATTTCTACTAGTCCATGTTGTTAACCTACATATTACTCCTCGACTAATAAAACTAGAAGCTCGAGGGCATCAACATCAGACTGTCACAGACTTTCACATTACCCATCACTGATGCCGTCAGAACCAAGTTTCCTGCTTCTATTCATAAACCAAAAAAAAAGACGGGGAGGAGAGGGACATGCACACGTTTCCGTCGCCATTTTATGGCAACTAGGGGAAGTGGGGCGGGAGGCGGACATGTAACAGAAAATCACACAAGCAAGCTTCCACTATTCTGGCTAATAAAACATCATTCTACTCTGTGAGCTGCAGGAAGAATATTGTGAGCTGCAAGAAGAATATTGTGATTGTGATTGAAATTAACTAGCGTGAGTAAATTTGTTTGTTAGCTTGCATGAGATGGCTTTGTGTTATATAAATAGGTAGTGTTGCTTCTGTGAGTTGATTCTGTAATAACCAAACAGATGTAAAGGAATTGTAGATAAAAGGTAAAACTCTCTACAAAAACCAAACAATTCTTAAGCATATTGTGGAATGAATATATACTTGCAAAGCACGCAAAAAGAGAGAGAGAAAGTAATACAAGTTTTGAGTGTGTTGCATGTATCTCCCCCCCTTTTTTTTCTTGCTTTTTTTTATATATATATATTTATTACATATTACTATATACATCAGGCATATGCAAAATAGCAATATGCGGGGTGTAAGAGGGCGACTTTCTGGTAAGGCGCCCAACAGTTAACCTCACTTCCACGTAGTACACCCTGGACTGTAGAGTAACGAGGCTCTGGCGTCTGGCAGACCAGTATAATTTTGCGTGTGTTAGCCTGTTTTTTTTTTTGTGCGTTTGATATTTAGTGGAGGTATATAGTGTTTCGAATTTTATTATTATTTAGTTTTATACACAGAAAAGATATTAAACATAAAATTAAATAAAATATATCTAATTATGTTTTTTTTTTATCACAACAAGCATTCACAAAAAATAACAATAATGTGGTTTAAAGTTTTTTAACGTAATTGCTACGTAAACAAAATGGCCGACTTGCAATGAGTGTGTCAAAGTTTTTTTAAGCCTAATTGCTACGTAAACAAAATGGCCGACTTGCAATGACTGTGTCAAATATGAATAGATTGAGAGATGGAAAGAGAAGTTAAATATGCTTAAATAAAGTGCTCCTCTGTGCATAGCACCATACCATAAAAGCATATAGGAAAACTGCCATGTTTATGCATGAAACTTAAATATACATATAAAATTAAAATATTTGGTGCTGACCACATCACATATTGCTGACTTTGCATTGTACTTTCCTATATTCACATATGCACAGTAAGGCTAATCGGGACTAGGCCTACAGTTTTTTTTTTAAAGTAGGATCCGAACCACTATGTACTTTTATCGGGTTCGAACCTAGGACCTCTTGATTATAAGGCAACAACACAACCACCGCACTTTCGAGCCCTAGTGAATATGTAGGAAAAAAAAACAACGGTATATACATAATCCAAAGTTGCGTGGTTCTAGGCCCCATAGGAACCAAGAAAATCAATGTCTTGGATAAACATCTTAAGATATTTGTCTTAATCTTTAAGAAAGTCGACTTCCGGCCTGTCAAGATGTTACTTCCGGTCTGTCAAGAAAATTTTCTTAAGATATTTGTCTTAAGATGTTTTCCAAGACATTGATTTTCTTGGTTCCTAATTGACCTAGGATGATGATTTTAGGTTTGTTGGATAGGATTTGACGAAAACTATACGACTAGCAAATAAAATCGATTCCACCCTCTCAAGTTTCGAAAATATAGACAATTTTTTTATTTTTTGAGAAACTTGATTTGCTGGCTTAGTTTTTACCCTATTTCGAAAATTTTAATGATATTTGATAAAAAAATTGAATGTACTCTACAACCTATTGGAAACATAATGATTAGTGCTTACTGTTTTCGAGTTATTTTAAATTTAAATTTCAAGATGTAATTTCTAAGTTGTTTTGTAACTCGTAAACTATGGGTCGTAGAAAACCCATTCTTGTTTTATCTGCTATTGCCCGCCAAATACTATAAACACAAATAATGTTTATTGTTTGATTTAAAAAAAAAGATCGAAAATAACTTTGTTTTCTGAAAATAAAAAATTTGTGTATGGAAAAAAAATACGATTGTGTAATTTTTTATGATGTATGTTTGCATGTAAAAATAAGTATACCTGAAAGTTTTAGAATTTCAAAATAGCTATATATATATATTTGCTATTATATCAGCCAAAACAATGGAATATATATAAACAAGTACATTTTCATAGTTTCATACCTCTACTAGATTGGTAGAAAAATATACTAATGGGCAATAAAATCTGAAGAAGATTCGTGTCTAGCAAAAATAAGCTAAATAGAATTACACATGCATACAATATTTATTGTGTTTTTTTTCTATCTACAATCATATTTTTCTTATATATTTTTTTTAAAATTTTTACAGGGTTTATTAAAGCACATATTTGAGGAAAACAACGCCACCCATATATAAATAAACCCCTCAAACTAACACTAATTAGAATTAGCCTACAAAATTTTTTCTTATAAGGCATTTTTTGTAAACACTCTACCACCAGCAGATCACATATAAAATAAACATACCCCCCAAAAAAAATGCGCTCCATGAAAAGTTGTCCTGTGTGCAAGAGAACCATATCAAGCAAACGTTTTGCAAGACATTGTCGTACCTGCGTGCCAGGCAAGCATTTGGCTGCCACTGAACTATGTTCCGGATGCAATAAACAGATCACAATTGCGTATGTCAAGAATCATAAGCTTAATTGTCTAAGCAAAAGTACATCTGGGGCCCAGCCTTCGACCTCCACCAAGAGGAAGGCAGAAGCAGCCTCCATCAATGCACCACCCACGAAACGCGTCAAGCCTGCGATGAAAACAGATCGGTCTGCTTTCGAGCGTTTGTTAGAGGACTTTGTCCTCACTTCGGAGGGCTCATGCGACGTGCGTAGCTTTTTAGAGAACATGCAAGCCAAAATCATTTCCATCCTCGGTGATGCGCTTGCAACGCACTCCACCAAATTCTACGCATCGCTACGTTGCCAGTACAAGAAGCCGTCTGATGAAATTTACAGCTTCTGCCACAACACCAAGGCGAAGACGCTGCATCTGGCGGATGTCGACAACCTCGAGGTCATCTACAACCAGTTTGCCGATGAGCTGGTGGCAAAACAAGAAGAACATCAAGCTAAAGGCTCGGGGGTTTCGCTGTGTGGCGAGCCTCACGAACTGTGCGTCAAACTTTGCAAGTTCGTGCCTCTCTCCGCCTCCAGCTACGTTCCCTTACCATCTACCATTGCGGCAAAGAAGGCCGTCCTGAACATTCAGAACAGTGACGCCAAGTGCTTCGTATGGTGTGTTCTGGCAGCATTGCACCCTGTCCACCGGAAAAACCAACCACACCGAGTTAACCACTACCTACCCTACGAGTCAGAGCTGGAAAATGCGATGGTTGGGATCGACTATCCCGTGGAGGTCCCGGACATTCGAAAGTTCGAGGCCCGTACACACAACCCTCGGTTGGCCATCAACATGTATGGCCTCACTGACAAAAATATGGTGTACCCCATCCGGGTGAGCGACGTAGACGCCGATGATGCTCGAGAAATTCACCTTCTGCTCATCATGGACGAGACCCATCACCATTACACCCTTATTCGCTCGCTCTCTCGGTTGGTGTCAAGACAAACAAACAAGCATCATAGTAGCATAGAAGTTTGTCGAAGGTGCTTGTCAACTTTTGATAATCAAAAACAGCAGGATTATCAGCGCATCAGAGGTCCCAACATCGCTGCAGAGAAGCTCGCTCGCCACAAATTTTATTGCAATGCCAACGAGCCTGGGGTGGCAGTCTTACCCGAATCTGGCGTCGTGGAGCGTTTCCACATGCACGATGCCATGGTAGAGCACCCCGCTATCATCATCGCGGATTTCGAGGCCTTCCTCAAACCCCTGTCCACTTGCGATCCCGATCCTGAAGTTTCCTCCACCACCCCTTACCAACTCCATGAGGCATCCAGTTTCGCATACGTTGTGGTGCGACGTGACCAGCACGACGCCCCCGAGCCCTACGTGTACCGTGGTCCCGACGCAGCCAAACACTTCCTCGAGAGGATGGTTGTCGAGGCCATCGAGATAGGGAAGGTACTGTTGGCCCCCAAGTCTATGCTCCCACTGTCCCCCGACGATCAACGTAGACACGACGAGGCCATCGCTTGCCCTGTCTGCGTCAAGGAGTACACCGCCAACAACCGTAAAGTCCAACACCACGATCACTTTAACGGTAGGTACGTTGGTCCTTGGTGCAACGGATGCAACCAAATGGCCCGGGACCCGCACTTCATCCCTGTGTTTTTTCACAATGGCTCGGGATACGACTTCCACCACCTCGTCAAGCATCTTGGGTACGACGACATGCGAATCAACGTCCTGGCGCAGAACGAGGAGCGTTACATTAGCTTGAGCAAGTGGGTGCGAATCCCAGGATCACGCTCTACTGTCGAGCTTCGCTTCCTCGACTCTCTGAGGTTCCTCCCGGCCAGCCTCGATGCTCTCGCAGGGAAGCTTAGCGACGAGCAAATGCTCATTACCTCTGGAAACTTTGCGAACTTGGACGCCGGCCTCTTCAAGCGTAAGGGGGTCTATCCCTACGAATACATCACAGACCCTTCCAAGTTCGCAGAGACGTCACTACCTCCCCAGGCGAAGTTCTACAGTCAGCTACGCGGCTCGAACATCACCGACGAAGAATATCACCATGCCCAGTCCATGTGGCGCGAGCTGGGCTGTCGAACTCTCGGGGACTACCACGATGCCTACCTCAGACTTGATGTGACGCTCCTCGCCGACGTGTTCCAGACGTTCCGTGCGACCGCAATGAAGATCTACCAGCTGGACCCCGCCTACTTCTACAGTCTCCCCGGACTGGCGTGGTCAGCCATGTTTCTGGTGACGAAGATCGAGCTGGAGCTTCTTTCGGACGTGGACATGGTGCTGTTTGTGGAACGTGCCGTGCGGGGTGGAATGGTCCAGGTGTCGCAGCGACACTCGCGCGCCAACAATCACCACATGGCCACCGGCTACGACCCCTCACAACCGTCCAGCTACATCATGTACACGGACGTCAATAACCTCTACGGACACTCCATGATGCAGCCACTCCCCTTTAGAGGCTTCGAGTGGGCTGGCCCCTCCAACTTCGACGTCGAAAGCTTCGACGATTCGGAACATGGGTTCTTTGCCGAGGTGGACCTTGAGTTCTCCGAGAAGCTGCAGGATTTGTTCAGCGATCTTCCCCCTGCACCCGAGTTCAAGTGTCCACCCGATTCCAACCAGAAGAAGCTCGTCATGGATTTCGAGCCCAAGAAGAATTACGTCCTGCACTACCAGAATCTCCGGTGGTTGATGCAGCGAGGGGTCGCGGTCCACGCAGTTCACCGCATCCTCAAGTTCGAGCATTCTCCGTGGTTGCGTCCATATATTGAAGTCAACACCAAACACCGCACCGCAGCCACGTCCGAGCTTGATAAGGATTTCTTCAAGCTTATGAACAATGCGGTGTTCGGGAAAACCATGGAGAATGTACGGAATCGTGTAGATGTGAGGCTAATATCAAACAAAGCACAATGTCGCAGGCTCGTAGCAAACCCGTTATTCAAATCGAGGACTATTTATAATGAACAGCTTGCTCTGGTGCATATGAGGAAGAGCAAGGTGAAGCTCAACAAGCCAATTTATGTTGGCGCCTCAGTATTCGACCTGAGCAAGCTGCACATGTTTCAAATATATTATGGGAAACTACGCCAGCACTATAACGACAATATCAGCCTACTCTACACGGACACGGACAGCTTGGTGTACCACGTTCGCACGGACGACGCGTACGGGGATATAGCCACAGTTCCATCTTTGGTCAACCTCTTCGACACCTCGGGCTATCCCCAGCAAAACAAGTACGGTATCCTAGCCCGCAACAAGAAGGTGCCTGGCAAACTCAAAGACGAGAAGGACGGTGATGTAATTCTCGAGTTTGCAGGTCTTCGCGCCAAGGCCTATGCCATCAAAGCCGAGGGCAGCGTTACCAAGAAGGCCAAGGGTGTCGGCAGACAGGTGGTTCGGGGGCATCTCACATTCGAGGACTTTGTCGATTGCCTCAAGACCAGGTCGTCGGTTCTAAGAGAAGAACAGCGCATCCAGAGCGTCGACCATATCATCACCACAAACAAAGTTAGAAAAATTGCGCTGGATCCAGATGACGATAAGAGGTGCGTCCTCGAGTGTGGTATTCACACATTGCCGTGGGGGCACTATCGCTTAGCAGAAAGCAAAACCTGCAACATATGTCCATCTTCAACAGAAGATTTATAAAAACAAAACAAAACAAAAAAAAACACACTTTGACTGTCATTACAAAAAAAAAACTTTGACCGTATTCTTAAATAACCAGCATGCCTATGAATTTGTTCGGTTTCAAAAAACAGATCATTATGGAAACCATACCAGATCATGAAGTCTTACCTTCCGTGTTACCTAAACTCAACGGTCTGTTGATCATTCACCTCAACAGCATTTGGACGAAACTGAATGACGATGTGGGCAAGATGTTTTATGTTTTTAATAACAATTTACATTTCTACGAAATTCCGATCGACGGGAAACTTCAAATCACCGTGAATCCGGAAAACGCAGGCGAAATCAAAATTTCTACCGGCAAGAATATTTTTCGAATCAAGCACGACAAGATGCTTTCTAACATTACGTACGATGTTTCTGCAGGAGATTATCTTTACATGGAACTTCTCGGAGATTACGACAAACTCATTCCTCTCTTTGTAGAATTACGAATCGTTTATCCTATTATAAATAACCGTTAACCAAAAATGCCTAACGACATTTTCGGCAACACCAAGCGTGTAGACCACGCAGAAGAGATTCTCATGTTGGATATTCGAGTTAAGAAGTTGAGGACCGATTTGATTGCTTTGCAGGAGACCTTAAACAAAAGTTTAGAGTCGGAAATCGCTACGCTCCAAACGCAATGTCTCGACCCCATTCTGAAAATCGATTCCGAACTGAAAACGCTCATAAAAAATTATGTCGACGTACCTTCTTACGACAGCGTTCAAAATATACAGTTGAGCGTGGATTCGCTTCAAAATGATTTGGCCAAATTACAGCAATTTCAATCGAAAAATGAAGATTTGGAAAAACTGAAACTCGAAATCGAAGAACGAACTTCCGCAATAGAAAAGAATTTCTCTGAACTTCAAACCGTCGTGAACGATATAGACGCAGAACGCTTGCATGTTGTTGTTTCCAAATTACAAGAAGAATTCACCAGCACGTTGGAAGAAATTAAATCCAAGTTGCAGACTTTGGAAGATACAATGACGAACCTACCATTGTCGGACGAACTGCAGGTCATCGGTAAAAGCGTCGCGAACATAAAAATTCAATTGGAGGCCTATCAAGATTTCGAACACATTCAAACCACCATCGCCACGCTTCAGGCGACCTTGGAATTGATCAACGAAGAAATTAAAAATATTCACGCTGAAGCGAGAGCGTTGACGAGCATTCAAGACACGTTAAGCACAGTTCAGCAGAAGATCGAATATTTAGAAAATTTGAACGTCGAAACGAATCTCGCTCATTTTCATCACGTACTCGACAACATACAGGGTGACTTGGAATCGTTACGGACGAGCGTGCCTTCGAGCGAAGATTTGGAAAAATTGAAAACGGCGGTGACGGCACTATCCGATTAGAGCGATATCAAAAGCTCATTGAGCGATCTCGAGAGTAGGGTGGCCAATCTCCCCACCTCCAAAGAATTGCACGCTTTGAAAAGAAACATATCTCGAATGCTGAAACGACTGGAAACGGAAACGGCGAACGTGGAACAGATTCGAGACGAAATTAGTTCGCTGGTGTCGACGCTGCCCACTTCGCAGAGCGTCGCCGATCTTCACACGCAGTTTACAGAGATGCGAAGCATCGTGAACGATCTTACCGAGAAGAGCTCGAAATTGAATCAAGTCGAGAACCTTCAGAACATTGTCGTCAACATCAGAGATCAAGTTGGAGTGCTGGAATCCACGCAGGAATCGACGCTGGCCTCTTTCGGTGCCAAGTTGCAAGAACTCAACGAAAACTACAAGCAGTTGAACGTGGAAGTGAAAATCAAACCGTCGTTTTCTGCCGTAACGGATACCATAGTCGAGCATTTGCTGCCCATCGAAAATAAACTCGGACAAGTTCACAGTAATCTCGTCACCTTCGACACTAAATTCGCCAAATTGTTCACCTTGCAAGCCATCGAAATCAACAGCATACCCAATCAACAAAGAATCTCCACGTTCGTCGAAGGTAACAAACTGTACATGTTGCATCCTTATCATCCGTATTACAAGTTTCTCCTCGATGGCACAATTCAGATAAACGAATTTTCGTACTGGTCTCACGGCAGAAAAGCTATCGTTCCCACCATGACCTTGATATCGAATCGTGGTGTCCAGAAAGCAGGAAACATTCCTCTGGCACGTTGGAACGAAACGCGCAACATATATGAAATACACGAAGACGAAGATCTTACCGTTTTCGACGTGAGTGCCGGCGATAAGCTGATCATTCAAAACACGAGCGAAGTGCCACCCTCTTTGAATCCTATCACGCTTGTGCTTCTCTTGAAACGTAATCTCTAAAAAAATGTCTAGGCAAGCCATCGTCGAAGAATTGCATAAACCTGCACGCCGTAACTACGAACGTTTGGCTGTGGTAACCAAGGGCATCGACGACCTCTGGCAAAGCGACCTCGTGGAGATGAGTAGCGGCAATTTGAAAAACGTACATAAATTGAACAAGGGCAACAAGTACCTCCTCACTGTCATAGACACATTTTCGAAATTCGCATGGGCTCTACCTTTGAAGGCGAAAACGGGAACATGCGTCACGGAAGCATTCAAATTAATTTTTCGCGAAAGCGGCGGCAGACAACCACGGTTTCTGCAAACGGACAACGGTAAAGAATTTTACAACGCCGTATTCCAAAAGTTTATTCAAAAACACAAGATTCGACATTATTCGACCTTCAGTCACATCAAAGCCGGCATCGTGGAAAGATTCAATCGAACCTTGAAAACACACATGTGGAAACGATTCACGCTTCGGGGAAATTACAAATGGGTCGACATCCTGCCGGAACTCGTCGACACCTATAATGATACGGTACACAGAACGATAGGCATGAAGCCAGTTGACGTTACCAAGTCTGACGAGCAGCGTTTAATTTCTACTGTTTACTGTCCAAAGTACACACCCACGACAAAAAAAGCTAAATACAAAATTGGAGACCGGGTGAGGATCAGCAAATTCAAACGCACCTTCGAGAAGGGATTCACAAAAAATTGGAGCACGGAACTCTTTACGGTGGTTCTAGTTCTACCCGGAAACCGACACACGTATATAATAAAAGATAGTAGCGGCGAGATTTTGAAAGGAAGATTTTACGAAGAGGAACTCTCTAAAACAAAACACCCCGACACGTACCTCATCGAGAAAGTATTGCGTAGGAAAGGTGACAAACTGTTTGTCAAATGGCTGGGACTTCCGGAAAAAAGTTGGATCGACGCGAACGAAGTGATCTTGTGAGTACGTGGAACGTGGTGAAGCGTCTACCGGATCCGGAAAGTCAAACAAGAAAAAAAAAGAACGGTGAGTTGCTTCCCGACAGCATCCGCTGTCTGATCGTAGGTCCTTCGGGGTGTGGGAAAACGACACTGCTCGTGGACAATTTTCTCCTCGCACCGAATTGGTTAGATTGGAAGAACAGGCACCTGTACGTGTTCTCGAAAAGTTTGGAGCAATCCAAATACCAGCAACTGATGAAAGTGTACGATGGTCTGGACATTGCAACGTTCGCTTCGGAAATAAAACCACTCGACGATTGTCGTGAAAATTCAGTCGTCGTGTTCGACGACGCCATCCTGGAAAATCAAAATGAAATTCGCAACTTTTTTACGCAAGGTCGTCACAAAGAAATGGATTGCTTTTACCTAGCTCAAACGTTTTCCAAAATTCCAAAACAGTTACTACGCGACAACGCTAATTTCATATGTTTGTTTCGTCAAGATCACACCAACCTCAAGCATGCGTACGATGACTACGTAGGCGGAGACATGAACTACAATCAATTTTCGGAACGCTGCTCTTCTTGCTGGAACGGTGACGATTTCGGATTCGCGACGATCGACATGACGAGGAAACCCAACGACGGAAAATACAGAAACAAAATCAACGACTTTCTAAACGTTGCAACGTTGTGAGAAACGACGTATATAAATAAACGTTATGACGAAACGAAAAATCGAAGACGAAAATCTCAAGCTTCGCGATTACCTCGCGAAACGCTTCAAAGGTTGGAAATCCGAGAATCGCGGATTCTACGAAGAGAAGAAACGTCAGGATCAACCTGTGATCGATGCCATCAGCGGTCTAGGTAAAGAAATTAAAAGTGTCACGGAACAAAATAAAAATTTGATCAACGAACTCGTGCCGCTCGTAGCTAAAAGTTATGCCGTACCCACGCCCATTTCGAGCATTCCTTCGACGCCGTTCGAACTGAAGGATGCACCGGCACGACGTCGAGCCATAGGCAGCACGTCTTCGGATAAAATCGAGTTGGGGCCTTTGGCACGAGACTACCTGAGTACGGGGAAATTCGACAAGGATGCAGTGTTCGGATTGTATCCTAGCATGGAAACCAACGAAGGCGGTGGTGTGGTGTGGAAGATTGGGAAATCGAAGGTGACCTTCGAAGGCAACGACATTAAAGTCAATTTAGGCGACAAGGATAGTTGGACCAGGTATCCGGGTACGGTGGGACTGTGGGAACTCGTTGCCAAAAAGCAGCCGAAAGATTACACCGACGAAGATTACCAAAGTTACAAGGAAATTCTGATCATGACGGATGCCTTGTACCAGAACAACGACGCCTCGCAGAATAGGGTGAAATCGAGCAGCGGCGAGAAGTACAGGAATCTCATCAAACCGATTTGGAACCAGGTCAAAACAGGCAGCGGCGTCAAACGCTACAACACGTTACCCAAAGAATTCGTTTGGGTGGACGACGTTAGGAAACTCGTGGACAGATTGTTGGTGATAGCCGGTGAAGAGAATGCAGGCAACCGTAATTTCTACAACGAGAAGGTTGGCATCGTGGACATGATCAGCACGAAACTTTCCAACTTCATCGTGAACGACGACAAGGGCATAGGTTACCTAATCAAAATCATCAACACGCTGCCTCCGAAATTTTGGAACGTGGCCGAAGGAAAGGGACTCGTGAACGACATCATCAACAAGTTACCTTTCGAGATGCATCTACCTGGCTACCAGTACTGCGGACCGGGTACCAAACTCGAGAAAAGATTGGAGAGAGGAGACAAGGGTGTGAATCCGTTGGACGCCGCATGCAAAGATCACGACATCGCCTACAACACCACGCAGACGGATCTGGACGCACGTCACGAAGCAGACAAAAAATTGGAACATGCAGCTTTCGAAAGGTTCGTGAGCAGAGACGCATCGCTGGGTGAACGGGTCGCCGCACTGGGTACCACCATCGCCATGAACACAAAACAAAAATTGGGGTGGGGTATATAAATAACATCCAGTAAAAAAAACAACATGGCTTGCATAACTGATTTGCCGCACGAACTACTATCTAAAATATTCAAAAAGGTAGTTAACGGAGATGTTAATAAACTTGTGATCATAGCTAAAACGACGCCGGCATTTCACATGGGATGCGAAATAGTTCTTAAGGACCGTCTTCGGGAGATCAGTGGAATGAGGTACGGTGATCTCGACACTCTTCTGTCGGCCGCAGGGGAGAAATTGAACGAGAGGTTGGACGAACTGTACGAGGCGAGGCAGGGGAGAAGACGGGACACCGATGATTGGAGAAAATCTAAGCAGGAGACGGAAGAAATCATCACGCACATCATCGCGTTTTCGGAAGCACGAACTTTCTTCCTCTGTTAAAAAAATATTCGATACAAAAAAAATCTCGTGAAAAAATATATATATATAAATAACACACATCGTGAATAAAAATTAAATTTCTCTCTAACACTCTGAAATTTTTCTTTGATATGACGACTGAAAAAATGAGTGATCTCCAAGCATTAAAACAAATGCTAAATTTATCAGTCGAGTATGTAAAAATTCAGGAATTGGAAGTCGACAAACCTTACACGATAACTTCCGGTTCAATCGTTTCTACCCAGTATGGTCCCAAGGTACGCCTGTTGCTCAACGCACAATACAGTCTATTTTTACCAGATCGATACGCTAACATGTTATCCGACGAGAAGCTAGCTATTTTAATCGAGAACAAAACTCGAATCGTGTACAAGGGGACAAAGGAACTTCTTGGCAAGAAAACGAAGCACGTAATAGAATTTGTGTAACGACTGCGAGGCCTTGAAAAAAATTCTCAGAACATTTATATATAAATAACATACCGTAAAAAAACTACACAAGAAAAAATCTCAGAATATATATATATAAATAACATACCGTGAAAATAACACATAGAGCATCAACATGAAGCCCAAGGGTGTCGTGTACCAGATACCATACTCCAATCTAAAAAATCTAGGTGCTCTCGATGGGTTACTCACCAAGAAACAACGCGAGAAGAAACGTTCTTGCTTGTCGAAAGGACACGGAATGAAATTACTGCTCAGCACACCTCAATTGAAAAGATTGCAGCGTTCGCGGAAACAGCAAAAGATCGGAGGTTTCATATTCAGCATCCCCGCCATCCTGGCAGCATTGGGGGCCGTGGGAAGTTTGGCCGGTGGAAGTGCCGCCATCGCGAAAACCGTCATCGACTCGAAGAAGAACAAGGCCGAGTTGGAAGAACAGAAACGTCACAACCTGGCCATGGAGAAGAAGGGGAAAGGTGTGACCAAAAAGCAAAAAAGCAGCCTGGATGCTTTGAAGAAATATAAAAAAAAGAAAAAGCCCTGTCCAACTTCGATATTGAATCTCTGATCGAACCGTTGGGAATAAGGAACTTCAGGGGTGTTTTCATGTCCGATTCTCTACCCTCTGCTGTGAAGAAAAAGGAGTATGGCGTGGTCAACCTGGACAGTTACAAAAATCCTGGTACACATTGGATATGCTACCTCAAAATTAACGATAACAATGCATTTGTTTTCGATTCGTTCGGTGGCACACCGCCTGCCAGGTTGGTGAAGTATCTCAGTGTTGCCAACCTCTACTACAATGACAAACGCATCCAGGGTTTCACCGATGTTAACTGCGGCCACCTATGTCTTTCCGTTCTCGCATACATGTCTAAAATAAATAACCCGTCGGTGGAACATTTTCAGAAAGTATTGTAGTAGTTGTATTGATACTACGGACAGCGCAGGAAAGGAAGAGCTCCCCTCAAGCAGATTTGCTACACTTAAAACTTGCTCAACATGTTCATATGAGTTTTTTGCTCAAGTGTGGAACCCTGCCTAATCCAGGATTTTTGTAAAAATGCCCTCGGGAATTTTTCAGAAAGGAAGAGCTCCTCTGAGAAAGGAAGAGCTCCCCTGAGAAAGGAAGAGCTCCCCTGTATTATAAACTCACGAAAGGAAGAGCTTCTCTCCAGCAGCTTTGCTACACTTAAAACTTGCTTAACATGAGCATATGAGATTTTTGCTCAAGTGTGGAGCTCTTCCTAATCCAAGATTTTTGTAAAAATGCCCTCGGGAATTTTTCAGAAAGGAAGAGCTTCCTCAGATTGATTTGTACATACTTACAAAAGTTGCATCAGCCAGATTTTTGTCCATAAACTTGTCAATTTTTGGCCACACCAGAAATTAAGCTTATACACATACATATTTACTTCTGGTTTAAGTTTAATTGGATAGCATTCAATTTGCTTATCTAATATTAAAACAATGTAATATGTAGAGCCCTCTTCTAGAATTGCTCTGTGCTTGCATGTTTCCCCCTCTGTGGCAATGTGTGGAATTCCCGAGACGGTAGTATTGATTTTTTTCCTCAGCGCCAGTATTTACAGAAATTCCCGATTATTGCATCAGCCAGTTATGTGAGAGTGACTGAGGGGAATAGATGTGTTGATACAGTGCTTCTCATACTTACAGGCCTGTTTGGTTTAATTGAACATTATAAAATCTGATATTTGTTGTAATCCACTCATATTTAGAGTCAAGCTTATATTTGTCCCAGCCTGTTATACATAACAAGGTCATTGCCATTCTATACATGCATGTCCGTGCAGGCATTTGCGGAATGGCAGTGTGAATGAATATTCCACTTGTAAGCTATTGGCTTTACAACCTGTCATAATAAGCATAAAGATTAGATTTAAAACCCAGGAAATTTTATATAAATACCAAAGCCAAAAATATTAAGTGTATACACACCTACACATATACACACATATACAAAGCACACAGCTGAACCCAACTGATATTTTTTATTCAGTATAAAGTTTTGAATTGAAACCCAAGAAATTGTATATAATAAACAACAACAAAAATGCCGAATCAAAAATATTGTAATCAATGCAATAAAAATATATTTAGCTCTAATTGGGCCAGACACCAAAAGATTTGTAACCCGGACAAATACAGAACTCCCACAAAAATTTGCCCCAAATGCAATAGAAAATACAGCATGCAATACTTCACATATACACATAAAGATACTTGCTCTGCACAACCATCTACATCTGGTCTGAAAAGAAAGCACGAAGCACCTCTTAATGCCAGAGCAGCAAAGCAGCCACGCCATGAACCTATCCGTAGCAGTTTTAACGGCCAATTAAGGGATCACCGGTTTGTATCAGAGCCAAGATGTGGCATTGAGAATTTCTTGAATAGTATAAATTCTAATCTGCAGGCAATTCTTAATGCACAAAATGGCTCTTATAAGCTCTCCCTCAAATTGTTTGTACAATATAAGAAGCCAAATGGCACAAAATTTACACATCCCCACTTAACAGAAACTGTACCTGTATATTCAAATACAAATTCAGACAAAATAATAAGCAGCTTGATAAATCAACTGAATATCAAACACTCTGAATTTGCGGCAAAAGAGTCAGGATGGAGCCTATGCGGTTCATCACACAAGTTATATGTTAATATTTCTGAATTCAGCCCATTACAAGGATCTACATATGTGCCATTACCTGCCAATATCAAAAACAAAAGAGCCGTGGTCAATATAAAAAACACCGACCAGAAATGCTTTTTGTGGTGTATATTAGCTGCTTTGTATCCAGTTTCAAGGGATCCTCAAAGAATAACTTATTACAAACAGCATGAACATGATTTTGACGATGTAATGGAGGGTTTAGAATATCCAATGTCAGTTCAGAATATTGATAAATTTGAAAAAAAGGCCAGGCACATCAATGGCAAACAATTATCTATTAATGTATTTATTTGTTCCACTGGCAATTGCCCGATAGCACCTCTCAGAATCAGTATACTTGATGATGAAGCTGCAATTCCGATTGATCTGCTCTTAATTGAAGGGGATGGCACATATCATTACACTCTAATACATAATCTTCAAGCTTTAGTGAGAACACAACTAGACAAAACTCATACAATATTTAAGTTGTGCAGAAGATGCTTAACTGTATTTGATGGTCAAAAAATGGTAAATGGGGTTCGTGAAAAAAATGCAGAAATTGCCAAAAACAAGTTAATTGAGCATCTGAAATACTGTGGCAACCATAAACCTGTTCATATGGTGATGCCCAATCCAAGTGAAAATTGCAAATTCAAAAAATATGAAGCCTTGTTGGAACACCCAGCACATATTGTCTGTGATTTCGAATCGAACCTCAAACCTCTTGCATTCTGTAGCCCAGATCCCGAAGAATCTTCAACTACACCATACCAGTTACATGAACCTTCCAGTTTTTGTTATGTAGTTGTACGGGATGGTATTGTTATTAAAGAATATTCATACAAGGGACCAAATGCCATCAAAATATTTGCACATAGAATAGAAAATGTGTGCCGTGACATAGCATCTAACATCTTATTAAAATCAAAGCCTATGTTGCCTTTAACAGAGGAACAGATTGAAGATTTCAACAATGCAGAAAAATGCCCGGTATGTGATTCTGAATTTTCAGATACAAATATCAAGGTACATCACCATTCTCATACAGATGGTCGATATAAACAGGCCCTGTGTAATAGCTGTAATATTCAGATCAAGAGACCAAGATTTGTCCCCATATTTTGCCATGGAGCATCCAATTATGATTTCCATCATCTGATCAGATACGAGGGGTTTGAGAAGCAGAATTTAAATATTTTAGCTGAAAATGATGAAAAATATATATCTATTAGCAAGATAATTAAAGTTGATGGTGTTCCTATTCACATAAGATTTCTTGATTCTTACAGATTTTTATCTGCTGGCCTGGCCACACTGGCCTCTCAATTATCTGATGATCAATTCAAAATCACACGTGCATTGTTTCCAAATCAGGACCTGAAATTAATTAGGCGGAAGGGTGTATATCCATATGACTATGTTACAGATTTTTCTAAATTTGATGAGTGTTCCCTGCCACCACAACAAGCATTTTACAGCAAAATCAGAGGATCTGGAATCACTGATGATGATTATCACCATGCTCAGTTGATGTGGAACAATTTAAAATGCAAGACATTTGGTGATTATCACATGGCATATTTAAAACTTGATGTAACCCTCTTAGCTGATATATTGCAAGCATTCAGAAAATCTTCCATGCAAAATTATAAACTGGATCCAATATATTTTTACAGTGCCCCGGGCCTAGCATGGGCTGCAACGTTTTTGAACACTAAAATGCAATTGGATCTGATCCACGATCAAGATAAGTATCTGTTTATGGAGAAATGTATAAGAGGAGGGATGGTGCAATGTTCCCAGAGATATGCCAGAGCAAATAACAAGTATATGCCTGATTATGATCCAGCACGGCCATCAAATTATATAACGTATGTAGATGCAAACAACCTCTATGGTCACGCCATGATGCAAAAACTGCCATATGCAGAGCTTGAATGGGTTGAAAATTTCAATATTGAAGATCTTAAGGACTTTGATGACAGTGAATATGGCCTATTCATAGAGGTTGATCTGACAATTCCTGATGATTCGCACAAGAAATTTTCTGATCTGTCCCCAATTCCCGAGGTCCAGTGCTCACCTGGCTCTAAACAGAAGAAGCTCATGATGACACTGGAGCCGAAACAAGGATATGTCGCATATTACAAAAACCTCCAGTTCCTGATGAAACATGGTGTTCAAGTGACCAAAGTTAGAAAAGTTTTGAGGTTTAGGCACTCAGAATGGTTGAAACCATACATTGATACAAACACAGAGCTTCGAACATCTGCAAAGAGCCAATTTGATAAGGGCTTGTTTAAATTGATGGTGAATTCAGTGTATGGCAAAACAATTGAAAATGTCAGGAAACATACCGATGTTAAAATAATTACTGACCCCAGCCGGAGCAAAAAATTGGTTGCAAAGCCTAATTTCAATTATAGAAGAATTTATGATGAGCACATGGCACTTTTCAACATGATGAAAACAAAGATTAAGTTTGATAAACCTATTTATGTAGGGGCTGTGATATTGGAATTGTCCAAATTACATATGTTAATATTGTATTATGATGTGCTGAAACCTTTTTATGGTGATCGTGTAAAATTATTGTACATGGACACGGATACTTTTATTCTTGATATTCAAACAGAAGATGTTTATCAAGATATGTTACAGCCTGAATTGTTTCCATACTTTGATACCAGTGAACATACAAAGATTCAACATCACCACAACAAAAAGGTGCCTGGCAAGTTAAAAGATGAGACACTTGGTGATGTTATTGTGAAATTTGCTGGGTTAAGTGCCAAGATGTACAGTTTTGAAACATGTAGTGGTGCTGTTGCCAAAAAAGCCAAGGGCATTGGCAGAGTTACTGTTGAAAAAGATCTCCAATTTGAAGATTATGAAAATTGCATCAAATCCCAGAATTCAATCAAAACATCAGAAAATAGAATTCAGAGTGAGGATCACTTGTTGACTTCAAATGTTGTAAGAAAAGTGGCCCTGGACCCACATGATGATAAGAGATGCATTTTGTCATGTGGCATACATACTTTACCATGGGGTCATTGTGATTTGAAAAGTGGGAATCAATGCCCAATTACAGAGCATGATTTGAAATAAATAAACATGCCTATGAACTTATTTGGGTTCAAAAAACAGGCTATTATGGACCTGCCGACACCACAAGCCTCTCCTGATAGGCTGTCTAAACTGAGTGGCTTGTTAATTATTCATCTGAACAGCATACTTACAGATAATAATGAAGAAACGGGCAAAACATTGTACATATTTAACAATAATTTAAATCATTACCAATTACCTGTAGGTGGGCAATTACAATTTATTACAACCCCTGAGGGTGATGTTAAAATTTCAGTAGGGAGAAATATTTACAGAATTAAGCACTCAAACATGGTTTCTGGCACTGTATATACTGTTTCTGCTGGTGACTGCTTATATATTGAGGTCCCTGGGTCATATGACAAGCTTATACCTTTTTTTATAGAATTAAGAATCAGATACTCTATAATAAATAACCACTAAAACAAAATGCCTAATGATATATTTGGCCATACAAGGCATGAAGATCACAGTGATGAGATTCTGATGCTTGATGTCAGAGTCAAGAAATTAAGAAGTGATTTACAAGCTTTACAAACCACACTTAATGCCAGTCTTCAATTAGAAATTACAAATTTGCAATCACAATGCATGGACCCTCTTCTTAAAATTGATTCTGAACTCAAAGTGCTGCTTCAAAAATATACTGATCTGGCCACATTAGATAATTTTCAAAGTTTAGAAGAAGCTGTAGCAGCTCTTCAAGCCAAATTTAAGACCCAGGCCACCAATTCTCAGCAATTGAAACAGCAATTGGAGGAGCAGATTAATAATGTCCAGACACAGCTCCAAACAATTGTCAAAAGCATAAAATCACAAGAAGATTTTGATCTAGTGATTTCCACTCTAAAGGAACAGATTCAATCACTCCAGATACCTAATCTGGACCCCTTGAACAATGCCATAGCCGAGGTTAAAGAAAAAATTGAGACACTTGAAAATTTTATGAACAATTTGCCATCTTCTGATGCTTTGAATGCAATAACTCGGAGTGTAGCAAATATTAAGCTGCAACTTGAAACATATGAAGATTTTGGAAAAATTCAAAGTACCATAACCCATCTTGAAGGTACAATAGCAGCAGTGCAAAGTGATTTGGCAAATGTACTAGAATCCCGATTGCCTGGGATTGTAGATACCCTTGTCAGTGTCCAGCAACAAATCACAAAGCTTGAAAACCTCAACACTGAATCTGAACTATCTCATTTTCATCACTTGATCGATGATATCCAAACAAAACTTGAAATTTTACAACAATCCACACCCTCTCAGGCAGATATAGCCCTGCTCCAAAATGCTATGCAAAATGTGGCTGATGCTTCTGAATTAAACAATGTAAAATTGGCACTTGAATTTTTGCAAAATACAGTATCAAATCTTCCTACATCACAGGAACTTAAAAATATTAAGAGGGCAGTGAATCGCATATTGAAATCAGAAGATATCAAGAATATCCAAGCAGAGATCAAACATCTCACACAGACAGTTGCCACTCTACCAACCAATCAACATATTAATGAACTGCATGCCCTGTTTGAGGATATCAGAAGACAGGTCCATGATCTTACTACTCAAAATTCAAAATTGGCAGTTGTTGAAAATTTGCAACAAATTGTAGCTAATATCAAGCAACAGCTAGGAACCATGGAATCCAATCAAGCAAATGCTCTGTCTGTTTTTGCCACCCAGCTTCAAGAGATTGTGCAACAATACAAGAAACTTATTGTGGACATAAAAATCAAGCCAGGCCACGATGATGTTGTTAGGACCATCAATGAGCACCTTGAATCTGTAACAAGCAGATTGCTCACAGCAGAAAAGGAAATAACAGGCATAATCGAGAATCCAAAACATACAGTAATTCTTGAATTGTACAGCATCCCCAACAAAGAATATGATTCACCATTTACACCAGGTGGCAAAATATATATGCTGTCCCCTGCACAATTTTATTACCAGTTTTTTGTTGGGGGGACATTGAGACCAATCAAGATCAAATATTGGCATCAGCCACAGGCACACCACTACCCTACCTTATCAATAACAAATGCTGAGAACAAAGTGAAAATCACCAGTGTAGAATTAGAGGATTTTACAGACCCCAATACATTAGAAACATCTTATGTTGAAGATGATGGCTCTTTGGAATTTAAAATACAAATAGGGGACAAATTATATTTAGAAAATCCTGTAGTATCAGCTGCTGAACACCCCATAGTTGCAATATTCTTGTTTTCATACCATGTCTAGACAAATTATTGTTGATGAATTACACAGACAAGCCAGACATCATTTTAAGAGACTCCCAGTAGTCACAAAAGGCATAGATGATTTATGGCAGAGCGACTTGATTGAGTTGTCAAGTGGACAGTTGAAAAACTTAGACAAAATCAACAAGGGCTACAAGTATCTACTCACTGTAATAGATACATTTTCAAAATTTGCCTGGGCTGTGCCACTCAAATCCAAGACTGGAAAATGTGTTACAGAAGCCATCGGGACAATCATCAATCAGAGTGGAAGATCACCGCGCTATTTGCAAACAGATAATGGCAAAGAATTTTATAATTCTGTGTTCCAACAATTTATTAAAAGCCAGGCAATAAAACATTACTCGAGTTACAGTGATCTCAAGGCCTCAATTGTAGAGAGATTCAACAGAACCTTAAAAAATCTTATGTATAAACAATTTACCCTCCAAGGTAATTATAAATGGATTAATATTCTTCCAGAACTTCTACATAAATATAACAATTCTGTCCATTCCACAATCAACATGAAACCCTCTGAAGTAACTTCATCTGATGAACAAAAATTGATCAGGACTGTTTATTATCCTAAATACCAGGCAACAACAAGAAGGGCCAAATACAGGGTGGGTGATCAAGTAAGAATCAGCAAATATAGGCACTTATTCAAAAGAGGCTTTACGAGAAACTGGAGCACTGAATTATTTACAGTGGTTCAAGTTAAACCCGGGACCCTTAACACATATATAATAAAAGATCACCGAGGAGAAATTCTCAAAGGCAGGTTCTATGAACAAGAGCTCAGCAAAACTAAACAGCCTGACACATATCTCATAGAAAAAATCATCCGCAGAAAAGGCAACAAGTTACTTGTCAAATGGCTGGGTCATCCGGAAAACAGCTGGATCGATGCAAACAAAGTGATAATATGAGCACCTGGGATGTTATAAAAAGGCTGCCAGAACCTGAACAACAGAATAAGAGAAATGGCAACTTGCTGCCTGATAATATTAGGTGTCTTATTGTTGGGCCATCTGCTTGTGGTAAAACTACACTAATGATTGATAATTTTTTATTGGCACCCAACTGGTTAGACTGGAAAAACAGGCACTTGTATGTCTTCTCTAAGAGCTTGGAACAATTAAAATATCAGCAGCTGATGAAGCTATATGATGGATTGGATATTGCTACTTTTGAACCAGATGTTAAGCCACTTCACGAATGTCTCGATAATTCTGTTGTTGTGTTTGATGATGTTATACTGGATAATCAAAACAAGGTTAGAAATTTCTTTACACAGGGCCGACACAAAAACATTGATTGCTTCTACCTGGCACAGACTTTTTCAAAAATACCGAAGCAGCTGATCCGAGACAACAGCAATTTTATATGTGTGTTTCATCAAGATCATACCAACCTCAAACACATACATGATGAATATGTAGGTGGGGACTTGAGCTACAATGATTTTTCCAAGTTTTGCAGCAGGTGCTGGAACCAGGACAGTTATGGGTTTGTCACTATTGATATGACAAGAACACCCAATAGCGGCAAATACAGAAATAAAATCAACGATTTTCTAGACGTTGAAGCATATATAAATAACCATGAAACGACCAGTCATTGACGATCTTAAGTTAAGAGATTATCTTGTAAAAAGATTTAAGGGATGGAAATCAGAGAACCGAGGAATTTATGAAAAACACAAGCAAACAGAACAGCCTGTAATTGATGCTATTAATAATTTAGGTAAGAATATCAAAACTGTTACAGAGCAGAATCAAGATTTGATCACGGAGCTTGTACCTGTAGCTGCAAGGAACATATTAGATTATCCATTCACCCCACTTTCCAGTATTCATACACCTAGTCCTGTTGCTCCTCGAAGAATTGAAGCTACTCAGGATCCTATTGAATTGGGTCTTCTTGCTCAAAAATATTTAACCACACCTAAAGACAACAAAGATGAGGTGTTTGGCTTATATGCTGACACAGAGCTTGACGGCAGCATCATTCATAGAATTGGCAATTTCAGAGTAACATTTATGGGGGATGATATAATTGTTTATTCAGAATCTCATCTTGGACAAAGAGGTGGTTTTGTTAAATATCCCGGAACACCTGGATTGTGGGAACTGATGACTAGGAAAAGGCCTGGCAGCTATACAGATCAAGATTATGAGCACTACAAAGAAATATTAATAAAATCAGATGCTCTATACCAGAACAATGATCCCACACAAAAAAGAGTTAAGTCTAGCAGTGGGGCAAAATACAATAATTTAATCAAGCCCATATGGTCACAAATGAAGACTGGCAGTGGAATCAAACAATACAACACCCTGCCTAAAGAATTTGTGTGGGTTGATGATGTCAGGAAACTTGTGGATAGGTTGCTGGTGATAGCTGGGGAGGAAAATGCTGGCAACCACAATTTTTACAATGAAAAGGTTGGAATTATGGACATGATAAGCACAAAATTGTCTAATTTTAGAGTGAATGACCCTAAGGGGATTGGATATCTCATAAAAATTATTAATACTCTACCACCTAAATTTTGGAATGTTTCTGAGGGTCGGGGGTTGGTTAATGACATTATAAACAAGCTGCCATTTGAACTACATATTCCAGGCTATCAGTATTGTGGTCCAGGCACAAAATTGGATCATAGATTAAACAGAGGTGATCCTGGTGTAAATCCCCTAGATGCTGCTTGTAGAGACCATGACATAGCATACAACACACATTCTGATCTTGACAAGAGACATGTTGCAGACAAGAAATTAGAAGAGGCTGCATTTGGCAGATTTGTAAGCAAAGATGCTTCTTTAAGTGAGAGAATATCAGCGTTGGGAACCACCATAGCTATGAGCACCATACAAAAACTGGGGTGGGGGTTGTGAATATGTATATAATAAACCTACAATGAAGGCCAAGGGTGTTATGTATCAAATACCTTATGCAGGTCTCAAATCTGTTAAAACTATTGACAGTCTCTTGACCAAAAAGCAGCGCAAGAAAAAAAGCTCTTGTCTTGCAAAAGGACATGGTATGAAATTGTTGCTTAGTACCCCCCAATTAAAAAAATTACAGCAATCAAGAAAAAAATCACATGTAGGTGGATTGATATTCACTATCCCGGCCATCTTAGCTGCTCTCGGGGCTGTTGGGAGCTTGGCTGGGGGATCAGCTGCCATAGCAAAAACAGTAATAGATGCCAAGAAAAATAGGGCAGAATTAGATGAGCAGAGGCGCCATAACCTGGCAATGGAGAAAAAAGGCAAAGGTGTTAAGAGAGCCATGAGTAAGTTTAAAAAAAACAAGAACCGCTTACAAACCAAGATATTGAAGCTTTAATCAAGCCACTGGGCATCAAAAATTTTAGAGGTGTGTACATGTCTGATTCTTTACCAGAGCAACCACTCAACAAAGAGTGTGGCATTGTTAATTTGGATAAGTACAAAAATCAGGGCACTCACTGGATCTGTTATCTTAAATATTTAAACAATGAGGCATTTGTGTTTGATTCATTTGGAGGTGTTCCTCCTGAAAATTTAATAAAATATCTAAATTCAGCTAATCTTTATTACAATAATGCCCGTGTTCAAAACTTCAAAGATGTTAATTGCGGACATTTGTGTTTATCAGTTCTTAGATATATGTCTCAAATAAATAAACCATCAATTGAAAATTTTCAAAAGGCCTTGTGGTATCTGAAACATCATGGGGGTATTCCATCTCACCAGCCAAAATTCAATATTGAAACTCAAATTACATGATGACATAGTGTATCCCAAAACAATAGCTCTCAGAGCATTTTACGGCATGTACTTGATACCTAATATTACACACCACAACAACACAATTGCAGTAGGGGATCAAAAAATTGTCATCACTCCAGGGCAATATAATCTGTCCACTCTAAATGCTCAATTACCCAGAGGTGTAGTGTTAACTCAAAATTCTGTCACTCACAGAGTAGAGATTGTATCTGCTACAGAAACAGTGCATCTGGGTACTATAGGAGAGCTGTTAGGATTTGAGAACAACACAAAACTTGAACCAGCCATCAAACACACTGCTATTAATATACCTAAATTCTTAGCCATAGAGACTCTGAATATTCACTGTAATGTGGCCGAGGGTATGATCACCAAATCAAATGGCATAGGCACTCACAAACAAACTGGCATCATTGCAACATTCAAACCTAATTCTGAATTTATGGAGCCAATCATCTACAATCCATCCCCAACATTATATTTTCCTGTGTGTCATAATAGAATAGATTACATTGAATTGATGGTCACTAATGAAAAAGAAGAATTAGTTGATTTTGCTGGAGCCACAACAACTGCAATCATAGAGATTAATATTTAAATAAAAATACATACAATGGAAAATATTGAGAGTTATGAGCTACAATCATTCCCCCCAAACAGGAGGACATTTGCAAATTTAAATCAACCCAACACAGAAATTGAGGTCGATCTTGATGTAGGGGACGGCTTTATACACCCCCACAGAGCAGATCTATACATCAAATTTGATGTTGTAAAGCTCGATGGAACAGATTATCCGGCAAATTCAAATATAAGATTGGTGGACAATTTTGTGCCGCATCTGTTCTCTGAAATTGAGATCAGAAAGCATGGCGTTGTTATAAACAGAATAGATTATCCCGGCATTACCTCCACGGCTTTGGCCACATTAAAATTGTCCAAAACCGAGGCTTCTTACTACAAAATAGGTGGATTTGAAGCTGGTGATAAGATATTATCTAAAAATCACACAGTGCTGTTCCCCATGCGCCTGTTGCCAGGATTCTTCTCGGATTACAAAGATATTATGTGGAAGGGCGGGTTAAGAATCACATTTAGAAGAGCTGCAAATGATAATAATGCATTGATGAGGTACAGCACATTAAACTCTACAGGAGAAGCTCTGCCTAATACCTTACCTGATGCAGGCAAATGCATTATTCAGACTATGGAGTTAAGAATCCCTGTTGTTGAATATGAGGCCAGTTATGCTCTGAAATACAAAGCTGATATAATAAAAAATCCACAGATTCCTCTGCAATTTTACACATATCAATGCGTACAGAAGGTTGCCACTGGTAGCTATTATGAATTTGATGCTACAAATTCATTCTCCAGTATTCAATTTGACATGCCCGATTTTGTGGTGGTACTGTTTCAGACTGGGAGACACAATAATCAGGAAAAAAATTCAAGTAAATTTGATAACTGCAACATCAAGAACATATATCTTAAAAATGGGAGAAATGAGGTTTTTCCTATTGAAAATTACAATTTAGACATTTCCAAGGATGATTTTCTTAAATTATATGAGGCTTTTTCGGCTTTCAAGAGGGTCACTACAGGCAATACTGACATGTATTACACGCCAGATGAATTCAAAGCACGGAGACCCATGTTTGTAATTAACACTTCAAAAAGAAAACAGGTTGTGGTTAATGACAGAACAAACATTAAAATTATCTGTGAATTCCACGAGGCATTACCCGACGACACCATATGTAGTGTCATTCTCATAGGTGAAAAATCATATGTTTATGATGTAAGAAATGAGAGGGTCACGGAGCAATTCTAGAGGCCCGATTCAAACACAGAAACCCCTTGATTACAAAGCAATAATACCAACACTTTGCTGTCAGAGAGGCCCCAGACACTCTACCAGCTTTGAAACCTCAACTGTATTATCAGCTAGCAGTGAATATCTTATGTGTGGGCAGTTGTATATATTTCAATCTTTTATCAGGACTCGAACCCAAAACCCCTGATTACAATGCAACAATATTAACACTTCTCAATATGGAATATGCCCACATTTTACTGGGTTCTGAGACCCTTATACAGACAAAATTGGATTTTGTTTCTGTCATAATATTTTCCAAGTCTCTGCCTAGGCTCATATTATCAGAAGAGAATTGCTTTTAGCATGAAGGGGGTGCAGTTCATTGCCACTGTGTGAAAATATGTATTTTTATCTCAATAATCTTTGTTACACTTTTACATGTTGCAGACATGTTACACTTTTTCCCCTGTCGCACAGAAAGATTAATGGCCCCTTCAGTGAATCGTACAGAAAAATCATTAATGTTCCCTTCTAGCGTGTAGATTTTATCTCTTGCGTGCCGGCAAGACATGCAAACAATTAATTATATTTACCCGCTTTTCCCCCTATTGTATGGCTGAGCGAGTGGTTCCCAATAGAGAATAATTTTGCTCTGTTGAACAACACTTTTTACCAGGTTTTCAGATCTGGGAGTTGTATATCAACTAGGAATAATTATTCTCAAAATCTCACGTGTGGAGTGCCACACATATTTCAATCTATCAGGACTCGAACCCAAAACCCCTTGTTTACAAAACTACAATATTAACATTTTGCCATCAGATTTTATGAGGACTCAAACCCGAACCTTTTGATTACAAGACAATGCACCACACTCCACTCGGTCTCAGAACCCAATAGATATCAATTCAAGATTCCTGGGATTTTGACAGAAAAACATACTATAAGCTTAATTTCTGGTGTGCCAAAAATTGACAAGTTTATGGACAAAAATCTGGCTGATGCAACTTTTGTAAGTATGTACAAATCAATCTGAGGAAGCTCTTCCTTTCTGAAAAATTCCCGAGGGCATTTTTACAAAAATCTTGGATTAGGAAGAGCTCCACACTTGAGCAAAAATCTCATATGCTCATGTTAAGCAAGTTTTAAGTGTAGCAAAGCTGCTGGAGAGAAGCTCTTCCTTTCGTGAGTTTATAATACAGGGGAGCTCTTCCTTTCTCAGGGGAGCTCTTCCTTTCTCAGAGGAGCTCTTCCTTTCTGAAAAATTCCCGAGGGCATTTTTACAAAAATCCTGGATTAGGCAGGGTTCCACACTTGAGCAAAAAACTCATATGAACATGTTGAGCAAGTTTTAAGTGTAGCAAATCTGCTTGAGGGGAGCTCTTCCTTTCCTGCGCTGTCCGTAGTATCAATACAACTACTTATTGTGGTACCTAAAACACCATGTTCGTGTTCCATCTCACGAGCGAATCTTCAATCTTGAAACTCACGCTGCACGACGACATCGTCTATCCTAAATCCGTGGCTCTGCGTGCATTCTACAGCATGTACCTCATACCTAACGTCACGCAGCACAACAACAAAATTAGCGTCGGAAACGAACACATCGTCGTCACGCCAGGACAATACAATCTTTCCACTTTGCAAGCTCAATTACCCAAAGGCACATACCTTTCTCAAAATTCGGTCACGCACAGAGTGGAAATCCTATCCGCGACGGAGACCGTGGACCTGGGCACCATGGGAGAACTTTTAGGTTTCGAGAACAACCACCCAAAACTCGAAGCTGGCATCAAGCACACGGCAACAAACATTCCTAAATTTCTAGCCATAGAGACTCTGAACGTACACTGCAACGTGGCGGAAGGCATGATCACGAAATCCTCGGACGGATTAGGAAGTCACAAGCAGACGGGAATCATAGCCACTTTCAAACCAAGTTCCGAGTTCATGGAACCGATCATCTACACGCCCTCTTCGCCGATCTATTTTCCAGTATGTCGCAACCGCATAGACGACATAGAGTTGGTGGTGACGAACGAGAAAGGAGACGTGGTGGATTTCGCAGGTGCCACTACGACGGCCATCGTGGAGATCAACGTATAATAAATAACACACATAGTGTAAAATGGAGCAAATCGAAAGTTACGAATTGCAATCTTTCCCTCCCAACCGTCGCACGTTCGCCAATCTGAACGAAGCGAACAGGGAGATCGAATACGACGTGGACGTAGGCGACGGGTTTATTCATCCTCACAGAGCGGACCTCTACCTTCAATTCGACGTGGTGAAGAAGGAAAACGGAGACGCGTTTCCCGCAGCAGCAAACTTGATACTCGTGGACAACTTCGTGCCTCACCTGTTCTCGCAGGTGGAGGTGAGGAAACACAACACCGTCTTCGACAGAATAGATTATCCAGGCATCACGTCGACGGCAGTGGGAACGTTGAAATTATCCAAAACGGACGCAGCGTACTACCAGGCCGGGGGATTCGAAGCCGGGACCAAAATATCGACGAGAAGTCACACGGTGCTCTTTCCCATGCGTCTGCTGCCTGGTTTCTTCTCGGACTACAAGGAGATCATGTGGAAGGGAGGACTGAGGATCACGTTTCGAAGAGCGGCCAACGACAACGACGCACTGATGCGATACGCTACTTTGGGTCCGGACGGCACCACGCCGATAGCCAACACTTTACCCGAAGCGGCGAAATGCGTCATCCGAAGCATGGAATTGAGAATGCCGGTGGTGGAATACGAAACGAACTACGCCCTCAAGTACAAAGCGGAGATCTTGAAAAGTCCGCAGGTGCCGATTCACTTTCACGGTTACCAGTGCGTGCAGAAGATGGCGTCGGGAAGTCACATGGAATTCGACGTGACGACGCAGTTCAACAACATACAGTTCGACATGCCAGATTTAGTCGTAGTGCTTTTTCAGACCGGGAGGGACAAGAATCAGGAAAAAGATTCCAGCAAGTTCGACGACTGCAAGATCAAGAACGTTTATCTGAAGAATGGACGCAACGAAGTGTTCCCGCGCGAGAATTACAACCTCGACGTGACCAAAAATGATTACCTCAAACTTTACGAAGCGTTCTCGGCTTACAAACGCGTGACCGAGGGAAGCGTGGACATGTACTACACGCCCAGCGAGTTCAAAGCACGGAGACCCATGACCGTCATCAACACATCTAAGAGAAAGCAGGTGGTGGTCAACGATCGAACCAACATCAAGGTCGTCTGTGAGTTCCACGATGCCTTGCCCGAGGATACCCTATGCAGTGTCATCCTGATTGCAGAGAAGTCCTTCGCCTACGACGTGAAGAACGAGAGGGTCACAGAGCAGTTTTAACAAGTTTTTTAACATCTTTTCCTGCACAATAAGAAATTTTTTGTACTAGCACAATCAGTTACAATAGCACAATACGAATTTCACTAGTTCAGATCAGTTACAAATGTCAATTTCATTAGTTATCAGTTACAATATCTTTTTTTGCACTATAGCACGAGACAATCAGAAAATTTGCACAAAAAAATTGTTGTTGTTTTTACACGTGAAAATTAACAATAAAATTTCTTTTTTTTATCGTTTCAGATGCTGTCGAAACATCAAAAACACATACACACACACTAGAAAAAAAGCATGCAACTTTATTTGTAACACACACATATTCTCCATCTTCATCAAGAAAATATTATAATAAACATAATTATTTTTATCTATATCTCACAATAAAACTCTATATCCAAAAATATTACAACATCAAAATAACACTAGAGTCGTTAGCACACGTTGCATGCATTACGGAGGTCCTCTGTAGAGTTTCATGGAAGTTTGAGAAAAAAAAACACGTGAAACTCTACAGAGGTGCGGTTGTAGATAACCGCAGCCGTTAGAAAACCTTTACTTTTTTGGCTGGGCACCACGCACCCTGGCGAGGTTATAGGGGCCAGGTATCCTAAAAAACAACAATTATTATTTTGTTTGTTTGTTTGCGTTACAATACATACGCGCACGCGCGTGTGTGGTACATTGTTCCCCCGAGAGAGGTTTACAAAAGTCACGATATATAAACATTGGCCTCTCTCTTTCTTTTTTGGGACTTGGAAAAAATTTACAATAAGATGCATTCGCTCACCACTGTTGCCAGCCATAAATCTCTCTCTCTCTTCATCTTACAGCAACGTTGGCATCTCTATTTTTTTTTAGTTGTAAGTGGGTTGCCAACACACTCTAGTTAATAATGCTACATATTATACGCACACACGCACACACATACTATATTACCATCCACCCATCTCTCTCTCTCTTTTACGGCAGTGCGTGTTTGTTGCCGACTCTCCTTGTTTAGTGTGTGTAGGCTGGCAAAAATTGCTTTATGCACTGTAAGGCAAGCCTCAAGCAAAGTTGCCAGCTCCTTGCTTTAGGTTAGGTTAGACCAAGAAAAAAAAAGTTGTAGGTAGGTGTTGGCAGTTGTCGGTTGTTTAACTCTTCCCTCTCTCTCTCCTCTCTCTCTTTTTTTTTGTAAAAAGCCATGGCAAAAATACCAGTAGGTTGGCAACCTTGCTTTATGCACTGTAAGGCAAGCCTCAAGCAAAGTTGCCAGCTCCTTGCTTTAGGCTAGGTTACACCAAGAAAAAAAAAAGCTGTAGGTAGGTGCTGGCAACCTTGCTTGAGACTTGCCTTACAGTGCATAAAGCAAAGTTGCCAGCTCCTTGCTTTATGCACTGTAAGGCAAGTCTCAAGCAAGGTTGCCAGCTCCTTGCTTTATGCACTGTAAGGCAAGTCTCAAGCAAGGTTGCCAGCTCCTTGCTTTAGGCTAGGTTAGACCCGAAAAAAAAACCTTGGTGTTTTTTTCGAGTAAAATATTGGCAACACTGCGAGAAAATAGGACTTATGCCTTACAAGAGCAAACCATTAAGGCGAGCCTCAAGCAAGATTGCCAGCTCCTTGCTTTAGGCTAGGTTAGACCCAAAAAAAAACCTTGGTGATTTTTTCGAGTAAGGAGCTGGCAACACTGCCAGAAAATGGGGCTCATGCCTTACGAGAGAAATCCATTAAGGCGAGCCCCACCGAGCCCCATTTTCGGTTGCAGAATGCCCTAACCTGGACTACTGTGAACTCTTGCAGTTCCCAAAGACGAATCTGAAAATACTACTTGACTTTCTCACTCTTGTTTCACATTTCTTTATCTTCATCCCTCTTAAGTTGATAGTATATTTTGCAAACTTCTTCTTCTTTACTTTACTTCCATCTTTGAGTACACCCCTTTCACGTTGCTTTCTTGTACATTTCTGCACTACAAAATTAAGATGGTCGTTGTCACCATGATACGCAGCATCGCGCAACAGAGTGTTCTTATATTCTTGCTTGGAGAGAATATTTTTTAGAAGAACAGAACTTCTAATTTCTATGACTGTGAGTAAGAGCTTTACAACTTCTGTATGGCCATTATAAGAAGCGTAGTGAATAGCACTCCGTCCATCAGTTGTTTGTAGGATAATGTATGCTATGGTGTTGAACTTATACTCCCTTATTTTGTCTAAAATAAAGCCTACTAAACACGGATTTCCACCAACAGCAGCTGAATGCAACAGCGTCCATCCTTCCTCGTTCGGATAGAAGTAGTGCCTGCAGTGTCCACATTCCTCTTCCACTTCTTCAAGAAGATACTCAACGACTTCCTTCCTCCCTTTTTTAGCTGCACAATGAATACAAGTAATGCCTTCATGATTTCTTCGTGTGATGAAATGCTCAAGGCGTATGCCATTTCGGCGTATTATTTCAATATAAGTCCTCAGAAGAGTCATGTCGCAGGAAATTGCAAAGCCATTCATAAAATACTTAATTTCAGAATCTTTCTTGAGTGCTTTCAGTGCATCCAACTGCGAGGACGACATTTTCTCATTCGCCAAACATTCTAGAAATGTTTGGGTAATATATATATTTTCTCCTACGTAACGAAATGGTTTGCAATCAAGTACATTCCCTCCATCACGTTTTATTCTCTGGAGAATAAACTCAAGTATCTGCATGTGTCCTTTCTCTGCCATCAACTGAAATACTATATCATATCCATAAGAAGAGCAATTCTTCTGTATCAAGTGGATACGATTTGCTCCCTCTTTCTCAATTTCCTCTGTGAGCAGTTTAAATATTTCGAAATGGTTCTCAAAGGCAGCTTCTGTCAAAGCGTTATATCCCATTTCATTCTCGGAAATAATGAAGTAGGTAACTGTTTTCCTCTTTTCAATACTTCTAAAGATTAAGAAATTCATGAAATTCTGAACACTAAATGTCGTTGAAATTGCCTGAAATAGCTTAAAAATCTCATCCTTCATCTGCTCCTTTACACACTGCAGGCAGCATACTTTATGATTTTTAAGGTATTGGTTGTAAGTATGCTCATCTTTATCTTTAACTAAGAAGTCAAAAATATTCATTTGTGCGGAGTCGGTTTGCAATATGTAAGCTAATAAGTTCCGTCCATGTTTCATAATTTTCAGATATAAAGTTTCAAAGAACAGAATCTCATCATGGCAACTTACTAACGGATACTTACTTGTTCCTTCAAAAATAGGTGTTTGTTCGTCTCTCATTTTCAAAATAAGAAACTCCATCATTCTCGTATGTCCGTGATAACCAGCCCAATGGAGAGCAGTTCGACCTAGGTAGTCTTTCCGGGATATACATTCTCCAATATTTCCTTCACTTTCTTTACCTTTTTGAATATATAGATCACACAGTCTAACGTGATTCCTCCTTACAGCATGATGCAATAGTGATAGCTGTTTCACATCTGGAGGTAATATAAAATGAAGTATATTTTCACCTTCAGTTTCTAATTTCCTTAGTAGAAAGATAACAGAATCCTCTGTACCGTAAACAGCAGCAAAATGTAACGTGTTCACGTGTGATTTAAAAGTTTGTGTAATGAAGGAAACAATATCGCCATGTTCTTTACCAACCACAGTGAATACTTTCTCCAAGTCAGAGTCTCTTCCATCTAATAGAGCTAACAACAATACATCCTTTAGCGAAAAGTCGCAGTCCAACAAACATTGTATAATAGTTTGAACATACGATTCAGCGCTAAAAAAGTCATTAACCAACAGTGTTTCTGTGAGGGTACAAGGGTAATTACTTACTAACGCATTCTCAATTAATAACTTCAAGCATGCTTTCTGTCTTTCCCCCTCATAAAATGAAATATCAAAGAAGTTTTGGATGATATCATCTTTCATAATCTGCACAGAATAGTCTGTACATTTGTCAAGAAGAATTCTAACTACTTCAATATTGCCATTTTTTAAAGCGTTGTTGAAACCAGTAAAACCGTCCTCCTCATCTTCACAAAAAAGTATCTGCGTGAAATGAAAAATACCCTTCAAACATAAATTAATGTTACTGAGCATTTGTTTCAGAGGCTCTGCTTTTCCATTTTCACACAGATATCTAAATAGTGTGCATTTGTCCTCTACATTTAGTTCAATATTCCTTCGCTTTGATAGAAAGAGAGAACATATCTCCCAATTCCCCACCTTAGCAGCCACTTCCGCTGGTGTATAATTGTGAAGACCGTCCTTTATGCGTGTATTATATCCCCTTGTCAGAAGCAATTCTGCTGCCTCCACGTGTCCATAGGAAGCCGCTAAGTGGCAGGGCGTTCTTCCCAGTGCATCGAGTAGGTTAACTGAAGTTCCCTTTTCTAGCTCTTTTTCAATTTCCTCTACATCATTTGTTAGAGCAGCCTGATGGATTCTGCTTGTAGCTAAGGCGTTGTCCAGAAACAACCTTACCACAAAATATCTTCTTTCATAGAATGCTTGTTTTAATGCTTTAACGAATTTCTTACAACATTTACCCATGTGTAGGATATGGTATATTGCGAGGAAGTACTCTGCAAATGTTCTGTGAATGAAGGATAGTCCTCTTGCGTCAGTCTTCTGCAAAATCCCAATCCTCAGAATTTGATCTTCCTTTAGTACTTGCTGTTTCCTCGGTTCCCTCCTCAGACAACAGTTACATGGAAATTTAGTGTAAGGGAAAAGTTCTTGAAGAGCTATTTCTGCACATGTATTTCTGTGATCATGAACAATGATTGTCGTTATGCTCTCATTAACTGAAGCACTTTCCCTTAGTTCTTTTGCATAGAAGTCTTCATATTTCTTGTCTTCGAATTTTCTATAGAGCATTAAGACATTGTCAATTCCAATGATAACAGATTCAACTTGAGTGCCTTCCTTATTGCAAAATAAACGACATTTGCTTTCATACACTTCCCCAAGTAACTTTAACATCAAGGGAATCCCAATCAAACTCTTTGTCCCTTCGTCAACTTTTTGAGAAAAATCCCTTACAAGATCCCGAGCATAGACGTAAACACGTTCTTCTTTGTCTTCAGTGGAAAATATACCAAGGTTCTTAATCCATGTTTCTGCCAGAAGCTTTTCCTGCCCCGTTTCATTTAATGGTTTCAAGCGGTAAGCAGTGGCTGATACTGCTAACTCTAATTCCTCCTTGAAGTGGAGCCTCGTCGTTAAAATCACTTGCCCAAGAGAGTTCTCCTTCAATTTTTGTAAGATGATACGCACCTTCTCACGTTCTTCCCTAGTACCAATCTCGTCGTAACCGTCCAACAGGAGAATAAAGTTCCCTGTCACTTCGAGGCTGTGTTTGAACAAGTGCACTGAGAGTGAACTCTCTCCTTCCAAGAAAACCTCGCTCAAACACTTGGCGATGGTAGAAATGCTGTCACTTGGATTCAAGTTGAGGAATTTGCTGGCAGCATCTTTGAGGCGCACGTTGACAACCCATCGATCGCTGTGATTCTTCTTCTCTTCTTGTGCTATGTGGGAGAGCAGAGTGAGTAGTATAAAAGACGATACTATAAACTCAGGAAAGTATGAACCCCCCTCATGCAGATTTGCTACACTTAAAACTTGCTCAACATGCCCATATGAGTTTTTTGCTCTAGTGTGGAACCCCGTCTAATCCAAGATTTTTGT
Source organism: Lepisma saccharinum (assembly GCF_977018435.1). Lineage (NCBI taxonomy): Eukaryota > Metazoa > Arthropoda > Insecta > Zygentoma > Lepismatidae > Lepisma > Lepisma saccharinum. The sequence goes on along the minus strand of NC_139243.1, from coordinate 59,470,467 downwards.
AAAAATGCCATCGGGAATTTCTCGGAAAGTATGAACCCCCTCAGATTGATTTGTCTATACTTACAAAAGGCACTTCTGTGAGATTGATGTCCATAATCCTGTCAAAAATATGCCCCTCTTGATATTTTTTTTGGCCACACTTAAAACTAAGCCAAGCTGCTTATAAGAGCCACCTACATACATACCCATACATATTTACTTCTGGTTTAAGTTCAATTGGATACCAGCTTCAATTTGTTTATTAAAAAAATGCAATATGCAGAGACTCTCTAGAATTGCTCCGTGACTCTCTCATTTCTTACATCATAAACATATGATTTTTCACCTATGAGAATAACACTACATATGGTGTCATCAGGTAATGCCTCATGGAATTCACAGATAATTTTAATGTTTGTCCTGTCATTCACCACAACTTGTTTCCTTTTTGAGGTGTTGATTACAAACATGGGTCTCCGTGTTTTGAATTCATCTGGTGTGTAATACATGTCAGTATTGCCAATTGTAGAAAACAGTAAACAAAATTTGCCTGTTTTAGAGATATTCCAAAAAAATAAGCAACAACAACAGGGCCATCTATGTGCAAATGTCTGAACTCGGTGAACACTTGGGAACAAGTCAATTTTTTTCAATATGTCAATATTTTTAACTCTTTTTGCCAGTAATAGGGAATGGTAGTAAGCATTAGACAAAGTACTTTGGAGCCAAATATGCCTTTCTTAAGACGTCGTATATTACTAAAATATCTTTAATTCACATATTTCTCATACCGCCATATCTTGTTCTATTAGGCATCTTCAAGAAAATTGAAGATTAGTGAAAATTAATTGAGTACAACAGCAAAAGAGGTACTAATAGGGCAAGCATACAATGATATGGGGATATGTGAATTGTTGGTTTCTTCGATTCAGATAAATGGATTGAATTGAAACTGGGATATTTTGCATTTTTTTATACAAAATCTGATATTTGTTACATCCAGCTTGTTTGTTGTAATCTATTCATATTTAGAGTTAGGCCTATATCTGTCCAAGTTGTTATATAAAATGGCATTAGGTCAGTGTCTTCTGGGACATGCATGTCTGTGCAGGTATTTGTGCTAGGTCAGTGCCTCTGAAGGCCGCTGAAGGACTGCGCGGATCAATACTCGGTGCAGTTTCTCAGATTCTCGCACGAGGAGTTGTGGGATCAATATTCCCCGCCCGGGCAGTTCTATTCCCGCACCGCGGAATTGTGGGATCAATATTCGGGGCAATTTCTCAAATTCTCGCCCCGCGGAGCTGTGGGATTAATATTCCCCGCCCGGGCAGTTTTATTCTCGCCAAAATGGTTCCTAAATACAAAATCTCAAGAACTAATTGACATAGAGCTATGCAGTTTTTTTTGTCTGCACTGAACTCAACTGATCCAGCATAGAATTTTGATTTGAATCCCAGGAAATTGTATATAAATACCAAAGCCAAAAATATTAAGTGTATACACACATACACACATACACACACACAAAGTACAGTGCTGAACTCAACTGATCCAGCATAGAGTTTTGATTTGAATCCCAGGAAATTGTATATAAATACCAAAGCCAAAAATATTAAGTGTATACACACATACATACATACACACACACAAAGTACAGTGCTGAACTCAACTGATATTTTTATCCAGCATAGAGTTTTGATTTGAATCCCAGGAAATTGTATATAATAAACAACAACAAAAATGCCAAGTCAAAAATATTGTAATCAATGCAATAAAAATATATCCAGCCCCAATTGGGCTAAGCACCAAAAGATTTGTAACCCGGACAAATGCAGAACTCCCACAAAAATTTGCCCCAAATGCCATAGAAAATACAGCATGCAATACTTCACATATACACATAAAAATACTTGCTCTGTACAGTCATCAACACAACCATCCACATCTGGTCTGAAAAGGAAGCATGAAACACCTGTTAATGCTAGAGCAGCAAAGCAGCCACGCCATGAACCTATCCATAGCAGTTTTAAGGGCCAATTAAGAGATCACCGGTTTGTATCAGAGCCAAGATGTGGCATTAAGAATTTTTTGAACAATATAAATTCTGATCTGCAGGCAATTCTAAATGCACAAAATGGCTCTTATAAACTGTCCCTTAAATTGTTTGTACAATATAAGAAACCAAATGGCACAAAATTTATACAGCCCCACATAACAGAAACTGTACCTGTATATTCAAATGCAAATTCAGACAAAATAATAAGCAGTTTGATAGATCAATTGAATATTAAACACTCTGAATTTGCAGCAAAAGAATCAGGAAGGAGCCTATGCGGTTCATCACACAAGTTATATGTTAATATTTCTGAATTCAGCTCATTACAAGGATCTACATATGTGCCATTACCTGCAAATATTAAAAACAAAAGAGCCGTGGTCAATATTGAAAATACCGACCAGAAATTCTTTTTGTGGTGTATATTAGCTGCTTTGTTTCCAGCTTCAAGAAATCCTGAGAGAATAACTTATTACAAACAACATGAACATGATTTTGATGAGGCAATGGAGGGTTTAGAATATCCAATGTCTGTTCAGAATATTGATAAATTTGAAAAAAAGGCCAGGAATATCAATGGCAAACAATTATCTATTAATGTATTTATTTGTTCCACTGGCAATTGCTTGATAGCACCTCTCAGAATCAGTATAATTGATGATGATTCTGCTATTCCGATTGATCTGCTCTTAATTGAGGGGGATGGCACATATCATTACACTCTGATACACAGTCTTGAAGCTTTAGTCAGAAAACAACTAGACAAAACTCATAGAATATTTAAGTTGTGCAGAAGATGTTTAACTGTATTTGATGGTAAAAAAATAATAAAAGGGGTTCGGGAAGAGAATGCAGAAATTGCTAAAAACAAGTTAATTGAGCATCTGAAATACTGTGGCAACCATAAACCTGTTCATATGGTGATGCCCAATCCAAGTGAAAATTGCAAATTCAAAAAGTTTGAAGCCTTGTTGGAACACCCAGCATATATTGTCTGTGATTTTGAATCGAATCTCAAACCTCTTGCATTCTGCAATCCAGATCCTGAAGAATCTTCAATTACACCATACCAGCTACATGAACCTTCCAGCTTTTGTTATATAGTTATACGGGATGGTGTAGCTAGTAAGCCACACTTATACATGGGACCAAATGCCATCAAAGAATTTGTACATAGAATAGAAAATGAGTGCCGTGACATAGCATCTAATATCTTATTAAAATCAAAGCCTATGTTGCCTTTAACAGAGGAACAGATTGAAGATTTCAACAATGCAGAAAAATGCCCGGTATGTGATTGTGAATTTTCAGATACAAATATCAAGGTGAAACACCATTCTCATACAGATGGTAAATTCTTAATGGCCCTGTGTAATTGCTGCAATATTAAGATCAAGAGACCAAGATTTGTCCCCATATTTTGCCATGGAGCATCCAATTATGATTTCCATCATCTGATCAGGTACGAGGGGTTTGACAAGCAGAATTTAAATATTTTAGCTGAAAATGATGAGAAATATATATCTATTAGCAAGATAATTAAAGTTGATGGTGTTCCTATTCACATAAGATTTCTTGATTCTTACAGATTTTTATCTGCTAGCCTGGCCACACTGACCACTCAATTATCTGATGATCAATTGAAAATCACACGTGCTTCGTTTCCAAATCAGGACCTGAAATTAATTAGGCGGAAGGGTGTATATCCATATGACTATGTTACAGATTTTTCTAAATTTGATGAGTGTTCTCTGCCACCACAAGAAGAGTTTTACAGCAAAATCAGAGGATCTGGAATCACTGATGAAGATTATCACCATGCCCAATTGATGTGGAACAATTTAAAATGCAAAACATTTCGTGATTATCACATGGCATATTCGAAACTTGATGTGACCCTCTTAGCTGATATATTGCAGGCATTCAGAAAATCTTATATGCAAAATTATAGACTGGATCCAATATATTTTTTCAGTGCCCCGGGCCTAGCATGGGCCGCAATGTTTTTCAACACCAAAAAGCCATTGGATCTGATCCACGATCAAGATAAGTATCTGTTTATGGAGAAAGGTATAAGAGGAGGGATGGTGCAATGTTCCCAGAGATATGCCAGAGCAAATAACAAATATATGCCTGATTATGATCCAGCACGGCCATCAAATTATATAACGTATGTAGATGCAAACAGCCTCTATGGTCATGCCATGATGGATAAATTGCCATATGCAGGGCTTGAATGGGTTGAAGATTTCAATATTAAAGATCTTCAGGACTTTGATGACAGTGACTATGGCCTCATCTTAGAGGTTGATCTGACAATTCCAGATAATTTGCACAATAAATTTTCTGATCTGCCCCCAATTCCCGAGGTTCAGTGCTCACCTGGCTCTAAACAGAAGAAGCTCATGATGACACTGGAGCCAAAACAGGGTTATGTTGTATATTACAAAAACCTCCAGTTCCTGATGAAACATGGTGTTCAAGTGACCAAAGTTGGCAAAGTCTTAAGGTTCAGGCACTCAGAATGGTTGAAACCATACATTGATACAAACACAGAGCTTCGAACATCTGCAAAGAGCCAATTTGATAAGGGCTTGTTTAAATTGATGGTGAATTCAGTGTATGGCAAAACTATTAAAAAGGTCAGGAAACATACCGATGTTAAAATAATTACTGACCCCAGCCTGAGCAAAAAATTGGTTGCAAAGCCTAATTTCAATTACAGAAGAATTTATGATGAGCACATGGCACTTTTCAACATGAAAAAAACAAAGATCAAATTTGATAAACCTATTTATGTAGGGGCTGTGATATTGGAATTGGCCAAATTACATATGTTAACATTGTATTATGATGTGCTGAAACCTTTTTATGGTGATCGTGTAAAATTGATGTACATGGACACGGATAGTTTTATTCTTGATATTAAAACAGAAGATGTTTATCAAGATATAGCACAGCCTGAATTGTTTCAATACTTTGATACCAGTGAACATACAAGGATTCAACCCCACAACAAAAAGGTGCCTGGCAAGTTAAAAGATGAGACACTTGGCGATGTTATTGTGAAATTTGCTGGGTTAAGTGCCAAGATGTACACTTTTGAAACATGTAGTGGTGCTGTTGCCAAAAAAGCCAAGGGCATTGGCAGAGTTACTGTTGAAAAAGATCTCCAATTTGAAGATTATGAAAATTGCCTCAAATCCCAGAATTTAATCAAAACATCAGAATCCAGAATTCAGAGTGTGGATCACTTGTTGACTAGCAATATTGTATGAAAAGTGGCTCTGGACCCACATGATGATAAGAGATGCACTTTGTCATGTGGCATACATACTTTACCATGGGGTCATTGTGATTTGAAAAATAGAAATCAATGCCCAATTACAGAGCATGATTTGAAATAAATAAACATGCCTATGAACTTATTTGGGTTCAAAAAACAGGCTATTATGGAGCTGCCAACACCACAACCCTCTTCTGATATGCTGTCTAAACTGAGTGGCTTGTTAATTATTCATCTGAACAGCATACTTACAGATATTGATGATGAAACAGGCAAAATATTGTACATATTTAACAATAATTTAAATCATTACCAATTACCTGTAGGTGGGCAATTGCAATTTATTACAACCCCTGAGGGTGATGTCAAGATTTCAGTAGGGAGAAATATTTATAGAATTAAGCACTCAAACATGATTTCTGGCACTGTTTATACTGTTTCTGCTGGTGACTGCTTATATATTGAGGTCCCGGGATCATATGACAAGCTTATACCCTTTTTTATAGAATTAAGAATCAGATACTCTATAATAAATAACCACTAAAACAAAAATGCCTAATGATATATTTGGCCATACAAGGCATGAAGATCACAGTGATGAGATTCTGATGCTTGATGTCAGAGTCAAGAAATTAAGAAGTGATTTACAAGCTTTACAAACCACACTCAATGCCAGTCTTCAACTAGAAATTACAAATTTGCAATCACAATGCATGGACCCTCTTCTTAAAATTGATTCTGAACTCAAATTGTTGCTTCAAAAATATACTGATCTGGCAACATTAGATAATTTTCAAAGTTTAGAAGAAGCTGTAGCAGCTCTTCAAGCCAGATTTAAGACCAAGGCTAACAACTCTGAGCAATTGAAACAACAATTGGAAGAGCAAATAAATAATGTCCAGGCACAGCTCCAAACAATTGTCAAAAGCATAAAATCACAAGAAGATTTTGATCTAGTGATTTCCACTCTAAAAGAACAGATTCAATCACTCCAAATACCTAATCTGGACCCTCTGAACAATGCCATAGCCGAGGTTAAAGAAAAAATTGAGACGCTTGAAAATTTTATGAACAATTTGCCATCTTCTGATGCTTTGAATGCAATAACTCGGAGTGTTGCCAATATTAAGCTGCAACTTGAAACATATGAAGATTTTGGAAAAATTCAAAGTACCATAACCCATCTTGAAGGTACAATAGCAGCAGTGCAAAGTGATTTGGCAAATGTACTAGAATCCCGCCTGCCCGGTATTGTAGACACACTTGTCAGTGTCCAGGAACAGATCACAAAGCTTGAAAACCTCAACACTGAATCTGAGCTATCTCATTTTCATCACTTGATTGATGATATTCAAACAAAACTTGAAATTTTACAACAATCAACAAACACTCAGGCAGATATAGCCCTGCTAAAAATGCTATGCAAAATGTGGCCGATGCTTCTGAATTAAACAATGTAAAATTGGCACTTGAATTTTTGCAAAATACAGTATCAAATCTTCCTACATCACAGGAACTTAAAAATATTAAGAGAGCAGTGAATAGGATATTGAAATCAGAAGATATCAAGAATATCCAGACAGAGATCAAACAACTCACACAGACAGTGGCCACTCTACCAACCAATCAACATATTAATGAACTGCATGCCCTGTTTGAGGATATCAGAAGACAGGTCCATGATCTTACTGCTCAAAATTCAAAATTGGCAGTTGTTGAAAATTTGCAACAAATTGTAGCTAATATCAAGCAACAGCTAGGAACCATGGAATCTAATCAAGCAAATGCCCTGTCTGTTTTTGCCACCCAGCTACAAGAAATTGTGCAACAATACAAGAAACTTGTCGTGGACATAAAAATCAAGCCAGGCCATGATGATGTTGTTAGGACCATCAATGAGCACCTTGAATCTGTAACAAGCAGATTGCTCACAGCAGAAAAGGAAATAACAGGCATAATCGAGAATCCAAAACATACAGTAATTCTTGAATTGTACAGCATCCCCAACAAAGAATATGATTCTCCATTTACACCAGGTGGCAAAATATATATGCTGTCCCCTGCACAATTTTATTACCAATTTTTTGTTGGGGGCACATTGAGACCAATCAAGATCAAATATTGGCTTCAACCACAGGCACACCACTACCCCACCTTATCAATAACAAATGCTGATAACAAAGTGAAAATCACCAGTGTAGAGTTAGAGGATTTTACAGACCCCAATACATTAGAAACAGCATATGTTGAAGATGATGGATCTCTGGAATTTAAAATACAAATAGGGGACAAATTATATTTAGAAAATCCTGCAGTCTCAGCTGCTGAACACCCTATAGTTGCAATATTCTTGTTTACATATTATGTCTAGAAAAATTATTGTTGATGAATTACACAGACAGGCCAGACATAATTATAAGAGACTCCCAGTAGTCACAAAGGGCATAGATGATTTATGGCAGAGCGACTTGATTGAGTTGTCAAGTGGACAGTTGAAAAACTTAGACAAAATCAACAAGGGCTACAAGTATCTACTCACTGTAATAGATACATTTTCAAAATTTGCCTGGGCTGTGCCACTCAAATCCAAGACTGGAACATGTGTTACAGAAGCCTTCAGGACAATCATCAATCAGAGTGGAAGATCACCGCGCTATTTGCAAACAGATAATGGCAAAGAATTTTATAATTCAGTGTTTCAACAATTTATTAAAAGCCAGGCAATAAAACATTACTCGAGTTACAGTGACCTCAAAGCCTCAATTGTAGAGAGATTTAACAGAACCTTAAAAAATCTTATGTATAAACAATTTACACTCCAAGGTAATTATAAATGGATTAATATTCTTCCAGAACTTCTACATAAATATAACAACTTGGTTCATTCCACAATCAACATGAAACCCTCTGAAGTAACTTCATCTGATGAGCAAAAATTGATCAGCACTGTTTATTATCCTAGATACCAGCCAACAACAAGAAAGGCCGAATACAGGGTGGGTGATCAAGTAAGAATCAGCAAATATAAGCACTTATTCAAAAGAGGCTTTACAAGAAACTGGAGCACTGAATAATTTACAGTGGTTCAAGTTAAACCTGGGACCCTTAACACATATATAATAAAAGATCACCGAGGAGAAATTCTCAAAGGCAGATTCTATGAAGAAGAACTCAGCAAAACTAAACAGCCTGACACATATCTCATAGAAAAAATCATCCGCAGAAAAGGCAACAAGTTATTTGTCAAATGGCTGGGTCATCCGGAAAACAGCTGGATCGATGCAAACAAAATAATAATATGAGCACCTGGGATGTTATAAAAAGGCTGCCAGAACCTGAGCAACAGAATAAGAGAAATGGCAACTTGCTGCCTGATAATATTAGATGTCTTATTGTTGGGCCATCTGCTTGTGGTAAAACTACACTAATGGTTGATAATTTTTTATTGGCACCCAACTGGTTAGACTGGAAAAACAGGCACTTGTATATCTTTTCTAAGAGCTTGGAACAATTAAAATATCAGCAGCTGATGAAGCTATATGATGGATTGGATATAGCCACTTTTGAACCAGATGTTAAGCCACTTCATGACTGTCTCGATAATTCTGTTGTTGTGTTTGATGACATTATACTGGATAATCAAAACAAGGTTAGAAATTTCTTTACACAGGGCCGACACAAAAACATAGATTGTTTCTACCTGGCACAGACTTTTTCAAAAATACCGAAGCAGCTGATCCGAGACAACAGCAATTTTATATGTATGTTTCATCAAGATCATACCAACCTCAAACACATACATGATGAATATGTAGGTGGGGACTTGAGTTACAATGATTTTTCCAAGTTTTGTAGTAGGTGCTGGAACCAGGACAGTTATGGGTTTGTCACTATTGATATGACAAGAACACCCAATAGTGGCAAATACAGAAATAAAATCAACAATTTTCTAGACATTGAAACATATATAAATAACCATGAAAAGGCCAATCATTGATGATCTTAAATTAAGAGATTATCTTGTAAAAAGATTTAAGGGATGGAAATCAGAGAACCGGGGAATTTATGAAAAACACAAACAAACAGAACAGCCTGTAATTGATGCTATTAGTGAATTAGGTAAAAATATCAAAACTGTTACAGAGCAAAATCAAGATTTGATCACAGAGCTTGTGCCTGTAGCTGCTAGGAACATTTTAGATTATCCATTCACCCCACTTTCCAGTATTCATACACCTAGTCCTATTGCTCCTAGAAGAATTGAAGCTACTCAGGATCCTATTGAATTGGGTCTTCTTGCTCAAAAATATTTAACCACACCTAAAGACAACAAAGATGAGGTGTTTGGCTTATATGCTGACACAGAGCTTGATGGTAGCATCATACATAGAATTGGCAATTTCAGAGTAACATTTATGGGAGATGATCTGATTGTTTATTCAGAATCTCGTCTCGGAGAAAAAGGTGCTTTTGTTAAGTATCCCGGCACACCTGGATTGTGGGAACTGATGACTAGGAAAAGGCCTGGCAGCTATACAGATCAAGATTATGAACATTACAAAGAAATATTAATAAAATCAGATGCTCTATACCAGAACAATGATCCCACACAAAAAAGAGTCAAGTCTAGCAGTGGAGCAAAATACAATAATTTAATCAAGCCCATATGGTCACAGATCAAGACTGGCAGTGGAATCAAACAATACAACACCCTGCCTAAAGACTTTGTGTGGGTTGATGATGTCAGGAAACTTGTAGATAGGTTATTGGTGATAGCTGGGGAGTGAAATGCTGGGAACCACAATTTTTACAATGAAAAGGTTGGAATTATGGACATGATAAGCACAAAATTATCTAATTTTATAGTGAATGACCCTAAGGGGATTGGATATCTCATAAAAATTATTAATATTCTACCACCTAAATTTTGGAATATTTCTGAGGGTCGGGGGTTGGTTAATGACATTATAAACAAGCTGCCATTTGAACTACACATTCCAGGCTATCAGTATTGTGGTCCAGGCACAAAATTGGATCATAGATTAAACAGAGGTGATCCTGGTGTTAATCCCCTAGATGCTGCTTGTAGAGACCATGACATAGCATATAACACACATACTGATCTTGACAAGAGACATGTTGCAGACAAGAAATTAGAAGAGGCTGCATTTGGTAGATTTGTAAGCAAAGATGCTTCTTTAAGTGAAAAAATAGCAGCATTGGGAACCACCATAGCTATGAGCACCAAACATAAACTGGGGTGGGGGCTGTAAATATGTATATAATAAACCTACAATGAAGGCCAAGGGTGTTATGTATCAAATACCTTATGCAGGTCTTAAATCTCTTAAAACTATTGACAGTCTCTTGACCAAAAAGCAGCGCAAGAAAAAAAGCTCTTGTCTTGCAAAGGGACATGGTATGAAATTGTTGCTTAGTACCCCCCAATTAAAAAAATTACAGCAATCTAGAAAAAAATCACATGTGGGGGGATTTATATTTACCATCCCTGCCATTTTAGCAGCTCTCGGGGCTGTGGGGAGCTTGGCTGGGGGATCAGCTGCCATAGCAAAAACAGTAATAGATGCCAAGAAGAATAGGGCAGAATTAGATGAGCAGAGGCGCCATAACCTGGCCATTGAGAAACAAGGCAAAGGTGTTAAGAGAGCCATGAATAAGTTTAAAAAAACAAGAGCCGCTTACAAACCAAGATATTGAAGCTTTAATCAAGCCTCTGGGCATCAAATATTTTAGAGGTGTGTACATGTCTGATTCTTTACCAGAACAACCACTCAACAAAGAGTGTGGCATTGTTAATTTGGATAAGTTCAAAAATCAGGGCACTCACTGGATCTGTTATCTTAAATATTTAAAAAATGAGGCATTTGTGTTTGATTCATTTGGAGGTGTTCCACCTGAAAATTTAGTAAAATATCTAAATTCAGCTAATCTTTATTACAATAATGCCCGTGTTCAAAACTTCAAAGATGTTAATTGCGGACATTTGTGTTTATCTGTTCTCAGATATATGTCTCAAATAAATAAACCATCAATTGAAAATTTTCAAAAGGCCTTGTGGTATTTAAAACATCATGGGGGTATTCCATCTCACCAGCCAAAATTCAATATTGAAACTCAAATTGCATGATGACATAGTGTATCCCAAAACAATAGCTCTCAGAGCATTTTATGGCATGTACTTGATCCCTAATATTACGCACCACAACAACACAATTGCAGTAGGGGATCAAAAAATTGTCATCACTCCAGAGCAATATAATCTGTCCACTCTAAATGCTCAATTACCCAGAGGTGTAGTGTTAAGTCAAAATTCTGTCACTCACAGAGTAGAGATTGTATCTGCTACAGAAACAGTGGATCTGGGTACTATAGGAGAGCTGTTAGGCTTTGAGAACAACACAAAACTTGAACCAGCCATCAAACACACTGCTATGAATATACCTAAATTCTTAGCCATAGAGACTCTGAATATTCACTGTAATGTGGCTGAGGGTATGATCACCAAATCAAATGGCATAGGCACTCACAAACAAACTGGGATCATTGCAACATTCAAACCTAATTCTGAATTCATGGAACCAATCATCTACAATCCATCCCCAACATTATATTTTCCTGTGTGCCATAATAGAATAGATAACATTGAATTGATGGTCACTAATGAAAAAGAAGAATTAGTTGATTTTGCTGGAGCCACAACAACTGCTATCATAGAGATTAACATTTAAATAAAAATACATACAATGGAAAATATTGAGAGTTATGAACTACAATCATTCTCCCCAAACAGGAGGACATTTGCAAATTTAAATCAACCCAACACAGAAATTGAGGTTGATCTTGATGTAGGGGATGGCTTTATACACCCCCACAGAGCAGATCTATACATCAAATTTGATGTTGTAAAGCTCGATGGAACAGATTATCCGGCAAATTCAAATATAAGATTGGTGGACAATTTTGTGCCGCATCTGTTCTCTGAAATTGAGATCAGAAAGCATGGTGTTGTTATAAACAGAATAGATTATCCCGGCATTACCTCCACAGCTTTGGCCACACTAAAATTATCCAAAACCGAGGCTTCTTACTACAAAATAGGTGGATTTGAGGCTGGTGATAAAATTATATCTAAGAGCCACACAGTGCTGTTCCCCATGCGCCTGTTGCCAGGATTCTTCTCAGATTACAAAGATATTATGTGGAAGGGTGGTTTAAGAATTACATTTAGAAGAGCTGCCAATGATAACAATGCTTTGATGAGGTACAGCACATTAAACTCTACAGGAGAAGCTCTGCCTAATACCCTACCTGATGCAGGCAAATGCATTATTCAGACTATGGAGTTAAGAATCCCTGTTGTTGAATATGAGGCCAGTTATGCTCTTAAATACAAAGCTGATATAATAAAAAATCCACAGATTCCTCTGCAATTTTATACATATCAATGCGTACAGAAGCCCGCAACTGGTACTTATTATGAGTTTGATGCTACAAATTCATTCTCCAGTATTCAATATGACATGCCTGATTTTGTGGTGGTACTGTTTCAGACTGGAAGACACAACAATCAGGAAAAAAATTCAAGTAAATTTGATAACTGCAACATCAAGAACATTTATCTTAAAAATGGCAGAAATGAGGTCTTTCCTAGAGAAAATTACAATTTAGACATGTCCAAGGATGATTTCCTCAAATTATATGAGGCATTTTCGGCATTCAAACGGGTCACTACTGGCAGTACTGACATGTATTACACACCAGATGAATTCAAAGCACGGAGACCCATGTTTGTCATCAACACTTCAAAAAGGAAACAAGTTGTGGTTAATGACAGGACAAACATTAAAATTATCTGTGAATTCCATGAGGCATTACCTGATGACACCATATGTAGTGTTATTCTCATAGGTGAAAAAATCATATGTTTATGATGTAAGAAATGAGAGAGTCACGGAGCAATTCTAGAGGGTCTCTGCATATTGCATTGTCTTAGTACTAGATATGCAAGATGAGCCTGGTGTCCAATTGAACTTAAACCGGAAGTAAACCGGAAGTGGACCGGAAGTGGACCGGAAGTGGACCGGAAGTGGACCGGAAGTAAATATGTGTAGGTGGGTGTGGGTGGGTGTAGGTGTGTATAGGTGGGTGTGTATGGGTGTGGGTGGCCTAGTTTTAAGTCTCACAGAAGTGCCTTTTGTAAGTGTAGACAAATCAATCTGAGAGGGGGCTCTTCCTTTCCGAAAAAGCTCTTTCTTTCCGAAGGGCATTTTTACAAATCTTGGATTAGGCAGGGTTCCACACTAGAGCAAAAAACTCATATGGGCATGTTGAGCAAGTTTTAAGTATAGCAAATCTGCATGAGAGGGGCTCTTCCTTTCTACACCTATAAGTGGTGCTGGTTATAGCACCAATACCACTACTAGAGTGGTCTTCCCCATTCCTGGCTCGGCGGCAACTATAGCGATTGGTTTCTGATCAATCATGGGGACATCTTCACTCTCTTTTATGTATTTGAACAGATCATCCGTTGTACCATGAGTCTGGAGCCGTTGAAATGTAATAGATTGGAATGGGAATTCATTCAACTTCAATTTATGAATTGCCTTGTCTGGAAATTTTTGACACAGAGTGACAAACTCTGCATCAGCTTCTTCCGCACTCACTATATATATGTTTGGGTTTTTCTCTGCAAATTCAGTTATTGACAAATTTGGACAAGTATTGAAAGTAAGTAACAGGTCAGATCTATTTCTCTCGATGGGAGTTATTATAATAAACAGTTCATCCGCTAACTCATGCAAACTGTCCACTTCTAAAATATTTTTGACGTATAACTTCCGTGGGATGAATATCTCCAGCTTTTGCCCAACACTTAGAGCACATTCACCTAGTGTAATGTGCGATTCTGAAGCTAGAGTTTCAATATCATGTGAATCAAAGGGAGGCAAGTAATCCTGGGTACATAGTGTATTGAAGGCTACAGGATCTCCTTGGAAAGTTACTTCCTTTTTCATGATAAAATCCTGACTTTCATGAGAGAGACTCTCGAAAGTATATGTGTCGTCCTCCACATAAAATATGTCATTGTGTAATTCAGGCATTTTAGGCATGTTCACTCCCGAGGAAGAACTTGATACAAGAAGTAATCTCCGTACACTTGTCAGTTGTCTGTCTACGGTGGACTGTCGGTCTTTATTTGATTTTTCCATCTGATCTCTGGAGTCCGAAAAACGTTCCAACAGAGAACGTAAACTTTCTTCCCACAATTCTGAATTCGTCTCCATGTCGTAAAGAACTAATATTAATAGCTCTTCGTGTAGAGGAAGGCAAGGCAAGACAATGTTACTCACTTTTACAAAATCCTCGAAATTCAATAATAGTGTTTCTTTTGAAACGTCTGGATGACTAATTAACTTGTTGCAACAAAGTTTTGGGTTTCACGTGCTAATGTGAATAACACTTTTATTAGTTTGCCATATTTTGCATACCAGGTCAGATGGTAGAAATGTAATACCTAACAGAATACGAGTTTTACAAGTTTCTGAGAATTGCTGTAATATAACTTTAGCAACTTCCATTTCTGTGAAATATTTGGATTCTGATGTGTGTCCCATGAACCAATTATGTAAGTTCAGGTAGATATTATTACTTAAAATCTTGGGATCAAGATGTGTATTTGCCTCCTTAACTTTGGTCAACAGGATATCATTGAGCTTTTCAAGTGTTGGTTGTCCAACAGCAAAATGCAAATGTTGCAAAAAGTTCTCTATGTTCTCGTCGGTGGCACGAGGTATCTTCCTTAAGTGACTTCTTATGAAGTCATCTCCAAGTAACTAAAACATGAAATAGCTGCTTGCATCCAGCAGATCGTGCTCTTCTGTTACTTTTCTGAATCTGAGAGAATTAGTTTCGGAAGTTATGTAAGAAAAAGCCTCATCGGTCTGGTTGCTGTCGAAGTCAAGAAGTGCTGGTGTGTATATGACATACCTGGACACAGATGCTTCTGTAGACCCATTCTTCTCCCAAGTATCTATGAACGACTTGAAGTATTTTCTCAGGTAGAAATCTCCCTCCTGCTTAAACAGAAGATCTTTGAATGTAATCTTTGCACCGGTATCTTTGTGCTTAGCTTGAAGAAACCAGCAGATGTATTGTCCCTGGTGAAGAACTTTTAAGACAAGGTCATCGAATTTCCCCGCAGATTTATCTTCCATCGACAGATTGTAACCGACGTCTTCGTTCTTCAGAGCCAAAATCACAAACAACGCTGCTATCTTAATTTGATACTCTCCTCCCTTTTGTGCCCTAGAGAGTGCAAAGTCCTTCGAGAAACCTTTCTCTCTATCCTTCAGCAACTTCTCCCTTGCAGTAGGTTGCTTTTCCATCTCGAATTAGAATTAACGATTATCTGCGACCTAATGGAGTCTAATTTTCAGTTTAGATGTCAAGAACTGTATGTGAACTCAACCTCAAGGTTTCCCTATGCATATGATACACTTCTTCCATTTCTTCCTTCGTTCCTTGCATCTGAAATGAAAGAGATGTCTTATATAGAATCACAAACATTTGTATTTCCGAAATTAGAGTATATATATATATATATATAATCTAAAAAGAATACAGCGTTACTGTAGACCTTGGGATGTTCAGACGTCGACTGATCAGCGCTTCGGCCGTAGCATTCTTTCTTTGAGGACCTTAGTCCGCTACTACTCCTTTGTGCCCTCACGATGTACAGTGGCTCTCAAAAGTTTTAGGACAACGACATTTTAAAATAGGCAACCCAACTTACCCAAGGCGTTGTTGGGTTGCGTGTAGAGTTAGGCTAAATTTCAGGGTTGCCACATGCACAATTGATATTTATAAATTACGCGAAAGAAAGAAATCCAAATATTATAGTATAACACTAGAAAAATAATATCAGTATTACATTTGTGGCAAATGAGAAATACTTTCTGAAAGAAAGAAAATCGATTTTCTAGTATTCATAGCTGATGAGTCTACACAAAGGAAAAGATGAGAGATGAAACAGAAGGGGACAACAGAGAGGTTAAAAGAGAAAGCAAAAGGGGAAGAGGAAAAGCAAAGGAGGGAAGATAATGAAGGACAGAAGTGGTTAGAAGACGTAATGAGGAGAAAGGCAAAAGATGCGAGAATTGATGAGATAAATGGAGCAAAGACGAGGGAAAAGAGTAAGGCAATCAGGATGAGAGAAGAGGAGAAGAAGAGTTTGGAGAGGAGAGAAGGAGACGAGAAGAGAGGAGTGGAGAATAGAGTGAAAGAGAGAAGAAGATAAGAACGAGAAGAAGAGGAGAAGAGGGGAGTAGTGACTAAGTGAAAGAGAGAAGAAGAGAAGAACGAAAAGAAGAGGAGAATAGTGCAGTGGAGTCGGAAATATAAGACAGGAGAGGAGATAAGAGGAGTGGAGGAGAGTGAGATGGAGACAAGAGGGGAGAAATGGAGGAAGGGCAATATGAGATAAAGCAGAGGAGAAAGAGGGGAGAGAAGAAGAGAAGATCAGAAAAGACTGAAGACGAGAGGAGGGAAGATGTAGTCAGAAAATATCGTCTGGGCGTCAAGAATTGATGCATTGATCAAATTATTGACATGAAACATTCAATAACATTTTAAAATGTATTGGAGAATGTATTAGATGGGTGCGAAATGCCTTTTAGTTGGGTCAGAGCAAGATGAAATCTTCCACGTAAGATCTTTGATTTTACCTGAATTTAATATTTATAAGAATTATCCAATTTTTCTCCACTTCTCGGTTCGTTGAAATGGAGATTTTGTTATTTCCTCTCCCCCCATCGTTAATTCCAAACTGAATCATTCCGTTTCACACGGCGCACACAGTGTTCAATTCTCGCAATCTAGCTGGAAAAAAATCATTTTTCGAATCTTGTATTCACGGCTAACTGCTACATAGGTGTGTTAGGAAATGTCCAGGGGTCATTGTGATGATTGTTTATCAGTTATGTTTAGATGGTCATGAACGTCGTGTCCCTAGGCACCACGCGCAGAGGCATTTAGTTCGCGCGTGGAGTAGCTCATGTTTAGACGCATGCTGTATTATTATTTATTGTTCGTGACTCACTGCGTTTTTTGTAGTGGTAACGTGGGTACCTCTGCTGTGTTTGTGCGGGGTGTTGTGTAGCCATATCGTAAGTACTGTTTGCAATAATGTTAAGTGAAAAATGGTGCTACAAAAGTATTATGTTATTCCCTGTCAAAACTTGACGAAGGATTACAAAAATAGTACCATATAATACACCCGTGTAATTTGCACATGTTGCGTAACGAACTTCCCGCTTGCGTAAAAAGTTAACACTACGTGCTCGTAGGTGCGCGATTTACAACAGCGTATAGTTTTATTGCGCAGTGCACCCTGTTCAGGATGGGAGTTGTTTGATATATGACTGCAGTCTCCTCCCCAAAACAGAAGCGAAGAACTGTACAGATTTGTTGTGGATAGATTGGGGATACAAGATTGTCCTCCAGAAGTCGAAGAAGGCATTGTCAGTGTAATTAAACTGTATTGTGTGAAAATTAGGGCCCGATGGTTGAAGAGTAAGAGGCATAAAGACAGATTTTTGTGAGGTGACGCACATTGGCTCAATGATCAAATCAGTTTTCCGCCAGAGGTATACGGATGTGTTCCTGGTACGTCCAGTGGATGTGGTCCAGGTCGTCCTACGAAGTTGTTTCAGGAGAGTGGCCCAAGGACGAAGAACAAGGCAGTTGCATATCCAGTGCGGAGCCGAAGTCAGGGAGAATTGTCAAGATTTTAGTACATGGTGCAGACATTATTCGGTCTTGCATCCTGCCTATCGGGGAGCTGTCAGAGGAACAGGAGGTAAGACATAAGGACATTGGGAAGTTCAGGGAAGGTCATAGCAACAAATGAAGATTTGTTGAACATTCTGAGTAGTAGTATTTGTGATAGGATGAGCACCACTTATAAGTGTAGAAAAGAAGAGCTTATATGATTGAACAATCCGATTTGCCTATACTTAAAACAATGCCAGGAGGGGCTTATACCCCAATTTTTTAAGTGTGATATGCTTTTTATTTTAAGAAATTTTGATATCTAGTGTAGAAAAGATGAACTCTCCTCAGACAGATTTGCTTACACTTAAAACTATGCCAAGTTTCTATATCATCTTATTGTTTATAGTGTGTTTTTCTGTCAAAATCCCAGGAATCTTGAATTGATATAAAGCTCATAGCTATTGGGTTCTGAGACCCAGTAGAGTGTGGTGCATAGCTCCATGGTTTTTATTGCCTTGTAAGCAAGAGGCTCGGGTTTGAGTCCTGATAAAATATGAAGCCTCCCCTGATTGTAAAGTGTTAATATTGTTGCCTTGTAAACAAGAGACTCGGGTTTGAGTCCTCATAAAATGTGTAAGATTGAAATACATGTGGCAAAATAATATTTCCACACGTGAGATTTTGAGAATAATTACTGCTAGTTGATATACAACTGATAGCTCCCAGATCTGAAACCTGGTAAAAAGTGTTGTACAACAGCATAAAAAAGCAAAATTATTTTATATTGGGAATCACCAGAGAATAGTTATTGCTGTTGTTTGGGTATAAAAGCACCAGCTCAGCCACTCACTGCTGTTATAATTGTTTTGGCATAGCTCTATTTTTTTGGACCAAGAAATTTTATATAAATAAACAACAAAAATGCCAAAACAAAAATATTGCAATCAGTGTAATAAAAATATATCTAGTTCTAATTGGGCTAGGCATTGCCGTATTTGTGACCGTAAGAAATGCAGAAAAACCACAAAAATGTGTCCAAGATGCCATAAAATATTAAGCAAGGCATATTACAAATGGCATAAGTGTAATTCTTATGTACAGTCATCAATATTGCCCCCACAACCATCTACATCTGGTCTGAAAAGGAAGCATGAAGCACCTGTTAATGCTGGACCTGCAAAACAGCCACGCTATGCACCACCTATCCATAGCAGTTTTAATGGCCAATTAAGAGATTATCGGTTTGTATCAGAGCCAAGATGTGGTATTAAGAATTTTTTGAACAGTATAAATCCTGATATGCAGGCAATTCTAAATGCACAAAATGGCTCTTATAAGCTATCCCTCAAATTGTATACACAATATAAGAAGCCAAATGGCACAAAATTTACACAGCCCCACATAACAGAAACTGTACCGGTATATTCAAATGCAAATTCAGACAAAATAATAAGCAGTTTGATAGATCAATTGAATATTAAATACTCTGAATTTGCTGGAAAAGAGTCTGGATGGAGCCTATGCGGATCTCCACACAAGCTCTATGTTAATATTTCTGAATTCAGCCCATTACAAGGATCTACATATCTGCCATTACCTGCCAATATTAAAAACAAAAGAACCGTGGTTAATATTGAAAATACCGACCAGAAATGTTTTTTGTGGTGTATTTTAGCTGCTTTGTATCCAGTTTTAAGGAATCCTCAGAGAATAAATTATTACAAACAACATGAACATGATTTTGATGATGCAATAGAGGGTTTAGAATATCCAATGTCTGTTCAGAATATTGATAAATTTGAAAAAAGGCCCGGGATATTAATGGAAAACAATTATCTATTAATGTATTTATTTGTTCCACTGGCCGTGGCAATTGCTTGATAGCACCTCTCAGAATCAGTACATTTGATGATGATTCTGCTGTTCCGATTGATCTGCTCTTAATTGAAGGGGATGATACACACCATTACACTCTGATACATAATCTTGAAGCTTTAGTAAGAACACAACTAGACAAATCCAATACAATATTCAAGTTGTGTAGAAGATGTTTAAGTGTATTTGATGGTAGAAAAATGGTAAATGGTGTTTGTGAACAGAATGCAGAAATTGCTAAAAACAAGTTAATTGAGCATCTGAAATACTGTGGTAATTATAAACCTGTTCATATGCTCATGCCCAATCCAAGTGAAAATGCAAAATTCAAAAAGTTTGAAGCTTTGTTGGAACACCCAGCATATATAGTCTGTGATTTTGAATCAAATCTCAAACCTCTTGCATTCTGTAGACCAGACCCTGAGGAATCTTCAATTACATCATATCAATTACATGAACCCTCCAGTTTTTGTTATATAGTTATAAGGGATGGTGTTGTTAGTAAAGAATATTCATACATGGGACCAGATGCCATGAAAAAATTTGTATATAGAATAGAAAATGAGTGCCATGACATAGCATCTAATGTCTTATTAAAATCAAAACCCATGTTGCCTTTAACAGAGGATCAGATTGAAGATTTCAACAATGCAGAAAAATGCCCGGTATGTGATTCTGAATTTTCAGATGCAAATATCAAGGTGAAACACCATTCCCATACAGATGGTAAATTCTTAATTGCCCTGTGTAATAGCTGTAATATTAAGATCCAGAGACCAAAATTTGTCCCCATATTTTGCCATGGTGCATCCAATTATGATTTCCATCATTTGATCAGGTACGAGGGGTTTGACAAGCAGAATTTAAATATTTTAGCTGAAAATGATGAGAAATATATTGCTATTAGCAAAATAATTAAAGTTAATTGTGTTCCTATTCACATAAGATTTCTTGATTCATACAGAATTTTATCGGCTAGCCTGGCTACACTGGCCACTCAATTATCTGATGATCAATTCAAAATTACATGTGCTTTGTTTCCAAATCAGGACCTGAAATTAATTAGGCGGAAGGGTGTATATCCTTATGACTATGTTACAGATTTTCTAAATTTGATGAGTGTTCTCTGCCACCACAACATGAGTTTTACAGCAAAATCAGAGGATCTGGAATCACTGATGAAGATTATCACCATGCCCAATTGATGTGGAACAATTTAAAATGCCAGACATTTGGTGATTATCACATGGCATATTTAAAACTTGATGTGACCCTCTTAGCTGATATACTTCAGGCATTCAGAAAATCTTCCATGAAAAATTATAAACTAGATCCAATGTATTTCTACAGTGCCCCGGGCCTAGCATGGGCTGCAATGTTTTTAAACACTAAAATGGAATTGGATCTGATCCAAGATCAAGATATGTATCTGTTTATGGAGCAATGTATAAGAGGGGGCATGGTGCAATGTTCTCAGAGATATGCCAGAGCAAATAACAAATATATGCCTGATTATTATCCAGCACTGCAATCAAATTATATATTGTATGTGGATGCAAATAGCTTGTATGGTTATGCCATGATGGATAAACTGCCATATGCAGGGCTTGAATGGGTCGAAGATTTCAATATTGAAGATCTTAAGGATTTTGATGACAGTGACTATGGCCTCTTCTTAGAGGTTGATCTGATAATTCCTGATGATTTACACAACAAATTTTCTGATCTGCCCCCAATTCCCGAGGTTCAGTGCTCACCTGGCTCTAAACAGAAGAAATTGATGATGACTCTGGAGCCAAAACAGGGTTGTGTCTTATATTACAAGTACCTCCAGTTCCTGATGCATCATGGTGTTCAAGTGAGCAAAGTTGGCAAAGTTTTGAGGTTCAGGCACTCAAGATGGTTGAAACCATATATTGATACAAATACAGAGCTTCGAACATCTGCAATAAGCCAATTTGATAAGACCTTGTTTAAATTGATGGTCAATTCTGTATATGGCAAAACAATTGAAAATGTCAGAAAACATACCGATGTTAAAATAATTACTGACCCCAGCCTGAGCAAAAAATTGGTTGCAAAGCCCAACTTCAATTACAGAAGAATTTATGATGAAAATATGTCACTTTTCAACATGAAAAAAACAAAGATTAAGTTTGATAAACCTATTTATGTAGGGGCTGTAATATTGGAATTGGCCAAATTACACATGTTAAAATTGTATTATGATGTGTTGAAGCCTTTTTATAAGGATCATGTAAAATTGATGTACATGGACACTGATAGTTTTGTTCTCAATATTCAAACAGAAGATGTTTATAGAGATATGTCACAGCCTGAATTGCTTGAATATTTTGATACCAGTGAACATACAAGAATAAAACCCCACAACAAAAAGGTGCCTGGTAAGTTAAAAGATGAGACACTTGGTGATGTTATTGTGGCATTTGCTGGGTTAAGAGCCAAGATGTATAGCTTTGAAACATGTAGTGGTGCTGTTGCCAAAAAAGCCAAGGGCATTGGCAAAGTAACTGTGGAAAAAGAGCTTGAATTTGAAGATTATAAAAATTGTGTCAAATCCCAGAGTTTAATCAGAACATCAGAAAATAGAATTCACAGTGTGGATCACTTATTGACTACAAATATTGTAAGAAAAGTGGCTCTGGACCCACATGATGATAAGAGATGCATTTTATCATGTGGCATACATACTTTACCATGGGGTCATTGTGATTTGAAAAATAGAAATCAATGCCCAATTACAGAGCATGATTTGAAATAAATAAACATGCCTATGAACTTATTTGGGTTCAAAAAACAGGCTATTATGGAGCTGCCAACACCACAACCCTCTTCTGATATGATATCTAAACTAAGTGGCTTGTTAATTATTCATCTGAACAGCATACATACAGATATTGATGATAAAACAGGCAAAACATTGTACATATTTAACAATAATTTAAATCATTACCAATTACCTGTAGGTGGTCAATTGCAATTTATTACAACTCCTGAGGGTGATGTCAAGATTTCAGTAGGGAGAAATATTTACAGAATTAAGCACTCAAACATGATTTCTGGCACTGTATATACTGTTTCTGCTGGTGACTGCTTATATATTGAGGTCCCGGGATCATATGATAGCTTATACCTTTTTTTATAGAATTAAGAATTAGATATTCAATAATAAATAACCACTAAAACAAAAATGCCTAATGATATATTTGGCCATACAAGGCATGAAGATCACAGTGATGAGATTCTGATGCTTGATGTCAGAGTCAAGAAATTAAGAAGTGATTTACAAGCTTTACAAACCACACTCAATGCCAGTCTTCAACTAGAAATTACAAATTTGCAATCACAATGCATGGACCCTCTTCTTAAAATTGATTCTGAACTCAAATTGTTGCTTGAGAAATATACTGACCTGGCCACATTGGATAATTTTCAAAGTTTAGAAGAGGCTGTAGCAGCTCTTCAAGCCAAATTTAAGACCCAGGCTAACAACTCCGAGCAATTGAAACAACAATTAGAAGAGCAGATAAATAATGTCCAGACACAGCTCCAAACAATTGTCAAAAGCATAAAATCACAAGAAGATTTTGATCTAGTGATTTCCACTCTAAAGGAACAGATTCAGTCACTGGAGATACCAAATCTGGACCCCTTGAACAATGCCATAGCCGAGGTTAAAGAAAAAATTGAGACACTTGAAAATTTTATGAACAACTTGCCATCTTCTGATGCTTTGAGTGCAATAACTCGCAGTGTAGCCAACATCAAGCTGCAACTTGAAACATATGAAGATTTTGGAAAAATTCAAAGTACCATAACCCATCTTGAAGGTACAATAGCAGCATTGCAAAGTGATTTGACAAATGTACAAGAATCTCGCTTGCCTGGGATTGTAGATACCCTTGTTAGTGTCCAGCAACAAATCACAAAGCTTGAAAACCTCAACACTGAATCTGAACTATCTCATTTTCATCACTTGATCGATGATATCCAAACAAAACTTGAAATTTTACAACAATCAACACCCACTCAGGCAGATATAGCCCTGCTCCAAAATGCTATGCAAAATGTGGCTGATGCTTCTGAATTAAACAATGTAAAATTGGCACTTGAATCTTTGCAAAATACAGTATCAAATCTGCCTACATCACAGGAACTTAAAAATATTAAGAGAGCAGTGAATCGCATATTGAAATCAGAAGATATCAAGAATATCCAGGCAGAGATCAAACATCTCACTCAGACAGTGGCCACTCTACCAACAAATCAACATATTAATGAATTGCATGCCCTGTTTGAGGATATCAGAAGACAGGTCCATGATCTTACTGCTCAAAATTCAAAATTGGCAGTTGTTGAAAATTTAGAGCAAATTGTAGCTAATATCAAGCAACAGCTAGGAACCATGGAATCCAATCAAGCAAATGCTCTGTCTTTTTTTGCCACCCAGCTACAAGAAATTGTGCAACAATACAAGAAACTTGCTGTGGACATAAGAATCAAGCCGGGGCACGATGAGATTGTTAGGACCATCAATGAGCACCTTGAATCTGTAACAAGCAGACTGCTCACAGCAGAAAAAGAAATAACAGGTATAAATGAAAATCCTAAACATACAGTAATTCTTGAATTGTACAGCATCCCCAACAAAGAATATGATTCTCCATTTACACCAGGAGGCAAAATATATATGCTGTCCCCTGCACAATTTTATTACCAGTTTTTTGTTGGGGGCACATTGAGACCAATCAAGATCAAATATTGGCTTCAACCACAGGCACACCACTACCCTACCTTATCAATAACAAATGCTGATAACAAAGTGAAAATCACCAGTGTAGAATTAGAGGATTTTACAGACCCCAATACATTAGAAACAGCCTATGCTGAAGATGATGGCTCTCTGGAATTTAATATACAAATAGGGGACAAATTGTATTTAGAAAATCCTGTAGTATCAGCTGCTGAACACCCCATAGTTGCAATATTCTTGTTTACATATTATGTCTAGACAAATTATTGTTGATGAATTACACAGACAAGCCCGACATAATTTTAAGAGACTCCCAGTAGTCACAAAAAGCATAGATGATTTATGGCAGAGCGACTTGATTGAAATGGCAACTGGACAGCTGAAAAACTTAGACAAAATCAACAAGGGCTACAAGTATCTACTCACTATCATAGATACATTTTCAAAATTTGCCTGGGCTGTGCCACTCAAATCCAAGACTGGAAAATGTGTTACAGAAGCCTTCAGGACAATTATCAATCAGAGTGGAAGATCACCGCGATATTTGCAAACAGATAATGGCAAAGAATTTTATAATTCAGTGTTTCAACAATTTATTAAAAGCCAGGCAATACAACATTACTCGAGTTACAGTGATCTCAAGGCCTCAATTGTAGAGAGATTCAACAGAACCTTAAAAAATCTTATGTATAAACAATTTACTCTGCAAGGTAATTATAAATGGATTAATATTCTTCCAGAACTTCTACATAAATATAACAATTCTATCCATTCCACAATCAACATGAAACCCTATGAAGTAACTTCATCTGATGAGCAAAAATTGATCAGTACTGTTTATTATCATAGATATCAGCCAACAACAAGAAAGGCCAAATACAAGGTGGGGGATCAAGTAAGAATCAGCAAATATAAGCACTTATTCAAAAGAGGCTTTACAAGAAACTGGAGCACTGAATTATTTACAGTGGTTCAAGTTAAACCTGGGACCCTTAACACATATATAATAAAAGACCACCGAGGAGAAATTCTCAAAGGCAGGTTCTATGAAGAAGAACTCAGCAAACTAAACAGCCTGACACATATCTCATAGAAAAAATCATCCGCAGAAAAGGCAACAAGTTACTTGTCAAATTGCTAGGACTTCCAGAACACAGCTGGATCGATGCAAACAAAATAATAATATGAACACCTGGGATGTTATAAAAAGGCTGCCAGAACCTGAACAGCAGAATAAGAGAAATGGAAAATTGCTGCCTGAAAATATTAGGTGTTTTATTGTTGGGACATCTGCTTGTGGTAAAACTACACTAATGGTTGATAATTTTTTATTGGCACCCAACTGGTTAGATTGGAAAAACAGGCACTTGTATGTCTTTTCTAAGAGCTTGGAACAATTAAAATATCAGCAGCTGATGAAGCTATATGATGGATTGGATATTGCCACTTTTGAACCAGATGTTAAGCCACTCCATGAATGTCTCGATAATTCTGTTGTTGTGTTTGATGACATTATACTGGATAATCAAAACAAGGTTAGGAATTTCTTTACACAGGGCCGACACAAAAATATTGATTGCTTCTACCTGGCACAGACTTTTTCAAAAATACCGAAGCAGCTGATCCGAGACAACAGCAATTTTATATGTGTGTTTCATCAAGATCATACCAACCTCAAACACATACATGATGAATATGTAGGTGGGGACTTGAGCTACAATGAATTTTCCAAGATTTGCAGCAAGTGCTGGAACCAGGACAGTTATGGGTTTGTCACAATTGATATGACAAGAACACCTAATACTGGTAAATATAGAAATAAAATCAACAATTTTCTAGACATTGAAACATAAATAAATAACCATGAAAAGGCCAATCATTGATGATCTTAAATTAAGAGATTATCTTGTAAAAAGATTTAAGGGATGGAAATCAGAGAACCGAGGAATTTATGAAAAACACAAACAAACAGAACAGCCTATAATTGATGCTATTAGTGAATTAGGTAAAAATATCAAAACTGTTACAGAGCAAAATCAAAATTTGATTACAGAGCTTGTACCTGTAGCTGCAAGAAACATATTAGATTATCCAATCACCCCACTTTCTAGTATTCATACACCTAGTCCTATTGCTCCTAGAAGAATTGAAGCTACTCAGGATCCTATTGAATTGGGTCTTCTTGCTCAAAAATATTTAACCACACCTAAAGACAATAAAGATGAGGTATTTGGCTTTAATGCTGACACAGAGCGTGATGGTAGCATCATACATAGAATTGGCAATTTCAGAGTAACATTTATGGGAGATGATCTAATTGTTTATTCAGAATCTCGTCTCGGAGAAAAAGGTGCTTTTGTTAAGTACCCCGGCACACCTGGATTGTGGGAACTGATGACTAGGAAGAGACCTGGCAGCTATACAGATCAAGATTATGAATATTACAAAGAAATATTAATAAAATCAGATGCTCTATACCAGAACATGATCCCACACAAAAAAGAGTCAAGTCAAGCAGTGGAGCAAAATACAATAATTTAATCAAGCCCATATGGTCACAGATCAAGACTGGCAGTGGAATCAAACAATACAACACCCTGCCTAAAGAATTTGTGTGGGTTGATGATGTCAGGAAACTTGTAGATAGGTTATTAGTGATAGCTGGGGAGGAAAATGCTGGCAACAACAATTTTTACAATGAAAAGGTTGGAATTATGGACATGATAAGCACAAAATTGTCTAATTTTATAGTGAATGACACTAAGGGGATTGGATATCTTATAAAAATTATTAATACTCTACCACCTAAATTTTGGAATATTTCTGAGGGTCGGGGGCTTGTTAATGACATTATAAACAAGCTGCCATTTGAACTACACATTCCAGGCTATCAGTATTGTGGTCCAGGCACAAAATTGGACCATAGATTAAACAGAGGTGATCCTGGTGTTAATCCCCTAGATGCTGCTTGTAGAGACCATGACATAGCATACAACACACATTCTGATCTTGACAAGAGACATGTTGCAGACAAGAAATTAGAAGAGGCTGCATTTGATAGATTTGTAAGCAAAGATGCTTCTTTAAGTGAAAAAATAGCAGCATTGGGGACCACCATAGCTATGAACACCAAACAAAAACTGGGGTGGGGGTTGTGAATATGTATATAATAAACCTACAATGAAGGCCAAGGGTGTTATGTATCAAATACCTTATGCAGGTCTTAAATCTCTTGGGCCTATTGATAGTCTTTTAACCAAAAAACAGCACAAGAAAAAAAGCTCTTGTAATGCCAAGGGCCATGGTATGAAATTGTTACTTAGTACCCCCAATTAAAAAAATTACAGCAATCCAGGAAAAAATCACATGTGGGGGGATTCATGTTTACCATCCCTGCCATCTTAGCTGCTCTCGGGGCTGTGGGGAGCTTGGCCGGGGGATCAGCTGCCATAGCAAAAACAGTAATAGATGCCAAAAAGAATAAGGCAGAATTAGATGAGCAGAGGCGCCATAACCTGGCCATTGAGAAACAAGGCAAAGGTGTTAAGAGAGCCATGAATAAGTTTAAAAAAAACAAGAGCCGCTTACAAACCAAGATACTGAAGCTTTAATCAAGCCACTGGGCATCAAACATTTTAGAGGTGTGTACATGTCTGATTCTTTACCAGAACAACCACTCAACAAAGAGTGTGGCATTGTTAATTTGGATAAGTACAAAAATCAGGGCACTCACTGGATTTGTTATCTTAAATATTTAAAAGATGAGGCATTTGTGTTTGATTCATTTGGAGGTGTTCCACCTGAAAATTTAATAAAATATCTAAATTCAGCTAATCTTTATTACAATAATGCCCGTGTTCAAAACTTCAAAGATGTTAATTGCGGACATTTGTGTTTATCTGTTCTTAGATATATGTCTCAAATAAATAAACCATCAATTGAAGATTTTCAAAAAGCCTTGTGGTATTTAAAACATCATGGGGGTATTCCATCTCACAAGCCAAAATTCAATATTGAAACTCAAATTACATGATGACATAGTATATCCCAAAACAATAGCTCTCAGAGCATTTTATGGCATGTACTTAATCCCTAATATTACACACCACAACAACACAATTGCAGTAGGGGATCAAAAAATTGTCATCACTCCAGGGCAATATAATCTGTCCACTCTAAATGCTCAATTACCCAGAGGTGTAGTATTAACTCAAAATTCTGTCACTCACAGAGTAGAGATTGTATCTGCTACAGAAACAGTGGATCTGGGTACTATAGGAGAGCTGTTAGGATTTGAGAACAACACAAAACTTGAACCAGCCATCAAACACACTGCTATTAATATACCTAAATTCTTAGCCATAGAGACTCTGAATATTCACTGTAATGTGGCTGAGGGTATGATCACCAAATCAAATGGCATAGGCACTCACAAACAAACCGGCATCATTGCAACATTCAAACCTAATTCTGAATTCGTGGAGCCCATCATCTACAATCCATCCCCAACATTATATTTTCCTGTGTGTCATAATAGAATAGATAATATTGAATTGATGGTCACTAATGAAAAAAAAGAATTAGTTGATTTTGCTGGAGCCACAACAACTGCTATCATAGAGATTAATATTTAAATAAAAATACATACAAGAAAAAAAATGGAAAATATTGAGAGTTATGAGCTACAATCATTCCCCCCAAACAGGAGGACATTTGCAAATTTAAATCAACCCAACACAGAGATTGAGGTTTATCTTGATGTAGGGGATGGCTTTATACACCCCCACAGAGCAGATCTATACATCAAATTTGATGTTGTAAAGCTCGATGGTACAGATTATCCGGCAAATTCAAATATAAGACTTGTAGACAATTTTGTGCCGCATTTATTCTCTGAAATTGAGGTCAGAAAACATGGTGTTGTTATAAACAGAATAGATTATCCCGGCATTACCTCCACAGCTTTGGCCACACTAAAATTATCCAAAACCGAGGCTTCTTACTACAAAATAGGTGGATTTGAGGCTGGTGATAAGATATTATCTAAAAGCCACACAGTGCTGTTCCCGATGCGCCTGTTGCCAGGATTCTTCTCAGATTACAAAGATATTATGTGGAAGGGTGGTTTAAGAATCACATTTAGAAGAGCTGCCAATGATAACAATGCTTTGATGAGGTACAGCACATTAAATTCTACAGGGGAAGCTCTGCCTAATACCCTACCAGATGCAGGCAAATGCATTATTCAGACTATGGAGTTAAGAATCCCGGTTGTTGAATATGAGGCCAGTTATGCTCTTAAATACAAAGCAGATATAATAAAAAATCCACAGATTCCTCTACAATTTTATACATATCAATGTGTACAGAAGCCCGCAACTGCTACTTATTATGAGTTTGATGCTACAAATTCATTCTCCAGTATACAATATGACATGCCTGATTTTGTGGTGGTATTGTTTCAGACTGGAAGACACAACAATCAGGAAAAAAATTCAAGTAAATTTGATAACTGCAACATCAAGAACATATATCTTAAAAATGGCAGAAATGAGGTATTTCCTAGAGAAAATTACAATTTAGACATGTCCAAGGATGATTTCCTCAAATTATATGAGGCATTTTCGGCATTCAAACGGGTCACTACTGGCAATACTGACATGTATTACACACCAGATGAATTCAAAGCACAGAGACCCATGTTTGTAATTAACACTTCAAAAAGAAAACAAGTTGTGGTGAATGACAGGACAAACATTAAAATTATCTGTGAATTCCATGAGGCATTACCTGATGACACCATATGTAGTGTTATTCTCATAGGTGAAAAATCATATGTTTATGATGCAAGAAATGAGAGAGTCACGGAGCAATTCTAGAAGATATTTGCTCTATTATCCTGTTGTACAACACACAAACCTCAACTGTATATCAGCTAGCAGTGAATATCTTATGTGTAGGCATATTATTTTGTTGTATGTATTTCAATCTTACACATTTTTATCAGAACTCAAACCCAAAGCTCCTGATTACAATGCAGCAATATTAACACTTCTCCGTATGGAATATATCTACATTTTACTGGGTTCTGAGACCCTAATACAGACAAAATTGGATTTTGGAACTGTCATAATATTCTCTAAGTCTTGCCTATGCTCATATTATCAGAATAGGAATTGGTTTCACCATGCAAGGCAGTTCATTGCTACTGTGTCAGAAAAAATGTATCTTTATCTCAATAATCTTTGTTACATTTTCCCCTGTCGCACAGAAAATATGTATCTTTATCCCAATAATCTTTGTTACACTTTCCCCTTGTTACACTTTCCCCTGTCGCACAGAAAAATTAATGGCCTCTTCTAGCTGTGTAGATTATATCTCTTGCGTGCCGGCAAGGCATGCAAACAAAACATTAGTTTTTTGATAGATTAATAGCAATTCATGCAAGCAATTAATTATGCTTGCCCGCTCTTCTCATATTGTATTGAGCGGGGGGTTATAAAACATGAGAAAATAAGAAAACTGAGAAATTCAGTTTTTGTACAATATAAAATAATTTTGC
Source organism: Lepisma saccharinum (assembly GCF_977018435.1). NCBI lineage: Eukaryota > Metazoa > Arthropoda > Insecta > Zygentoma > Lepismatidae > Lepisma > Lepisma saccharinum. The sequence goes on along the minus strand of NC_139243.1, from coordinate 59,439,143 downwards.
TCTTTTTATGCTGTTGTATAACACTTTTTACCAGGTTTAAGATCTCAGAACCCAATAGCTATGAGCTTTATATCAATTCAAGATTCCTGGGATTTTGACAGAAAAACACACTATAAACAATAAGATGATATAGAAACTTGGCATAGTTTTAAGTGTAAGCAAATCTGTCTGAGGAGAGTTCATCTTTTCTACACTAGATATCAAAATTTCTTAAAATAAAAAGCATATCACACTTAAAAAATTGGGGTATAAGCCCCTCTTGGCATTGTTTTAAGTATAGGCAAATCGGATTGTTCAATCATATAAGCTCTTCTTTTCTACACTTATAAGTGGTGCTCATCCTATCACAAATACTACTACTATTCTGCTTGCGTCCTCGGATCCGGTAATATCATCGCGCCGAAAACTCCTAATCAAGAAGTCCGGAGCACTGTCACCAGCAGTTCTAGGTCTGCTTTCATACAGTCTCCAAAGAAGGGGCAGTTCCACCATACCAGCATCTGACAGTTCTGGGAGCAGCAGCGCGAGCGGAATGGATGAGGACACTGATTAAGATATGTACATACAATTCTATCATTCTATAAATGTTTTGACTCAACATTGACCTGATGAGTAATCATCTTTTGTAATTCAAATAATATTAGTAATAATAATTCATTTGAAGTGTAATTATTTTCATTTAATCATTTATTCTCTGTGCGATTAATAATATCATCTTACTAGTATCAACAATTAAAATATTAATTTCATATTTGTCAGTATCATTACAACCACACAAATATTTTTTTTATTCTGAAGTACTTCAGTTATAAGGACCATCCGAAATTTAGAAAGTAGTCTGATTAGTATAACTTTCTACGTCACTCTCGGTGGCAAAATTAGTGCGCAGGAGTAACAGCAATATCAAGCATGGCTAAATATTATGAAACGAGATTAATAAGATCAATGGAGGACAAGACAACTAGTCTTAAGAATTTTTTCCAGCTAGATTGTGAGAATTGAACACTGTGTGGCGTGGACAATGAGAACAATGGGATATGTCTAAAACTTATGAAACTTTTCTGCCACCGGAGTAGATTGAACCCACGAACGTTAGGTTGACAATCCTTAACGGTATCCACTACCCTACAAGCTTGCGCTTCTGAAAGCAGGTAGAAGCAGCTGATCAATGTGAAATGTAGATCAAACTCTCCTCCTACATGTAATGTGCAATGAATACTTGTTTGTAACAAAGAAAACGAAGGTAGTACGAATCGGCGAAAATATTTAATGGAGAATTGCACATGATGAAAACTTTTCATTCGATATTTACGGAGGTATCCTTGCATTGAACTCGAGTGGGAAAAGGGGTAAAATTTGTATGTCCTGAATTGCCACAAACATAAATAGTTATTTTATTAATATTTGTCAATGCCTTTGAAGCAGTACACAATTGTCGTAAGAGTATCATAATTCACGATCTTATACATGAAAATATCCCTTTGGACGTGTGTCAATTCATTTTTTATATTCTTTGTAAATTTTAGTAAAATGCCTGCATACTATGTGTGGAAATGCTTGTTTGTTTGTTTTCGTTTTCGTGAATTCAACTGGCATATATATGTTAATGATTAATTGGAATGATAATTATGAAGAATTATAAATGGCCAAACACAAATTAGAACCAACTTAAAATACACGTTTATGTAAAAATTTATCTGTAGTTTTACTAATGAGAAATTAAATGTGCACTTTATAACTACTATGTAGAATATCTTTGTTTTGCGTTGGTGTATTTAATCTTCTTTTTGCCTTTAAGAATTTATTCTTATTTACTTCATTTTCATTGTAAAAAATCTTTTAATCTATAAGCGAATGAACTTTTTTGTTTAATGTACATGTATATATACCAACGAAACCGTTGGTAGAGGATCAACATTGTCTCGGAGAAGATTACAATTGTTCCATAAATCTTCATCCAAAGGCTCCGGGAACTGACCCATTTCTTCGAGGTATCTTTGTTTCTCTATGTCACTTAAAAATTACAAGTTATGCATATTGTATCCGCTCCTTTTTAATAAAGCAAGCTCGAAGACAATCTGTATTCCATTTGCTTATATTGGAAACTTGGTCAAACCGGAAATTCTTTTATCGCCTTCGATAATCGAATTGTCTGATCGGTTATTTTTCATTTACCCAGGAACATCCCCCATAGGAGATTTCCGAGACCGTGTTACGGTACTCACCCGTTGCTCCCCAATTTCCTCAGGATGGTGGTTGCCACCGATCCTATACACAGGCCGAGAACATAGAGACTGAACCCAGGCGGACTCGAACCCATGCCGTCCCGCAATCGGAGTCCAAATCACAGTGCCTTAGACCGCACGGTCACGGAGGAGGACTTCTCTTATTTTACTTTTGGCTAATCGCGAGGATGAGGATGAATAATGAATTTAAAAAAATAAAGAAGGTCACGCACAAAGAACAGGACGGGTCTTCAACCTCTTAGGTGACGAGTTCAAGCCCTAAATATGAGGATTTCAACCTTAGACCTCAGTTTCAAAATTATAAACAAAATGCCTATTTTCACTAAACTTCTCATCAAGGCCAAAATAGTTTGTAACTGTGAAACTACCACCCCGTGAATGCAAATTGACAATATTTTTTTTTTCATGTGAGTAAGAATTAAATGTGTGGCACACAGAGATACTTTTTACGAAATAATTTTAACTGTACCCCGACCCAGCCTCTCTGAAGCAAACCCGCACATAGTGGAAGAGAAGAAGAGGGGGGCGGTAAAAGGGGGGATCGAGTGGACAGAGCGAAACCGTACATGTTGATGGGAAGGTTGGTAACTGCAGTGGCTTTTCTCCATCCACGCAATCCCGTTCCTCTCACTTGTTCATCGCTGCTCAGATACTTGTTTTCGTTCACCTGCTCCAGAGATAAGTGGAAGAGAGTGTAGTTCGCATACATGTAGCAAGTAAACAAACTTATCTCAGAATGAAAATTCCAGAGAGTTAAAACGTTTGCTTCAGCAATGAATGACTGATCATACATAATTCTCTTGCCAAAATCTAGTGGTCTAAAATTCATTTGAAGACTTGATAGTACGTATATATTTACTAGATTCCAAGTTATAAGGAATTACTTCGTAGATGTTCATGTAACTGTAATAAAATTACAAATAAAATATCCACAAGCTTAGATATACTAATACGAAGAAAAAATTCAGAGTTAAATTTCAAATGCATGTGTATAAAGTAATTCTATAAGTAAAGAGCTGTATGAGAGTATTGAACATTTTTCCTTGCAGGATAAATTTACAATATTGAGGCGACAGAATAATTAAGATATATTGTTCAAAGGGAAACCAAGGGCGTAGTGTATTGGTCAGAGTTCTTGATAGCATTATAAGCTGTCCAAGGTCTTCTTTCTTTAAAAAAAAATATTTCTCCTTCTATTAAACAAGAACATGGTAAGATTATTTGTAATACCAGTGTACGGTGGCTACAGTGTTCTGCATCTGGAATTTCCTAAGAAAATGTAAACAAATAAATGAATTGACAAACGTTCAAAGGAATATTTTCATGTATAAGATTGTGAATTATGATACTCTTACGATAATTGTGTACTGCTTCAAAGGCATTGACAAATATTAATAAAATAACTATTTATGTTTGTGGCAATTCAGGACATACTAATTTTACTACTTTTCCCACTCGAGTTCAATGCAAGGATACCTCCGCAAATATCGAATGAAAAGTCTTCATCATGTGCAATTCTCCATTAAATATTTTCGCCGATTCGTACTACCTTCGTTTTCTTTGTTACAAACAAGTATTCATTGCACATTACATGTAGGAGGAGAGTTTGATCTACATTTCACATTGATCAGCTGCTTCTACCTGCTTTCAGAAGCGCAAGCTTGTAGGGTAGTGGATACCGTTAAGGATTGTCAACCTAACGTTCGTGGGTTCAATCTACTCCGGTGGCAGAAAAGTTTCATAAGTTTTAGACATATCCCATTGTGCTCATTGTCCACGCCGTGTGAAACGGAATGATTCAGTTTGCTCCATCCCACTCTTCTCCACTCCTCTTATCTCCTCTCCTGTCTTATATTTCCGACTCCACTGCACTCTTCTCCTCTTCTTTTCGTTCTTCTCTTCTTCTCTCTTTCACTCTATTCTCCACTCCCCTCTTCTCGTCTCCTTCTCTCCTCTCCAAACTCTTCTTCTCTCATCCTGATTACCCTCCTCTTTTCTCTCCTCTTTGCTCCATTTTCCTCATCTCTTCTCGCATCTTTTGCCTTTCTCCTCATTACTTCTCCTATCCACTTCTGTCCTTCATTATGTTCCCTACCTTGCTTTTCCTCTTCCCCTTTTGCTTTCTCTTTTATCCTGTCTGTTGTCCCCTTCTGTTTCATCTCTCATCTTTTTCTTTGTGTATACTCATCAGCTATGAAATACTAGAAAATCGATTTTCTTTCTTTCAGAAAGTATTTCTCATTTGCCACAAATGTAATACTGATATTATTTTTCTAGTGTTATACTATAATATTTGGATTTCTTTCTTTCGCGTAATTTATAAATATCAATTGTGCATGTGGCAACCCTGAAATTTAGCCTAACTCTACACGCAACCCAACAACGCCTTGTGTAAGTTGGGTTGCCTATTTTAAAACGTCTTTGTCGTAAAACTTTTGAGAGCCACTGTACAGCAAACTCCGAAATTTTGGAGCTTCCATGCTTCATAGCTCTCTATATATTTATAGTGTAATATGATTTACATTCTTTTCTGGAACCAGAAACATGGTTTCAAGTTCAGAACTCATGGATTCCAATTATATTCATCTGCATTGAGTGATATTTGCACACGAGCAAGTAAGTAGTTTTTGTTTGTTGTTACAACTATTTATAGATGCCGATTGCGAAAGTTATGTTTATATGTTTATGTGGAAAGAACACACACAAAATATGTCAATGCCTTTACCTTACGAAGACAAATTCCTCAAGTGTTTTTCATGGCGTAGTGTGGGACTAAATCTGACAACGCAACTGACGAAACTCTTCTGTAACTTCATGTTGATCGTTAATCATCTTCATTACACTCTGCAACCTCTCGTTTCAAAGGCACTGAGAACTGCACACTTTCAAAATCCTGAAAATGACAAGGTTGGCAACGAATATTGACAGAATAATTGTACGCAAATAATGAATTAATGACACATTACAGTGTATTATTGCAGAGTGCTACGAAATTTTATGGAAAAATCAACAACTTATTTCAACATTTTTATGTATATTTGTCCCTTAAATATTTTAAACTATTATTTATCAATAGTTAATTGCTCTTTATATAAAATATCTTGTATGTTATAATGTGCTAGATAATATGACAAAAGCAATGTAATATAATATATATATTCAGTTTGTGACTTCATTTTAATTCTATGCGTCGAGCGAATTCATTTGTCGACTTTTAGTAACCACCGAAGTCTCGGTGTTTGAGTCCCGAATGGATCATGAGACTGTGAGCGTCATTCATTAATTTCATCTAATAATCATCAATCATCTTTATTACCGCTCTCACGACGTCGTAGGTGAACGTTGGTGGTATGGAAATAGAGATTGAATCTTGAATTTGGCTTGATTTTTACCACACCCACTGTATAGTCCGGATGTGACGTCCGAAAGGATGCACTATGAGGGCAAGTTTTCTCCTACATCGCAGGTGTGAGAAAGAACTGTTTCTAGCATGACATGCACGTTCTTGCTCATCGCTGACAAGAATCGATTAGGAAGGTTGGCGACAGTGGAAGAATAGTGATTATCCGGTGAAGGCTTGCTCTATACAGTACAAAGGTGTCATTTCTTCAACATGCATCTGTTGAACTTTACGTAGAAATAAACAACAAAAAGATGATTTACCGTTGCAATCTACAATAGTCACATTCGTTCTTTGCTGGTTTCCAAAGGAACACCACTTGCTTTGCTTACCTTTATCAGTTTGGAGACGGTGCTAATCTTCATTATTTCTATTCATTATTTTTTGATTTGTTGGTAGTGTAAATTATAATATTAATAATCAAATCGTGCCAATAAATGCAATTTGAAAGCCCTATATATTGGGTAAACCAATTGGAGGCATCCTCTTGGTTTCGAAATATTGCCACATAAAATGTTAACTGTTTTTAATCATGTAGTATGTAATATAGTAGTTAGCTGTTGTATGTATTGTACGTTAACACCAACATTTATAGAAATATTTGAATACACCTTTTATAAATAAAGGCGCGATACAATATTTACGAATGAATTGTGAACCATGCCTGTTCTGGAAACCAAAATGTTCTGAAAATTTTAAGCCGAAAGAAAACAATATGAGGAAAAAAATGAGGAGAACCATTATTCGACAAACAGACGCTCAGTTTAAAGTTTTCGGATACCAGGCCAAAAGCGCGTGCTTCTGAAAGTATGCGGTTGGAGGCGGGCTCTTTCCGGGGGTTTCCAAAATTGTTCTTCCGTGGCAATAAATCAGCGACAATACTTTTGAAGAAGATAAAACAAAGACAGCATCTCCGCTGGGCATAGTGAATGAATTAAAATTCAGACTTTAAAACTTTTCTGCTGAGTTACTTCGAAAGTCACTACTGCTATTACTACTGCTACTGCTACTACTACTACAAATAATAATAATAGCAATAACCATTTCATAGTTCGCATGTATTTTTATGATTTAGATCGTTGTTTAAATAATGTAACTTCAGTTTTCGATTTTTTTATTTCTAGAAGCTGCTGCGTGTTTTGTTAGTGAATGTGGCAAGAGGCTACGAGCGTTGAACATTAACTTAAATATCTTTTTTTTTTAATTTCTGACTTTGTCCGTGTCTTTTTAGCCAATAATAACTAACACACACAATATTACTACGTAATGTCTTAATAATAAGCAGTGAATGTACGAGTGTGTATTTCTGGAAAGGAGCTCTCGTTTCCACGCGTGGGCTGTAGAGCGCGCTGTGATGCTGTAGCGTTATAAGAAGAGGAGAAAAGATGGACGCTTCAGCGGTCGCGTTCGTGCAGTGGGAAACTTCTCGCCGTTCGTGGGTTACAGTGCAGTGTGGCATTGTCAGCATGGCAGAAGAAACAGGGGCAGGTTCCGTGAAAAGGATGGCGCCTTTCCCCACAGCATACGTATTTTTCCTATTTACCTAACAAAGCAAGAATATGACCCACTTCCGCTCTTCAGCTTCAGTTGCCTCGAGTTCCAGTGTACAGGCGGGAAGCTCTCACCGTACAAGAGCAAACGAATTTATCAAGTTCGTTGGATATTGACAGTTTGGTACTATTTACATCACATTTCAGTGAGTGTAGTTACAACGTTACAAGAAACACAAATGTACATGATTACCTTTGTTGAAACTATTCTGTTGTTACGGAAGAGTTGGTAAAAATCACTCCCGTCATGGTTCAAAATTTGCCTTTGTTGCCAATAATACTTCGGTCTAGTAAAAAGAGGATTTCTCGGTATCGCCGTTAATTCCCACCCTGTCTGGTAAGAAAATTACTTTCTCTAACATATATCTCCACTTTCATTAATTTTCTGACATTCCTACCTGGAATAACTAGTGCATCTTCTCTTCTCTACTTGTCTTGAAAAACATCAAATTAGTTATTCTGTATTCAGAATTCCAGTAAATAAATTCAATGTTGACCATCTAGTCGGTAGGGTTTCTGACTGCCACGCGGGAGACCCGGGTTTGATTTCCGAGGTAGGTTATATAACGGCGGAATAAAGCGGCTCTGGGGCTCATCCAGCCTCAGATCAATGTGTACCTGGGGGAGAAAGGATGGGGAGTGGTAAAGGCAGCCGGAGCGTGGTGCCGATCACATCACCTCGAAAATGGGCGAGATCGAGAGTGTGTGGGGCACATGATGGTGCGGTGCTATATGCACGGGGAACTTTATTTACACACTAATTTTGACCATCCTATCGATTTTCTTCTCGAGCACTCCTAGCATGGTTTTTCGACCTTCGCTTGATTTAGTTGAATTTTTCTTTTCTTTTCCGTGTCTTTTGGCTAATCTCGAAGTTGAGGATGAATTAAGATGTGATGAAATCGATGGAATGACACTCACAAAGAAAACCCATGCCCAGGTCAGGATTCAAACCCGAAACCCCAGGCGTTCTCCGTACTGGACTTAGCCTTCCTGCGGGCATCTCCAGATTGCCTACATCAGGAATCCAAACAAGGATCCTGGACACATTTCTACCCTTCGCGACGTGCAGCACAGGGCACGTTCGTCAAAGAGTTCTTAATTCAATTATTTTTGTATAAACCCTCCATTAGGCACGTGTGAAAGCAATATTCAAATCGTAGTAACTACACTGCACATGAGTGCTTTTGTGTAGCTGAATGTTCTTTCTTTTGACTGTCTTCAGCTGGAATATTCTTCTGCACTTTCTAGGTGACGATACATTATAAAGTTAACGTCAGTCGCATGCTTGGGGCACAGTTGTCACCCACGCCCCTAATTACGCAACAAGAAAAATATCAGAGAGTCGAAAGACAAAGAACACACGTTCTCAGGTCGTCCAATCACGAAGCAAAAATGTGAGAATATTTGATGAAAATAAATGATAAATAGATTGAAGTTTTAACCACTATCCTTACCAAGGTTTAAAGGCTTGTTGAATTTGTATCTAACATTTACAATCCAATTAATTTAAAATGAAAGTAAAGAGCTTGCTAATGAAGCATTTGTTTTATGGTACAGAATATTACTTAGGGCACATTATCCCTTAATTGACATTATCTTTAAAACCTTTTCCATTTTTAATATTACTCATTGTACGGTAACTTTCCCTGAGAAATGTTTTTTTAAAATTTAGTTTTGCTATTTTAACAGTAATTGTTAGTATCTGTAAATTCTTTTGTATTCAAAATTGGGCATTAATGTAATGAACCTATCCCACATCATAGTGCAATTTGTACTTGTATGAGCAAGTGGATGGGAAGAGGGGAACGACGCATAGTTATGTGATGGTGACTAAAGTGACCATGAAAGTGACCACGTGACCAAAAATGAACATGACCGTTCTTCGTTTGTTTCTTATTAAGGAGTATGGGAACAACCTACCTCCAATCACGTGACTGACGTTAACTTCAGAATATTACGTCAGTTGGAAAGTGCAGAAAAAAAATGAATCTGATCATAGACGAAAAACGAAGAAAGAACGTTGTGCACGCATGCGCAGTATAATTCACGGTTTGGGAGATGAAAGGATATTATGCAGCAGTACTATGTAATTTTCTTCACTAACTCGTTTCTTCAATTAATATAGACATACCTAGTTTTATAAGGAATTTGTTCCCTTCCCAAAGACTTAAATTTTAATAATCTGACAATCTTTCACTAACCTACAGTAGGCTTTGTTTTGGCAAAATTAGTCTAATCTTTGCTTACCTGTTATTGGGCAAGAGCCGCTCATCTGCACTAACATAGACTTCCACCACGGAGTACTCGATAATAATTTGATTCGGCAAGTTGTACCGTCAATAAAATTATTCCAAATCACCCCAGCTAGAAGTAAAAGGAAATAAAATGATGGAATAATTTTAAAAATATAAATTCTTCAATTGAATTGAATTATTATTGGTTCTAATTGTAACACCTAACAAAGCAAAGAAATCTGATTTTATATCAAGTGCAGTGTACTGAGTCAATGCCTGTCTCGGGAGTTGTGTCGGTGTCGTCCTAATTAGGATCAATACCTAAATCGTCCTAATTACGAACACATTCAAGTGAGAAATAATTCCAGGTCCTAATTGCGAACACGGGAAAGTGAGAAATGATTTCGGGTCTTACTTGCGAACAATGCCTAAATTGTCCTAATTGCGTACACACGAAAGTGAGAAATAATTTCAGATGCTAATTACAAACTTTGCCTAAATCGCCTAATTGAGAACACACGAAAGTGAGAAATAATTCCAGGTTCTGATTGCGAACAATGCCAAAATCGTCCTAATTGCGAATACATGATAATGAGAAATAATTCCAAGTCCTAATTGCGAACAATGCCTAAATCGTCCTAATTGTGAACACACAAAAGTGAGAAATAATTCCAAGTTCTAATTGCGAACAATGCCTAAACCGTCCTAATTGCGAACACACATATGTGAGAAATAATTCCACGTTCTGATTGCGAAAAATGCCAAAATAGTCGTAATTGCGAATACACGATAATGAGAAATAATTCCAAGTCCTAATTGCGAACAATGCCTAAACCGTCCTAATTGCGAACACAGAAAGTGAGAAATATTTCCAGGTCCTAATTGGGAACAGATTTTTCTGCCTTGGCACCTACAACTTCTCGCAGTTCCTGTGTCTTCTTAAGGAATGTTTTAAAGGGACTTAGGTCTCACATTTGAGATTGGTCTGTGCCTTTTGGGACACAGTTAGGACATAGAAAATTCGACACTATTGAAGTCGTCTTCGAGTGGCCAATTGTTTACACGACTAAATACAGCACAATTTTAACTGGTCGTTCTTTGTCAACAATAAAAATATTTCTGAAAGGAATATACAAGGAAGAAGTCTAACCACCTGTCACTCTGCGTCTCTATCCTCATCTGGTTTTCAAAACAAATTTTTATGTTCCATGTGCTCGCAATTAGGACATGGATTTGTTCGCAAATCGGAGGACTTAAGCATTGTTCGCGATTCAGACACAACCATTCCGTTATTTCAGGGACAGCAACAAAGTCGTCAAGTTTCCCTGTACCCCTCATTCGATTCTTCGCACATCTGTAACTGAAAATTCCGTCTTACTTGTCAGAAAAAATACTGTTATTACATTATTGCTGCTCAGAAAGTAAATTTTACTTCATATATATAATAATAATGATTTTTTTCAGAGATTCATTTATAATTTCTTACCTGGTTAGTTAACATTGCAAAGAACCAGAAAGTAGACTCCGCTACGAAAGTAGATGATATAGTTCAACTTTTTTCATAAGGCTACACGTTTATATCTTAAGCTACGATATTATTTTTTCAGATTAGATAATCTCCATAGCAACCACAATATCTAATCTCGCAAATAAGAAGTTTAATTTTCAGTTAGTTCCAATCACGTTCTCAGGTCCAATCACGAAGCAAACATGTGAGAATATTTGATGAAAATTAATGATAAATTGCTTGAATTTTTAACCACTATCCTTACCAAGGTTGAAATACTTGTTCTGTTTGTCTGCGTCTAACAATTACAATCTAATTAATTTAAAATGAATGTATAGAGCTTGCTAATGAAGCATTTGTTTTATGGTACAGAATATTACTTAGGACACATTTTCCCTTAATTAACATTATCATAAAAACGTTGTTCTTTCTTTAATATCATATTACATTGCAACTGTCCCTAAAAATTATTGTTCTTTATTGTTGTTTTACTACATTTACAGAAACTGTAAGTTTGTTTAAATTCCTTTCCCCATACAGCACAACATGGTTTCAGATATATTACGGATACGTAACTCGTGAAACATTGTAACATTGCAGCAACATTGCGAAACATTACTGTGATGTTTCAGGTATGTTTCAGCAATGTAAAAATGTCCGCGAATCTAACATAACATTCGTAATGTTACAGAAACATGTCAGTGCAACATTACAGAAACGTGTCAATGCAACATTGCAGAAACATGTCAGTGTAACATTACAGATACATTTCCGTAAGGTTTTGTGATATTTCAGCTACATTACAGTGATATAATTTTACATTACGGTTATATTGAAAGGAATCAGTACTGTATTCACGAATGAAATATTTAAGGGGGCCTATTGGGGTTAAGCCCCTTTATTTCAATATTTATTTGTAAATCATTTCCTGAAAATAAAATTCGCAACGTTTGATACCTAATTAGGAATGATATTTAATTATATTTATTTTACCTCTCCTCAAATGACCACGTATCTCAATTGCTACAATTATTCTCGAGGGGGGAAAAAGTGCATAAAACTACGAAATACACATTCATTTACACCAGACAACAGTTACAACTAAAAAAACAAAAATACTCGTATTCGCCACCAAATCCTAAACTACCTTCAAATCTGTGTAAAGTTTTACATGCAATAATAAGCTCTCCGTGGTTTGTTGCACCCTGTCACAAAGAAGGTGGGATTTGAGTGATGTGATCAGCATAATGCTCCCGTCCCCTCTACTAATAGATGAGAGGCTGGAAGCATTTAATGTTGTATGAAATTCATTCATGATTCTATGAGGCATGGTCATCTGAAAATTCTACTCTAATGTCATATCTGTATGAATGAAAATATTTTTCCTGGACAGAATACATGTTCCACATGTATGGTTTTCAACCTATATGGTGTTCGAACTTTCAGAATTACACAGTAATATTCCAAATTAATTTCAAACATCACAAATTGAGCACATGTCTTCAAATATAACTTTCGGATACTAAAAATTTGCTATGTGACATTCTCACCTTTTACGTATCTCAAATAAAAATTCAAAATGAATGTAATAATATCCTATATACTTACATAATTGGAGAAATGTAGATACACTTTGACCACAAAATAAATTCAGTAAATGAACCAGTAACCAGAACTGGGTAATAAATATCAAGTCACAAGTGCAAAGTGGAGACAAGCTAAACTTTAGCAATTTTTAGGCAGTAACAATACGAATAATATTATTGAATAATAACTAAAAATTTATAAATCAATGAAAAGTTTTGACATTCTCTAAAATATTAAATGTGCAGTGTGTATCAGAGGTTGTGGTTACTAGTTAGAAAAATTAATTATCTTAATGTTACTTGTGAGCAATTTCCATTGAATTATTACTTCAAAGATATAATTATATGTTCTCATTTCTATTATTTTTTAATCATTTATATTTCACCCGTGTTTGACTTTCAACGTTGTTATGGTGATTAGGATGGGTTGGTCAAATTCAGAATACACTGAGAAATTGAATTAAGCTCCTTGTAATGAAGGGATTTCTGATTCGAAACTCTGGTAGAGGCACATTGCAGTGATATGGGTCCCATTTTGAATTGTAGGTCCAGTCCCGATTAGCCTATTTGTGCATTAAGTGGACTTACAACATCAATTCAAAGAACCAAATAAATATAAATAAGCATACTTTGATATTTTTTTTAACACCAGCGAGTGATCAGACACTATCCATGTCACCATTGAACTCTAAAAATTGGACATGCATCACTTCAAAGAAAAATTATTACAAAAATAATATTTTTTTCATAAAATATATTCTTTATTTGTCTAAATTTGTCAAAATACAATTGCTTCTGTTCTGTTAAGAAGTATTTCATTGCAGGTTCTCCGCTATAACCTCTTGTTGAAGTGCAGTAACATTCATTTTTTTCCTGAAAGGAAATAATGTCATAATATAAATTCTGATCAGAGTTTTCATTTAAAAAAACAATATTTTGCACAAGTAAAATAAACATCTTAGCCTTGAAGAAAATTGCAAAGCAACATCAAGAATTTACATTCTTCATGTCAGGACCATTCAGTTTTTTTTTTATAAAAGTAACCTTGGAGAATGCCGTAAAACAGATGAAATTTTGGCCAAAAAAATTGCTTTTACTTCATATTATTTGCTCAGAACTAGCAAAAATATTTTTAGTGAATGCTCAATATGTTATGTAACATCCAAATCTTTAATATTAGTGAAAATCAGTGTTTCCATCTACTTTTTTAGAAAATTACTCAGCATTCCACAGAAAAAATTTCATATTTCATCTTTCTTTTAACATGCCAAATTAAATATAACATCTGCAGTATCATAATTAGATTTTAACCTTTTATTTTATTTTTGTCAATAATCCATAATTCTACCTACCTAATTACGAAGAAATGAGATTGTATGGATTTTTAGCATAAAAACAACTAAATATTACCATTTTTTTACCTCTTGAAACTTAATAATAACAATTGAACAACAAATGACCTAAATCTACTATATTAAACTTGTATTGTTTCATAGTTTTGAATTATTGTAACTTGAAATCCAAATTTTGTCCAAAAATGATCAATCTTGCGAGAGAAACTAATCTTAAATCAGCCATAAAATACTTAATTACTGCTAAATCTGCATAAAAACTAACTGTTGGAGTCATAAACATCTTAGCCTTGAAGAAAATTGCAAAGCAACATCAAGAATTTACATTCTTCATGTCAGCACCATTCAGTTTTTTTATAAAGGTAACCTCATAGAATTCCGTAAAACAGATGCAATTTTGGCAAGAAAAATTGCTTTTACTTCATATTATTTGCTCAGAACTAGCATAAAGATTTTTGTGAATCCTCAATATGTTATGTAACATCTAAGTCGTTAATATTAGTGAAAATCAGTGTTTCCATCTACTTTTTTAGAAAATTCTTCGGCATTCCGCAGAAAAAATTACATGTTTCATCTTTCTTTTAACATGCCAAGTTAAATATAACATCTGCAACTTGTGCAATCGTGCAGTGGTAAAAATTTACTATCCTTCGGACACCTCTAATTTTTTCGTTTCGTCAATTTTTGACATTCGTACTTACGTATCTGCTTCGCGGAACATTCCTGAAGGTGTATCAACGTTGTTTTGATGAAATTATGAACTATGTTTCCTAACCTAACAGAACTAACCTAACCACGCGCCAATGGTTCGTGGGGCTAGCGCCAATGGTTCGCAATTATTTCCAATTTCTAGGTGCTGATACTAACACGACACCAAATTTTAACTATGTTTCCTAACCTAACAGAACTAACCTATCCACGCACCAATGGTTCGTGGGGCTAGCTATTCTCCGTCGGAGAATTAATTTTCAAGGAACAACATGAATTTCAGCTATGAAACATTCCCACATCACACAAAACACTTTCCCGATGTTCGACAATGCTACAGGAACTTATTACGGTAAGTAGTTTCTTCTGTAAAAATAAATAAATGTGTCCGAAGGATAGTAAACTAAAGTGAGAATCATAGAACTTCAGACCTTCTGTAAACAAAAGCACGTGTACCCTAACAGTGTTGCAAACTTATGGAAAAAAATAATCCACATAGCCTACAAGGTGTAAAAACATTCCATTTGTCAACAGATGCGGAATAAGCAGTGTATCACTGAGTGATGACCTGTTGTTGAAAGTTATTGAATGTATGTTTAAAAAAAAGTTAAAAAAATGTACATCTTCCCTGGTGGCCGATTTTCAGACCCATTACCGAAGTTCCCTGTCTCGAATCCCGGCATAAAATCACTCATTCTCATCGTCGGGATTATCCAAAAGTGGAAGAAAAGTAACGGTAAATTAAAAAAATACGAAATGTACATCTTATCCCCCAGAGGTAAGACGATTCCGTACCAAAGGATTAATTTTCTCTCATATTTTACTAAAAAAAAACCTTGCTAGAAGAATGTGACACATGAGATAAATTACGTTTTGAAACCGGGGTTTCTTCATTAAATTTATTTGATGTTGGAAAGTGTTATGATTTATTATTATAGATAATGAAAGTAAGCTAATACATATAATTTGATTGACTAAATTAATAATTATGCAGCAAAGACACCAAGGGAAACTAAAACGGCAACTTAGAGAAGCATAAAAGTGGGGAAACAAGACTGTAGAATACAGAAATATTTTGAGGCAGTCACATTTTATTGTGTGGCCGCGGTGGCTCAGTCGGTGTCGACCTACGTGGCGGAGTGGTTAGCACAGCATGCTACAACGCCAGGGGTTCCGGGTTCGATCCCCGGCGGGTTCAAATCCGGTAACTTTTCTAACGTTGGAAGCGGCTTCGGTGCCTACCCAGCGTCGAATGACATGGGTACCTGGGGTAAACCCTGGGGGGTAAAGGCGGTCAGGGGCCTGATGCTGATCACATCACCCCCACTCACGACCGGATCAAGAAAGTGTGGGGCGTTACCCCCACACCCTCTATACGCCTTCATGGCGTGGTGCTAAGCACAGGGGAGCACTTTACCTTTGTTTTTTATCACATTTTATTGTACGCTACATATAAAATAAAATGCATATTTGGGGGTGAATTTTTAAATATTGTCACATTTCTCTTCTCCCTTGTTGTGAGGTGTTCATTTTAAGTCAACCTCCCTCACCCTACGGCCTGCCCTCCTTCACCCGCAAAAGTATTCCGGAGTGTGAGGATGTCACCATCCTGATGGTGAACACCTCTGGATTATAGATCGACTCCTGCGTCCCACCCCCTTCCCCATCCCCGGAGGATCGTAACTGACAATGTGAAATCACACTATCATATGCCGACAATCGACATACCACTTCCGTTTCTGTACTTGATTTAGTGAGAAGTATTGCGGTTGGCAACAGCCTAATAACGGATTTATTCCGCATCATGTAGTCCGTCCTATGAAAGTACGCTAATGGAAGAAAAACGTGTAAATTACATTGGATTATACATTTTAAAATATATTTTCATTAAAGGTTTCTGTTTATAATAATAATACGTGATTATTGTATAAATTACAATCGATCACGTGAACAGCAAGAAAATAGCGCCAGTTTCGAACATGGCGACTTCCATGCGTGCAGGAAGGTCTCCCGTGTTTTCAGAGTAGTCTTTCGGAAATACAGCCGTTTGAAAAGTGGCAAGAAGCAGGTTGTTCTTAACGTTTATGTGACGTTGTGTCGGTGTTATCCTGAGTAAGCAGTGAAGTTGGTGTCCAAGTGTAATTGTGTGTCTGCGTCTTTGTGTTTTAGGTGTGGTGAAAGAAAGAAAGGAAAACGACCGGTCAAGTTGTGAGTCCCGCGAAGAAAAACACGTTGTTGCTCGTATAAACAAGTACACCGATTTTTAGATAAGCGCAATACAATGCGAGGTGCTTTCGTATTCTTTCAATCAAAGAGCCGTCCTGTCCACTGTGGAGAAGATGTTGATAGTGATGATTGATGACGATCTCCTCAATTTTAGCAGTCGACGTTATATCGCGTCTTGTGCCACGTTGAGTTCCTTTTCGGCAAGCAAATTTGACAGACCGTACTCTGACAGGATGATGTCTAGCGCCGAAAATGCCTCAAGTTCAAAAAGGAAGTACTGAATCAAGGTAAGAAAATACATTACTTGCATGAGACGTGCGTAAATAATGTGCTTATTATCGTCTTCTTGTTTTGTAGTGTACAAGAAACTGAGAGAAAGATAAACAATCTCTTTTTATTCCCCGGCTTATCTTTGTTTAGCTTCTGCTAAAACTGGCGGTATATTTGTTGCACAAAGGAGAAAACAATACTCCACTTGTCAACAATGTTGGGTAATAATTTGGTGGAAATAAAACCAAAAGGCTTGAATTACTGAAACGAATATCTCTCTCTCTCTGTCTCTCTCTCTCTTTTGTATAACTTTGGCGTTGTCATACTGAGAGGGAAGGGGGATCTGTTAACCCAGTGTCAGATAAATTGAACTTTTGGCGTAGAAAAATATGTTCATTCTTCAACAAGAACACGTATTTAAACACTTGTAGAAAATGTATTATGCTTCAATGTGTAGATTATCAGTTAAATGAAGAATACGTTTTTCCATGTTACGTAAAATTAAAGGTTGCGAGTGAGCAGCATATGATGGCCGCACCATTCACGAACAGCTGGCGCGGAGTGATACGTTACTCGAAGTGAGACGGTTGTTTACAGAAGGTCGGAAGGTTCGTGATTCTTACTTTAGTACCGAACAAATTAGTTGATTCGTAATTTGTATTAGATAGAGCCTCTGAACGTAACAACTTACATGGTATTCTACGCCTCTTCACTACGCACTGGGAAGTGAGAAACAACGTTTTTTAAAAAGAAGAGGACAAATTTTGTGCAAAATTTAGGGGGGGGGGGGTCATATACCGTAAACGAAAACTATATAGCTATTTTTAACAGTAAAAACATGCAGGGAAATACCTTGCGTCTCGACCATTCACTTTTTCACTACACACAACGCAGGGAACTTATTTCTCGCGATTATCGTTTCATGAGGTGGAGAAGTTCAGTGCTTCTTTATGTCCACATTCGTATTTTAATTAAACAAACAAAACAAAATACTTCTTTAAACACTGGCTTGAACTGCATTGTTTCCACTCACTTTTTCACACACGTTACACAACACAGCTTAAATATATAGCGTGCATAAGTATAACACAATTAAACACACTTTGGCATTAATAATATTCAACTTACCGCTCAATAAACAACATTATTCATCATAAGATGTGCACGTTTCCCGGTCAGCGTTGAAGGTAACAACATGGCCGCCGCAGAAAATGTCCCGGATAGCCGCCACGCATGCATGATGACTGAATCCAACGTTGCCGAAATGTCTCTGAAACATTTCTCAGAGATGTAAGAAAAATGAGACGTTGCAGAAACTAGACAATGAAACTATAACATGGCAATGTTTCAGAAACAAAACTGGGACTTCATGTGATGCTTTCTGTAACGTCAACGCGAAACCAGAATGTTAGAAACATAAATGAAAGATTGTAATATTTCTGAAATATGTCTTAAACTTGGTGTGCTGTATGGGTCCATGGGCGTCCGGAAGGGGGGGCAAGGGGGGGCCGTGGCCCCCCCCTGGAAAACGAAAGTCAACCAAAAATTACATATTTCACACATATAATTTAATTTCAGCCACAATAATGTGTGTTACTTATTGCACGAACATGATAAATTCAAATTTAAGCAATGTTTTTTGAAGGATGAACACTATTATTGGGGAAAATATGCCATGTTGGCCCCCCCTGGAAAAAATACCTTCCTTGCCCCTCCCTGGAAAAAATCCTGCGGACGCCCATGTATGGGTCTATTCAAAATTAGACATTAATGTAATTGACCAATCCCACATAATAGTGAAATTTGTACTTGTATGAGCAAGTGGATGAAAATCAATCAATCCCTGGCGTCACAGATCTTATTGGTTCATTTCTTCACCAGAGATCTGCATGGGCGGGTGTGATTAACTGGAAGAAGGCCAATCCACTAAACCAACATTCCACCAATCGGAACCCAAGCTGACGATGTGCAGTGCCCTGTGAATACAAGCTGTCTGACGTCATCCCAGAATATTCTTTAGCTGGACGGGGCTTCCAACTGCGGCGTGCACAAAGGAGTCACGCCTGCACAGTAGCGAGTATTTTGCAGTTCATTTGGGCCTTTTAGCGTGGGCTCCATAAATGTACAACGTTAGCAATCCGTTGGACGGAGAGGGATGAGCATTTGATAACACCATCTGCGGAGTTCTTTCGTATGTACTAAATATTGACGATCAAAGTATATGCACTCTGTTCCTATCCGCCCCTGCTTCCGACGATTGCGCTTGTAGTGCTGTACAGGCCGACGTTCACCGGCGAGTCGGGTTGGTTCAAGACAGCAGCTGCTTAGAGCGCTTGCACACACCCCCTGGTGGCCCAAGAAGTGGACAAAGCCTGAGAAAGCGCAGACGGCTTCTGCAGTCTTCTCCAAAACAACTGATTCCTTGACACAGCAAAAAATTGTGGCTTGGGTCTGTGTCCTCTATTTCATTACCTGGGGCGCAGGAGGGAGCGAGTGGAGCTCCGGCTGCATACCGACACTTCGATGGTCTTTCCGGGAAATTTGTCGTTTAGGTACAACGTGTGGAGCTGTGCCATTAACCCTGGTTGGTTTCTGGTGTAGACGATATCGAGGTTCAAGAAACTACCGATGTTATCAGTACGTGTGCAAAAGCGTTAAGTGTGGGCCACGGGTGGGTGTTTCCTCCCATTAAGGCGGGTCCTCTATTTCCACTAATCAGTTTTTGGGGACTTATGACATAACGCAACAGGAATTAGAACAAGTCGCCTAAGCATTGGTGCGTATACAAGAAACGTACAGTGGTTAAAACTTCAAGCAATTCGTCATGAAGCATTCACCATTGTCCAGTTACAAAAAAAATTACATGCATGCCAATTAGTTAAATCTGTCACAGATGTCAGAAAATATGTTTGCGATAAATATTTTGCTCCTGAGGAAAGGAGAATGTTACTTGGCATCTATTCATGCAACATTCATGACTTTAAAAAATATATATATTACTAATTTCTTACCTGTTTGTTAAGATTGCCCTGAATCACAAAGTGAAGTTCGCTACACACAGAACTCAAAATGTGTCAATTGACACATAAAAGTGCATCATTTGTTTTACTCCAATGACACATTAAAAATGCATCAAACCGAAAGATCCACCTAAATGCATCAAAATAAATGTGTCAAATGATTCACTAAAATGCATCAAACTGAATGATGCACCTAAATGCATCAAAATAAATGTGTCAAGTGACACATTAAGGTGAATATTTCGTTTGATGCACCTAAACGTGTCGTTGGAGTCAAAAAATTTGATGCATTTTTAGTGTGTAGGTTGACACACCTAAGTGCGTCATTTTTTTCCTTTTCTTGCTTATGGGGGTTGCATACCTGCATGGGAAAAGTTCCAATGCATTTCTCCACTGTAAAAACTATTGTACTTTTCAAACACGTTCTTGAAGCACTTCACATTTAATGTGCTTCAGGAGTGTTGGAATTGCTGAAAAGTGATAAAAATGAGTATTGTCAATACTAAAATATTCTACAACTAAATACTACAATATTCAACTGCATTCAAAATATAATTATTTTAATTACAATACATTTCACACGTTTGGAACATGATGAGAATATTTCTTAGTACACAATGAAATAATTCATTGTTACTGGAAATTTTTAGGTGGAGGGATGGTTAGTGTAAATTTCTCTACTGCAGGGGAATAGGGATGTTAGAATCCTCCGACTTAAGAGTACTGACTTGAAGCTGCACTTAATTAAATATTGGGCTTTTCTTGTTCATTATTGTGCACTGACATATAAACACACTTTTTTGTTTTAAGCTGGCATGGCCTTGTCAGTTTATGGTTATAGGTGCAAATATTGAATTGAATATTGAATACACAAAAATAACACTTTCAGGACATACTGGAAATAACTTTTGCACAAAATGAGATATCATAATCATTTTTAGGCTGAGAAAAAGAAGTAAATTGAATTTCCTTCCCATTTAATCTACATGTTTATGTCTTACCATGTACTGTACATGCAGATCAACAAACACATAAAAATCCAAAAAGCACAGATGTTCAATAATGAACAAAATGAACAAAAAATAAATAAAAGGCATTGTCATTAAACAAGTAATTCAACATCCTGTAACCTTAAATTAAACACAAGCAACATAAAACATAGAAAAACAATGAATGCCATTTTCAATCATGACACCAATGTTGTTAGTGAACCATAAGAGAAACTTAGGTGCAATTCATAGTTACAAATAATACACAAGATCCGGAGACAGAATATTTATTGTTTGACACAGATACACTGGTGCTATATGCACATCCTGTTTTAAATCCGTGAACTTCTCACATAAGGTAGATGACACGGGGCGACAGTCTGTATTTATGGCCTAATAGTGTGTACTGGACTACTGTCATAACTGTAGCACAACTTTTGGAGTTGTCTAATTCAAAAATATAGTGTTTGTCAAGTGTTTGTAAAAGTGGCACATTGCACTTTCTAACATCCAGCTACCAGAATAACATTCCTTTCACTAATAGTGCCAGATAGGGTACTTCATTCTCAAAATCTTCTGTTAGCAAATGGCGATACTTCCTGAGAATAAATTAATAAAGCACTCATAAATATATTTTTCTTGAATTTTATTATAAGACATTGCATTTACTCCTGATCAAGTATTATCCAATTAAAGCAATCTCTCTCGGTCACTCAGAATGAGACTTGATGTCCTGACTATACACCAGCCCACAAAAGCCCTCAAATGCGTACCCTGACATTTAATTTGACTTATTTAATATATGGGATGACTCAAGCACACAAATCATCATGCTTGGCATTCAAGCAGATCCATCTGCCAATTTGCTTCCATTTTACCTAGACTAAATTCCATTACTCCCAGATACCTTTGGAGAGTCGAGACGTGCCAGTCGGCTTTTCATTGGATGATATGTGGTTGATTCATTGTGTATCGTCAGCACTGTTACTTGTGTTCAAGGTCAGAGTCTGTTATTTTAAGTAGCTCCCCAAATCTTCTCATGATGTTGGGTTAATACAGAAACTATGGAACTCCAGAGAGTTCGAACCAAGGACCACTCATATTAAAGACGAGAGCAGGAACCAACCACTCGGCTCTTCCATTTTACTAATCACTACTTCTAGCCCTCTGTTCCTCCCCTCAACTACAGTAATTAAAGCTTGTATGTGCTCACCTTTGATGCATGAAGACATATTCACAAAAAGCCGGACTTAAACCCGGAGTGTGCAGGTGGTGTAAATATAATACCAATAATATTTTTTGTAAAACAATAAAGGAGACAGATTCTGAAATATGCTTATAGGCCAAGACGAAGTGATATAATACTTTACACAACACATATAGGCTATACTAAAAACTTTGGTATTGATTTCTTTTGTGTTCATAAACGTTTATTCTCGTCAATATATGAAAATATGATTTAAAAAATACAAAGAGTAATTTTTCCTGTTGTATCATACTACCTAGGTTATAATATGAATGCGAAACAGTAGACACTCTATCACAGAGGAATATGACTTGGAACTTTGAAAATAAAATAATTAGGGACATATGTGGGACTAAAACAGATGAAAACAAGCAGCATTTAAAAGACTGCATAGTTTTGAATGGTGTAATTTGTATACGTATTACGATCAGACTTATCTCTCTTCCCTCCCCCTCTTCCTTTCTCCTTTTCATCCCACCACCTTTCTTTTACAAAAGGATAGGAAAGTTAAGAGGGAAGGAGAGAGAGAGAGAGAGAGAGAGGCAGATGCAGGGCTTCCTCTCTCCCTCTCATTTCCTTGCTTTCTCTTCCTTCTCTCTCTCTCTCTCTCTCTCTCTCTCTCTCTCTCTCTTTCCTTTTTCTCTTTCTTCTCTCTCTCTCTCTCTCTCTTTCCTTTTTCTCTTCCTTCAGAGAAAGGATGACTGTTTCACACACACAATACAGCATAGAAAAAGTTAGATGGGGAGAGAGAGATAGAGAGCTAGAGAAAGGGAAGATGAGAGATATAGATGACACACAACACACACATTTCTCTTTCTCCCTCTCTCTCTCTCTCTCTCATTCACTGTCAATAATGAAGTTCGTTCATCTTTTCTTTCTTCTATCTTTCTAAAAGAGAGGACACTCTTTCTCTCACATATGTATATAGTAGATTAGGAAAGGGATCTCTTTCTCCCTTCACTTATTTTTATTTCTCTTTCATTCTTTCTTATTATCTCTCTTTTCTTTCTTTCCACCTGCTTTCTCTTCCCCCATTCTATCTTTGTCAGAGAGAAATAGACTCTTTCCCTCTTCCCCTTATCTCTCTTCACCCTCTGTCTCTCACAGCATTTCTGACATTTTTCTTCTCTCCAAGATATGTGTGTGTGTGTGTGTGTGTGTGTGTGTGTGTGTGTGTGTATGTATATATATATATAAACACACACACACACACACATTTCTTGGAGAGAAGAGAAATGCAGTGAGAGACAGAGAGATAAAGGGGAAGAGGAAAAGAAGGAAATGAGAGAGGGAAAGAGTCTATTTCTCTCTGACAAAGAGAGAAAACAGGTGGAAATAAAGAAAAGAGATCTAATAAGAAATGATGAAATAGAAATAAAAACAAATGAAGGAAGAGAGAGAGATACCTTTACTAATTTACTACTTTATGTCTAAATGTCATTGTAATAATTAAATTTCCAAGTCTTTCATGGGTAGCTTGATGTGTTTAAAAGTATGTATGCTAATGAAAAACATATATTAAAAGCCATTCATTGTGTACCTCAAGCAAATAAGAAAATAAAAAATAATACAATTCTATCTCGTGTTGAACATTATGTATGTATAGTTACTTAAAATTATTTATCAGTTGCACAAAAATAAATATTTACAGGAGTGTATCCCGAATTTTTCATCTGTGAATGTAAGTTTGTATTTAGGGGTGATAGGGTAAATTTAAAGCCAAAATTACTTTATGACTTAGAAAGGCATGTTTCACATGTCATTAGGATAACAGACATTGTTACAGACACATAAAAAGGGGTAGTAATATGCACAAGGGGCAAGATAAGATTGCACATTAAGTAGATAAAAGCAA
This sequence comes from Lepisma saccharinum, assembly GCF_977018435.1. Classification (NCBI taxonomy): domain Eukaryota; kingdom Metazoa; phylum Arthropoda; class Insecta; order Zygentoma; family Lepismatidae; genus Lepisma; species Lepisma saccharinum. The sequence goes on along the minus strand of NC_139243.1, from coordinate 59,414,951 downwards.
AATTGAACAGGAAAATTGACATGATGTCCATATTTATAATGCCTATAAGTATAGAAATCATTTTCTACAAAAGAACTTCCCCACTGAAACAAATTTAACATCAGCTGTTTGGATTTTGTATACAAATTAGAACCATAGAATAATTTACACACACATTGAGAGAGAGAGAGAGAGAGAGAGAGAGAGAGAGAGAGAGAGAGAGAGAGAGAGAGAGAGAGAGAGAGAGAGAGACTACAATAATTTACAGTTAGGCACATTGAAATATCCCCATATAGAAAGCTAGGTATCAAAGGTGGAGAGGAGGTTAATAGCTGATCATTATGTCGTCCACTGAGAAGCTGTTCAGATTGTGAGTGGTTAGCAGTTATTAGAATTTACAAAAGGGGGAGGGGTACCACATACTTTTTATTAATAAGCCCTCAATTTGACATCTTTCCTGCCTTTGATTTTTTTTTTTAGGAATACTGGGCCAAACCAACTCCCTCTTTGGCATACCACTGAATGTTATGCCAATCAGTTTAATTAATCTGAACCTAAAATCTACTTAATATTGAAGTGAAGGAAAAAATATTCTGAAGACATTTTAAATAAATACAACATTGTATTCGTTATGTTTGTTAAATTGCAAGTCCTAATTTCAACACAAGCAACACTTGCATCATGGTAAATTGTCAATGGAAAGTGAGATTTTCTTAGCACTGATTGGTTTGGAAACGCAATTATTCATGTTACAGATAACAACATGTAAGACACACTTACTTTTGCATGCTTTGTTGGTTGTTATCCACAATAAACACAGAATAATCCCTCTTCAGTCGGTTCATGTGTCTCACATTCCTCTGCACCACAATGGTTTCTGAATATTCCTCTCTTGTCTTCATGACAGGAACAATAGCTGCCTTAACAATAATAAGAAAGAAACTTTGCATGAGACATTTACTTGGGATAAGCAGAAAAATAAAAGTAGTGATATCAAAACACAATATTGTTGAGTATCATTTTAATGGCACAGTTAAGATTAATTAACAATAGGCAAGTAGCATTCCAAAATAAAATTTTTAAACAAGTCCTAGAATGATCATTTCTTTCCTATTAAGATGAGTGAAATAATACAGTCTATTTTCTTTATTGTTTGAAATAATGTTAGAATGGAATGAATGTTAATTTGACATTATCCATTGTCTAATTCTTAAAACTACACTTCTTAAAGCACTGGACAATAATTAACATTGCATGCTAATGAAGAACCCAGTGGCCTGCCCAAGGTGAGGTTGGTTGGTGGGGGTCATAGACCCCTTTCCCTCTGCACTCTTAAAAAAAGAACGTCAGAGGCAAGAAAGATATGAAAATGAGTACTGGCTAATAAAAAAAAACTATGCGTATCCCCCTTTTCGAAATTCTTGCTCACGCCACTGGTAGGACTATTGTCTCTAGCATTTTGATTTTTTAAAGCAATATTTCTGATCCTTCATACATAATGTGAAGATATTCTAGATCTTATAAACGCCTACTCCATTTTTCTAAAAAAAAAATAACAAGAAACATAGAGATAGTACAGCGAGGGAGAGGGAAAGAGAAAAGCGAGAGATAGGGGAAGAAGTGGAAAATAGCAAAGAGAATTATAAAATACAAAGAAAGAAACAGAAGAGAGAGAGGGTAAAATATGAAGCAAAGCAGGCGAAAAGAGACAGACAAGGAAGAGGAATAGTAAAAGATCAAAAGAGAGAAAGAATGAAGAAGAAACAGACAGAAAATATAAACATAGGAAAATAAATGTTCTAGAAGAGAAGAAGTAAACGGGAAGAAATAATTTACTAAAATGAGAAATGAAAATCGGAAGTTAGAAAAAAAAGAAATAGACAAAAAGTTACAAACAAGAGGCAGTTTTCCGTATTCCGATATGTGTGTGTGGGGGGAGGGGGGGGGCAAGTGATCACGAGAGAAAAGCCAGCCTCCGTGGTTAGCACATCGCGCGTACGACGCCAGGGGTCCCGGGTTTGAATCCCGGCCTGGGCATGGATGTTTGAGTGTGTCTATTCATTTGGGGTGAAGAGAGTCTAACAAGAGAAGGATGTCCTCAGGGCTCAATCCTAGGACCAATCCTATGGAATGTCGTGCTGGAAAGTACACAAATATTCGATGTTATTGCTTATGATGATGACCTTCTAATGCTAATTGCGGCCGACAGCCGTAGGGAGCTCGAGTCCAAGGCTAACAGTGCAATCAAGATTCTCACCGACTGGACATTAGAATCTAAGCTTGAAATAGCGAAAGAAAAGACATATCAGATCCTACTCAAAGGGAAATTCCAACTGTCAGGCTTTTGCAACACTCAATAAGGTTTGTCAAGGAAATTAAATACCTAGGAGTTACAATGGAAGCACAGCTAAGAACTCACATAATTAAGGCTCTGTCCAAGACAAAGACTGCCATGCATACCATATTGAGTATGGGAAATTCCGCATATAAAATCCCATTTGCAACTGCGATGAATTATTACAAATCAGTATTCGTATCTACTGTAAGTTATGCCGCTTCGGCATGGGCAATGCTCACTGTCAACAAGCAAATAAGACAACGACTTCGGGCAGCTCAACGGAATGTACTTTTGCGTATCTTGGGAGCTTTCAGAACAACAGCCACCTTAGCAGTCATAGTCATAGCTGGCGTTTTACCACTTGATATGGAAATCCAAAGAATTGCAGCCAGGTATTGGTAGAGGAAAAGGGAATATCGAAAGATAGAGCAACTTCTAGGAATCAACATATATTCCCTTCAGGACATTGATCAACACCTCCAAAGTGCCAGGTATGCGGAGTGGAGAGAACATCAGAGATCTCAGCACACCAAGGAATACATACCAGAGGCCAAAGTCCGATCATCTAAATCTTATATAAATCCCACAAAGGAACTAACACACTACATTACGGAACACGGTCCTTACAGAACTTATTTAAAGAGATTTGGCCTCGGCACGGACGACCAGTGTCCACCTTGCAAAACATTAGATACACCTGAACATGCCTTGATTCATTGCACAAAATTCCAGGATTCCCGGATCAGGAAATTGAGGGCTAATCTTCGACATGATGTATTGCATCTCACAATGACTGATCGAACAATATTTTGTATAGTAAATAAGTTGGCTGAAATAATTTCAAGCAATGAAGAGCTTGAATACAGAACCTCAAGAAGGGTGCCTGGAAATGGCCAACCAAATCCTGGGAAACCAGTGACAGAGAGAAGAGTCACAGCTGAACTAATAAGATCTACTAGAAGACATGAGAGGACTGACCCTGAATCTTTGGAATCAGAAGAGGAGGATCCTGATGGTAATATCAAGTTCTATGAGGATGGACCTACTTCCATAAATAGAAGAAGATACTACGTAACTACACTCAGAAAGAGACCGACTGGAATGGAATGAATCCAAATTGTCGGCGATTCCCACCGACACCTCCAGGGTGAAGATAGAAGGAGATACCAAATACGGAACACCTAATTATACTGAATAGTTCATCATCCCAGTACCCATATAACCTATTATTATATTCCTACATAAATGTATTATATATATATATATATGTATATATATATATATATATATATATATATATATATATATATTTGCTTATGTTTGTATATCATCTCATTGTATTTTATATATACTTTTTCTCTTATTATATTATATATACTCAACAAACTTATAAAGAACCAACATGAAAGTTCATACGTCTTGGTTTTAATAAAGGTACCAAGACTCAAGTTTCACTTATACTCGTCTTCATAGGCGCCGACTCCATGGGGCTAAGGGGGCTCGAGCCCCCCCCCCCAATGTTAATGATGTGGGGGCAGAGCCCCCAAATAATTTTGCTTAAGAGGATCTAATGTATTATTTTGCTTCTCTTCTGAAGTTTACTCTGAATTGTGCCACATGAACTTAACTTTAAATACACATTTGAAATGTTCTAGACCATCAACTTTGGGGGCTGAGACCGCTAAACCATCAACTTTGGGGGGCTATGTACTTGATAATTTGGACCTGAGAGCGCTCGTTAATGAGTTCATAAAAAAATAACCCACTGCGTAGAGCAACTTTTGCTATATTTTTAAATCATGTTCATATTTTTTTGTTGTGTATGTCACTTTATATCTTAGTGTACATGCTATTTTTTTATTATTGCAAAATTAAATTAAAAAAGTAAAATATTGGAGCAAGAACAAAAAAGTAAAACTATTTTCCTGCGATTTGTGTTAGCATTTATGTAAATAATTAAATAGAACTGTTTAATATTCGTTATTTTATGGGTTATTTGCAACTCATCACATGTATGTTGCAGACATTAAAACACACCCATGCCCTCGGTGGGTATCGAACCCGAGACCTCTGGATCAAAGAGAGTTGAGTCGACCACCCAACATGCTCGGCTACCGTGGCCGGCATAAAACTGTTAGGTTGGTCTCTTAATGTAAATACATAATTTTCAATAAAAATGTTAATTGTTATCTAAAAAACAAATGAGCAGACACAAAAGACTTAGACACTATGAAACATTTTCTAAACGGTTTTCATGTTACATTTCATTTGCATGAGGAATATACTAGCTGCTTAAAATCTGCTATACGAAGACGTAATTTTTATTTTTTAAAAAAGGGAGCGAGTGAGTCATTTATTCATTTACTTCAGTTATCAGAGCCCCCCCAATAATTTTGACAAGTCGGCGCCCCTGCTCGTCTTATTCTATTCTCAATCATATTTCAAGAGACAACAACAGTGGAATCCTTCTAAACCCACTCCTAAAGTAATATCCCTTCTTACCAGGACACGAACGTCAAAACCGCACTCAGTTTTTTGAAGGAAGTAGATCTAAGCAAAGAAGAAAGAAGACATTGAGTGAGAGGGTGAATAAAGAGCGAGTGGTGTGTGGAGGCGGAGGATCCCACCTTCGTGTCCCTTCCTTTGTCCATTCATCAATTTCATCATATCATCACTCATCCCCAACTTCACAATTTGCCAAAAGTGGCAGAAAAACGAAGTAAAATAAAGCAAATCAATCAATCAAAAACCACGAGGGAAAAAATGTGCTTTCTGCCATTTTGAAATTTTATATACATTTATTTGCTTCACGTCACTGGGGTTGTCTGCAATTGCAAAAATAAATTATGAAATAAGCACAGAACAAAATCAAAGAAGCATTGAATTCGCACCTAAGACTTGTAGTTTTTGCAACTATGTAGATCACAACGAAACTAATATGCTTTGTTAAATATTGGGCCCTCAAGCTGATCTCCCATTTTAGTGCAATCGTTGGACCTGAACAGGTTGTTTCCTCTATTCGAACGTTTATAATTAGACAGTTAAATCAAAACTTCAAAGAACAAAAACATATAGTATGAAATTTTAGAATAACATGCATAAATACTTACTTTTCTTACTCCGAATATCTATGGTGATTCTCTCCTTCTGCAAACTGCACACAACTACACACGCAATGAAAGGAAGCACGTGTACCAAACGAAGACGCCAAGCACGCGAAATTCTTCCGGCGATAGCGATACTTGTCCTCAACCCCTCTCTTCTCTCAAGATGACACGTTACGGTGATTAGTCATCCAAAGGGGTTGCTTGTCCGGAATTTTTCCGTACCAAGTGGTAAAGGGGTTTATCTTTAAAGTAAGGATAAACTTAGAGCAAAAATAACCAGAAGTTGGAACTTTGGGAAACAATTCAGGGGGATGTTAATAACATCATGTTAGAAAGGTCATTCTGTGTGTGGATGCACAAAAAGTATTTTCCCTTCCACTTTTGGCATAATCACGACGATGAGGATTAGTGATGATATGATAAAATTGATGAAGAGACACGTACCCATCCCCAGTCCGGGATTCGAAATCGGAACCCCTGACTTCGTAGCGCGTTGTGCTAATCACTGCACCACGGAGGAGACCAAATGGTCTTTAATATCAGTGCATCGTGAAAAAAGCACAAAAAGACAAAGAACTGTTCGTGAACAAAGTAGCAGATGTTTATGGAAGGAAGAGAGGCGAATCCAGTTTCTACCTAATAGCGTACATAAGTCTGAACTTGTCTGCTACACTTATCGTACTCACTCATTTTGTACGTATTATATCGAAGAATGCGAGCCAAAAATGTGCAAAACGGATATTTCTTTACAGTAAAATTCAATATTAGCGTTTTGTAATGCATGTGTGGCACCAATTTTCACATTTGAATTAGGAAATATAATTTAGTTACTTCAAATATATTACTTTTGTTCTTGAATCTTTATGCTCGAATTTTTTTACTTCGATCAATTTGGGAGCTGATACGAGGGTCACTAGTTATATTTTGAGCCTAACAATGAAAAAACAGGAATTTGGCATTGAAAACTGCTTTATTGTTTTTCGAAGTATTCTCCTTTATGGTCAATACACTTTTGCATTCGTTCGAACCATTTGTCAAAGCAGTTTTTCCAATCTTCTTGAGACACCTCCATAATATAGTTTTTGAACGCATGAACGGCGTCTTCGAAAATCGTTGTCCACGCAATTTATTCTTTACATTCGGGAACAAGAAGAAGTCATTGGGTGCCAAATCAGGACTGTACGGCGGATGACCCATCAATTCGATTTTTTGACTGTTCATAAAGTCGGTTGTTAGAAGAGATGTGTGACAGCTGGCATTGTCTTGATGAAGAATGATCCGACGGCGTTTGTTTGTTTTCCGTATTTGACCGATGACCTCTGGCAAACAAATTGTTGTGTACCATTCAGAGTTGACCGTTCTACGTTCCTCTAAAGGCACAGTTGCCACATGACCAGTTTTCACGAAAAAACAGGCGACCATTTGTTTCGATGTGCTTCGGGCGCGAACAACTTTTGTTGGATTGGGTTCATCTTGAAACACCCATACAGTCGACTGCTGTTTACGTTCCGGCTCATATGCATATATCCATGATTCGTCACCTGTTACAATCTTATATACGTCTTTTGAAGCACCACGATTGTATTTATTGAGCATTTGTTTGCACCAATTGACGCGAGCGTCTTTTTGAGACTTTGTCAAATTGTGTGGGATCCAACGAGAACATACCTTTTTCATGTAATATTTTATATATGCTGGTGGAACTAATGCCTATGGTTGCCTCAATCTTACAGTATGTCACATGACTATCTTGCAGTATTAGGTTTTGCACAGCATCAATGTTTTCTTGAACAACAACTGATTTTGGACGACCTTCGCGAATCTCGTCGGTGAGCGAATGGCGGCCACGATTAAATTCGTTATACCAGCGTTTCACAGTGGCAAAGGATGGGGCTTCATCGCCAAATGTGTAAGTAAGTTGATCGATGCACTCTTGTCTTGATAATCCACGTCGAAAATCGTAAAAAATCATCGCACGAAAATGTTCACGAGTTAATTCCATTTTATTGTTGTCCCTCAATCTCCAAGGCCACATAAACAACACAAATGAAGCTATTGACAAAACATTTGAAGTACGTTATGGTCAATAATGCCAGACGATTCCGTGCAAACTTCAATCAGTGTTGCAAGGCTCAAAATATAAATAGTGACCCTCGTTCATTCAAAAGTCCTTTCATATTATCGTATGAGATCCAAATTTATTTTCTATATAAGGTAAGAACATCACTAAACAATTGCTTCGTAATAATTATGCATGAAAATGTACAAATTGAAAAATATGCATTTAGATGCATAAAATCCCATTGGACGGGCAATTGACACACTAAGATGCACAGTCCAATCCACAGTCGAAATTCCGTTTGATGCATTGAAACTGCATCAAACTCGTAAACAATTTCCAGTAATCCAAGATTACACCTTTAGGTGTGTCATTTGATGCACTAAAATTGCATCAAATTTGCTTTGATGCATTTCTAGTTCTCTGTGTACAAGATTAGATGAAAAACTTCCACCTTGTTCGTAAGAATACACTTGTATATCTTTAGCTAAGGCATTTTTTCTCCCCATTAGATAATTTCCACATCAGCCACAATATCTAATCTCGCAAATAAGAGCTTTAGTTTTCAGGTTACTGCATTTTCCAATGACGAAGCGAAAAATACTGACAGAAATGTATCTGTCTCCCAGACATTACCACTCATATTGACTATTTTTCCCACACAGAGTGTCCGAGGAGACTCTGGAGGAACGGCAGAGAAGGGGAGAAAGCGAGTAGGCAGAGCAAAGCGATGCGCGGTGCTGCAAACGACGATACATTAGTTCCATCCTCCACCACTTACAAAACTCTTGTCCAAAACATTAGAACTTTAGCCTGTATCAAGACATCAAGATCTTCCTCCTAAATCCCTTCTGATTAACTCTTGGATTTTAACTATGCCACTAACAAGGAGTTGGGGGGGGGGCTAAACGAGCGACTTCTATCACTAGCCAGGGAACATAGCTTCTTCAGTTACGCTCCTTTGGTATGTACCGCAAGAACAACTCACTTGGTGAAAACTTTCCTACACCCACACGGTTGCATTACACAACTGACGTATTGTTGCACAATTGCCAGAACCACGAGTTTTGACATTTTGACTTCTTCACGTCTTGCAGTTTCCCATTACTTTCTGTTCATTGATTCCTGTGGTAACTTATATGAGCTAATAAGCAGCCTCAAGTAGGCATGTATCTTACCAATGACAACATTTATTCAAATGTTTAACCTACTTTTTACCAGATCTTTATTCTTAAATGCTTTCATTTCAAAAGTAAGATTTAGCACATTCTGGCATTGGTGCGACGGTATCTAATTCAGCCAGGAGTATGAAAACCCCACAGAACCTAAAGAATTGACGATCATCTTGAATATCTCTAGACACAGTAATCTACCAGAGGAATGTCACTGCACATGCAGTATATAAAAATTGAGTCCCACGGCACAACAGTAGCCAGGTGGAAAAAGGCAAGAGGGGAAATCACCCACTTTTTCCGCAGTCAAAATGTCAGAAATACAAACAAAGGCGAAGATAAGCTTTCTAAGCCTTCACAAATGTAGTTTCAAGATTTCTTGACCAAGTAGCTTTGTTATCTCATTTCAATGCCTACAAGATAAGAGAAGCAAACATTTCTAATTTATTTTTTGAAATTATATGTTGTCAGTCTCGCGTTATTCTTTAATTCCAGTAAATGATGAATTTCCAACAAATGTCCGTAGATCTGTTGTTCTTTAATTAATCAAGGTGTTTACTTTGAACTTAATTTTCCTGATCTATGAACGATATAATTAACTTATACCATTATCCCAAACGTCTCTACAGAGGCTCCCACTACAGTGAATGTTACTAGGGGGGTGGGGAGCGGATGACCCCCGAATTACGCCCGCCTCCACCCGCATACATTCGAGGGTCTCCCCTTAGTGTCCTGGTGACTTAAATAAACCAGGACGTCAGTTTCTCTGAATTTAATTAAACGGTTCCCCAGCCTTTTTTATTCTCCATCATTTCATCTTTAATTTCAATTTTCATTCATAAAATACAAATACAATAAGAAATTGAAATAGATGGAGATTCTATATATAAATTTAATTATTTTCGAGTTTATATTATTATATTGGTCAGTTGTGCTGACCGTAACAGGTTTTGCAATTGCTTGTTTATTTACTGAGTATTAGTATGATCGGTTATTAATTAAAGTTATTATTATTATTGATTAAATTTGAGTTAGATTTTAGTTATCTGGTTGTAAGTAAGGAAGTTAGAATGAATGTTATGTATAGGAGGGACAATCATTCTGGTATCCGGGAATGGTGATAGGTTTGAGTGGGAGGGTAAAAAGGGGTGAGGGTTGAGATTAGCATGACGTTAAGTGAATCACGTTGAGTGTTGTCTGCACGGACGGACGGACGTGCACGATTGATAACCGACAATTTTATTTGAACCTTAATTGCTTTGTAGATAGCTAAGCGAAATATGAAATATCGGCCAGGACTCGAAACCGGTTCAGCCATACCTTACCTCACCAATTTTTCCAACAACCGTTAATTACAGAAATACAAAGCTAATATATAGCCAATTAATGACATGTAGAGGTTAACACTTCATTCATAACAGGTTATTTGCATATAATGTTCGTTTCATGTTATAACGGTACATGGTCACATACCATTATAAGTATTGGAGGGTTGAAAAATACAATTACGTTAAAACTTATTGTTCACGAAAATCTGTTATTTTGCACTCATTGAAACTCAAGTCTTCTTGGATGTGATTGACACATTCTATTTTTTTATGAAAATTGATGATGAAAAATATGTAATTTGCAGATAGGCATGCATTACTACCACTTCTTGCAAGGAGAAGATGGTCTTTATTTAATATTGCATAACGCTAAATGTGATTTTTCGTCCTTCTAGTGAAATTGTATGATAAATATGACATGCAAATGTACTCGGTATTCTTCATTTCACTTGGCTAATTTTTCGTCGTATTAAATGAAGTGCATAGTCTTGGTTTGATTGATTTGGTGTTTAAGTCTACTTTATGCACAATAAGGCTAATCGGAACTGGGCCTACAGTTTAAAGTGGGATCCGAACCACTATGTGTCTCCACCGGGTATCGAACCCGGGACCCCTTGATTACAAGGCGGCGACGATACCACTACGCCATCGGGGAGGCCATCATAGTCTTGGAGAATGGTATAAATAATCATCATTTGCATCGGAAGTTCTAAGTAACCTTCTGAGAGCAAGAAATTGAGTGAAACCAGTGGCGGGGATTAGGAGGTGCCCCGCAGTTGCCCCGCACTTTTTGTCACTTTTGCCCCCGCACAATGCTTAACCTAATGTACCAAGGGAAAGTAAAGTGGCTTTCCCCCCCCATTTTGGCGCCTTTCCCCTCCAGTTTTGGAACCTAATCGCCGCCACTGGGTGAAACATATAGCAAGATACTCTACGTGTTGCATTTTGCTAATATTAAAATTGCAAAATAGATAGCCTGTGGGAGCAGTTAGAAAATAATGGGTACGAAAGTGAAGACAGACGTGACGTAAACAGAAGAAGAAAGAGGATAAAGAAACAGCTGAGAGGGAGAAGAGAAAGAAAAAGAGAGTTGGTTTGGTATATGGAGTATGGGGAAAGCCACAGAGACGATAAGCAAAGTACTTAGAGAAGCGGGCATAAGAACATACAGGAAGGGAGGCCGCAGCATTTTAAGGATAGCAAACAAGACGAAGGAATAAAAAAAGAAGAGAAATATATTTTCTATGAGGTTCAGTACAAGGAATGTGATAGTATGTACATAGGGGAAACGAAAAAGAGCCTGAAAGACAGGTTGAAGCAACATAAGGAGACGTAAGACTCAAGAGGGAGAAAAATGATATATCCAAACACACAAAGAAACGGGACACGACATGGAATGGGAGAATGATAGGGAGGGAGAAGACAGGACTAGTGAGGAAGTGGAAAGAGGCCAAGGAAGTAGAGAAATTAATGTTTGTCTGAAGAAAGCCCTCTTGGAAGGTGGAAACGATACGTTTTTAATATATTGTTTTACACAATAAAATTTGCGTTGGTCAGCGTTTGAGTGTTTTATTAAACATGGAAACAGTGTTACCTCTGAACATCAAATGAACATTTATGTATTGAACTTTTCTTCCCTACGCTATGCATAAACTGGACTTCAAACAGAAACCCAAACTAATTAAGATAATGTAAACAACGAAAATAATTTCGAAAAGCAACAATACGCAAAGCACTTCAAATCTCCAGTGGCTTACATGATACTATTCGTCACATAAGAATTATTATTGTAGAGTTCAAATTCTGACATTTGCAGAAATTTGCAGCCTTGAAATTCATTGTTTCTCGCTATTTGCGTGCTACAGGTTTGACATCTTAACAGAACTTCTATCGAACATCGCTCATGGAATATATTTTACCTATCAGCTCTTAATTCAGCTTTTAATTTTCACATATATTTTTATTTTCGTTATGTAGCGTCGCTTTTCTTCCCCTTTTGGCCAATCGGGACGACAAAGATGAGTGAAGATATGATAAATAGAACATTCAAAAAGAACACCAATGCACAGACCGGTATTCGAACCTGCTATCCGTGACAAAAATATTGAGCCTTCGGTTTGCGTGCTTGTAAAATTGTACTCCGTTAGAGGAAAAATGTCAAATATACATCATTGGAAAGCTACAAGTGTCTGCTTTTAGACAAAAGCAAGACATATTTATTTTAACTGTCTGTTTTCTATTCAGACAAAAATGTTCGTAAAAGTTTAGTTTTTTGGGGTGTTTTTTACATAAGTCGAATTCAATTGTGTGTAGCTTCGTGTAAAACCGTCGTAAAGATAGGATTTTTGTGATTAAACCTTGTTTATGTGGAAATATCTCAGCCAAATATAAGGGTACTATCATCTGTGGAACAGTCACAATTAATGATTAATTATGATGTTGTCATCTCGGTAATTGTCAGCCCAATGGTCATGATATGCATATCAAAATGATGGCCGTGTAATAAAAAGCAAACTTCCATATCTCATTCTTGCACACTGTGCGAATTGAAAACAACAGAGATAATTGTTTTTCTTGGCAACCGGTTCCCGCGCAATTCGCATCGTTGCTAAGAAAGCATGTAGAGCGTTGCCAAGCGTCGCCGCTTGCCCTTTCAACTCCGCGTCCAAGCAGCTTTGACACGGGAAATGAGCCGAAACAATGTGTTGCCCAAAGGAAAGCATTGTAGAGATGCCGAAATTTTGATTTGTTACTTCTGTGTTTACATTCCTGCCACGAATTATTGCCTGAACTCCCACATAGCCATCATAATTCTTACGTGCATTCTATCCAGGCAGTCGGTCTCTCACAAGTTCGCGTGTTTGTTCGTACGCACTGTATTGAGTGATGGCAGTTCTGTGAAGTGATTTTTTTGTTGCATGAAAATGGCAAGACGGTAATATCATAGTGGTGAAAAATAAATTATAGTCGGTGCCAAGAGATATTTCGACCAGGGGAAACGAATAGGCGCATCTCACGACATAAACAAAGTGTCAAGTGCACGGCGGAGTGTTTGGGGGTTACGTCAGCACAGTGAAAAAGGTATGTAAAGAAAAAGGGAACAACAAAGATTTGCATGGACCTAATATTTTATTGGGCGAGGTTTTCCAAAGTGTGGTGAGAAGAAAGATACACGACTTTTATTTTAATTATCCAGTTCAACAGAATCCATTATGAACAGCATTTTATACTTTTACTTTTCACTCATATTTATTGAAAATTTATTAATGTTTTTTGTTCTTTTGTCTCTCTTAATGAACGCACAACTCCTTGCTTATTACTAGAGCCCGGACGTTTGGCAAAATGCCTCTTTTTATTTAGTGCATATAGTAGTGGGGTTTGTGCTATTATATGGGCGATAAATGATGAACCCCCCTCAGGCAGATTTGCCTACACTTAAAACTAGCTCATCATGAGCATATGAGCTTTTTGCTCAAGTGTGGAACCCTGGCTACACTTACAAAAGGCACTTCTGTGAGATTGTTGTTCATAATCCTGTCAAAAATATGCCCCTCTTGATATTTTTTTTGGCTACACTTAAAACTAGGCCAAAAAGCCACCCACAACTACACCCACACCCACCCATATTTATTTCCGGTCTATTTTTGGCCATTTCTACCCATTTCTGCCCACTTCCGGTCCACTTCCGGTCTATTTCCGGACTATTTTTGGCCATTTCTACTTATTTCTGCCCACTTCCGGTCCACTTCCGGTCTATTTCCGGTCTATTTTTGGCCATTTCTACACATTTCTGCTCACTTCCGGTCCACTTCCGGTGTATTTCCGGTCTATTTTTGGCCATTTCTACCCATTTCTGCCCACTTCCGGTCCACTTCCGGTCTATTTCCGGTCTATTTTTGGCCATTTCTACCCATTTCTGTCCACTTCCGGTCCACTTCCGGTCTATTTTTGGCCATTTCTACTTATTTCTGCCCACTTCCGGTCCACTTCCGGTCTAGTTCCGGTCTATTTTTGGCCATTTCTACTTATTTCTGCCCACTTCCGGTCCACTTCCGGTCTATTTCCGGTCTATTTCCGGTCTATTTTTGGCCATTTCTACCCATTTCTGCCCACTTCCGGTCCACTTCCGGTCTATTTCCGGTCTATTTTTGGCCATTTCTACAAATTTCTGCCCACTTCCTGTCTATTTCCGGTCTATTTTTGGCTATTTCTACCCATTTCTGCCCACTTCCGGTCCACTTCCGGTCTATTTTCGGTCTATGTTTGGCCATTCCTACCCATTTCTGCCCACTTCCGGTCCACTTCCGGTCCACTTGTGGCCTATTTCTGGTTTATTTCTATTGCATCATGTTTTGCAACAAATTATTACCCAATATTATGTATTAGGGATGTGTTGTTTTCTGATTGGTTGGTTATGACATAATGTGATTATGTGTTATATTCTGATTGGCTTATTGTTTCAGATATTTTCAATGCGGTCCGTGCTTAGGATATATAAAGAGATTTTGCATTGCATATCAGCCAGTATTGTGAGAGCTGTTGAAGAGAAAGGGTGTGTTGTTGCAGTACTGCTCATATTTTTTAAACACAAAAATATTGCAGATTTGTAAAAATTGAATTACAAATCTATTTGATTTAATATACAGAATTTTTGACAACCTGTCATAGGTTTATTAAGTATAGAGTTTTGATTTGAACCCCAAGAAATTTTATATAAATACCAAAGCCCAAAAATATTAACACACATACACACATATATACACAAAATTTTTTATTAAGCATAGAATTTTGATTTGAATCCCAAGAAATTTTATATAATAAACAACAACAAAAATGCCGAATCAAAAATATTGTAATCAATGCAATAAGAATATATCCAGCCCTAATTGGGATAAGCACCAAAAGAATTGTAATCCAGATAAAAGCGGAATACTCACAAAAATATGCCCCAAATGCCATAGAAAATATAGTCTGGAATATTTCACATATAAACATAAAGCTACTTGCTCAGCACAGTCATCAATATTGCCCCCACAACCATCTACATCTGGTCTGAAAAGGAAGCATGAAGCACCTGTTAATGCTGGACCGGCAAAACAGCCACGCTATGAACCCATCCATAGCAGTTTTTATAGCCAATTAAGGGATTACCGGTTTGTATCAGAGCCAAGATGTCATATTAAGAATTTTTTGAACAGTGTTAATCCTGATCTGCAGGCAATTCTAAATGCACAAAATGGCTCTTATAAGCTGTCCCTCAAATTGTTTACACAATATAAGAAACCAAATGGCACAAAATTTACACAGCCCCACATAACAGAAACTGTACCGGTATATTCAAATGCAAATTCAGACAAAATAATAAGCAGTTTGATAGATCAATTGAATATTAAACACTCTGAATTTGCTGGAAAAGAGTCTGGATGGAGCCTATGCGGATCTCCACACAAGTTATATGTTAATATTTCTGAATTCAGCCCATTACAAGGATCTACATATCTGCCATTACCTGCCAATATTAAAAACAAACAAGCCGTGGTTAATATAAAAAATAATGATGATAAAGGCTTTTTGTGGTGTATTTTAGCTGCTTTGTTTCCAGTTTTAAGGAATCCTGAAAGAATAAGTTATTATAAACAACATGAGCACGATTTTGATGAGGCAATGGAGGGTTTAGAATATCCAATGTCTATTCAGAATATTGATAAATTTGAAAAAAAGGCCAGGCATATCAATGGCAAACAATTATCTATTAATGTTTTTATTTGTTCTACTGGCCGTGGCAATTGCTTGATAGAACCTCTCAGAATCAGTACACTTGATGATGAATCTGCTATTCCGATTGATTTGCTCTTAATTGAAGAGGATGGTACATATCATTACACTCTGATACACAGTCTTGAAGCTTTAGTGAGAACACAACTAGACAAATCCAATACAATATTCAAGTTGTGCAGAAGATGTTTAACTGTATTTGATGGTCAAAAAATGGTGAATAGGGTTCGGGAAGTAAATGCAGAAATTGCTAAAAACAAGTTAATTGAACATTTAAATTACTGTAAAAATCATAAACCTGTTCATATGGTGATGCCCAATCCAAGAGAAAATGCAAAATTCAAAAAGTTTGAAGCCTTGTTGGAACACCCAGCACATATAGTCTGTGATTTTGAATCAAATCTCAAACCTCTTGCATTCTGTAGCCCAGACCCTGAGGAATCTTCAATTACAGCATATCAATTACATGAACTTTCCAGCTTTTATTATGTGATTGTACAGGATGGTGTTGTTAGTAAAAAAGATTCATACATGGGAGCAGATGCCATCAAAAAATTTGCACATAGAATAGAAAATGAGTGCCATGACATAGCATCTAATATCTTATTAAAATCAAAACCTATGTTGCCTTTAACAGAGAAACAGATTGAAGATTTCAACAATGCAGAAAAATGCCCACTATGTGATTCTGAATTTTCAGATACAAATATCAAGGTGAAACACCATTCCCATACAGATGGTAAATTCTTAATGGCCCTGTGTAATAGCTGTAATATTAAGATCCAGAGACCAAAATTTATCCCCATATTTTGCCATGGTGCATCCAATTATGATTTTCATCATCTGATCAGATATGAGGGGTTTGACAAGCAGAATTTAAATATTTTAGCTGAAAATGATGAAAAATAAATTGCTATTAGCAAAATAATTAAAGTTAATGGTGTTCCTATTCACATAAGATTTCTTGATTCTTACAGAATTTTATCGGCTAGCCTGGCTACACTGGCCAGTCAATTATCTGATGATCAATTCAAAATCACATGTGCTTTGTTTCCAAATCAGGACCTGAAATTAATTAGGCGGAAGGGTGTATATCCATATGACTATGTTACAGATTTTTCAAAATTTGATGAGTGTTCTCTGCCACCACAACAAGAGTTTTACAGCAAAATCAGAGGATCTGGAATCACTGATGATGATTATCACCATGCCCAATTGATGTGGAACAATTTAAAATGCCAGACATTTGGTGATTTACGCAAGGCATATTTAAAACTTGATGTCACTCTCTTAGCTGATATACTGCAAGCATTCAGAAAATCTTCCATGCAAAATTATAAGCTGGATCCAATGTATTTTTACAGTGCTCCGGGCTTAGCATGGTCTGCAATGTTTTTGAACACTAAAATGCAATTGGATCTGATCCAAGATCAAGACATGTATCTGTTTATGGAGCAATGTATAAGAGGGGGCATGGTGCAATGTTCTCAGAGATATGCCAGAGCAAATAACAAATATATTCCTGATTATGATCCAGCACTGCCATCAAATTATATACTGTATGTAGATGCCAACAGCCTCTATGGTTATGCTATGATGGATAAACTGCCATATGCAGGGCTTGAATGGGTTGAAGATTTCAATATTGAAGATCTTAAGGATTTTGATGACAGTAACTATGGCCTCTTCTTAGAGGTTGAACTGACAATTCCAGATAATTAACACAATACATTTTCTGATCTGCCCCCAATTCCCGAGGTTCAGTGCTCACCTGGCTCTAAACAGAAGAAATTGATGATGACACTGGAGCCAAAACAGGGTTATGTCATATATTACAAAAACCTCCAGTTCCTGATGCATCATGGTGTTCAAGTGACCAAACTTGGCAAAGTTTTGAGGTTCAGGCACTTAAAATGGTTGAAGCCATATATTAATACAAACACAGAGCTTCGAACATCTGCAAAAAGCCAATTTGATAAGGCCTTCTTTAAATTGATGGTCAATTCTGTGTATGGCAAAACTATTGAAAATGTCAGAAAACATACCGATGTTAAAATAATTACTGACCCCAGCCTGAGCAAAAAATTGGTTGCAAAGCCTAATTTCAATTATAGAAGAATTTATGATGAAAATATGGCACTTTTCAACATGAAAAAAAACAAAAATTAAGTTTGATAAACTAATTTATGTTGGGGCTGTGATATTGGAATTGGCCAAATTACACATGTTAAAATTGTATTATGATGTGTTGAAACCTTTTTATAAGGATCGTGTAAAACTGATGTACATGGATACAGATAGTTTTGTTCTTGATATTCAGACAGAAGATGTTTATCAAGATATGTCCCAGCCTGAATTGTTTAAATACTTTGATACCAGTGAACATTCAAAAATTCAACCCCACAACAAAAAGGTGCCTGGCAAGTTAAAAGATGAGACACTTGGTGATGTTATTGTGGCATTTGCTGGGTTAAGGACCAAGATGTATAACTTTGAAACATGTAGTGGTGTTGTTGCCAAAAAAGCCAAGGGCATTGGCAGAGTAACTGTGGAAAAAGAGCTCCAATTTGAAGATTATAAAAATTGTCTCAAATCCCAGAGTTTAATGAGAACATCAGAAAATAGAATTCAGAGTGTGGATCACTTATTGACTACAAATGTTGTAAGAAAAGTGGCTCTGGACCCACATGATGATAAGAGATGCATTTTATCATGTGGCATACATACTTTACCATGGGGTCATTGTGATTTGAAAAATGGCAATCAATGCCCAATTACAGAGCATGATTTGAAATCAATAAACATGCCTATGAACTTATTTGGGTTCAAAAAACGGGCTATTATGGAGCTGCCAACACCACAACCCTCTTCTGATATGATATCTAAACTAAGTGCTTTGTTAATTATTCATCTGAACAGCATACTTACAGATGTTGATGATGAAACAGGTAAAACATTGTACATATTTAACAATAATTTAAATCATTACCAATTACCTGTAGGTGGGCAATTGCAATTTATTACAACCCCTGAGGGCAATGTCAAGATTTCAATAGGGAAAATATTTATAGAATTAAGCACTCAAACATGATTTCTGGCACTGTTTATACTGTTTCTGCTGGTGACTGCTTATATATTGAGGTCCCGGGATCATATGACAAGCTTATAGCCTTTTTTATAGAATTAAGAATCAGATATTCAATAATAAATAACCACTAAAACAAAAATGCATAATGATATATTTGGCCATACAAGGCAAGAAGATCACAGTGATGAGATTTTGATGCTTGATGTCAGACTCAAGAAATTAAGAAGAGATTTACAAGCTTTACAAACCACACTGAATGACAGTCTTCAATTAGAAATTACAAATTTGCAATCACAATGCATGGACCCTATTCTTAAAATTGATTCTGAACTCAAATTGCTGCTTCAAAAATATACTGATTTGGCCACATTGGATAATTTTCAAAGTTTAGAAGAGGCTGTAGCAGCTCTTCAAGCCAAATTTAAGACCCAGGCCACCAACTCTGAGCAATTGAAACAACAATTAGAGGAACAGATTAATAATGTCCAGGCACAGCTCCAAACAATTTTGAAAAGCATAAAATCACAAGAAGATTTTGATCTAGTGATTTCCACTCTAAAGGAACAGATTCAGTCACTCCAGATACCTAATCTGGACCCCTTGAACAATGCCATAGCCGAGGTTAAAGAAAAAATTGAGACACTTGAAAATTTTATGAACAACTTGCCATCTTCTGATGCTTTGAGTGCAATAACTCGGAGTGTTGCCAATATTAAGCTGCAACTTGAAACATATGAAGATTTTGGAAAAATTCAAAGTACCATAACCCATCTTGAAGGTACAATAGCAGCAGTGCAAAATGATTTGGCAAATGTACAAGAATCTCGCCTGCCTGGGATTGTAGATACCCTTGTTAGTGTCCAGCAACAGATCACAAAGCTTGAAAACCTCAACACTGAATCTGAACTATCTCATTTTCATCACTTGATTGATGATATCCAAACAAAACTTGAAATTTTACAACAATCAACACCCACTCAGGCAGATATAGCCCTGCTCCAAAATGCTATGCAAAATGTGGCTGATGCTTCTGAATTAATCAATGTAAAATTGGCACTTGAATCTTTGCAAAATACAGTATCAAATCTGCCTACATCACAGGAACTTAAAAATATTAAGAGAGCTGTGAATCGCATATTGAAATCAGAAGATATCAAGAATATCCAGGCAGAGATCAAACAATTCACTCAGACAGTGGCCACTCTACCAACAAATCAACATATTAATGAACTGCATGCCCTGCTTGAGGATATCAGAAGACAAGTCCATGATCTTACTGCTCAAAATTCAAAATTGGCAGTTGTTGAAAATTTACAGCAAATTGTAGCTAATATCAAGCAACAGCTAGGGACCATGGAATCCAATCAAGCAAATGCTCTGTCTGTTTTTGCCACCCAGCTACAAGAGATTGTGCAACAATACAAGAAACTTGTTGTGGACATAAAAATCAAGCCAGGCCATGATGATGTTGTTAGGACCATCAATGAGCACCTTGAATCTGTAACAAGTAGATTGCTTACAGCAGAAAAAGAAATAACAGGCATAATCGAGAATCCAAAACATACGGTAATTCTTGAATTGTACAGCATCCCCAACAAAGAATATGATTCACCATTTACACCAGGCGGCAAAATATATATGCTGTCCCCTGCACAATTTTATTACCAGTTTTTTGTTGGGGGCACATTGAGACCAATCAAAATCAAATATTGGCTTCAACCACAGGCACACCACTACCCTACCTTATCAATAACAAATGCTGATAACAAAGCAAAAATCACCAGTGTAGAATTAGAGGATTTTACAGACCCCAATACATTAGAAACAGCATATGTTGAAGATGATGGCTCTCTGGAATTTAAAATACAAATAGGGGACAAATTATATTTAGAAAATCCTGTAGTATCAGCTGCTGAACACCCCATAGTTGCAATATTCTTGTTTTCATATTATGTCTAGACAAATTATTGTTGATGAATTACACAGACAGGCCAGACATAATTTTAAGAGACTGCCAGTAGTCACAAAGGGGATAGATGATTTATGGCAGAGCGACTTGATTGAAATGGCAAGTGGACAGCTGAAAAACTTAGACAAAATCAACAAGGGCTACAAGTATCTACTCACTGTAATAGACACATTTTCAAAATTTGCCTGGGCTGTGCCACTCAAATCCAAGACTGGAAAATGTGTTACAGAAGCCATCAGGACAATCATCAATCAGAGTGGAAGATCACCGCGCTATTTGCAAACAGATAATGGCAAAGAATTTTATAATTCTGTGTTCCAACAATTTATTAAAAGCCAGTCAATACAACATTACTCGAGTTACAGTGATCTCAAGGCCTCAATTGTAGAGAGATTCAACAAAACCCTAAAAAATCTTATGTATAAACAATTTACACTTCAAGGTAATTATAAATGGTTCAGTATTCTTCCAGAACTTCTACATAAATATAACAACTCGGTCCATTCCACAATCAACATGAAACCCTCTGAAGTAACTTCATCTGATGAGCAAAAATTGATCAGTACCTTTTATTATCCTAAATATCAGCCAACAACAAGAAAAGCCAAATACAAGGTGGGTGATCAAGTAAGAATCAGGAAATATAAGCACTTATTCAAAAGAGGCTTTACAAGAAACTGGAGCACTGAATTATTTACAGTGGTTCAAGTTAAACCTGGGACCCTTAACACATACATAATAAAGGATCACCGAGGAGAAATTCTCAAAGGCAGGTTCTATGAAGAAGAACTCAACAAAACTAAACAGCCTGACACATATCTCATAGTAAAAATCATCCGCAGAAAAGGCAACAAGTTACTTGTCAAATGGCTAGGACTTCCAGAACACAGCTGGATCGATGCAAACAAAGTGATAATATGAACACCTGGGATGTTATAAAAAGGCTGCCAGAACCTGAACAGCAGAATAAGAGAAATAGAAAATTGCTGCCTGATAATATTAGGTGTCTTATTGTTGGGCCATCGGCTTGTGGTAAAACTACACTAATGATTGATAATTTTTTATTGGCACCCAACTGGTTAGACTGGAAAAACAGGCACTTGTATGTTTTTTCTAAGAGCTTGGAACAATTAAAATATCAGCAGCTGATGAAGCTATATGATGGATTGGATATAGCCACTTTTGAACCAGATGTTAAGCCACTCCATGAATGTCTCGATAATTCTGTTGTTGTGTTTGATGACATTATACTGGATAATCAAAACAAGGTTAGAAATTTCTTCACACAGGGCCGACACAAAAACATTGATTGCTTCTACCTGGCACAGACTTTTTCAAAAATACCCAAGCAGCTGATCCGAGACAACAGCAATTTTATATGTGTGTTTCATCAAGATCATACCAACCTCAAACACATACATGATGAATATGTAGGTGGGGACTTGAGCTACAATGATTTTTCCAAGATTTGCAGTAAGTGCTGGAACCAGGACAGTTATGGGTTTGTTACAATTGATATGACAAGAACACCTAATACTGGTAAATATAGAAATAAAATCAACAATTTTCTAGACATTGAAACATAAATAAATAATCATGAAAAGGCCAATCAATGATGATCTTAAATTAAGAGATTATCTTGTAAAAAGATTTAAGGGATGGAAATCAGAGAACCGAGGAATTTATGAAAAACACAAACAAACAGAGCAGCCTGTTATTGATGCTATTAGTGAATTAGGTAAAAATATCAAAACTGTTACAGAGCAAAATCAAAATTTGATCACAGAGTTTGTAACTGTAGCTGCAAGAAACATATTAGATTATCCATTCACCACACTTTCTAGTATTCATACACCTAGTCCTATTGCTCCTCGAAGAATTGAGGCTAGTCTGGATCCTATTGAATTGGGTCTTCTTGCTCAAAAATATTTAAGCACACCTAAAGACAATAAAGATGAGGTCTTTGGCTTATATGTTGACACAGAGCGTGATGGTAGCATCATACATAGAATTGGCAATTTCAGAGTAACATTTATGGGAGATGATCTGATTGTTTATTCAGAATCTCGTCTCGGAGAAAAAGCTGCTTTTGTTAAATATGCCGGCACACCTGGATTGTGGGAATTGATGACTAGGAAAAGGCCTGGCAGCTATACAGATCAAGATTATGATCATTACAAAGAAATATTAATAAAATCAGATGCTCTATACCAGAACAATGATCCCACACAAAAAAGAGTCAAGTCGAGCAGTGGAGCAAAATACAACAATTTAATCAAGCCCATATGGTCACAGATTAAGACTGGCAGTGGAATCAAACAATACAACACCTTGCCTAAAAAATTTGTGTGGGTTGATGATGTCAGGAAACTTGTAGATAGGTTATTGGTGATAGCTGGGGAGGAAAATGCTGGCAACCACAATTTTTACAATGAAAAGGTTGGAATTATGGACATGATAAACACAAAATTGTCTAATTTTATAGTGAATGACACTAAGGGGATTGGATATCTTATAAAAATTATTAATACTCTACCACCTAAATTTTGGAATATTTCTGAGGGTCGGGGGCTTGTTAATGACATTATAAACAAGCTGCCATTTGAACTACACATTCTAGGCTATCAGTATTGTGGTCCAGGCACAAAATTGGATCATAGATTAAACAGAGGGGATCCTGGAGTTAATCCCCTAGATGCTGCTTGTAGAGACCATGACATAGCATACAACACACATACTGATCTTTACAAGAGACATGTTGCAGACAAAAAATTAGAAGAGGCTGCATTTGGTAGATTTGTAAGCAAAGATGCTTCTTTGAGTGAAAAAATAGCAGCATTGGGAACCACCATAGCTATGAACACCAAACAAAAACTGGGGTGGGGGTTGTGAATATGTATATAATAAACCTACAATGAAGGCCAAGGGTGTTATGTATCAAATACCTTATGCAGGTCTTAAATCTCTTAAAACTATTGACAGTCTTTTAACCAAAAAGCAGCGGAAGAAAAAAATTCTTGTCTTGCAAAGGGCCATGGTATGAAATTGTTACTTAGTACCCCCCAATTAAAAAAATTACAGCAATCAAGAAAAAAATCACATGTGGGGGGATTTATATTTACTATCCCTGCCATCTTAGCTGCTATCGGGGCTGTTGGGAGCTTGGCTGGGGGATCAGCTGCCATAGCAAAAACAGTAATAGATGCCAAGAAGAATAAGGCAGAATTAGATGAATTGAAGCGCCATAACCTGGCCATGGAGAAACAAGGCAAAGGTGTTAAGAGAGCCATGAATAAGTTTAAAAAAAACAAGAGCCGCTTACAAACCAAGATATTGAAGATTTAATCAAGCCACTGGGCATCAAACATTTTAGAGGTGTGTACATGTCTGATTCTTTACCAGAACAACCACTCAGCAAAGAGTGTGGCATTGTTTGGATAAGTACAAAAATCAGGGCACTCACTGGATCTGTTATCTTAAATATTTAAAAGATGAGGCATTTGTGTTTGATTCATTTGGGGGTATTCCACCTGAAAATTTAATAAAATATCTAAATTCAGCTAATCTTTATTACAAAAATGCCCGTGTTCAAAACTTCAAAGATGTTAATTGTGGACATTTGTGTTTATCTGTTCTTAGATATATGTCTCAAATAAATAAACCATCAATTGAAGATTTTCAAAAAGCCTTGTGGTATCTGAAACATCATGGGGGTATTCCATCTCACCAGCCAAAATTCAATATTGAAACTCAAATTACATGATGACATAGTGTATCCCAAAACAATAGCTCTCAGAGCATTTTATGGCATGTACTTGATCCCTAATATTACACACCACAACAACACAATTGCAGTAGGGGATCAAAAAATTGTCATCACTCCATGGCAGTATAATCTGTCCACTCTAAATGCTCAATTACCCAGAGGTATAGTGTTAAGTCAAAATTCTGTCACTCACAGTGTAGAGATTGTATCTGCTACAGAAACAGTGGATCTGGGTACTATAGGAGAGCTGTTAGGATTTGAGAACAACACAAAACTTGAAGCGGCCATCAAACACACTGCTATTAATATACCCAAATTCTTAGCCATAGAGACTCTGAATATTCACTGTAATGTGGCTGAGGGTATGATCACCAAATCAAATGGCATAGGCACTCACAAACAAACTGGGATCATTGCAACATTTAAACCTAATTCTGAATTTATGGAGCCCATCATCTACAATCCATCCCTAACATTATATTTTCCTGTGTGTCATAATAGAATAGATTATATTGAATTGATGGTCACTAATGAAAAATAAGAATTAGTTGATTTTGCTGGAGCCACAACAACTGCAATCATAGAAATTAATATTTAAATAAAAATACATACAAAAAAAATTGGAAAATATTGAGAGTTATGAGCTACAATCATTCCCTCCAAACAGGAGGACATTTGCAAATTTAAATCAACCCAACACAGAGATTGAGGTTTATCTTGATGTAGGGGATGGCTTTATACACCCCCACAGAGCAGATCTATACATCAAATTTGATGTTGTAAAGCTCGATGGTACAGATTATCCGGCAAATTCAAATATAAGATTGGTGGACAATTTTGTGCCGCATCTGTTCTCTGAAATTGAGATCAGAAAGCATGGTGTTGTTATAAACAGAGTAGATTATCCCGGCATTACCTCCACAGCTTTGGCCACACTAAAATTATCCAAAACCGAGGCTTCTTACTACAAAATAGGTGGATTTGAGGCTGGTGATAAGATATTATCTAAAAGCCACACAGTGCTGTTCCCGATGCGCCTGTTGCCAGGATTCTTCTCAGATTACAAAGATATTATGTGGAAGGGTGGTTTAAGAATTACATTTAGAAGAGCTGCCAATGATAATAATGCTTTGATGAGGTACAGTACATTAAACTCTACTGGGGAAGCTATGCCTAATACCCTACCTGATGAGGGCAAATGCATTATTCAGACTATGGAGCTAAGAATCCCTGTTGTTGAATATGAGGCCAGTTATGCTCTTAAATACAAAGCTGATATAATAAAAAATCCACAGATTCCTCTACAATTTTATACATATCAATGTGTACAGAAGCCCGCATCTGGTACCTATTATGAGTTTGATGCTACAAATTCATTCTCCAGTATACAATATGACATGCCAGATTTTGTGGTGGTACTGTTTCAGACTGGAAGACACAATAATCAGGAAAAAAATTCAAGTAAATTTGATAGCTGCAACATCAAAAACATATATCTTAAAAATGGCAGAAATGAGGTATTTCCTAGAGAAAATTATAATTTAGACATGTCAAAGGATGATTTCCTCAAATTATGTGAAGCATTTACAGCATACAAAAGGGTCACTACTGGCAATACTGACATGTATTACACACCAGATGAATTCAAAGCACAGAGGCCCATGTTTGTCATCAACACTTCAAAAAGGAAACAAGTTGTGGTGAATGACAGGACAAATATTAAAATTATCTGTGAATTCCATGAGGCATTACCTGATGACACCATATGTAGTGTTATTCTCATAGGTGAAAAATCATATGTTTATGATGTAAGAAATGAGAGAGTCACAGAGCAATTCTAGAGGGGCTCTGCATATTACATTGTTTTAATATTAGATAAACAAATTGAACCTGGTATCCAATTGAACTTAAACCGGAAGTAAATATGTGTGTGTGTGGGTGGGTGTGGGTGTGTATGTGGGTGTAGGTGGCTTAGTTTTAAGTGTAGCCAAAAAAATATCAAGAGGGGCATATTTTCGACAGGATTATGGACAACAATCTCACAGAAGTGCCTTTTGTAAGTGTAGCCAAATCAATCTGAGGGGGCTCATCATTTCACAGGAAATTCTCGAGGGCATTTTTACAAAAATCTTGGATTAGACAGGGTTCCACACTTGAGCAAAAAGCTCATATGCTCATGTTTGTGCTAGTTTTAAGTGTAGGCAAATCTGCCTGGGGGGGTCATCATTTCTCGAAATGGTTATATTGTAAATACAACTACTGCATATATTGATAAAATTTTTCCGGATATACGTTTTTTATGTTGTTTCGAATGTTTTAGAAGCCTTTTCATTTTGCCTATTTTGCCTATTTGGGACCCCACAGCCTATTTTTAATTATAATGCCTTTTTGTGCCTTTTTCAATGAAATTTGACCATTTTTTTTTAAAAAAAATATTGGCATTTATTTTTCTTCCGTTTAATACGTGAATAATTTTCGCCTTATTTAAGTAATATTGAACTCACGCATGTTTCAACATTGCTGAAGAAGAAAAGTGTGAGAAAAAAGTATTTCATGCTGAGTCAGGATATTGCCTTTCGGTTAACATTTCCTTGTGCATGATTGACTGCTGAAGTGGAGAGGTTGATTTCGAACACAAAGAAGATATTTCTGAAATCTCCCTCTCGAACTCGAAAATTTCAGGAAGTTGCGCCTGAACTTAGTTTACCTCCGTAAC
Organism: Lepisma saccharinum; assembly: GCF_977018435.1. Classification (NCBI taxonomy): domain Eukaryota; kingdom Metazoa; phylum Arthropoda; class Insecta; order Zygentoma; family Lepismatidae; genus Lepisma; species Lepisma saccharinum. The sequence continues at coordinate 59,387,654 of NC_139243.1, read as the reverse complement.
CCTTGACAACATGGGGAACCTGGATATCAGCAGCTATATATTATGCTAACAACCTTCAAAAAATCAGTGAGGTGATCGATGCTCTTCCAGAAAATGAAGAGGCTTCAATTCGTGAAGTGAAAAAAACTCCTGTGCTATTCAGAACTGAAGAATGAACTGTCGTTTATTTTTGCACATTATGGTGCATTGCCAGAGACAATTACAAAGCTAGAAAAAAGAGGTGAGACTCTTGTAGCATCCATGAAAATCTTCGAGGAATCTATGCAGCAGATGATGGAAGTGCCAGGAGAAAAGGAGTCAGCTGTTGCGGAAAAGTGCAAACGGCTAGTGAGTGCAAATAACTACTTGAAACAATTGAAAACAATTTGTGATATTCTAAAAGATGAAAATGCTGTTACCAAAATGAGTCCAGCTACATTAGCTTGTTCTATGTATGCTCCAATAACTTCTGTCGAAGTAGAAAGATCATTTTCTATTATGAAAAACATTCTCTCTGACAGACGACTATCAATGAATGTTGAGAACTTTAAAAAACACCTTGTAGTTATGTGCAATCAAGACGGAGAAAATTCAAATGCTCTTCCCAATGTAGATTTTAACATGTTGCCAGAAATTATATATAAAAGTCAGCGACTTCCAAATGTGCCATTTTTTCGGTTTATTTGGCCTTTTTTTTCATTTTTAGTGCCTATTTTCCACATTATAAATGCCTTTTTGCCTGCCTATTTTAACGGAAATAAATGCCTGAACTTCCGGGCTCTACTTATTACAAGAGTTGCAGCTGTGAAACAGACCAAAATATAAAAGCAATATTTCAGATGCGTTAAATGCTGAAACCACTACCACTACTCGATACGATGATTGAGTGAATTTTGCGAGATAAGCACAATTTACATGCGTTTTTGCTCGAAATATATTTTATTAAAATGTTAGTTGGCGTGAAGGCTTCAAATGAGCAAATTTTTAATATAATTTCTATGCGTTGCTATCGCTAGTATGCACCTCGCTCTGTTTCCCTTTCTTATGAAACCGTTGTACACAGCAGGTACGTTATTATTGTATACAGAGAAGACTGGATCTCTCATCGACTTCATTCAAATCGTCCTCATCGAACATTGTTTTACTCAATATATCTGTTTAAATGTGCAACATAAAATAATACTGGGAAAATGATGTTCTCTTTAAGTTCACTTTATGCAGAGGTAGGCTAATCGGGACTGGACTTACATTTTAAATTGGGATCCGAACCACTATGTACCTTCGTCGGGTACCGACGGAGACGATGTTCATATGAAGATAAAAGCTAGAAAATGATAAAAGAAAAACCTTGCCGTACAACAATACTTCATTTGCAATATGCTAAATATTTCATTCATTACTTTATGCTGCGACAATACTTTGGATCGGCTCGACGGAACGCACTTGCGCGATTCTCGCAGCGAAGCGGCAACGCTGTGGAAGTTACCTGCTGCCCGCAGAGTCTGAGATTGGCCGCACTCCGCCATACGTCATGCACCCGTTTACCATATTAGGAGTGCGAAAGAATAATTAATATCTGGAACTATTTTTGATGCACACACGCCAAACTTCTGGAATTTGATCAAATGCGTTATATAAACAGTTTTTGCAAGTTCATTGAATTTGTAATTTTGCATTTCAAGTTTGCACGTTTCCCTAAAATGTCAATTTTTTAAATATCTAGTAAAAATATGCATTTGATTTTTTCTACAGAGGTGCAAAAATAATCAAACTTCAAGTACACAAAATCTCAAAATTATATGTACAGTCGATTATGAACTGTATGGTGTTAAGCTCCCAATTCGTGAAAATTGGAAGGAGAAACTACACTTTTCAGTGAAATTTTCATTATTGCAAGTAAACAAAATTAAGAAAAAAATTCTGATAACGCTTATTAAAAAGTAGATACTTGAAGCTTTCCAATGAGGTAAATTTGACTTTTTTCCTCCGATGGAGTACAATTTTACAAGCGCGTAAACCGAGGGCTCAATTTTTTTGTCACGGAGTTTTATCTAATATTTATAGCTATTGCTTTGTAGTGATTGATAATCCTATTAAGCCTTGTGAATCTTACTCCGAAGAAAACCCTGTTAGAGAATGGAAACTTTGCGTGTGTAGTGTTATTACTAATATACTCTCCTCACAAAAAGTTTGGAATATTGTTAAATTAGACAATAGGTGATAGACACGGCCTTGGAATTCAACAACACAAGGTATCTGTCTGGTGGACATCCTCGCCAAACATAATAATATTCCAAACTTGTTGTGCCTAATATAACAATATTCGAAACTTTTTGTGAGGAGTGTATAATAAAGTCTGTTTTGGTTAGCATTTTTAGTGTATTGAATGAATGTTGCATTTTCATTTCGTGTGGAGGCATATTATCGTCACCTAGATTTTGCATTTGAAAAATGTAGGTTCAGTATATATTAGTTATTGTGAATTCGAGTCAATTAAAACATTTTGCATTGTTGCGAGATTATCTATTAGGATAAAATTTGGACATTATTAATCTAAGTAGAGGAAATGCAACTTGTACATCAAAATTGCCATGTCCAACTGATCTCCGAAAGCAGTGTTTAGCACGTCACATTTCAAGTATAGTCCATGATTGTATCTAGTTTATGAACGAGATGTGTCCCTCCTCTCAAACAATACGTGGCTTGTCCCCACCGAACGAAGTGTGTCACTTATAATTAAGTGTCCGAAAGCAGGTATTAAGCATGAACAGAAAAAAAAAGACTTCTGAGCAATTACAAATGTTATATAATCCAGTTCATGGCCGGGAGTTAGTGACGGTCTTCCCCAACCTATCCGCTTTAGATTCCGGGTTCGAGTCCTGGTCTGGCAATTTCTTTTTTAAGTGTCTCTTCATCAATTTAATCTAATTTTCATCCATCTTCATAGTTTCGATTAATTATAAAAGTGACATAAAAGCAAAGCAAAATAAGAGCAAATAAAAATAATTGTAAAATGACTACAATGTCAGAAGTACATTTGAAAAAAAAAATGCGAGCAGAACATTCATCTTCAAACAGGCACTTGGGAAGAACTGTGTAGACAGACAGCATGTTCCCGAAAGTTGCCAATCCACATGTAGCATGACCTTCGATACTGGAGTTGTGCTTTTCAGGAAAGTTTGTTTGACGCTCCTCAAGCGTCTTATCAAGAATGCCTCGGTGCTCGCAGCATTGCCAACTTATTTTCCGTGAGGAAAATCTTTTTCTTCCTATTAATCTGCGGTTTGCTGTCCGTGACAGTTTATATCAACGTATAAACGTCAGTTTATATCAGTGTATGTCAACGAATTTCTGACATTCTGGATGTGCCGAATCCTAAAATTAGTATTAATCAGTTTCGGCTGGCCAAGTGCAACAAGTGCAGATGTTTTCACCTAATTTTCAAATTAATATTGACATTTTTCATTTGCTTGTTAAATTAAACTATTTCCCAGCAGAACGCACACGATAATACTCAAATAATACGCCGCTCGGCGCTACGCACGTGAAGAGTTCGTCGCAACCCAAGAGCAAACACCGCCAGGTTGCGGAAAACTTAGCCGGTTGTCATGGCAACGGTGACGTCACCTAGCGTTGGCCTTGAACGGGTGTCGCCTTCTAGGTGCAGCAGTTCTCTCGTCGGAGAAAACATTGCATCCAATGGTCGTGGCAAAATCTCGCGAGATCTTGTTCCGCGTGTGTGTTTCGCGTTTCCTATCGTGTGTTGTGTTCATGTGTTGAGCTGTGGTTTCTACAATGAACCCAGTAAATGACTTAGTGTGAAATTTGTTGCAGACACCATTTTCCAGATGGACGGATGAAGACAAAAAAGACGTTTTAAATTGGGGGGGGCACTGGCACTTACTATTTGTTTTTCATTGCCTATAAATATACTTCTTCACCTGTTATTTTAGGCACGAGCCGCTACTGGTATTAATTTTGTCACGCTGGCTGCAAATTTTGAGAAAGGGGTACCCAGCTATCTCTCAAATCTCCCTCTCATATTGTCAATTTATAATTACTTGTCTGGCTTCTCTTTATGCATTTTCAGGCTTATTGTATGAATGATGAATACATGAAATCCATGAGGAGACATTCACTCAGGAACACCCTCGTCCTGGTTGGAAGATGATCTCGGAACTTTCGGCGGAGAGATTATGAGTTTGGTCACAAAGGCTGCCCGACACGACACGTAGGATGTGACCATGAATAGTGGTGACGTTATTTTTTCTCTTTGGCCTTTTTTTATCTAATCATTAACCTAATATTATTTTTAACATGAATTGTCAAGTTTATCAATTGAATCAATCATGTGGATTAATTTGCTTTTCCTCTTCTTTATTTTAAAGAAAATGAGACAAGTTCTTATCAAAAAGGCTGCTTAAGTTATACAAATATATTCCGTACTTTTGCGATTCATTGATTGATTGATTGACTTGCATTTTTATACTTCGTTTTCTGTACCACTTTTGACTAATTTGCGAAAATGGGGATGAGCGATGATATGATGAAATTGATGAATGGGCACTCTCAAACCTTCATGCCCAGGCCGAGATTCGAACCCAGGACCCCTGGCGTCATAGCGCGATGTCCTAACCACTCCGCTACGGGGGGAGGGGGTACTTTTGCCACAATATCGCTCTAAAAAAACAGTGGAAAACATAACAGACTTTGTAAGCAAGCATAACTTGTATATTTCGGAGTGATGCTTAAGAGCCCACAAGATGAAACTTGCAACAAAGCTGCACGGGAAGGGAAGGCTTATGATGGAATGGAAGCAGTGTGCGAATTAAAGGAGGGGATCCCCCCCAAAGAATTTTATCCCTGACAAAAGACAATTATTTTTATCCCTGCCAGGAATGTTTTTATTGCCCTAAAAGATTGATTTATTGATTGATTTGTTGTTTTAAGTCCACTTTATGAACATTAACGCTAATCATATTCCCCTAAAAGAAAATTGAATTGAAAGCATGCAGTATACCATTTGTTAACTATGCAACAAACACAATTAAACAACTATTCCATGTCCATTAATGCTCCAGTTATGAACTATTTCCTTGTTGTAGAGTATGTAGCCGTCCCCCTCCGTACTCGAGCGGGTTAAGGCGTTCACTCGTCTTGAGATCGTTCGCTGCGGGACGGCGTAGGTTCGAATCCGGCTCTGGTCAGAATTTATTCGGCCTACGTATAGGGCCGGCGGCAACCCACCATCGTGAGGAAATTGGGGAGCTCCGAATGAGTGAGCGGTAACCCAGTCGAGAACACCTACAACGGCTGGGGGCTCGACGGGCTGACCACCCGTCACCCCAATACTGGTCTAAGTCCTCCACGCTATAACAGGTGACGGAGGAACAGTGTGGGAGGGAGACCAGCAGTCGGTAGGTAAGCCAAGGCTCTCACGGGCTGTCGCGCTATGGGTTATTAATAGAGTATGTAGCCTTGTGAATCGAAAAAAGATGACACCATTTTGCAACTGAACAACTCACCGGGCAAACAGCAGGCTGTTTCCACTAAAGGTTTCATGGCGTAGTTCTGATATTTGATTCAAGTTCACAAGACACTTGTAGGCAAGTTCAGAACAGAAATTTGGTCATGTTTTCGGTGCTACTAGTTCGATAGCTTTTTGTGTTTGAGTTCTGTTTTTCATAGATTATAAATATATGTACTGTTTCAAAATTACGTGTAAATGTTATCACAAAATTTAACGGCCTACGTTAGAACTAATTTTCTATTTCTACTAGAATCTCCATTCAACCCCATATACAAATTTACATATCCCCCCAAAAATGCCCCTCTCCATAAATGAAATCACAAACACGCCACCGAAGCATTTCCCGCCCCTAAGGAAAAGAGATTAATTCGGACAGTGAATGGAAGTGTTGAGAGATGGGGATTGAGAGACATAAATACGAGAGGTATTGAAAGACGAAATTCCCAATGCGATGGTAAAAGTAAATTTCGTGAAAATTGTCAATTTTAAAACTAGAAAGAACTCTTCCACTATCTCCACTGAATTTTATTTTATTGTTTACCATCAAGAGCGCATTCGGAGGAGAGTGTCCAGGTGGTTAGGTCCCCCGAGAATGTACTAATATTAAATTATCTAAACATACTAGTTTAGCATTTGTTGCATAATCCGTGGTTCGTATTTCCGTCGAACTTATTGGAAGCCAAAATTATATTGGAACCATACGACTTTGAAGGACAGTAGTAGACTTATGCACATTACTTCTTGTACTTAATACGCATAAAATATTAACCGGGAACCTTATTTTTCGTCAAATTAATCTAAATTACATTCAATTCCTATTTGACATTAAATTCCTTGCCAGGGCAGCTGTTTTACACAAATTGTTGCGATCTCAACTACTTTGTCTACCGATCCGACATCTATTGCTTAGTATGTCCTGCCTCTACTGGTTCATATTCCTACTGCGTGCTGACGACGGTGCCGGTGTAAACAATTTTAAACTTAACCTGTGGCAAACTCATGATTGTAAGAAATTATACAAACTGAACTAAACTCCATGCTGAAACAGCCCCCTATTGGCCAGAGTGGATTTTACATTTGGTGGCGTGTGGTAAGCGCATCATGTCCCATCGGCGCTGCTTTCTGGCTTTCGAGACCGAAGCCCGCTACTTCTTCTTTTCAAGCATCTTCCCAGTAGTTCTTACGACGCTGGGCCAACGCCAACATTTTTGGGGCTCCCACCGGGGATTGAATCCGGAACCGTTCGCACCAAAGGTGAGAGCACTAAATATTTGGGTACGCAATACCTCAATAACAAATGATAGGCCTACACAATTAAATTCTGACGATCAACCATTTAATCTACGGGAATTTCTGCACTATTTTCCTTAATGATTGGTTTCATTCGACCGTGGAACAAATAAAATCCTCTTGAAATTACACTCTCCTTGAAAAGATGAATTGCAAAACCTCCCTTGTCCTGTGTATTTGTCCGCATGGATGCTGAGTGTCTGTTTACAGCCTCAGCTTTTAGCATAGGGAAGGATACAGATGTTGATTTCAGCTACGATAAGAAGCTAGGCCCCGTCTAATGTGACGGATGCAAAATTACCTAAACGCTAACGCACCATAATTTTGAATTGAACCAATCAATAAATCTAGTGTTAAGAAAGAGGAGAAGAAATTAAAGATAAATAAATCCAAGACATTTTGTTAAACAAAATGTTTGTTTTCCCGACTTCATGAATTGATGTGACATTCTTAAAAGCATCAACAATTACTGAAATCATATTCTATACGAAGTACTATATAAAAATTGTGTTAAAATATTTTAATCAAGTATGGTGAATGTCCACTATTCGCTTAATTATAGAATGAAATGGAAATATTATTGTAAGTGAAAACTGCAAATTCACTACAGCGTGAAAATTCAATGAAAAGTAAACGAAAGAACATTATGATAGAAAATGTTCTTGAATGTGATTAAAAATTGCCACTTTGGTAGGTAACATGATATTTTGATAAAAAAATAAACAGAGTTTGGTAAATAAATATGATTTCGTTGCAGGAGAGAAGTACATACAGTCACCGGAAATATACATGCCGCACCAAGATCCTGAAATACTGGCTTTTCTGCAATGCGTTATATGCAGTGGGGGCGCCTGCCCCTACCCCCATTATGCCACTTTTGTCCCCGCTCTATGTCCCCTCTCTCCCCCAAGTTTTGGCCACTGGTCATGTGTCTTATCTAACGTTACGGCGATGGCAGAACTTCCTGTTAAAAAAGTCGCTATTGAAATCGGCAGGTCGCCATAGAATTGAGCAACACACATAATGCATTGCAGGGAAGCCAGTGTTTCAGGATGGAGGTGTCCCATTTTTATTGCCGGTGACTGTACATAACAAATGAAAATAACAAATAAAAATTTAGAAACTTTTATAAGCTTCTCATAATTCAGCATCTTCTGCTTATTGCTCTTAGGAAAGAATATGAAATAATATAGTTATTGCTTATTAATTGTAATAATGTTTACGGTGTTATTATATTGAGACCCTATACTTCAGGCTAAGGAACATACACTCTGATTTCTACAGAATTCTGAAAAATTTTGGTTTTAGGTCCCGAGTTTATTTTATTCCCCGCGTCCCGCTTGTAGTGCAGAAAACACTGTGTGCAACATTCGTCATACATCTGCCAAGAAATAAAAGTGAGATACACAGATAAAAGGAGGATCTCTAGTTCAGTGCAGAAGACATTATCTGATCGCTGCAGCCTCACCAGGAGAACTTTTCTTTCAGCAACTGCTACAGCATGAATGGACCATAAATATATTGGCGGTACGCTGCTTAGATTTCGCCTGAGATCCGTTCAAGCTTTAGCAGATAGGAGCAATATTGAAAATTTACTCGTTACTATGGCTAACGTTTTGATTGCGGCCGCCATATTGATTTTGAAGAAACATCATTCCATTATATTGGCAACCTAATGCTCACATTTCAAAACCAATTTTTGCCCCGATAATGTTTTCCCACTCACAAGCCCAGACCATTTCATTCTACAACAAAAAGGAATATTTAGAATTTGATTCGTGCTTTTGATAATGAGCTGGGTTGTAATTTCAAATAGTTTATATGTTGTCTGCCGTTGATGATCGAATTTAAGAGAACGACAAAATAATTTATTTTAAATAAGTTCACACTGTGGCCTAGTGGTAAGCAAGTCGCGCTGCGACGCCAAGAGTCCCGGGTTCGAATCCCGCTCGGGCTTGGTTGTTTGTGAATGTCCATTCTTCAATTTCATCACTCATCCCCATCGCAAATTAGCCAAGAGGCACAAAACGCGAAGGAAAATAAACTAAATCAATCAATCAATCAATGCAATGGAAACAAATAGAAACAGCAGAAAAATGAAGCTTTACTTACTTAATAATTCTTTCTTGTAATTAATTAATTATACTCTCAGAAAGAGAATGGTCATCCTATGATAATTACAGGAAGTTAATAATATCTTAAATTGTAGCCGAGTTATGATTGTGAAATCTCACTTTCCTAGAAAAAACAAACAAACTCATAACCCTTATCCAAAGTTGTTCGTCGATTTCCACGGTGGAGTGGTTAGCAGAGTAGCTATGCTGCGACGCCATCACGTATCATTATCTTCGCGGTTAGTCAAAAGTGGTAGAAAGGCGAGGCTAGATAACAAAACTTAACTCCACAGTTGTTCAGATCCTTCTGCTTCAGTAGTGATAAGTCTATTTGAGCTACTCAAAAGCTACTCACAACACAATGAAGATGTAAAGGAAATTCAGGTAGTTTGGGCGTTCTCATTGCAAGAACTGGTGTATTTTTCAATCTTTAGCGGAGTTTATATCCAATCTTTAACCTAATATTATCGTCAACATAATTTATCAAATTTATTCATTACATATAATATCATACTGATTATTGCCGTTCTATATTTTCTTTGCAGACGAAGACCAATTCTTCGTAATTCTAATACATATAGGCAGTGTTGTAGTCCCAAACATTTTCAGAGGGTTTCGTGAAACGTTGGTGGACAATGTCTCCATTAAGTTTGGTTTAAGTTTCCATTAAATACATTGGATGCCATTAATGTTAGAATACTGAAGATGACGGTGATAATGATTTGCCCATAATTGGCTTAAATGAGGCATATTAAAGTAGAGAATGCATTTTAAAGCGCATTTGTGTGATTGCATTTGGGCGTAGTGGATACAATACAATATGTTATTGTTTCTTATTTCCTTCTTGATATTGATTTTGTGAATTATCAGTCTGTATACGGTTATCTAATAACGTTAATAATACTCCTAGTAACACCACAAACGACTTAGCAACTAAGTCTCTTTCTGGAGCTGTTTCTACTTCTAATATGCTTCTTTTGATATGTCACCCTACAGTGGCGAAGCGTGACATTTTTAGTTAGTCATCGCGAGACTTTCCAAACGTCAGGGTAAATCTTTCAACCCAGGTGGGGGATGGAGAGGGGCGGGGGCGATTCCTACATTGATTATGATGATAGCAGTGTTCGTACATGATGTGTGAAGTATAGATGACCAATTCCTTTTTACTCTACGGAGTACATGATCGTAAATTAAGGAAGACAAAACTTTCTTAAAAAATTCTAATCGAAGAATGGAAAATTTTTTAAACTTCTCTATCCGAAATTCGGAGTAAAATTTCCGAATAGAGATTTTAAATTTGACGGAATCCTGATATTTCTGGCCATCCCTGGTGTGAAAGCAATATATGTTAGGAAAAAGGTTCTGATTGAGTAAGTAGTCTCACACCTCGAGAAGAAAAATCTTGATCAGTCTTGTCATTTGTTAGCATAGTAAACGAAACAACATGAAGTACTTGGTGTTTTGCAAACGAAGAATATTTTTTTTTCCCGGGATCGATATTTGAACCGCAGGATCCAAAAAATTAAAGGAGAAATACTATGAAGGAAATACAATGGATCCAGAACTGCTTTCTTTTCCAGTTCTTTCTAGCACTAACCGTGGGGATTTTTTTGCTTACTTTAGCTTACTTGTATTTTTTCTATGAACCATAAAAAAAGGTCTCATACTACCAGACCTTTAAGAGCGGGGAAAAATGGTTGAAGGAACTTGGATTCGCAATCCTGCTGAATGACCTGGTCCGCCTGCACTCAACAGGAAACGTAGCGGGACGGTTGGGCACGCAGGTAAGAACTGGGCTCTCCTTTCGATGCGCTAAACTTAGCGAATCTCTTGCGTATTTCTAGCTGTTTCATGGTGTTACTTGACTAATTTTTATTATTAAGAGGCCAGTGACCATTCTTTAGTAATTGCTAAATTAGGAGAAAGACTCGCAGTGATAAATCGTAAGCAACAAAATCTAAAAGTTATAAAATTTAATACAGGAAAATTTGCTGATGAAAGAATTAAGAAAGATTACCAAATTAAACTGTCAAATAGATTTGATGTTTTGTAGGATTTAAATGATGATGAAAATATAAATGAAACAGACGTAAATAAGAATTGGGAGCACATACGTAATGCAATAGAATCAGCAGCTAAAGAAAGTATAGGATACCATACACCAAGAAAAAGTAAGCCATGGTTTGTAAATGAATGTCATAATCTAATAGAAATAAGAAATCAGGCTAGACTTAGGTGGTTAAATAACTCTGATGATACAAATCTAAGCAATTATAATAGAATAAAGCGAGAAGTTAACCGCACGTTTCGAAGTAAAGAAAGAGATTACTTGAAAAGCAAAATTAACGAAATTGAAACAAACAGCAAAAACAAAAACATCAGAGATTTATATAAAGCTGTAAATGAATTTAGAAAGGGGTGACAACCTAAAGTAAACTTGATAAAAGATAAAGACTGTGATTTTCTAGCTGACCCAAGCGATATTCTAAATAGATGGAAGAACTACTTTAATGACCTTTTAAATGTTCATGTAGGAGATCATTTACTTCTGATTTAAATGCACACAGCAGAACCTTTAGTTCCAGAACCTAACTTGACTGAAGTTAAAGATGCTATTAAAAGGCTAAAGAATATCAAAGCACCTGGCATTTATTTAATACCAACTGAGTTAATTAAATATGGTGGAAATTTGTTAATGTCAAATTCATAAATTAATTTGTTTAATATGGAATAAAGAATAAATCCCTCAACAGTGTGTAACGATCCTGCGAGATCGCCACAAGTTACGCATTTGTTCTTTTTATTGTCATTGTTGAATAGCATTGTATAATCTTATCGGTTTTGTTATCGCTTCTGCATAGGGTTTCACTGCTATGCTTGGTAGAGAACGTAGTTCTACCATATCTCGCTAGGGAGCGTTATTGTTATAATAGTTCATTATTAACCTGTATAGATGGCAGTCCATGTTAAGCAGCGCTCTCGTAGTTCACGAGAATCCACTAGAGGCGCTGGCGCTGCGCTCGGAATTGTATATAAGCCGCGACGCTGCCCCGGCCAGTTAATTCTGTGTTGACTCAGGGGGTGCTATTTCGGCTTCCCGCGCTACAGCGGCATGTGAAGGTCTTCTGCTAGAGTGACGTCAAAAAGGGGATCCCTCAGCTGCGGGCCGCTTAATAACATGTAAAATCATACAAGTTTATCGCCTCATAGAGGCGATTATAACTCTTGGGAAGCAATGTTTATAACATGTAGTTCTTCTTCACTGCTTTCCCGTACCTTTTCAAGTTAACTGTGGATGGCAAACGAACAAATTCATGCTGACTTCAGCCAAGAAGGAATCCATGTATTTGGCTCTTAGTAGTCCAATTAAGCCGGTTCACCAACCTCTATTGGTGAGCTGAAGTGGTGTGCTCGCCTTAATGGATTTGTCTCGTAAGGCATGAGCCCCATTTTCTGGCAGTGTTGCCAACTGCTTACTCGAAAAAATCACCAAGGTTTTTTTTTTTGGGTCTAACCTAGCCTAAAGCAAGGAGCTGGCAATCTTGCTTGAGAGTTCTGCAACCGAAAGTAAAACTCGCAGTGTTGCCAACATCTTACTCAAAAAAAATCACCAAGGTTTTTGTCTTGGTCTAACCTAACCTAAAGCAAGGAGCTGGCAACTTTGCTTGAGGCTTGTTTTACAGTGCATAAAGCAAGGTTGGTAACCTACTGGTACTTTTACCATGGCTTTTTACAAAAGAGGGAGGAGAGAGAGAGAGAGAGAGAATTAAGCAACCGACAGCCTACCTACAGCCTTTTCTTCTTGGTCTAACCTAACCTAAAGCAAGGAGCTGGCAACTTTGCTTGAGGCTTGAGTTACAGTGCATAAAGCAATTTTTGGTAACCTACTGGTACTTTTACCATGGTCTTTTACAAAAGAGAGAGGAGAGAGAGAGAGAGAGAGAATTAAGCAACCGACAACCTACCTACAACTTTTTTTTTTAGTTGGCAAGGGACTAGAGAGAGAGAAAAACTTATAGCTGGAAACAGTAACGAGCGAATGCGCCATATCGTAATTTTCCAACTCCGTATATCGCGACCTTTGTAAACCTCTCTCTCTCGGGGAGGGGTGATGTGCCACATACACGCACACACACACACACACGCACGCACACACATACACACGCGCACGTGCGCGCGCGGGCCAAAATTTTTGAATTTACGGTTGGAAAAATGTTTTTCTATGACATGTTTTCGTTCGAGGCAAATTCGTAGGTAGATATTGTTAAATAAATATTAATATTGTAAATATATATATATACTTATTGTATTTAGTTTTTCGATACCGAAAAGCGACTGTCATATTGTATTTGAAAAAATATTATGCTTTTGCCTGTGGATATCTAGAAAAACGACAATTTCGTTCCCTCTCTCTGTATATGCTATCAACGTTGGCACAATGACACAAATTCAACAAATGCGTAGTCAACCGCACATTTTTTTTTCCTGACAATTTTGTTATCTGACTAGGGCGGAAATGGGTTTTCCGGTGACAGAAAATATGTTGCTCTGTTTCTATACAACCTAACCTAACCCACCCTAACCTAACCTAACCTAACCTAACCTAACCTACTCTAACCTAACCTAACCTAACCTAACCTAACCTAACCTACTCTAACCTAACCTAACCTAACCAGGTCTAACCTAGCCTAAAGCAAGGAGCTGGCAATTTTACTTAAGACTTGCCTTACAGTGCATAAAGCAAGGTTGCCAACCTACTGGTATTTTTGCCATAGCTTTTTACAAAAAAAAGAGAGGAGAGAGTGAGAGGGAAGAGTTAAACAACCGACAGCCGCCAACACCCACCCTAACCTAACCTAACCTAACCTAACCTAACCTAACCTAGGCCGTGTCCGGATTGGCAAGTGCTTTGTCCTGTTTTCTACTGTTGCTCTCGCGTGCCGCCGAAGTCACGTCCAAGTCGTCCGAATCTACATGTCCTCTTGTAGTATGGTTGTTATTTTTCCCACCAGGTGACAGCCCGAATTTTACCTACCGCGCTCTGGGGCGCAGGCGCATTGTACGGAAGCAGAAGGCAGACGCCAAACAAACATGACAATGATTTCTACCTATTTACTACTCATATTAAAAATGTAACATGCTATTTCATCATTTACAATTTTTCTATATTCAGTATTATCGATAAAATGTTAAAGTATAACTGAGTTTTACATCCTCTAATCAGTAAATGTTGTCTGTACAATGTGAAAGTTAGAATATGGCTGCCAAGCACAGGGTCACAGCGAGTTCAAGTGTGCATCTGTCGCGCCCCTCTGCTCTCCCCTCTGACTCCATGTCTGCCACGAATTCGGACAATCGAGGTTGGCTGAGTCCCTGGATGGAACGGTGCTCTAGGTGACATCTGCTGCCGATTTGGATGCGGCCCTAACCTAACCCACCCTAACCTAACCTAACCTAACCTAACCTACTCTAACCTAACCTAACCTAACCTAACCTAACCTAACCTAACCTACTCTAACCTAACCTAACCTAACCTAACCTACTCTAACCTAACCTAACCTAACCTAACCTAACCTAGCCTAACCTAGCCTAAAGCAAGGAGCTGGCAACCTTACTTAAGATTTGCCTTACAGTGCATAAAGCAAGGTTGCCAACCTACTGGTATTTTTGCCATAACCTTTTACAAAAAAAGAGAGAGAGGAGAGAGAGAGAGAGAGATGGAAGAGTTAAACAACCGACAGGCCACCTACAATTTTTTTTTGTCTAACCTAACCTAAAGCAAGGTTGCCAACCTACTGGTATTTTTGCCATGGTTTTTTACAAAAAAAAAGAGAGAGGAGAGAGAGAGGGAAGAGTTAAACAACCGACAGCCCACCTACAGCTTTTTACAAAAAAAAGAGAGAGGAGAGAAAGAGAGGGAAGAGTTAAGCGTATTATCTGTTTTCATGTCAGATTTTACCAACCTGTGAGCTGTAGTGTTTAGGTGACAAGCGACCTGCTCAAATATGAGTTGGCAGCACTGACTTATAAACCTATTGGGTCCTCTTGGCATGTTTTTTTCATGATGTGTTGCTAGGCTATTGAGCATCTTGGCGTATACAATGTATATATTTTGAGAGGGGGGGGTTATGGTTTTTTATGCTGTACGAATACTGGAAGCTTGACAGTGACAACCAACAGAGTAGGTAAACCTACATCCAGGAACTGGCAACACTAGTTTCTGACAGTGAATTTGAAATAAAATATTAAACAAAATACATGAGTAAGCACTGTGAGTACAAATAGTACCAGTGTTGTGCCCCCAACTCCAACTGGACAACTGGGGAAAATAATTGTACAACAATTTGTACCTAATTGTATAATACTTGTACCTAATTGTACAACATATACACAAACATAAAAAAAAAACCTTCCCGCAACTTACTTCATGTACAATTTATATGATTTTACAACTGTGAAAAAAAAACATATGTGTTCTGTATACACATATTTATTCTTATTTTTTGAAGTTAAATAAAAACACATACAACACCCACCCTAACCTAACCTAATCTAACCTAACCTAACCCAACCCAACCCAAACCAACCCAACCTAACCTAACCTAACCTAACCTAACCTAACCTAACCTAACCCACCCTAACCTAACCTAACCTATGCTAGGTTAGCTAATTGTGTCTTCTACAGCTTCACTGTATAGAGGGAAGATGGAAAAAGAGAGCTCTACGGAAACTGACGCTCTTAACAATATTGTATGTTCGTGAAAATTATATATAAATAAGACTTAAGCGTATTATCTGCTTTCATGTCAGATTTTACCAACCTGTGAGCTGTAGTGTTTAGGTGACAAGCGACGTGCTCAAATATGATACTGTTGACAATATTGTATGCCCGTGAAAATTATATATATAAATAAGACTTAAGCGTATTATCTGCTTTCATGTCAGATTTTACCAACCTGTGAGCTGTAGTGTTTAGGTGACAAGCGACCTGCTCAAATATGATACTGTTGACAATATTGTACGTCCGTGAAAATTATATATATAAATAAAACTTAAGCGTATTATCTGCTTTCATGTCAGATTTTACCAACCTGTGAGCTGTAGTGTTTAGGTGACAAGCGACCTACTCAAATATGATACTGTTGACAATATTGTACGTATATTGTATTGTATAGGAGACTAGAAGCATATAATTTGGCGAAAAAAAAAAGAAAATAGTTAAAAAAGTGAACAATTATATTTTGCATTACACAATATTGGATATTAAATAACATACCCCCAAAAAAATTTCTGCATTATGCGTTCTGAAAAAAATTGCCCTACGTGCCAAACTGCTGTGTCAAGTAAATATTTTCAAAAGCACTGTCGTACTTGTGTGCCGGGAAAGCAAATATGTGCGACCAAACTGTGCTCTAAGTGTGGAAAAAAATATTTCTATTGCCAACTTCAAGTTGTTTTTTTTTTTGACACGTATATATATTATTATTTTTTTAACAGAGGAAGAAAGTCCGTGCTTCGGAAAACGCGATGATGTGCGTAATGATATTTTTCTTCTCCTGCTCAGACTTGTACCAATCTACTGTGTACCGTCTTCTTCCCTGCATTGCCTCGTCCAGTTTGTCCAACCTCTTGTTTAATTTTTCCCCTGTAGCCGAAAGCAGAATGTTAAGATCACCACACCTCAGGCTGCTGATCTCCCGAAGATGGTTCTTGAGAACCATTTCACAAGGGATGTGAAATTCCGGCGTTGTTTTTGCTATGATTACAAGTTTTTCTATATTCTTACAATCTCCGTTTACTGCGTGTTTAAATATTTTACATAGTAGCTCGGGCGGCAAATCAGTTATACGAGACATGTTGTTATTATTATTATTTTTTACTCTATGTTATTTATATACCCTACCCCAATTTTTGTTTCGCGTTCATGGCGATGGTGGTAGAGTGCCACACACGTAAATTTGCTGTTGCGTAGAAACGAATTTTCGTCTCGTCTCCCTCTCTCTTAGCATCATGTGTTCTACCCTGCTCGATAATCTTCGCTATTGTTGCCATATTGTTATTCTATTCCTGGACACACTCGCGCAAATATTATTGAAAACAATTGAATAGCGCTCCAGCTCGCGGTTCGGTAGGGACGCTAATGTGGCAATATAGCACGGCGTAGTGCTTGCTTTTTTTATGCAGTGCATGTTTATTGGCTAGCTAGTAACTAGTGTTGCCAACTGTAATAATGAAGCACTATTTCTGTCATGGAAGGGGAAAAGGCAGGTAAAGTGCCGGTGAGTTTTGTTGGATTTGAAGCACCATATTTTTATTTTATACTAAGTATTTGACCGGTTTGATGTTGTGTGCGTGTATTGCGTGTGTGTATGTAAAAGTGTGTGTTTGCTAATGAATGTTAAATTCCATAATGCCTCCAGTTCTGTCGAAATTTAAATTAAAAAAAACTTGCATAGCCAAGCTCGGGAAATTCTAAGCATCTGCCGCCACCTCCCAGGGAGGCAAAATGACTAGCGCCGGCCCTGGTTCATAACAAAAGAAAAAGCCGCGCAGCTTATCGTCTAGTGGCAGTATATGTACTTGTTATTGTTGTGGAAGCCGGCATTTTTTGTAAATGTACAACAAAGGCAACCGACTGTTGCCGATCTCAGAGAGGAAATAATAATACTGCTTCAGGAGGAGTGTTATGGTGCAATTGTAGCGGTTTAACACGTTGGCATGTTATTATCTGCTGTTGCAGTTCCATACCAGTGTATACGGGTTTTGGAAGTGAAAAGTTAGAACGCCACCAGTGCATTAATGCAATGAAAAATAATATATATATTTTTTTATTTTGTTTGAAATCACTCAAATATATTTCGCCTCGGAAATAAAACCACTCGATGATTGTCGTGAAAATTCAGTCGTTGTGTTCGACGACGCCATCCTGGAAAATCAAAATGAAATTCGCAACTAAGGAATAAGGAATCGTATGAAGAAGTCTTCTTTGCAGCATTTTTGGTAATTTTACTTATGTGGTAGTTCATATTTTGCGAATTTTTAGTCCATATGTATGTAGGTACATACAAAGTCACTTGTTAGTACATATTAATCCTAGTCCTGGTATAATGCATGACGTTTAAAACTCAACGTTACATAGACCTGAATTTTCTATTTTTATTGTTGTACGTAACAGCTGTGCATCGGCGCACTGCAGCGATTTTTCTATCTGCTCCATTAGCAACACTGCTTTTTTAGTTGTTTCGCGCATCGCACGGCAGAATTATCTGCGCTGGACTCTACCCAGTGCGGCGACCCGTTCACCCAGTGATGCGTTTCTGCTCACGAACCTTTCGAAAGCTGCGTGCTCTAACTTTCTGTCTGTTTCGTGACGTGCATCCAGATCCGTCTGCGTGGTGTTGTAAGCAATGTCGTGATTTTTGCATGCGGCGTCCAACGGATTCACACCCTTGTCCCCTCTCTCCAATTTTTTCTCGAGTTTGGTACCCGGTCCGCAGTACTGGTAGCCAGGTAAATGCATCTGAAAAGGTAACTTGTTACCTTTTGAGAACAGGCACCTGTACGTGTTCTCGAAAAGTTTGGAGCAATCCAAATACCAGCAACTGATGAAACTGTACGATGGTCTGGACATTGCAACGTTCGCCTCGGAAATAAAACCACTCGACGATTGTCGTGAAAATTCAGTCGTTGTGTTCGACGACGCCATCCTGGAAAATCAAAATGAAATTCGCAACTTTTTCACGCAAGGTCGTCACAAAAAAAATGGATTGCTTCTACCTAGCTCAAACGTTTTCCAAAATTCCAAAACAGTTACTACGCGACAACGCTAATTTCATATGTTTGTTTCGTCAAGATCATACCAACCTCAAGCACGCGTACGATGACTACGTAGGCGGAGACATGAACTACAATCAATTTTCGGAACGTTACTGCTCTACTTGCTGGAACGGTGACGATTTCGGATTCGCGACGATCGACATGACGAGGAAACCCAACGACGGAAAATACAGAAACAAAATCAACGACTTTCTAAACGTTGCAACGTTGTGAGAAACGACGTTTATAAATATACGTTTAAACGTTTAAACGTATATTTATAAACGTCGTTTCTCACAACGTTGCAACGTTTAGAAAGTCGTTGATTTTGTTTCTGTATTTTCCGTCGTTGGGTTTCCTCGTCATGTCGATCGTCGCGAATCCGAAATCGTCACCGTTCCAGCAAGTAGAGCAGTAACGTTCCGAAAATTGATTGTAGTTCATGTCTCCGCCTACGTAGTCATCGTACGCGTGCTTGAGGTTGGTATGATCTTGACGAAACAAACATATGAAATTAGCGTTGTCGCGTAGTAACTGTTTTGGAATTTTGGAAAACGTTTGAGCTAGGTAGAAGCAATCCATTTTTTTTGTGACGACCTTGCGTGAAAAAGTTGCGAATTTCATTTTGATTTTCCAGGATGGCGTCGTCGAACACAACGACTGAATTTTCACGACAATCGTCGAGTGGTTTTATTTCCGAGGCGAACGTTGCAATGTCCAGACCATCGTACAGTTTCATCAGTTGCTGGTATTTGGATTGCTCCAAACTTTTCGAGAACACGTACAGGTGCCTGTTCTCAAAAGGTAACAAGTTACCTTTTCAGATGCATTTACCTGGCTACCAGTACTGCGGACCGGGTACCAAACTCGAGAAAAAATTGGAGAGAGGGGACAAGGGTGTGAATCCGTTGGACGCCGCATGCAAAAATCACGACATTGCTTACAACACCACGCAGACGGATCTGGATGCACGTCACGAAACAGACAGAAAGTTAGAGCACGCAGCTTTCGAAAGGTTCGTGAGCAGAAACGCATCACTGGGTGAACGGGTCGCCGCACTGGGTAGAGTCCAGCGCAGATAATTCTGCCGTGCGATGCGCGAAACAACTAAAAAAGCAGTGTTGCTAATGGAGCAGATAGAAAAATCGCTGCAGTGCGCCGATGCACAGCTGTTACGTACAACAATAAAAATAGAAAATTCAGGTCTATGTAACGTTGAGTTTTAAACGTCATGCATTATACCAGGACTAGGATTAATATGTACTAACAAGTGACTTTGTATGTACCTACATACATATGGACTAAAAATTCGCAAAATATGAACTACCACATAAGTAAAATTACCAAAAATGCTGCAAAGAAGACTTCTTCATACGATTCCTTATTCCTTAGTTGCGAATTTCATTTTGATTTTCCAGGATGGCGTCGTCGAACACAACGACTGAATTTTCACGACAATCATCGAGTGGTTTTATTTCCGAGGCGAAATATATTTGAGTGATTTCAAACAAAATAAAAAAATATATATATTATTTTTCATTGCATTAATGCACTGGTGGCGTTCTAACTTTTCACTTCCAAAACCCGTATACACTGGTATGGAACTGCAACAGCAGATAATAACATGCCAACGTGTTAAACCGCTACAATTGCACCATAACACTCCTCCTGAAGCAGTATTATTATTTCCTCTCTGAGATCGGCAACAGTCGGTTGCCTTTGTTGTACATTTACAAAAAATGCCGGCTTCCACAACAATAACAAGTACATATACTGCCACTAGACGATAAGCTGCGCGGCTTTTTCTTTTGTTATGAACCAGGGCCGGCGCTAGTCATTTTGCCTCCCTGGGAGGTGGCGGCAGATGCTTAGAATTTCCCGAGCTTGGCTATGCAAGTTTTTTTTAATTTAAATTTCGACAGAACTGGAGGCATTATGGAATTTAACATTCATTAGCAAACACACACTTTTACATACACACACGCAATACACGCACACAACATCAAACCGGTCAAATACTTAGTATAAAATAAAAATATGGTGCTTCAAATCCAACAAAACTCACCGGCACTTTACCTGCCTTTTCCCCTTCCATGACAGAAATAGTGCTTCATTATTACAGTTGGCAACACTAGTTACTAGCTAGCCAATAAACATGCACTGCATAAAAAAAGCAAGCACTACGCCGTGCTATATTGCCACATTAGCGTCCCTACCGAACCGCGAGCTGGAGCGCTATTCAATTGTTTTCAATAATATTTGCGCGAGTGTGTCCAGGAATAGAATAACAATATGGCAACAATAGCGAAGATTATCGAGCAGGGTAGAACACATGATGCTAAGAGAGAGGGAGACGAGACGAAAATTCGTTTCTACGCAACAGCAAATTTACGTGTGTGGCACTCTACCACCATCGCCATGAACGCGAAACAAAAATTGGGGTAGGGTATATAAATAACATAGAGTAAAAAATAATAATAATAACAACATGTCTCGTATAACTGATTTGCCGCCCGAGCTACTATGTAAAATATTTAAACACGCAGTAAACGGAGATTGTAAGAATATAGAAAAACTTGTAATCATAGCAAAAACAACGCCGGAATTTCACATCCCTTGTGAAATGGTTCTCAAGAACCATCTTCGGGAGATCAGCAGCCTGAGGTGTGGTGATCTTAACATTCTGCTTTCGGCTACAGGGGAAAAATTAAACAAGAGGTTGGACAAACTGGACGAGGCAATGCAGGGAAGAAGACGGTACACAGTAGATTGGTACAAGTCTGAGCAGGAGAAGAAAAATATCATTACGCACATCATCGCGTTTTCCGAAGCACGGACTTTCTTCCTCTGTTAAAAAAATAATAATATATATACGTGTCAAAAAAAAAAACAACTTGAAGTTGGCAATAGAAATATTTTTTTCCACACTTAGAGCACAGTTTGGTCGCACATATTTGCTTTCCCGGCACACAAGTACGACAGTGCTTTTGAAAATATTTACTTGACACAGCAGTTTGGCACGTAGGGCAATTTTTTTCAGAACGCATAATGCAGAGATTTTTTGGGGGGTATGTTATTTAATATCCAATATTGTGTAATGCAAAATATAATTGTTCACTTTTTTAACTATTTTCTTTTTTTTTTCGCCAAATTATATGCTTCTAGTCTCCTATACAATACAATATACGTACAATATTGTCAACAGTATCATATTTGAGTAGGTCGCTTGTCACCTAAACACTACAGCTCACAGGTTGGTAAAATCTGACATGAAAGCAGATAATACGCTTAAGTTTTATTTATATATATAATTTTCACGGACGTACAATATTGTCAACAGTATCATATTTGAGCAGGTCGCTTGTCACCTAAACACTACAGCTCACAGGTTGGTAAAATCTGACATGAAAGCAGATAATACGCTTAAGTCTTATTTATATATATAATTTTCACGGGCATACAATATTGTCAACAGTATCATATTTGAGCACGTCGCTTGTCACCTAAACACTACAGCTCACAGGTTGGTAAAATCTGACATGAAAGCAGATAATACGCTTAAGTCTTATTTATATATAATTTTCACGAACATACAATATTGTTAAGAGCGTCAGTTTCCGTAGAGCTCTCTTTTTCCATCTTCCCTCTATACAGTGAAGCTGTAGAAGACACAATTAGCTAACCTAGCATAGGTTAGGTTAGGTTAGGGTGGGTTAGGTTAGGTTAGGTTAGGTTAGGTTAGGTTAGGTTAGGTTGGGTTGGGTTGGGTTGGGTTGGGTTAGGTTAGGTTAGATTAGGTTAGGTTAGGGTGGGTGTTGTATGTGTTTTTATTTAACTTCAAAAAATAAGAATAAATATGTGTATACAGAACACATATGTTTTTTTTTCACAGTTGTAAAATCATATAAATTGTACATGAAGTAAGTTGCGGGAAGGTTTTTTTTTTATGTTTGTGTATATGTTGTACAATTAGGTACAAGTATTATACAATTAGGTACAAATTGTTGTACAATTATTTTCCCCAGTTGTCCAGTTGGAGTTGGGGGCACAACACTGGTACTATTTGTACTCACCGTGCTTACTCATGTATTTTGTTTAATATTTTATTTCAAATTCACTGTCAGAAACTAGTGTTGCCAGTTCCTGGATGTAGGTTTACCTACTCTGTTGGTTGTCACTGTCAAGCTTCCAGTATTCGTACAGCATAAAAAACCATAACCCCCCCCCCTCTCAAAATATATACATTGTATACGCCAAGATGCTCAATAGCCTAGCAACACATCATGAAAAAAACATGCCAAGAGGACCCAATAGGTTTATAAGTCAGTGCTGCCAACTCATATTTGAGCAGGTCGCTTGTCACCTAAACACTACAGCTCACAGGTTGGTAAAATCTGACATGAAAACAGATAATACGCTTAACTCTTCCCTCTCTTTCTCTCCTCTCTCTTTTTTTTTGTAAAAAGCTGTAGGTGGGCTGTCGGTTGTTTAACTCTTCCCTCTCTCTCTCCTCTCTCTTTTTTTTTGTAAAAAACCATGGCAAAAATACCAGTAGGTTGGCAACCTTGCTTTAGGTTAGGTTAGACAAAAAAAAATTGTAGGTGGCCTGTCGGTTGTTTAACTCTTCCATCTCTCTCTCTCTCTCTCCTCTCTCTCTTTTTTTGTAAAAGGTTATGGCAAAAATACCAGTAGGTTGGCAACCTTGCTTTATGCACTGTAAGGCAAATCTTAAGTAAGGTTGCCAGCTCCTTGCTTTAGGCTAGGTTAGGCTAGGTTAGGTTAGGTTAGGTTAGGTTAGGTTAGAGTAGGTTAGGTTAGGTTAGGTTAGGTTAGAGTAGGTTAGGTTAGGTTAGGTTAGGTTAGGTTAGGTTAGGTTAGAGTAGGTTAGGTTAGGTTAGGTTAGGTTAGGGTGGGTTAGGTTAGGGCCGCATCCAAATCGGCAGCAGATGTCACCTAGAGCACCGTTCCATCCAGGGACTCAGCCAACCTCGATTGTCCGAATTCGTGGCAGACATGGAGTCAGAGGGGAGAGCAGAGGGGCGCGACAGATGCACACTTGAACTCGCTGTGACCCTGTGCTTGGCAGCCATATTCTAACTTTCACATTGTACAGACAACATTTACTGATTAGAGGATGTAAAACTCAGTTATACTTTAACATTTTATCGATAATACTGAATATAGAAAAATTGTAAATGATGAAATAGCATGTTACATTTTTAATATGAGTAGTAAATAGGTAGAAATCATTGTCATGTTTGTTTGGCGTCTGCCTTCTGCTTCCGTACAATGCGCCTGCGCCCCAGAGCGCGGTAGGTAAAATTCGGGCTGTCACCTGGTGGGAAAAATAACAACCATACTACAAGAGGACATGTAGATTCGGACGACTTGGACGTGACTTCGGCGGCACGCGAGAGCAACAGTAGAAAACAGGACAAAGCACTTGCCAATCCGGACACGGCCTAGGTTAGGTTAGGTTAGGTTAGGTTAGGTTAGGTTAGGGTGGGTGTTGGCGGCTGTCGGTTGTTTAACTCTTCCCTCTCACTCTCTCCTCTCTTTTTTTTGTAAAAAGCTATGGCAAAAATACCAGTAGGTTGGCAACCTTGCTTTATGCACTGTAAGGCAAGTCTTAAGTAAAATTGCCAGCTCCTTGCTTTAGGCTAGGTTAGACCTGGTTAGGTTAGGTTAGGTTAGAGTAGGTTAGGTTAGGTTAGGTTAGGTTAGGTTAGGTTAGAGTAGGTTAGGTTAGGTTAGGTTAGGTTAGGTTAGGGTGGGTTAGGTTAGGTTGTATAGAAACAGAGCAACATATTTTCTGTCACCGGAAAACCCATTTCCGCCCTAGTCAGATAACAAAATTGTCAGGAAAAAAAAATGTGCGGTTGACTACGCATTTGTTGAATTTGTGTCATTGTGCCAACGTTGATAGCATATACAGAGAGAGGGAACGAAATTGTCGTTTTTCTAGATATCCACAGGCAAAAGCATAATATTTTTTCAAATACAATATGACAGTCGCTTTTCGGTATCGAAAAACTAAATACAATAAGTATATATATATATTTACAATATTAATATTTATTTAACAATATCTACCTACGAATTTGCCTCGAACGAAAACATGTCATAGAAAAACATTTTTCCAACCGTAAATTCAAAAATTTTGGCCCGCGCGCGCACGTGCGCGTGTGTATGTGTGTGCGTGCGTGTGTGTGTGTGTGTGCGTGTATGTGGCACATCACCCCTCCCCGAGAGAGAGAGGTTTACAAAGGTCGCGATATACGGAGTTGGAAAATTACGATATGGCGCATTCGCTCGTTACTGTTTCCAGCTATAAGTTTTTCTCTCTCTCTAGTCCCTTGCCAACTAAAAAAAAAAGTTGTAGGTAGGTTGTCGGTTGCTTAATTCTCTCTCTCTCTCTCTCTCCTCTCTCTTTTGTAAAAGACCATGGTAAAAGTACCAGTAGGTTACCAAAAATTGCTTTATGCACTGTAACTCAAGCCTCAAGCAAAGTTGCCAGCTCCTTGCTTTAGGTTAGGTTAGACCAAGAAGAAAAGGCTGTAGGTAGGCTGTCGGTTGCTTAATTCTCTCTCTCTCTCTCTCTCCTCCCTCTTTTGTAAAAAGCCATGGTAAAAGTACCAGTAGGTTACCAACCTTGCTTTATGCACTGTAAAACAAGCCTCAAGCAAAGTTGCCAGCTCCTTGCTTTAGGTTAGGTTAGACCAAGACAAAAACCTTGGTGATTTTTTTTGAGTAAGATGTTGGCAACACTGCGAGTTTTACTTTCGGTTGCAGAACTCTCAAGCAAGATTGCCAGCTCCTTGCTTTAGGCTAGGTTAGACCCAAAAAAAAAACCTTGGTGATTTTTTCGAGTAAGCAGTTGGCAACACTGCCAGAAAATGGGGCTCATGCCTTACGAGACAAATCCATTAAGGCGAGCACACCACTTCAGCTCACCAATAGAGGTTGGTGAACCGGCTTAATTGGACTACTGCTCTTTAACACTATACACTTCTACACGCAGCAATAAAGTTGGTTGATTGGTTGATTTGGTGTTTTAAGTCCACTTTATGCACAGTAAGGGTAATCGGGACTGGACCTACAGGTTAAAGTGGAATCCGAACCACTATGTGCCTTCACCAGGTATCGACCCCGGGACCCCTTGATTACGAGACACAGCAATGAAGTTAAATGATTATTAGATGAGAGTCTCATCTTGAGACGAGCACAATAGAGAACACCCGAAAAATCGTAAAGTGAAACAATTTGAAATGCCTGTGTGTGCTGGAGTGGGGTGAGAGTAGAGTCTCGTGCGCATGTTTTCATGCAAATAGTTTACTAACTTAATTAATTATAACATGGACATAACTGCAACAGGATCGAGAGAGTAAGATTGAACGGAAAGGATTAAGTAAGTCCATCTACCTTCCGAGATCAGATGAGTTCAACATTGAACTAAAAAGAAATTGAGATGTTCGTCGACCACAAAGCGGAACAATTTCCTATTTGTGCCTCACAACTTTCTCTCGATTTCTTGCCATAAAATGTTCCTCGCGAGCAGTGGCGGCGATTAGAGAGGAGGGGGGCTGTTGCCCCTCACTTTTTACTACTTTTGTCCCCGTACTATGCTAAACCTTATCTACCGTGCGTCCATTTCGATCTTCAGCCGAGAGATCGGGAGAAGCGTGGCGGGCGGCGCCGACGGAGATGACGACATTTGCGGCCTGTAATGCCCGCTTATTTTTATAGACATATGCAGACATTTATATAAATATTGCAAAACGAGCACTAAATAATACGCAAAAGTTCTTCTGTAATTCATCCAAGTTCTGCTCTTATATACACAAATAAATACGTTATAGAAACGATGTTAAGAGCCACAGATAATAAAGCATTTTAATCATAGTTTTGACCAGTAACGTCCTGCTTAAGTTCATATCCTTGAAAGAGTTTTGTGGCCATGGGAATCGTTTGGAGGTTTCGAATGTGCAACACTGTATCATGATTACGCTGCAGACGAAACCGTTAAAAGTGAATGGTTTTCGTGAGCTTCCTTGCAATCCGAAATATCCGAGCTCGAGTTTCTTTGTTCCTTCGCGACTAGATGAAGACAGAGATGAAATTATAGGTGATTATCAATGTGGATTTAAACGTAACAGATCAACTACAGATCGAATTTTTCACATTAGACAGACACCTGAAAAAAAGTGGGAATGTAATAAAAATGTATATTAGCTATTCATTGATTTCAAAAAAGCATATGATTAGGTCAAAAGAGATAAACTATATAATATATTAGTAGAGTTTTGAATACCTAACAAGCTTGTTAGTATGACAAGAGTATGCACTAGTGAAACAGAAAGTAAAATTCGTGTGGGTATTATTGTGTCTGACAAATTTATAATTCATGATGGGTTAAAACAAGGAGATGCATTATCTCCATTGCTCTTTAATTTTGCTTTAGAATATGCTGTTAGGAAGGTAAAATAAACTAAAGAAGGACTAAAATTAAATGGTGTGACTCAGTTGTTAGCATATGCAGATGATGTAGACTTATTAGGGGATGATACAATTAAGAATAATGCTAAAATATTTTTCAAAACTGCTAGAGATATAGGTTTGGAAGTTAACAAAGATAATACTAAATATATGCTTACAGGCCGAAACCAAGTGTTAGGTAATAATCAAAATCTAATTATTGATAACAACTCATTTGAACCAGTTTCCATATTCAAGTACTCAGGAATAATATTAACAAGTGACAATTATATTAAAGAGAAAATAAAAAGTAGGCTTAATTCAAGAAATGCATGTTACTTCTCTCTTCATAAACTTTTGTCTTCTCGTTTAATATCTAAGAAACTAAAAGTTAAAATATACAAAAGAGTAATTTTGCCTGTAGTATTATATGGGTGTGAAACTTGGTCCCTTACATTGAAAGAATAGCATAAATTGAGAGGATTTAAAAATAAGATCCTGAGGAAAATATCTGGACCTAAAAGGGATGAGGAGACAGGTGAGTGGAGAAGGTTACATAATTTAGAACTACATAATTTAGAACTACATAATTTGTATTCATGTCCATATATTATTAGAATAATTAAATCAAGAAGACTTAGGTGGGCAGGCCATGTGGCACGAATCGGAGAGGAAAGAGGAGTTTACAGGATTCTTGTTGGGAAACCTGTAGGAAGTTCAAGACGAAGATGGAGGGACAACGTTGAGATAGACCTGAAGGAAATCGGTAGGGATGGAAAAGAGTATATAGATCTTGCTCAAGATAGGGACAGATGGAAGGCCTGTGTTGCTGCAGCCATGAACCTTCGGATTTAAGAAGGCTAGAGAGTTAGTTAGTTAGTTATTAAGAGGCAAGATTTCATTTTAAAAAATAAAAATGTTATCTAATGATGGGGTATTATCTCGGGAAAATGTATTATAAATCCTTCCCGATGAACACTTCAGAATTTTTCCGATCCCATTTTTGTAACTCTTAATTAAAATTCTCAAAACATTTATACAATTTTGGTTTCTCACTAAGAAACAGCATTTCATACGAAACTGCAGGGAAGACGTTACGGAATGACTGAGGTTTGGTACCTTAGAATCAATCGAAGTATGAAATGTTTGCGAGTGTTTAATAGACGACAGTGAAATGTGCATTTTTATGTGACATAATATTGAGGCAATTATGAGAACATTAAACATAATATAAAAGTTTATTATTCTTATATTATTACATATGCAACTATATTTTATATGTAAGATGAAAATATATAATATAGTTTGTTAATAGTCTCCATTGGAAGGCGCACTGTGTGGTTTCTATTAAAAAATAACCCACAACCTTGTGTGTAAGTTTAGCCGTGGTGTAAGAAATTGCACCCGAAGGAGGTAGCATTAACATTTGCCACCCAACAAGGGGCTCTAGAATTGTGAAGCACCTAGTGAAGCAAGATAAAGCGAAAGGATAAAGCAGTTGATTTGAAAATGGATACAAATGCCAAAGCGAAAAGCCACAAGACAACTTTAGCTGCTGCAATGAGGAAGGAACCTGGGCTGGGTTACCTTCCCAGTGGCAGAGCTGCATGCCACCAGGCGCGTCCCCAGGTTGCGGATAGGGGAACGGCCAGCAGATATGTTGGCTAGCTGGAAACAGTCGCGGACAAGCAGCAGCAGGATTGGAGGAGGCAGTGAGATGTGGAGTGGCAACTGCATCTCGGTAAATGCTGAAAGTCTCCGAAGAAAATCCTGCGATGTGGCGAGGAGAGCCGCCACTAAATAAGCTCAGCTACTGCTGCCTTGCAGTAAGGGGAGGGATCCCCAAAGGCTAAGGGAAGGAAACCCTGACAGAAAACCGAGGGGCAGGAAGGACTCCGAAGGCACGCTAATGCCAACCTACCTAGGGGAGAAAACCCTATACAAATCCTGGTCCTCCAGGTTGGGGGTTGGGCGTGGGGCCGACAACCCCACCCTGGAAAAAAATAAAACCGTTGTGACACCAATGCAACAGCCTCGGATGATGGATGGACGTAATGGAATTCGAACCTGGCGATATTTACGGACTAATGATTTATCACTTGCAACATGGAATGTCAGGACTTTGTTAAGACCTGGGAAAATGAATGAAGTGTCAAACGAGATATTAAAATTTAGGTATGATCTGGTTGCACTTCAGGAAATTAGATGGCAGGGACAAGGAAGAATTGATAAGCCAGGGTAAACATTATTTTATAGTGGACCAGAGAGGAGGACCGGACAATTCGGTGTAGGCTTTATAATAACCAAAAAGATGAGAAAAAGTCTTATGGAATTTGAAGCAATTAATGAAAGGATGTGTAGAATACGGTTGAGAGGAAGATTTAGAAACATAACAATTATAAATGCACATGCGCCTACAGAAGAGAAAGATGAGAACGAGAAAGAAGAGTTCTATGACAATCTGGAACAAGCATGTGGAAAGATCCAAAAGTATGATATGGTAACCGTATTGGGCGACTTTAATGCTCAGATAGGAAAGGACAAGAATCAACAAGGGGTTTCAGGGCGGCATACTCTACATGCAGAAAACAATGAGAATGGGAACCTTCTTTGCCAGTTTGCTGTCAGGAACAACATGATCATAACAAGTACCTGTTTCGAACATAAAAGAATTCACTTAGGAACATGGAAGGCACCTAATGGAACAATAAGCCAGATTGATCATATACTGGTTAATGCACGTCATGCCTCATCATTTATTGACGTGAGAAGCTGCAGAGGGCCCAATTGTGATAGCGACCACTACCTGGTAAAATTAGTAATGAGGGAAAAATTGATAGCGGTGCAAAGAAACGAGATGGCCAAGAGAAAGAAGTGGAATATGAAAAAATGAAAGACGAAGAAGTAATTAGTGAATATGTAAGTAAGGTACAGAGTAAACTGAAGGAGAAAGAGAATAACAGACATCGAGTGGTTGAGGAGGAATGGGAAATAATAGAAGGAGTGATAAAGGAGGCAGCACAAGAAACTTTTGGAGAAGAGAAAACTAAAAGGAATGAGTGGTTTGATGAAGAGTGCATACAGGTTATAGATGAGAAGAATAAAGCTAGAGAGAGAATGCTACAGAGGGAAACTCGAAGTAATACTGAGAGGTATAAAGAACTAAGAAGGAAAGCACATAGGGTATGCAAGGAAAAGAAGAAAATGATGTATAAAAAGAAGATGCAAGAAATAGAAGAACTAAATCAGCAAAGTGAAATAAGAAAATTCTATAGAGCTATAAATAGAATGAGAATAGGATTTGAGCCAAGAATAGAAGTATGTAAGGATAAGAATGGGAAAGTAATTGTAGAAGAGAATCAGATACTCAATAGATGGGCAGAGCACTTTAAAGAGATTTTGAATAAAGTGGAAGACCAAGAAGAAGAAGAGCAGTATAATAGGAATATACAAAATAGGGATGGTCATGAGGTACAAGTACCTAGTATTAAAGACGTTGAATTTGTAATGAAGAAAATGAGTAATAATAGAGTTCCAGGCGAGGATGAGGTGATAATTGAACTTATCAAACTTGGTGGTAACGCATTGTTGGCAGCAATACATAGATTGATTGTAATGATATGGGAAAATGAAACAATGCCACATAAATGGAAATCTGGAATAATATGCCCAATTTATAAGAAAGGTGATAAATTGATATGCGGAAATTACAGAGGCATCACACTTCTTAGTGTGGTCTATAAGATCTTGTCAGGATTGATCAGTGAGAGAATAAAATGTTACACAGAAGATATACTGGGAGAGTACCAATGTGGATTTCGCCCTGGCAGAAGCACTACTGATCAGATTTTTATAATTAGACAGATGATGGAAAAGTTTTATGAACATGATGTGGATTTGCATTTTTTATTTGTTGACTTCAGGCAGGCTTTTGACAGTGTTAATCGAAATGAACTGTTTAAGGGTCATTCCATGTCAAATCATCCAGAATTTTGTGAAAATGTCACCCACCATCCCCGATTTTGATGAAATTCGGTATGCTTATAAAACTTTTCATGCTGATTACAAAAATGACAACTTTTTTAAAATTGGTAAAGGGGTTCAGAAGTTAGGCGCTTTTTAAGATCTCCGTGTACGCCACATCCGGCTCCACTTTGAATGACACGCATTAGGTTATAAACGGTCGTATCTTCCCTCGGTTTTGCCGTAGAAACTTCAGGTTTGTTTTCTTTTGTTCAGAATAGTATAAGCTTTCATTTAAATAACGTTTCAGATGAATGCATCAGTAAACATGTATTTTTATATATAGTTTTATGTATTTTTTTAGAAAAATAAATGACTAACTTTAAGAACGAATTTCATGCAATGCCCCCCCTTCAATTTCCCCCCAATTTTATATGTAGGTAGCTCAGAGTGTGTACTAATGCCTGATGAAAAAATTGGGATGGGCGGTTCAGAGACAGGGTCATAAAAAAATCATTTACATAAAATGACATTAAAAGTAAATCTTATTAAAAATGCTTAGGTATTTAGCACAAAGCCTGAAGTACAATACGTTTCAAGTTACAATATTCAAAATTTATGTTCACTAAGCATAGGCGTAACCTGGCGGGGGCAAAGGGAAGCACTTGCCCCCTCCAAAATTTATAGATTAATTTTAAAATTTGCAAGTAATAATTACAGTGGAACCCCGATTTAAGTTCCTCGATTTTACATTTTCCTTCATTTTGCATTCAATCTTGATAGTCTGGTTAGAAATGTTCCATGATTTTATATTTTCCCGCGTATTAAGTTTTTTCAGCTTGGTCTCCTGCATAACGTAAAATTGAGGTTCCACTGTATCTAAGTTAGTTTCAACAGTCTTCATTTTTTTAAATTTTATATATTATGTAATTATATACATAATTATTATTAACATTCCCAAGTTTAGCAAATTTATCTTCGAGAACATTCTTTTTGTGCATTTTATCTCAATATGGAAGTTATTTTTTGGCTACTCTTCATGGGGATACGTAATATGAAGTAAGAAATAATACTACACATTTGTGCTGATTGATGTTTTTTCAAATGAAGCTTTTTCGCCGCATACCACAGTATATATCATTGTGACGGGGTGGTTGGAACAGTAAAAATACTTGAAAGACTTCTATAGTATAAAGCAACAAGTACGGCAATTATGTAGAAGTAGTATTCAAGGCATAAATTTCTTAGTAATCATGTATGGTGAAATGATAACAACCCACAGTACAATGTGTCAGCGATTGCAAAGTACTACAACAGTACCAGGAAGTATGCACTATTTTGAACTTACAGGTTCCGTAAGTTACTTTTTACAAGTAACTGAGTTACAGTCAATCATTAAAAAAGTTACTCAGTTATTGTTACTGGTACTTTGAAAGAAACTGAGTTTCTTTTACAGTTACTGTAACAGTAACGTGCTGTTAATGATCATCGATTTGTGTAAACGTTACACAAAATCAATGATCAAGAAGACTTCCATGTTTTACTTATGTTTCTAGTACATAATATGTATTCATATATTTACATTATTACTGCTAATAAATGATGGAAAACACAGTCAACTTTGCTTGAACGATTATAATTAAAAATCATTTGTGTGCTGACAACGGTATTTTGAATATGGTGTCATTGATTCCACTTGCACCTATTTCTTTCTCCTCCATTCCAAGTTCAACAATATCCAAAGATCCACTCCCTCGACAATGACTTTTTCCTAGCTGGACAACAACATTCCAAACGAACGCAGCAGTCTACCAAAAACAATGGAGTTTTCACATGCAATTAGAAATGAATTACAGTAAAGCGTGGATGTTCTAAATTTAGCATGCAACAAAGTATAGCTTCCTTGCCAGCAATTCCAAGTAAATCCTTTCACGTAGCATCCGGAGAAGGTACATATTTTATTATTATAGTATGGAACAGAATTGTCCAATTTAGCTATTTCCCTACTGCAAAAAGTAACTCTGTTACCGTTGTTAACGTTACAGGTACTTACTTTTAAAAGTAACTAGTTACAGTTAGAATTCCTAAATAAAAAGTAACTGTACTTGTAACTTTGAAACTAGTTACTTCGAAACACTAGTTGTTTAACAGTCAGAGCCAAAATAGTAAGTGCTGATGTGATATGTTTTGTATAACTGTATGGTTTCACTTCTGTGAAGAAGTGGCTTTCGAATTCCAACAGTGAACAGTTATGTAGTAGCATGTGTGTGCGTGACTCAAACTTGTTTGTAGGATTGCTTCAAAGTCCACGTGAAAATTGCGATGCAGCTATTAAATTCTTGCATCCACTTGATCCATCAACTTCCCACTACTGGCCAAAAAGTATGCTGTGTCCAGTGGACATTAACAATACAAATGGATGAACATATGTACTTAGTGATAAGTCAAATACTTTAGTGTGTGTGAAATGGTCAAAATATCCATCTAAAATGTGAACGGCACAATTTATAGTACATGAAATTTTGGCAATGCATAAAGTACAATTTTTAGATACTATCTTAATGGGTCACTTGAAACTTTCTTTGGGTTGAGATAATCGCAAAGTTATCCATCGCATAAAAATAGTGTCCAGGATTATTTGATAAATACATTTGAAAAATCACAATTATTACTCTTTATTCGTTTGTTCCTCAAGTGCCAGGAGGATCACAAAATATATTTAACTTATAAATTTTGGAGGGGGCAAGTGCTTCCCTTTGCCCCCGCCAGGTTACGCCTATGCTTAGTGAACATAAATTTTGAATATTGTAACTTGAAACGTATTGTACTTCAGGCTTTGTGCTAAATACATAAGCATTTTTAATAAGATTTACTTTTAATGTCATTTTATGTAAATGATTTTTTTATCACCCTGTCTCTGAACCGCCCATCCCAATTTTTTCATCAGGCATTAGTACACACTCTGAGCTACCTACATATAAAATTGGGGAGAAATTGAAGAGGGGGCATTGCATGAAATTTGTTCTTAAAGTTAGTCATTTATTTTTCTAAAAAATACATAAAACTATATATAAAATACATGTTTACTGATGCATTCATCTGAAACGTTATTTAAATGAAAGCTTATACTATTCTGAACAAATGAAAACAAACCTGAAGTTTCTACGGCAAACCCGAGGGAAGATACGATCGTTTATAACCTAATGCGTGTCATTCAAAGTGGAGCCGGATGTGGCGTACACGGAGATCTTAAAAAGTGCGTAACTTCTGAACCCCTTGACCAATTTTTAAAAAGTTGTCATTTTTGTAATCAGCATGAAAAGTTCTATAAGCATACCGAATTTCATCAAAATCGGGGATGGTGGGTGACATGGCCTGGATGAATTGACGTGGAATGACCCTTAAGGTACTTGAAGAGTATAATATTCCCATCAAAATAATAAGACTAATAAGAATGACTATGAGTGGTACTAAGGCACGAGTGAAAGTTTGTAGTAAACTGAGTGAAGAGTTTAAATTCAATACAGGAGTGAAACAAGGGGATGGCCTTTCGGCAGTATTATTTAATCTAGCATTGCACAAAGTAATGAATGTAGTTGATCAAAAGGGAACCATATTTGGAAAATCCAGTCAAATATGTGCATATGCAGATGATGTTACAATCATTTCTAGAACAATAACAACACTTAAGCAAATCTATGAGCAAATGGAAAGAGAAGCAATAAAAATAGGGCTCAATGTAAATGAAAAAAAGACAAAGTATATGAGAATGTCTAACTCTGAGAGCAGAAGAGCACCTCAAGATCTGACAATTGGAGATAATAAGTTTGAGGGAGTTCCTTGTTTTAAATATCTGGGGACAATGGTATATAGTGATAATGATATGAGTAAAGTAATAAAGGAAAGAATACAGGCAGGCAATCGTGCATATTTTGCAAATATGCAGTTGTTTAGAAATAGACTGATCGCAAGAAATACAAAGCTTAAAATTTATAAGACACTGGTACGACCAGTTGTCACTTATGGATCAGATAATTGGACTTTGAAACTGTCAGATGAAAATGCCCTCAGAATATTTGAGAGAAGAATATTAAGAAAGATATATGGACCTGTGAGGGAATATGACGACTGGAGAATAAGATATAATGCAGAGCTAGATGATTTAATAAAAGGCCAAGATATAGTGAGATTTGTCAAAGCCCAGAGAATAAAGTGGTTGGGGCATGTGGAGAGAATGATGGACGATAGGATGCCAAGAAGAATGTTGAAAGAAAAGCTTCACCACGCAAGAAGAAAGGGCAGACCACGACTTCGATGGATAGATGACGTAGCTGCAAACTTGCGGACAATGAAGATTAAAGGATGGAGGAGAAGAATTGATGATAGATTGGAATGGAGGCTGATTGTGGAGGAGGCCAAGGCACACCAAGGGCTGTAGAGCCAGAAAGAGAGAGAGAGAGAGAATGAGGAAGGAAACGAGGAAGAAATCATATCTAGCAACGTATGTAATGAAACTAACCATTGGATGTGCGAGGGAATAAACAAGAAAAAATATATATCAATAAGCGAAAGACGAGAAGATTTTACATGTAATAACTTCAAGAGGGAGAAACTAAAGAAAAACAAAATAAAGTTGATGGGATGAATTTGATGGAAATGTTTCGGTAACTATCCATGCAAATGGTAACCAACGCTCGAAAGATGGAAAAGAAGTTAGAAGAGAGTAATAGAGAGATAGAGTAAAACAGTAGAATGATGAAGAGAAGTTAGAAGATAGTAATAGAGAGATATAGGAACACAGTAAAAGATGAAAGAAAAGTTAGAGAAAAGTAATAAAAAGATGGAAGTAAAGTTAGAGGTAAGTAATAGGAAGGTGGAAGAGAATAGCAGAGAACTAAAGGATATGGTAGAAAAGGGAAGAGGTGAAAGTAGGAAGATGTACGAAACAGTGACTGAGCCATATGAAAAAATATGAAGGTACTGGAAAAGAAAATAGAAGATACAACGTTATTAATAGAAAAGGGAAGTTTGAAAACAAACAGAAGAATTGAAAATGAAGTTTTGAAAATTATATATAAAATATAAATGCTTCAGTGTGTATATCTTTAAATGAAATCATGATGGTGATAATAATTATGAACCTAATTCATACAAAAAATTTAGTTACCAAGAACATTCCACGCGTATTTTTTTCTCAAGTATTATTAATGAAAGTATAACGATAACAGGACGTGGTCCACTGTCTAGAATGTTCGTTAATATCTTCGCGACCACTGTACCAAATACCGCAGCAATTATCACATTCATAGAAATGCTTCATGTAAAGGAATCAGACGCTGCAGCGAGAACTCTATTTACTTCCATTCAGACGAATACCTTGCACTGAGACCAACATCAGCGCCTCTAGCGGTATCATATCCGAGTGAAACCAGCCAGAGAGCCCAGAACCGTGCCGTTTTGCGGAATCAGAACTTGCCACTTTCTGGCCACGCTGCATTATATACGGCCTCCCCCGTCGTAAAGTCAGACAAATATGGTTTACTTGATCTAAAGAACCAGATAACCCTTCATTACAAATGATTTTTTCCCATAAAGCATAAAAATTGGTCACATTTTCTACATATTTTTAATTTTTTCAAATTTCTAACGGTATTGTATTTTAGCGAATGAAATGATAATAACACAATTTGAAAATCTTATTTGTAGTATTCAAATTTTAATAAGAAAACTGAAATTGGTTCATAAATAGAAGATAATCAAGTGCTATAAAAATATGAATTCCACAATTTTGAATCCAATGTGGCAACTAGATGCCAAAATGAAGCACAAGGTTTCTAGACAACTTGGACGTGGTCTCTCCATTGATGCTAAAAATGATCAAATTAGAAGTGTCAGTTTTAAGGTATAGGCTTCTGAGAATGGATTCAACTTTATGAACTACATTTATTTGGGTGAGGGGGTTAAGGATGAATATTTCATTCAACAAATATTTTAGCAGGCAAGACACCATTTAAATATCTTTGTGACATGCTCGTGGCCCATGAACTGAAGAAATGGCAGCCTTTCAAAGCAATTTATTAAATAGTTACAGCTTGCTTAAACATTTGGGGAATTCATCTCAACATTCAAATTTGCCGTGGCATTGAAAAAAATTACCTTCCCAGAAGCAGCCCTGGTGCTCCAACGAAACTACTCACGAATCTGAAACTTTGCAGGTCTCCATGAGAAATACTTATGCACAACTTGTAAAAGTTTCGTCAAAATTGAAGAGGGTCGAGCATGGACCAAATCTGAATTTAAAATCACTTGACACGAAATGACCTAGAAGAAACGCGAGGAATTCAATTTGTATTTACACATACACTTTTACACCTAAAATAAGAAGAAATTACAGACCTATACATAATTATTTCTGTTTCATCATAAAAATAGTTTAAGCAACATTACAAGTGTAATGCATAATATATCGAGCTACGTGGTGGAATTGTTAGTGTATTGAGCTACGACGTTTGAGTACCAAGTTCGAATCCCGGCCTAGGCATGTGTGTTCTTTGTGCGTGTTCTTTCATCAATTTTATTATTCATCTTTATCTACGCGATAAGTCAATAGTGGCAGAAAAGCGAAGTAAAAGAAATACAATCAAGCAAGCAATCACTCAATCAACACAATATATATAAGTTGTTGTTTTTTTTAATTCATTGTCGACCCTTTCGATTGAAGTAAACATCCCTTGGACACACGTAGAGATTCATTTAACAATGCTTGTTTCTCTTGTCCCATGATTTGCTGGATATTTTTCTCTCTATGTTTATTTCCCTGGGCCTTGAAGCAAGGCGTGTTCCACTGCTATGGTTCTTTCTTCCCTTGGAATAAATGGCGATATGATGACATGGATGAAAGGATATCACAAAATTGATTTATTCTGGCTGCCTGTCCAGGCCTCTTTAGTCTGCAAAATGCAGTCCAAGGTGTTTTACGTGGTTGTGAGGTTTACATTTTGGTGTCTTCAAAAAGATTTACCCCTTTCGATTCCCTTTTGATTACTGTAATTTTTGTTTTGACATTAGGAATTTATCAAAGGACAAAACGCATGAAAACTATCGATAAAAGTAGCTATTGTTTATGAATTCATTTCACAAAACCTCTTATATTTAAATATAAGTTATCTGGAATGTTACAATTGATAGTCAGTTCATCACGAGAGTCGAATTATTGTTAGTATGTACGCATAGATATCCCTGAAACACATGACATGACCGTTACGAATTGTTTGGATTTTCATATCCACCCAAAGTTTTAGAGATTTTTCTGTCTCCTCCTTCATGATGGTGTATTACATTATTTTGTCATACGTACGTACTATCCGAACACTGTATTTGTCGAGAAAAGTCAATATCGGCGGTGACGTCTGACAAATAGGGACAAGCTATGCCAGTATTACGCTTCGTCATTGGTTAATGCAGCAACTTGAGGACTACAATTTCTTATCTTCTAGATTAGGTATTGTGGCTGCTATGGAGATTATCTAATCTCAGAGAAAAAATATCTTGGTCTATATAAGTATTGATTTGCGAACAAAGTGAAAACGTGTCATCTACGTTTGAGCCTAGTTTCTGATTCACGCCAATGTGGAAAAAAGAGGTAAGAAATTAGGAATATATTTTCCAAAGAGTCATTACTGTTAAATGAGTATTTTCTGTCATCTGTGACCAAGGCCGCCCGCAGGAACCAATTTAGTCGAATAGTCCATTATTATTAATCCCTGTATGACGGTATCAGAATGAATACCATCATAATGTGGAAAATAAAATAATTTTATTACTTGAAATTTACGATTTGAGGTCATATTTGGTAGTTTGTATTTGTGGAAAATTAATTTGCATCACTTTGGCTTTGTTCTAATTGAAATACGTAAGTAAACTTCAAACATATAAAATATTTTATATCTCAGCGATGTAATTTGGGTTAGTGAAGTATCACGAAAATTGCCAATTTATGCATAATCACAAATATGTTTGGTTTCAATGGCTTTTATTTGCTCTTTCATTATTATATGGGCGCAAACATGTATTTAAAATGTATTATTAGCATGTACTAACCATTTAAAATTAATTTTGGTTGATTTTCGACAAAAACTTACGATTTGCTAAAATGAGCGCCTTGAAGAGTAATCCTAAACTTGGAAGTAATCCTAAACTTGTGAAACATAGCCAACTCACATAAAGGGAAAAATCTAAGATGCGCGTAAATAACCTTTTTAGCACCAAAATTGTAAAACTAAAAATTACTGAAAAAGGTAAAAAGAAAATACATAAACATGTGATAGAATATTGTAATATCTATTTTATTGTATCTAATTCATTTTACATGCGTTTTCATGCATAATAGCTGTACAATTCAAAAATTGTCATTTGAAAAGTATTCGCAAGTTTGTATTCTGTGCTGAAAGTTGTAACAGTGTGAGTTTGGAGACACTGCTTCATCTGAAAGATCGCCTTGGACCAGAATGGAGTCGAAAAATTTGACAAGGACATAAATGGGATCTATTATTCTTAAAAGAACAAGATTCGTCCGATATATGTGATTATTTTGTCACATAAAGAGCAGTAGCGGTTTTGATCTTCGGAAACTCCGTGAAGAACCTTAAAAAAGTGAAAGAATATGAAAATAGTGAACGGTTACAAAGTCGTAATAATGGCAGCCATTTTCTCTCGCAACTGAACTAAAAGATAAGTATTTATTACATGCATGTAGCTACAAATGAAAGGCCTAGAAAGTTAACTTATAAAAGTGTTTAATCTGAATTTGGAGAGTTTCTTAAACTCATATAAGCGTTTATAAATATAATTCGTCTTGAATTGTGCTTCGTTATTTCCAAGCGTTACGTGAAAATTATCTCGCAAAAATCTTCGCAAGATCGCAAGTAATTACAAATGATAATAACTTGACTTGACATCTTAACAAACGTGAAGAAAAACCTGAAATGTGTAGAAATGAAATGTTTTGCAAGTTAATGCTTAGATCTCTCTGAATGTTCACTGAATGATGTGTAAGAGTATGTGCTTCGACTTTGTTAATATTTTTCTCAAAATACATAAGTCTTTTATACTTGATATGTGATAATTTTCCTTAATTCCTTCGAAAGTTAATACTGATATTAGTGTTGCAAGTTCATTTATGTGAAAATTTGAGTTGAATTTTAGGTAGCAGATAATGTAAAATATAAAACAATTTTCTTTAATTTA
Organism: Lepisma saccharinum; assembly: GCF_977018435.1. Classification (NCBI taxonomy): domain Eukaryota; kingdom Metazoa; phylum Arthropoda; class Insecta; order Zygentoma; family Lepismatidae; genus Lepisma; species Lepisma saccharinum. Next base: position 59,347,241 of record NC_139243.1, on the reverse strand, counting down.
ATTTCTTTTTATATAATTTTGATCTCGACCGTGTACTTAGCCGAGGAAAGAAGGTCGTGATAGATAGATTAGTGAGACTCATTTAGTCTCTTAATTCTTAAGAGGTAATTTGTCAAAAATACATTTAGTATAACTTGGATACATTAAGATTGATCAGAATCGTTTTTCGTCTCATAGATAGATAGATTATGGAGACTCATTTGCGGCGCCTTATGTCTCCTGAGTAGTTCAGAATCGTTTTTCGTCTCATGATATAAAGATTATAGAGACTCATTTTGTCTCTTAATTGATAAGAGGTAAATTGTCAAAAATATATTTAATTTGTGTAATTTTGTGTTTAACTTGCTAGTCCATTGCAATATTTTAACAATGACCGAAACTGTTGAGAGTAATATCACACTGGCGGACATTGTGGGGTTAATTAATGCACAAAATAAAGTGCAAGCAGAACAAAATAGTAAATTAGACACTGCTTTGCAAGCACAAAATAGTAAAATTGACTCTGCTTTACAAGTGCAAGCAGAACAAAATAGTGATATTAAGACTGCTTTGCAAGTGCAAGCAGAACAAAATAAAAAGGTAGACACAACTTTGAATGCATTAACCGAAGCACATAAGGCTCATACCAAAGAATTTAAAGATCTTAAAATTGATATAAGTCAATTTAGAAATAAATGCATGCTTAGGTATGAGAAAGTAGAGAAAGATTTGCATGCACTAGACAAGAAAATGAAAGTAGAATTAGTATCGTTAGCAGAGGATGTCGATAACAAAATCGAGAGTGTAATAGAAGATCTGTCAAGGCAATTTGACACAAAGCTTGATAGATGCTTTAGAGCTTGTGAAGAGAATGATATGTCTCTGTGTACAGTTAGGAAGGATTTAGGGCAGGTACATACTGCACTAGATCAATTACAGTTCAATAAACCATTAGTGAACAAGATAGCTAGGGGGGATCAGCTTGATAAGAGCGATGTTGAGTACGAATCCGATGACAGAAGTCATGTCATTCTGTCATCCAAAATTTCACCCAAGGTTAATAATCGTAGTGAAGATGATAGTAATCTACAATATGTTAAGGTTGCTCCAAATAGTGACATGTTGAATGATGGTACAGTTTCTCATTTAAATGTTAACATTAGAAAGGCTATGTCACTTATCGAGTCTAGTTTAACTACCATGGTCAATAATGTACTGACTCCTCTTACGGTCAGAACAAATATGACATCAAAGAATGTAAAGTTGAATTCAATGCAGGGTGATTTTCAGGAGCTTGATGCTAGACAGGTTGATTTAAATCGTGAAAGCCATGAAGGTGTAAGTAGACCTAGTGTTGATTACATTCCGCATGACTACGGTAAAAGTAGACACCTTTCGGGTGCAATTTCTGATTCGGAATCTGATTGTGATGTCAACTCAGTTCATGATAGTACATGCATAGATGATGGTCCTTATTGTAATACTAGACTTGCTAAAAAGCGAAACAAATCAAAGGGTGACAAGTTATCTAGTAGGGTTGGACAAAATGTAAGCAATACTCCTCAGATAACTCCTCCGACAAATTTTCCAAATGTTAAACATTCGGAAGTTGATCCGTCGAGAGATACATTAAAGGTTAGGTATAAGCCCATAATTAAACCACAAGATTTGAGGCATTTTCCTCACTTTGATGGTGTTTCTTCAGACATAATACCATCTGAATTTATAGAAAAGGTAGAGGAAAACCTGGAAATTTACAATATTCATGAGAGTGAATATTTGAATTATTTACCTAAATTACTCACAGATTGTGCGCGTACCTGGTACATTGAAAATAAATCAAAGTTTACGTCTTATGCTGAGTTTAAGACAGATTTCTTATCCCATTATCAAAACGATAGGTGGAAATCTGTAAATTTGACTAAAGTTCTAAATTCACCTTATGACAAAGACACTAAGGAGAACTTGTTGCAGTTTGCGAATAAGAATTATAAAAAACTAAAATCTATACAACCACATGCTGACGAAGCTCATCTTATAGCTCAGTTATCTTCGTTGTTACCTTACAAAATAAGTGAACACCTGGTGGTGAATAATATTCATACACTGAAACAAACTTTGCAGGCCATAGAGAATTTTCAATCTTTAAAAAATAATCCAATTAAGTATATGGATTCTAGTAAAACTTATGGTAACCAAAAGAATAAATCTAAGATAGCTAATGTGTCTATGTTTAAGGAGCAAAATGACCAAAGTACTTCTAACAGAAATGGGTTAAGAAGCTTAAGGTGTAATAATAATGTAGGATCTGCTCGTAAATCCTATGCTAATGGTAGGACATGGGTAAATAATGATCAAATTTCTAGAAGGGTAAATCTTGGTTTGAGGCAGGAAAACTGTTAGATGCTCCTGATACAGGAGGTGTCTCGAGCATCAAAGCGGTTGAAAATCCTCCTTTTTCTAAAGCTCAATATAATGCTCACTCAAGTGAAATAAATAAAGATCCTCATTGCTATTCCGATGAGTTCGTTCCTAAGTTAGGAGATTATCAATTACTCGGTGACAGTATGCTAGTACGATACGCTAACAGTATCTTAGGTTATAGATGGAATATGAATGAATCTGCTTCCAGATTCATAGGTTTGTGTGTCTCGGGACAAACTATTGATGATCTGCATAGGCGTGTATCAAATGCTAAGAATATCTCAGACAAAATATTGGTCATGATTGGTACCAATGATTTAATTCGGAAACGTAGCTTTGAACAAATGCAGTTATCTTTCAGTAAACTCATGAATATGTTGAAATCTAAATGTGCTGAGGTTTCGATATTGTGTTTGCCACCTCTTCCTAAATATATGTCATCTCCTAATGAACATTTGTGGCAGACATGGAATAACTTCAATCTATATTTGATGTCACTGCACGATGAGTTTAAAGTAAAAGTATACAATTTAGCGCCTTTATTCTTCTTAGAAAATGACCACATAGATAGCTCATTATTCCAGAAATTCCTTGGTCACCCTTCCAGAGGTAGAGTAGATTTGATACATTGGAATTATGCGGGTATGACTAAGGTTAAACAATTTTTGTATAGTATGGGTTTTGGTTGTACATCTTGTACTTCAAGTGATAAAGTGAGTAGAAAAGTAAATGTGCAAGCTACTGTGCACAACGTCAACGTTAGTCATTTTAGGGATGCAAACAGCATTGAAAGTTATCCCGATGAGGATAACGTTTCGGCTTTGCAGAAAAACTAACAAGCGACCTTTGTTTTAAAGTGGGTGATGAAGGTCAAGTTAATAATCCCACTACTGATAACATTAATCTAGGGAAATGGGAAGAATTTCATAATAGTGATGAATATGAATCAAAAGAAATTCCTACACCAATTAATGCTCTCGGCAGTAACACACTTACTGCAAAATTAAAAGTTTTAATATTTGATAAATTTTATGCTGCTCTCTGCGACACTGGCGCAGAAATTAGTTTACTTTCTAATACTATTTGGAAATAAATAAATATTAAGGCCAGTAGACCCAGACTCACACCTGCGGATAATGTGAGATTGGTGGATTTTTCTGGTAATAAGAAAACCAAAGTATTAGGTATGGTTAAACTGATCATTCAAATAAGTAATTTGCAATGTTACGTTCAGTTTTTGGTAGTTCACAATTTACAAGTGGATATAATTTTAGGATTAGATGTGTTATATGCACTTCAAGCATCATTAAATTTTAAAGATCAAACAATAACATGTGGCTCCGAAGAAGAACGCACTTTCGCGCGCTTCATGCCAATAATGGAAGATGGTAAAAATTTATGTTATTTTGAATGTTCTCATGTCAATAAATATAATGGCTTTGAGGAAAAATCCATTAAGTTTAAAGATTGTATGAAAAAGGCTGATTCGCTAACAAACGAACAAAAAACATTGTTCATAGAGTTACTACTCGAATATCAAGAAATATTTTCTAATAAGCCTGGTTTGTGTAACGATTACGTTCACAAAATGGTTTTAGATACAGATCTACCTATAGTAGGCAAAAATTATCCTATACCTTTCGCTTATAGAGATCAAGTACGTGAACAAATAAAAATCATGCTTGATTGGGATGTTATTGAGTTGTCTAATTCAGAATATCTGTCTCCACTTTTAGTAGTTCCTAAATCTGGAGGGGGCATACGTTTATGTGTTGATCTCAAAAGAGTAAACCAGCATGTTAAGCTTATTCAAGTGCATCCCATAAAAATACAAGACTTATTGGTAGAATTCCAAAATTGTAAATACTTCACTTCGGTGGATCTTTTGAATGCTTTTTGGCAAATAAATCTACATCCTGACAGCAGAAAATATACTGCGTTTATGTTCGAGGGTATCCTATATAATTTTAAAAGAGTTGTATTTGGTTCAGTAAATGGTACAGCTGTATTCGTCGATGCGTTAAATCGTGTGCTTAAGGACTGTAGAGATTTCGTGGTAGTTTATGTTGATGATGTTATCATAAAATCTCAGGATTTTGCATCTCACATAATGCATGTAAGAACAGTTCTTGAAAAATTGAAGCAAGCAGGCATGACGTTGAAACTTGAAAAATGTGAGTTTTGTAGATCAGAAATTAAATTTTTGGGTCATATTATCACATCGCAGGGGTATAAGAAAGATCCTAAGTATGTAGATTCTATTGTTAATCTGCCTGTTCCCAATTCAGTTAAGCAACTGCAAAAAATCTTAGGTTGTTTTAATTGGTTGAGTAAATACATAAAAAATTATGCCATCATAGCACAACCTATGTATGACTTATTGAAGGCTGGTAAGAAATGGCAATGGAATGACCAAGCTTCTACAGCTTTTAAAACGCTAAAAGATAAAGTTAGTGAACAAGTACTTTTATCTTTTCCTAACTTTTTACACACTTTTTATGTACAAACTGATGCATCAATAATAGGTGTTGCAGGATACTGCTATCAGCTGATAGATGGTATTATTAGACCTCTAGGGTTTGTGAGCAGATTGCTCAGGAGTTATGAAAAATCATATACTTCTACAGAATTAGAGGTTTTAGCCATATTGTTTACTATTGATAAGGTCTGTTCTCTGTTAAAAGGCAGACATTTCATTATCATAACTGACCATAAGGCACTTACCTGGTTGGAAACTGCGCACACATGGAATGCACGTTTAACTCGTTGCTTTGTACAATTACAACAGTACTCCTTCCAAGTACAATACTGTAAAGGGTCGGAAAATATAATTGCTGACGTTCTGAGTAGAACATTTCCGATGCAAGAAGGCCTCTTGTATCATGTAAATTCTTTGCAGTTTAAAGAAATATTAGAATCTTTCATTAATATTGATGATTTGATTGTAGCACAAGAAAAAGATGATGAATTGAAAGAAATTAGGCAATATATTTTGCACTCTTCAATTCTTAATGATAATCCAAGAAGTAGAACTTGGAATGAACGTAATCTTCTAAGAGACAATATTTTGTGTGTTAGAGACTTTCATAACGTTCAAAAAATTAGAATTTGTATTCCAATTACATTAGTAGGTTCAATTTTGAATAAATTTCATGACTTATCGGGACACTTTGGTGCTAGTCGTACACTTTGTCAAATATATAGATACTTCCAATGGAAAGGTATGAAGAGAGATGTACAACAATATGTAGCAGACTGTGATTTATGCATTCGCACTAAGCCGAATAAGCATCCGTCTAAACATTTAGCCAAAGTACACATTACCGACAAGCCTGGGAAAATATTGTTCATTGATTTACAAGGTCCTTTCACCATGGGTCCTAAACGTGAACGCTTCTTATTTACCATATTGGATGCAGCATCCAGGTATTTGGTGGCATATCCAGTGACGAACAGCAATACTGTTACGGTACTGAATAAATTGTGTCATGTATATTTTGTACATCTGGGTATTCCAGAAAAAATAATTTCAGATAATGGACCACAGTCTCGTTCATATCTTTTTAATACCAAAATGAAAGAATATGGTGTCAAACTTATGTTTACTCCACCTTACCATCCTTCATCCAACATGGTTGAACGGTATCATTCGGAACTTAACCGTTTGATGAGAATATTGTGCATAGATAACCATGCAAAATGGCCCCAGCAACTAACCATGGCTTTGCATTGGTTAAACAATGCTATCTCCTCACAAACTGGTTTCGCTCCAATAGAATTAAGGTTAAATAAAGAACCTAACCTACAAGTAGGAAATGTCATATTTGATGATAGTACACATCAGTCATGGAATGACAAACTGCTTATGGCTCAATTTAAAAGTCATGCAGCTAGATCTAATAAGTTAAACAAGTTGAATTGTAAGCAACATGATAAAATATCAATTTCTTCTGGAAATCTTGTTTTTATCAGAAATAGACAAAGAGATATGGATGATAATCCAATCAAAAAATATTGTTTTCTGTATGAAGGTCCATACTTATGTATAAAAAACTTTGGTGACTCTCGTATATCTGCCTTACGTTGCAGTGATGGGATTCTTCTGGAAAACATTGCTATTGAACATGTAAAATTATGGAAATGTTCAAAAGACAAGAAAATTTCTTGGTTGTACACTTTGCAAAATGCAAGTAGCACACATAACGATGTGGTGCAAAATATACTTGATCAAACAATGCAAGAAAAAAGTGTTATTTCTTCATCTGTCATTACAAATGTGTGTACAGTTTGTTCTTGAAACAAACTTACCTTTAGAGAGGTTAGCCTAAGTTGGTAGTATACCACGTGCAAGGAATAATTATTTATTTCGTAACTCTGGTAGTTATCCCATGCTTTTTAAAGGTTGGCCCGTAAGGGGTAGTATTCCTTGTGCATAAAAAAAAAAAAAAAAAAAAAAAAATTAAGGTTGATGACTCTTGTGGTTGTCCAGTGTTAAATCAGAGTAATAATTTTGATTTAGTTGTTAGGATTTACCTCATGGACAGTGAGATACTTGATAAAATGTAAAACAATTCAGTACATCAAAGTCACACTGTAGCAATATTTGTTGGTTGAACTGCCTTAGCATACAATTTCACATATTTTTGTCCAAAGAACAAGTTACTCAAGTTTTATACTATGACACCCAGGGAATGGTACCAAAAATCCAAATGCTAATTTTAATGTGAATTATTTTGAGTAATTTGATTTCATAAGCTGAATCAAATACTCACATCATGTTGCAAAAGGTAAGCAAAGGATCCATGAGTTGATCCGAGCTTCTTGCACATGCTGACATGCCATAGTGCATGAAAACTTGGGGTAGGTTCACGTAAAAGACAATAAGTAAGTCCTATAGTGCCACTCAAGAAACTTATAGTGAAAAATGTGATAGTGTGAATTATTTTAAGAATGTGATTGTTTTATTAGCATAGAATTTTGGATGGTACGTTTTCTTCACAAGATGAAACCTTACTAAGGCAATATCTTTTTGTATGGTTGGGATAGTTGAGTAACACATTATTTGTACTGGGCAAACGAGAAGTATTGATACGTTAAGATTGACTTCAAGATATGATTCGCATACTTAATTGTACCTGGCCATTTGGTGTGTTGATTGCTTAAATTAGTAACATTCACATCTGGTAAATGGTCAAGTTCCTTCACATAGCAGTGCATACAGTTTTGACATTAAGTAAGCTCTAAAATACTGGTTTAATTTTCAATTGAAAGTTTTCTCACGTCCACAGCAGTGTGAATTTCCTCTCAACAATGTATTCGTTCATAATAATTAATATGATAAATGTAACACATATGTTGGTAGTGTTGAGTCAAATATAATTTAAATATTTAGTGTACATGTATGTTACATGGTAAACAAGCAAACTTGTGATATGATAACTTTGCAAGTTGTTTATTTCAATATTGTGTCTTTTGTTTGTTAATATATAAAAGCAGTAACCATTTGATCTTAAATGGCGAAGATTGTCAATAAAATTATTTGAGCAGTAGCCATATTATGAGTGGTGAAGTTTTGTGAGTATTGTCTCATATAAACAATAGGTTATAATAATTTCATGTTTTGTATTCATTTAACCAAAGTGTAAATGTATAATTTTTTGTAGCTCACTCTACTAGTAATCATGTAGCTACCAATGTGATAACGTATTAATCTTTGCTTTTGTTTGTCATTTGACATATAATATTTGATATGCTATTAAACTTCACCATAACTTTGAAGTTTGAACTTCATTTTTCATAATTTAATGTGGCATGATACATCTGTCTCTATAATTAGTTTCACTTCACAAGGTTTTGAAGATTATTAATATAGTTGCATGTTGCCATATAATGTTGGTATTGTATTGGTACTCTTTTGTTTTAGCAATTTTGTTTTCTTGGAAATATTAGATCATATTTTGATCTCTTGTGATGTTACAAGTTTATGAAATTGTAATTAATAGTTTGGCGTGGGTAAGCCCATTGGGCGCCAGTATGACGGTATCAGAATGAGTACCATCATAATGTGGAAAATAAAATAATTTTATTACTTGAAATTTACGATTTGAGGTCATATTTGGTAGTTTGTATTTGTGGAAAATTAATTTGCATCACTTTGGCTTTGTTCTAATTGAAATACGTAAGTAAACTTCAAACATATAAAATATTTTATATCTCAGCGATGTAATTTGGGTTAGTGAAGTATCACGAAAATTGCCAATTTATGCATAATCACAAATATGTTTGGTTTCAATGGCTTTTATTTGCTCTTTCATTATTATATGGGCGCAAACATGTATTTAAAATGTATTATTAGCATGTACTAACCATTTAAAATTAATTTTGGTTGATTTTCGACAAAAACTTACGATTTGCTAAAATGAGCGCCTTGAAGAGTAATCCTAAACTTGTGAAACATAGCCAACTCACATAAAGGGAAAAATCTAAGATGCGCGTAAATAACCTTTTTCCCACCAAAATTGTAAAACTAAAAATTACTGAAAAAGGTAAAAAGAAAATACATAAACATGTGATAGAATATTGTAATATCTATTTTATTGTATCTAATTCATTTTACATGCGTTTTCATGCATAATAGCTGTACAATTCAAAAATTGTCATTTGAAAAGTATTCGCAAGTTTGTATTCTGTGCTGAAAGTTGTAACAGTGTGAGTTTGGAGACACTGCTTCATCTGAAAGATCGCCTTGGACCAGAATGGAGTCGAAAAATTTGACAAGGACATAAATGGGATCTATTATTCTTAAAAGAACAAGATTCGTCCGATATATGTGATTATTTTGTCACATAAAGAGCAGTATCGGTTTTGATCTTCGGAAACTCCGTGAAGAACCTTAAAAAAGTGAAAGAATATGAAAATAGTGAACGGTTACAAAGTCGTAATAATGGCAGCCATTTTCTCTCGCAACTGAACTAAAAGATAAGTATTTATTACATGCATGTAGCTACAAATGAAAGGCCTAGAAAGTTAACTTATAAAAGTGTTTAATCTGAATTTGGAGAGTTTCTTAAACTCATATAAGCGTTTATAAATATAATTCGTCTTGAATTGTGCTTCGTTATTTCCAAGCGTTACGTGAAAATTATCTCGCAAAAATCTTCGCAAGATCGCAAGTAATTACAAATGATAATAACTTGACTTGACATCTTAACAAACGTGAAGAAAAACCTGAAATGTGTAGAAATGAAATGTTTTGCAAGTTAATGCTTAGATCTCTCTGAATGTTCACTGAATGATGTGTAAGAGTATGTGCTTCGACTTTGTTAATATTTTTCTCAAAATACATAAGTCTTTTATACTTGATATGTGATAATTTTCCTTAATTCCTTCGAAAGTTAATACTGATATTAGTGTTGCAAGTTCATTTATGTGAAAATTTGAGTTGAATTTTAGGTAGCAGATAATGTAAAATATAAAACAATTTTCTTTAATTTAATTTCTTTTTATATAATTTTGATCTCGACCGTGTACTTAGCCGAGGAAAGAAGGTCGTGATACCTGTCTCTGTTTTTTCCATCTGAAATAGTGATGCGAAAATGTTCCAAGGTTTTTGCGGAGGGTCGGCTAACTCATATTCAGATATGTTATTCATTATAATACGTAATTTGATTTATAAATATAGAATTACCATGGTTGCTCAATGGTGCTGGTATAAAAAAAAGTAAACGAAATTAGCAAGCATTGTTCATTTGCGGACTAGGTACTAATATAATACTTCTGAGGTTTGGATACAAACAATAAGCACCATGCTGTACACAGTGTGACAGACTTTGTCTATTGTTTATTGATTTGGTTCATTTTACATCGCATTTCTGCCTATTTTGGCTAATTGCGAAGAGGGAGATGAGTAATGATATGAAGAAATTGATGAATGTACAGCCACAAAGACCCATTCCCAGGCCGGAATTCGAACCTGGGACCCCTAGCGTCGCAGCGCGATGTGTAAACCACTCCGGCACGGGGACCGGCGACAGAGTTTGTCTTTAAGCGATTTTATTGCCGATTGTAGGTTCGTTGGAGCACAAAATAAGTTGTTTTTTTTTTTTTTAAAAAAAAAATAATTGAACGACTGTAGCGCCGAAACGACGAACAAACGATAAAAATGTTTCTGAAAAAAGTTGTGTGTTTTGACGTCGTCTATACGTTTCTGTGGTCTGGAGACACCATGAAAATCACACCCTGTATAACACGTACCAACACGCAAACGTTGGTGAAAAAAAAATAGATGTATTTTTTTCTAATATATGTGCACCACTCCACCGACCAATTCGTCTCCATATTGACTATCTCGCCCTCTTGTTTTCGGAGCTGGCTCAAATTCTATTTTAAATAGGTAGCACGCCGATTTCCGTGGTAGAGTCGTCAGCTCAACGCGCTAAGGCGCCACGGGTCCCGAGTTCGAAACCCGGTGTTTGCATTGATGTTCCTTGTGAGTGTTTCCCGTTTTATTCAAAAATCTTGCAGCGATCCACCGCTTGTCAGTTCGTGTGTGTGTGAGGGAGGGGGCTGAGTTAACGTAACACGCTATGAGGGCATGGGTTAGAGCTTGAAATTCTGGTTAAGGCATTGTTACATTGCTGTGTTCGTCTCGTCATCATTTCATTAATTTATTTATAATTTTATGTTTAGCCTTTCACTGATTAATTTAACACGGAGGTATCAATCGAAAGTAAAATAGCCCATAAAGAGGAATAGGAAAAGGACCGATTCACTGTGCTTACTCTGTTAGGTTTGCGTGATGTGATATTTTTCGCAGAAATTTTCCTTTTATTGATAATTTGAAAAAGAAACTACAGATGTGTCGCACTCCTCTGTCCACACAGAACTATCCTCCCTCCTAGATTCAAGTGCAACTGCGGAAGTTATCTGTTGCTCCTTGACCAGTCATTAACTAATTTGTTACTAAGTCCAAGTGTCATTTCTATTAGCTGTTGATATAAGGGGTCGCGTAATTCAAATTCAAATTGTGTATATGAAGAAAAGATGAGAGTTATGTAGAAAATTTCACATCTCCACCTTTAATTCGTTTTCCATGCATTGATATATTTAAAACTACTTAACATAAAAACATAAAACTTCGTGGACTGAAACAGATGGAATATTTCGTAGTTCGATAGACTGGTTGATTGATTTGATTTATTTAACTTTGCCTTTCTGCCGCTTTGTCTATTCACAAAGATGAGGATGAGCGATGATATGATGAAGTTGATGAAAAGAACATTCACAAGGAACACCCATGACCAGGCCGAGATTCAAAACCGGGACTTCTGGCGTCGTGGCGCTGTGCTAATCACTCTGCCAAGGAGGTAGATTCGATTCTTAAGTTTCGAGCGTCAACATCGATATGCGTATTAATCGATAGTTTTCTCACTTCTCGATTGAATTGTCTCGCCCATCAGGTGGATCTGCCTGCACTGGGGTACAGTAGTCTGTGGTATACAAGGCAGGAAAAAAAACAACCATTTTCCAATAATATATTTAAAATGAGCTTACACTACTTGTTATTTAGGGTCGCTTTCTTCCACTTTTTTCTAATCGCGACGATGAGGATTCGCCATTAAGGACCGGGATTTGACACCTTGACCTTTGGGTCGTAGTTCGCTGTGCTAACCACTGCATCACGGAAGTCGGTACAAGTGCATAGGAAGATGAATCTCCGGTACCAGTTTGAGCCTTATAATTATTACTAACTTTGACTCAAGGAAAACTAAGTAAATTAGAAACATCCAATTGAATGATCTATTTTGTTACACTAACTATCTTCTAGAGCACTTTCCCATTGGTAGTTGTATTGAAATTTAAATATCATTATGAAGAATTTTTACTCTAGAAGCACAGTTATAACGTCGTCATGTAATGAAGGCATTGCGAGCTTAATAACTAGTAGAGGCACATAGTGGCTTGGAACCCAATGTGAACTGTAGGTCCAGTCTCGGTTATCGTACGTGTCCATAAAGTAGGCATATCGAACATAGGCCTTAATTGACACGTGGGTTCTGAGGGGGATTCTGAATTAAACTCTGGGAGGGAAAGTATCCAACTCTAGGTCTTAGATTATGGCGAATACTTTAGTTAGAAGGAGATTGAGCATTAAATTGAAGGGGGTATCCAATTCTTGCGTATTACTATTGTCTTAGACTGTTGAGGAAATTCTGGTGTGCAGATTGTGAATTAATTTTTTGGAGGAGGCATTATATTAATATTAAGAGTAAGTCTAAAATTGGTATGGAAATTTGGTGGTAGGATTGAGTATTAAATTTAAAGAGGGAGATAGAAAGCTCTTGATAAAGTGTTAAATCTAAGATTGTCAAGGGATTTCTGAAGTGGAGAGAGAGTTCGAACATTACATTTTGGAGACTGTATTTAGCGATAAGGCATCCACACGTTTTCGACCCCGAATGTGCCAAAGAAAAATACTAAATAAATATCTCGGAATCTTAAGAAAGTATTGACACCTCTTTAAATTAATATTCTTCAAAGCCTACAAAGAAATGGATGTAAAAATTTTCTTGCTCGCTTCGCTCGCATTCATTTATTCTTACGATGTGTGTCTGGCGCTTGAATGAGATGAATATGAAGTTTTTATACTAAAGCTGTATTACAAGATAAGCGACATTCTCGATTGATTGATTGATTTGGTGTTTTAAGTCCACTTAATGCACTCGGGACTGAACCTACAGTTTAAAGTGGGATCCATGCGATATTCTCGACTATGATGAACGATTTTAGGGGTGGTCTTGAGCGATGGCACCCCTTGTTTAGGGAGGAGGGGCAGATCAATTATAATGTTCAGTAAAGCTAAGGAAAAGTTACTTTCGGTAGACACGTAATTAAATATTTTGTGGGGATTACTATATGGTTTAAGAGCGCGAATGATATGATTTGGGGGGGACGCATGACATGATTTTGGGGGGATGCGCCATTGGCCATGAGCACCCCTGGGTTTGAAATACGTATTTGCCTTTCTTATATCTTGTTGGCATGGGAATGAGATAACTTACGTATCTACTTAGTTAACAACTCTTCAAACTGCATTTTGAAAAGGATCATATCATTTGCTTCTGGCGTATTTCTAGTTGATAAATGTTCTACACATCACGGCACCTCCCCGATGACGTAGTTGCTACGTTGTCGCCTTGTAATCAAAGGTTCACAGGTTCGACGCATAGTGGTTTGGCTCCTTTGAAGCATTTCTATTTACAAAGTGGACTTAAATATCAAATTCCCTCCTTATCACTGTATTTAAAAGAATGGAGAGAGATAAAAGTTTCCTTCGGTCCAACCTAACGACTGCCGGGTGCTAATTAAAATTGCGTTACAAAGGAAGGGGAGAACTTGATTGATTGAATTGTTTTATTTCACTTCGCTTCTTGTGCCTCTTTTGGCTAATTAGCGAAGATGAGGATGAGTGATGATATGATGAAATTGATGAATGGACACTCACAAAGATCCATGCCCAGGCCGTGATTCGAAACTGGGACCACTAGCGTCGTGGCGCGATGTGCTAAACACTCTGCCACTTGTGCCGGCGATGGGGAGAAATAGGTGTAATTTTATCTGCTTGTAATGGCACTTCAGCAGATAAGGAGTTCAGATACGATTATTGCCTTCCTCTCGTTCAACAAAATTACTTAGATTTAGTTATCTTTATTTCTTCTTCTCCTCTGTCTTATCTCTCTATTTGATAGATTGGTTTTAATTCAAAATTGTGGTGCGTCAGCAACTAGGCAATTTGCACTCGTCACATAATACGTGTCCCAGCCCCTTGCGGTAGTTGAAATCAACATCTGTCTCCTTACCTATGTTAAAAGCTGAGGCTGTGAAGAGGAACTCAGCACACATGTGGGCAAAACCAAGGACAAGAGGTGTTTTGCAATTCATCCTTTTCAAGCAGAGTGTAATTTCAGGAGGATTTTATTTGTCCCACGGTCGAATGAAACCTATCATTAAGGAAGATAGTGCAGAAATTATACACCTGCGTACTCAAATGATTAGCACTCTCACCTTCCGTGTGAACCTTTTGGCTCAGAGTCTTGAGGACATTTAGAAAGATGCTTGAATAGAAGAAGTAACGAACTCCGGTCTCAAAAGCTAGAAAACAGCGGCGATGGGACAGCTTACCAGGGGTCACCCTTTGTAAAATTCCCTCTGGCCATTAGAGTGCTGTTACAGCATGGAGTTTAGTTAAGTTTAGTTTGTATCATTTGTGACAATCATGAGTTTATCACACGTTAAGTTTAAAATGGTTTATGCCGGAGCTGTCGTAAGCACGCATTAGCAATATGAGCCAGTAGAGGCTCAACGTACTGAGCGAGGTACGAACGACGGCCAGTAGATGTCCGCACGGTAGCCTAAATAGTTGGCAACCACGTTAACTGCCTTACGCTAGTGTAGTGGTCAGACTACATAACAGTTATAAGCAATTCGGACAAACACGAAGTCCAGGACACAATTGACTCGTTGTTGCTAGCACAAAGTCTATGCATGCTCTTAATCTCCAGAAATAACTCATTGTCACATAACTGGGTTCTCTCTTCAGGTAACCTCCTTCATAGAAGAACGAATTTCCTTTACATCAACGGTTTTAACGACGCGATTATCTAGTGAATATAGCCGAGCGAATGCTAGACACAACAGTGGAGCGGATGGATTTCATTTCTCGTCACCAGGCCGATGGAGTGTATGCTATCAAGTATACGTAAAAGGTATACAACTAGAAGAGGGAAACCCGCCTCCACCAGCGTACTTTCGAGGGAATGCGCTTTATGTCCTGGTACCTTTAAATAAACCAGGACGTCAGTTTCCTGAAATTATACGGTTCCTCCTCCTTTTTTTCTCCTTCTGTACATCTTTAACGGAGGAGATCGTGGACACACAGAAGATGAGACGGAATAGGACAACGGACCACTTGACTACACTGTATTCCTAAACCCTGTGGTTCAATGCCACGCATGACGGCAGAGAATGGGGGAAATCGGGTGGGCAGAGCGAAGCAGTTCACGCTGAAAAACTGATCGCAGCTCAACTGGTGGCTCACTTTCGCAGCTCCAGCTGTCCACCAATGGTCTTCGGGCGAGTGTAGCTCGGTGAGTGCGAACAATCTCAGCTGCGAAGTAGAAGCTGTAGGAGTAACATCGCCCTTCCGTTGGAGCGTTTCCAAGAGTACGTCAATTTTTGACAGTTGTTTTTATTAGCTTGTTTGTACAGTTTTTGAGTGTTTGTGCACTATTTTTCGTGGTTTGTGTACTATTGTACAAGTTTTATCCAGTAATGGATAAACAACTTTCTCTGAACAACATTCTCTCTCTCGAGTACGTGTATCCGACACTAATAATTTTCATCCCGCCGGCAACTTTGTGACACCACAATGTTAGTCGAAGAGAAATCAACTGATCACTGATTGATTCATTGTTTACCA
The DNA here is from genome assembly GCF_977018435.1 of Lepisma saccharinum. Classification (NCBI taxonomy): domain Eukaryota; kingdom Metazoa; phylum Arthropoda; class Insecta; order Zygentoma; family Lepismatidae; genus Lepisma; species Lepisma saccharinum. The sequence continues at coordinate 59,331,361 of NC_139243.1, read as the reverse complement.
GCCGTCAGCTGGATATGCGACCAGTATATCTGCAGTAGATTCCAACCACACCTCTATGGAATCCCGTTCATTCTCAAGCGTTCATTGGTGGAGCCGTCTTGCGTCACTACTTGCGCAAAGACTTGTTTTCGTTCGCCTGCTCCACAGATACCCGGGACAGAGTATAGAGAGGAAAGGCTCTGGAGAAGGGGAGCCTTTCGGGTAGGAGTGGATTAGAAGATGCAGGTAGACACCTTGCAGTGTCCAAACCTTCACATCCATGGATGAGGCTTCGACAGTTGGTTCCTCGGGGTGCCCGAGTGATGGAGGTTTTCACACCGGCTAAATCGTGAAAGAGAATTGGATGCGACGTCACAAGGCAACCAGCCTAAGCCAAATGGGAGCAGAGGCTAGGCCTGTTGAGTCTGAGACAGGAGGGAAGCACGCCTTTCCATCACGGCATACGGACGTGGTTGTATTCTTCCAACATGGGACAGCAACCTGGCACAGAGCAGTCACAACCACTTCCCGAACCCACCCCAAGTGGCTGAGGCGACGAACCCCCTGCGCAGTCTCCTTGGAAACATTCGAGAGCGAAGGGAACTGGAACCCAAAGGAAACTGAGTCTAGTGTTGCGCCTGTTTGTTGGTCGACAGGGCACCCATTACTCAGACAGACGCAAATACGCTTGTGCCACAATCCTCTCATACAAATGCATATTCAACATAAAGCAAATGAAATCAAACACACATAGTTACAATTTAGAATCAATTCTCTACACTTGATTCTACACTTAATATTCTCCATTAACATTCCATTACTTTGGAATTCGATTAGAGTCATACTTCCGCAGTGACAGGTACCTCTCTACGAAGGCCACTTTCCTGTCATCAAAAACAAAGATCCATCTGTACGATGGCTACTAATTTCATTGATGATCATAATGAATTGCTTGTACTCTAATGAGCTCTGATTGAATGTTCACCAACGTTCCAGCGACTAGCTCTACCCCAGCTTTTAGTACGGCATTTTGTGTTATATATTGTCATTCGTATACTCTGTCCAAGGAATCTGTGGAGCAAGCAAAGGAAAATAAATCCTCTGTGCAAGAAGTGATTGAGAGGGTTCAGCCAATGAACGCGATAGAGTAGAAGTGAGTTCTTGGAAGAGGGCAACGGGGTTTCGCTACCAGCTTTGCAGCTGCTCGTACTGCTTTGCTCTGTCCACTTGTTCTCTCCCCTTCTCTACCCTTACGCGCGGCTTTGCTCCAGAGACTTCTTGGGATCTGTTTCTGCCGTAGGTAAATGTATCAATGTGAGTTGAAATATCCGAGAGACAGGTAAAAGGGTAAAGGCATATGGGGTTATGTGGAGGTAGAGCTCCACATATTCTTAATCTCGACCACAGTTAGAATGATGTAATCAGTATCACGCCCGGCCATCTTTTCCCGCAGGGTTGCTCCCAGGTACCCATTGATTTGAGGCTGGGTGGGACCCAGAGTCGCTTTATGCGGGAACAAGGCCGGAAAAAATTCGACCTTAGATCACCCATCCCGGGAATCGAACCCGGGTCTCTGTCTAGACAGACAGTTCGGTCATTAATTTGCTTCGTCGTTGGGTAAAGCAGCAATACGAAATACAACGCTTCTTATTTGTCAGATTAGATATTGTGGCTGCTATGAAGATTATCTAATTTGCAAGTACAATTATATTAGCTAAAGACATACACATGTAACCTTTACGTGCCAAGTGGATCCATTTCATCCACTTCTGTTGCGGACTCTACTTTCTGATTCAGGGAAATGTTAACAATCAGGTAAGAAATCAGGAATATATATATTTGAAAAAGTCATTACTGTTAAATGAGTAGATACGAATTAACATTAATCTTTTAGGGGCAATAGCGTTATCAAAATCATGTTTTCTTTCATCAAGCAGTTGCATCTTCGTAAAGAAACGAGTGAGGGGAACATGTAAATAGAAAGGCTCTGTTCCTAATTATAAACTGACAGAATTTCCGCTAGAAGAAATTCTGGACCCTACACTTGGCATAAAATCATGTTTGCATGCTTTCTTATGTATTAAGTATAGCATTAAACCTGATTTCATTCAATCTGTGAATTTCTAATTTAAGCAACCAGTTAAGTTTCTTATTTACTTTTACTTCCAGTCGCGATAATTTGGAATAGTTTTATGTAGATTCCAAAATATTATCGAGTACACTTTGCTGAAATGAATGAGGAGTCAGGATAGTGTAGATGAATCGCTCATGCCCTGTGTCAGGAAACAAAAGAATACGCTGATCTTGCCTGTACTATGTAGGGCTATTGTAGGGTTAAGAAACAATTGTCAAAGGATCATAAATCAAGAGACAATTATATAAACACCTAGAAACAGGAATAATTTTGAGTAATCAATCGTGGTTGCTTCACGATGAGTGGTTTCATAGTGAGTTGGTGTTTTTAAGTTCACTTTGTGCACAGTAAGGCTAATCGGGACTGGACCTACAGTTTAAAGTGAGATCCGAACCACTATGTGCCTCCACCGGGAATCGAACCCGGGACTCATCGATTACAAGGGTACAACGCTACCATTGCGCCATAGGGGAGGTTTCAGACTAGTTCTGCCTTCCTCATCAGGGCAGGGTATTGTGTTTCGTGGTTAGTGTTGCCCACGGGACGAGACGGGACAGGCTTTTAAAAATTCGAGACGAGATTGATCATGTGTCCCTTTGACAAACGAATATTTTCGAGACGAGACAGCATTTCACAGCATTTCCACGAGACGAGACAGGCCAAAGTCTCGTCTCGTGGGCAACACTATTCGTGGTCATATGAAGGTAATAAAGATATTCGAATCTGATCCATTGCCTGCCCGCCGGGATGGGAAGAAATACCTGCCACTCCCTCCCTAAGCAGTTGTTGCCTTGAACCAACCCGACTCGCCCATCTGAAGGGAAATTTTCCAGCGTCCGTCATTACCCAGTTCAACAGTGACCAAACAGTCAGTGGCGGTCGGCGTCTACAGCACTTGGAGCAACAAGCGTCGGATGCAGACGAGGGCATTGCATGCTGGTGCAAATGTTGCTAGAACTGATAACAGAATGCTCGAATGTTGAATATCTATGCATGAGAAAACATAAGTTGAGTACAAAGGTGGTATTTCAAACGTTACTTACATGATGAATCTCGAAAATTTTAAATGGGACCGAGTGTCCAGTGACATCGTGTTTAATGGGTCTATTAATTACAAACAACTTTTGTACGAGACATACACTGTTTGGACCACCGTTTGCGAATTGGCCTCCAAAAACGTTTGTAGGTACAGTACTTATTAATGTGTGTAGCAGTATAGAAACATTAAAGTGAGTGCATAAACCCTGAACATCACTGGTTCAACTACGCAGATGGAATTTTGAACTTTTCTCCGCTCCGTCCAAAGGAACGTAAAAAAATTGAAGCAAATGAATAAGAAAAATGTTTTATTAATTTTACCAATATGTTTAATTTAAATATAAAAGTGCAATGATGCATAAAATGTTTTTAAAATGTAATTGCCCAAACAAGAATCGAACTCAAGACCTTTTCCACCATACGACACTGCTTTAACCACTCAGCTATTTGACAACCTTGGAGAATATCATTCCTGTCGGTGTTCTTTTGCAGACTCCGTTGGTTTATCACAACAATTCTTACGCTTTCATTTAAACTGGAAAGAGTCTCGAAATATTCATGTCTTAAGCACGTGGTTTTCAACACCGAATCAAATCGATATCCTTTATGAAGAATTTTGAACCGCCTGCTCTCTTACTGCCAAATGACTGCCGTCACACTGTACTGTCTGCCAGAGGAAGTAATCTCAAAGCTGCAAATAAACTGTAAATATCCGTTCGTGAGCAGGCGCGACTCGTTAGTTTACAATCGAGTCCACAACGATGTAGTAGTTTTTAGTAGTAAAAGATGTAGTAAAGTACGATTCACGAAACCGTCTACTAAGAATCGACTATATATCTAATTGTCTACAGCGCACGGCTACAAGGAAAGTGGTCAACTTGGTGAAACTAAGCAATATCTATGGAAAGAATCGATATTTGTATCGATTGTTGTGCTATTTCCTTGACATTATCGATGCATGTCGTACTTCGAGCTATTCTATGCTTCGAGATTACGAGAGTTGTTTGTTTACACAGAAATCATAGAAAACTAGTTTGGATTGTTAAAATTGCGAGGTAATCGTAATGTACGCGTAACCGTAAAGTATTTTGTATAAAATGAAAATACTCGTTGACTTAAAGCAATTGGGTGTAAATATATGAAATTTAATAACAGATGCTATGTTTTACCTTTTACTGTATGTCACTGTTGAAACATATGCGGCAAAACTAAGGAATACTATTTTTGTTATGTTGCAATTGAATGATGCAAAATGTAAAGGCAGCAGATTTTTCATGCTTTGCTATTATTATCTATAATGCAGGGAGTAAGAAAGCATTAAATTATCCACCCACTGAATATCTCGTGAAAACTCAATTTCCCTCCTTTTACAAATGTCCCATTTTTAGTTGTTTGGCATTACATTTTCTTAAGGTAGGCGTTCGTAGCAGGAACGTCTACGTTTTCTTAACCTGTTCAAACCCCTGAAGATAAGATTAACGTTGCGAGTTTCGTACGAACTGTATCTCTTTACTAAACTTTTTGCACAAATAGCCCTGTTGAAAATTCTGTCTACTGTTTTCAGCAGGTCGATGGGTGGTTTGAAACATCTAATGTGTTCACATTTTCAAACAGATGTAAATAAAATTTGTTAATAAGGAGGAATAAAATGTTACACGTATTTACAGCCATCATCTTATGTGGAATGAAAAAATGAAAAGAGCAATAAACTATTTGCCTACTATTATTTTTGCTCTTGGCTGTACATTATGTCTACTGTAGGTGTTTGGTAGAAAACCATTCAGTTTCAGTAGATTTCCAAGAAAACAGTAGAGTACAATTGATAACAGTTGTAAATAGAAATTCCCAGCTAATTGGGCCACTATGTACCTCCACTGAGTATCGAACCAAGCGAAGTAGAATCTGAACCATTGGAATGACTAGCGAAAATTAATGTCAAGGTTCACAGATTACAAATATCAATAATTATTAGAACACACTTTTGAATGTTTTTGTTCTCAAAACTTGGCCCAACTTCTAATTGATAAATAAAATATTGCCATGTTACATGCTACATTTATACATATGAATTTGATTTCTGACTGAAAGCACACACTACGGAAACATAAAAGATAGGCCTACATGTTACTTCTTTTTCTTTAAGGACGATTTTCATGTCCCATGTTATACTGTATGGAATTCTCAGCAGAGAGTCATTCATTTTCTGTTGCCAAGAAAATGGACTAGTACTGCCACCACCTGGAAAAAAAACAACAACATACATTTGCATTATCTATGAGCAGCTTGTGATAGCAACTAGTGTACCTAACCTACTCACACCTGCATCTAAGAACAGAACTTAACCAGCCTAATATTTTCAGATGTTTATTTTTGAATATGCATATGCGAGTAGGTTTGCATTTTTTAGCATGTAACACCAAGCTGCTATAGCTGTTGTTACCTGCTCATGTATTATCTATGTATAAAACCACCACTCACATCACATTTGCTTACACCTCCAATTTACAGAAATTTCATTCAATGAGAATGTCAAAAAATTCTTAGAAGTTACACACATCACAATTTGATACACTCCAGAATATACCTTGCATTCCTGTAGATAACAAAAAAGAAATGTTGACATTTGTAACCAATTTGGATTAGAAATCACACAATAATGAAAGAACCAACCATATGGGATTATAGATTTAAAATAAAAATGCTCTCTTCACATATATTTTTAACATATTTATTGATTTATTTATTGCATTGCTCTTCTGCCACTTTTGGCTAATCATGAAGATGGGGATGAGGAATGACATGTTTAAATTGACGAAAGGACACTCACAATAACATCCATGTCCTGGCAAGGATTTGAACCCTTAACTCCTGGCATCATAACATACTTTGCTAACCTTGGTAACAGTTCGTTATATCGGATACACATTTCTTCATTTTTACAGAAGAAACTACTTACGGAAATGAGTTTCTCTAAGGTTTCCAACGTTCATCAAGGTATTTTCTTTCATCGTGGAATCTATTTGACCGGGAAATCATGTATTTTTCAAGAGAAATATCTCGCCGACGCACAAGTGCCATTGCTTTCGCTACGTGAACTAGATGCTGCATACGTTTGATGACGTAACGCTCTGTCAGTGTTTCCAACCTTTTTTTTTACCTATGCTTGCCTAACCTAACCAAACCTAACCAAACCTAACCTAACCTTATTGGAAAAGGTTCGTGGGGCTATCCGTCAGCTACCCGTGCATAATGTACAATTTGCACACGTGACGAACATGATGGTAGGTATCTTTCGGTGAAGAAGGTTGGAAACACTGCATATCTATAACTGTAGTCAACCTCTGCCTGCCATATTATGTGTTACGGAAGAGATAAAAGGAATAACAAAAACTACTCTCTATGTGAAAAATTGTGTTTGTTTTCGTGTAAAAAGCATAATGGCACCTTGAACTATGTTCCGCAAGACACAATTGGTAAGTACGAACCATGCGAAACACAAAATATCCGATTTTAATGTGTCTCCAATATAACTATGGTTACCAGACGTCCAGATTTTCCCGGACATGTCCTACATTTTAGCCTTGTGTCCGGCGTCCGGGAGGAATTTGAAAAATGTCATAAATGTCCTACATTTTGAGCGTCACATAATACAATTAGGGAAATACGTGTTTTAGTTTAACAAAGAGAAATCATGCAAGTTACAAGTCTATGGACTGAGCTCCCAAACTCAATAGTGACATTTATTTTGCTTCAGTCATTGCCGAAAAAGAAAAGAAAATATTGTCCTGCTAGACGACAAACGGAAAAACGGAAGTAATTAATGAACACAAGTTTTGGGGCCACATTCTGATGATGCGACCGTTCAATGCCTGAGGGTAATTTCTTGCCTTGGGGTGTATACTGATGAAACAAGATGTTTTCCATTCTTATTCATTATCTTGATTGTAAAGCAGGGGTTTAGAGAACGAAGTTATTCAGGGTGTCTACTAGTCAAGAAAGTCGTGAAAATCAAGAAAAATTAAAGAAAGTCGGCCAAGAAATCAATAAAAAGTCAAGAAATTATACTTGTGGTCAAGAATTTTTGCTATCCCAATGACTGATTAGTGGATTTAGTTTATTTTACTTAACGTTTCTGCCCTTTGGCTAGTCGCAAAGATGAGGATGAATGGCCATAAGATAAGATGGATGAGGAGACAATCACAAACATATAGGGACGACAAAACGAGCCCCACATAAGATTATACTGGCTGTGAGTACAAACGCCAGAGCTTCGCTAGTCTGCAAAATGCAGTCCAGCATGCATTAATAGATAAAATAGGTCTGAATCTCTTGTTGTATACTGCTGCAGTTTACATTTTAACCAGCCTTTTGGTAGGATTTTCTTATAAAATATTATTTTCTTAATTCCTAATTTCCAACTTAACCTTTATTTATTCGACCCCTACTTTGGTAAACAAAATAGAAAAATAAATGTAAAGAAAAAATCTGAAAAACTCAAGAATTTTGGATTTGTTATTTTGGTAGACACCCTGTTATTCAACTAAAAACTACCCAAGATGAAACTTCTGGAAACATTTCTACGATAATTGCTGAATATTTGTTTGCCATTACAAGTCATAATGCAAAGGTTGAGAGAGTACTTTTGTTACCATCAGCACAACGGACTCACGAGAGATTTTGTTTTCATAAAGTCTGTAAGAAGTTTGGTACTGGTGCATATAATATCAAAGAGTTTGACTGTCCAGTCTCTCATAAATAAAATCTTTGGACCTAAAAGGGATGAGGAGACAGGTGAGTGGAGAAGGTTACATAATTTAGAACTACATAATTTGTATTCATGTCCAGATATTATTAGAATAATTAAATCAAGAAGACTTAGGTGGGCAGGCCATGTGGCACGAATGGGAGAGGAAAGAGGAGTTTACAGGATTCTTGTTGGGAAACCTAATGGTAAGAGACCTGTAGGAAGGCCGAGACGAAGATGGAGGGACAACGTTGAGATGGACCTAAGGGAAATTGGTAGGGATGGAAAAGAGTATATAGAACTTGCTCAAGATAGGGAAAAATGGAAGGCCTGTGTTGCTGCAGCCATGAACCTTCGGGTTTAAGAAGGCTAGGGAGTTAGTTAGTTAGTTAGTTAGTTAGTCTCTCATAAATATATTTTGACTAAACCTGAAATTTTGGGAAAAATTGGCTCCTTTGAGAAGTACCGTTACAACAGGTGCATTGTTTAGTATAATTACAAGTTTGGAAATTTTGAATTAAAGAATTCATTAAGAAATCTTTTTTTTACTGAAAAGTGTCAATTTTAAATTACTCTCTAACGTGTTCTATAGAAATATGTATTATTTATTGCGAATGTTTTGTGTCCTACATTTTGACTCAATGTCTTACATTTTGACTCTATGTCCTACATTTTGACTCAATGTCCTACATTTTGACTCAATGTCCTACATTTTGGAACATAATGTAATACATTTCCCTCATAGCGATCTGGTAACCCTAAATATAACGAACTGTTACCCTAACCTCTTTACCTATTTACACTAGAATGCTTTGCTGCAACAAATTAATTTTTTAAAAAATCATGTTCTAATACAATTTCCTCTCATGTATTAACTATTTTGAAAGTTATGTTGTTTTACAATAACTGCTACCACAAATTTTAACCGTTAAAAAATAAGTAGTGTTACATAATTAAACATGAATGTGCTGAGGGGTTGCCAATAGAGGAAATATAGTGCTTCTTGTCTATAATAGTGATATCCATAATATTTTACATTCATTGAAAGTTGTTTTGTGCTGGCTGATACAGGCTTTGAACTGAGAAGTTTTATGTACAATACACTTCCCAAGCACAAATCCCATACCGTGCCTTGCATTAATGCTCCTGAGTCTGGATCCCAGGGAAGCCAGGATGATCTTGGAACCTGAGAAAAATTTTAAAAAAATATTTGCACGTGGTAATAAACACATAATCGTCACAACAAACTCTAAATGTTTACATGTGTTTGTGTCAGGACAGTGTACTGTTTTGTTCTAGCAGATAATACGTGCTCTATCTACACTATGCCCTAAGTATACAATGTGTAAATAAAAACTACTGATTGATTGATTGATTGATTAGCATCCATTCAACTTTACAAAAGATTGGAATTGTCACATTGTACATGTGCATTTAGAATACATCTATAAAATTATAGGCATAATATAATATAAATTACAATAGATAGTATGAGATAAAAGATATCGTATAAATAAAGGAGAAAAAATGCATGCTCAATATGTTATTTTCTTGAGACAAATTGGCTAAAAATTTGTTATCTATATTCAAGGTTCGCTTAATCTGCTATGACATTATGTACACACACACATATATATATATATATATATATACACACACAAACATATATTGAGCATTAAATAGTCATCTATACTTACATCTAGATAAATGGAATCGAACAGAAAAAAAATAATATTAGGGCAGTTCTACTTTGTTACATTATTGTTGTTATTCCTGCCACTTACGGTGTCAATGTACACTTGCACTGTGTAAAAACAATGTACCTTTAGGAATCTTTTTAGATGTAACTTGTATACTGGCAATGACTTTATGTTTTTGAATGCATTTGGTAGCATGTTAAATAAGCGTATAGCATTATATGTTACCCCTTTTTGGTAGAATGTGGTATTGTGTAATTCCATATGTAAGTCATTCTTTCCCCTGGGGTTGTAGGTGTGGTAGTCCTTATTTGCTGTGTGTGTATTTTGACAAATTGTCATGCCTGTTAGGATTTCGTATAGGTATATGCATGGAACTGGCAGTATCTGTAACTCTTGAAATAATGGTTTGCATGGTGCATCTGTTGGAGCATTTGCCAGAATTCTAACAGCTCTCTTTTGTAGTCTGAATAATGTAATGCTTTTGTTCATGTTCCCCCAAAAAATGATGCCGTACCATAATACAGAGTGAATGATGCCATAGTATAGTGTTTTTGCTGCTTCTAGATTTACTACATTTCTTACTGTTCTTATCGCATAACAAAACCCACTAACCTTGTTTGCTGTAGCTTCAATATGTAGATCCCACTTTAAATTTTCAGATAGTTGTAGGCCAAGAAATTTTATGTTGGAAACATATTCTATGCCCTGATCTTGAAAATTAATTTCTGGAGTTCCAATGCTACAGTGTTGATTTGAAATCTAATTGCATTTGTTTTTTTAGTGTTTACCACAAGACCATTTTTTTTCTATCCACTCTGAGATATGCGTGATTGTAACCTTTATGTTGTGTTTTAACCATTCTGTGTTTGTTCCTGCTATAAGAACAGTTGTATCATCAGCAAAGAGAGTTGCGTTTGCATCTTTACAATTCTGTGGAAGGTCACTGATGTAAATTAAAAAAAGCAAGGGTCCTAAAATGGAACCTTGGGGTACACCATATGTAATATGTTGTTTCTCTGATCGATAATTGTCCTTGTTATTATCCTCATCGATGTGAGTTATTTCTACTATCTGATTCCTGTCCATTAGATATAATTTAAACCATTCTATTGCTACTCCCCTGATCCCATACTGGTCCATTTTTTTCACCAAGAGTTTGTGGTTGACAGTGTCAAACGCTTTTGTTAGATCAAGAAGGAGCCCTACACAGTGTTTTTTTTTATCCAAAATTTCTCTAACTGCTTCTGTGAATGTGTGTATAGAAGATTGTGTAGATTTTCCTTTGCAAAAACCATGTTGTTGTTCTGAAATGATGGAAAATTTGTTGAAGAATGTTATTAATCTATTGTACATAACGCTTTCAAGTATTTTTGAGATGACTGGGAGAAGAGAGATTGGTCTGTAATTACTCATTTCATTTTTTGCAGAGGTTTTATTATGGCAGTCTTTAGCTGTTCTGGATATTTACCGGTAAGGAGACTTAGATTAACTACATGACATATTGGGCCACATAGGTGTGTGGCCCATTTTTTTATTACAATGTCAGGTATCTCATCTATGCCGGCAGAATAATTGTTTTTCAAGCTACTTATTAAACTAAACATTTCCTTCTCGTCTGCTGGGAGTAAGTATATACTAGAATCTACTTTAGTTATATCACTAGTTTTATAATTTTAATATTGGATATTTTTTGTTATTTTTTCTAATATCCCAGTAAAGTATTTATTGAAAGTTGATGCTACATCTTGGGGATTGACCACGCTTTTGCCTTCGTGTTTTAGTGATATGTTGTCTTTGTATTTTACTTTCCCTACTATACCTAATTCGGTTTTTCCAATATGCCGCAAAGGGTTTTTGTTTGTTATTTGAGTCTAGGATCATATTGCTATTATAGTCTTTTTTTTGCTTTCTTGACTGAGTTTTCCATCTCCTTTCTTTTTCCTTTAAATATGAATTGAATGTTTCACTTTTCAACTGGTGTCTGTATTTATTCATTATGATGAAATCTTTTCAGTTTTCTTTGATGTCGAGTGTTATCCAATTTGATTTTGTTTCAATGGATATTTTTTTCTTGTTATTTTGGGAAATGCTAAATTAAATGAGTATGAAATGGCAGACAACAATGTCTCGTATGCTTCATTCACATCAGTTTGGTAGTATAGGCCATCCCACGATTCTCTACTTATTAAGTAATTAAAGTAGCTAAAATTAGCTTCATTAAATTCTCTTTTTGTGGTATTTATGTGTCTATATGGTGTGTGTTTTTGGTTTGTTTTTTGTGCTGCAGTAATTTTTATGCATTGTGCCTCATGGTCTGCAAAGCCAGTACTAATTGTATTGACATTGTATACAAATAAGTTGGTGTTTAAGAAAACCTGATCAATTGCTGTTTTTGAAGTTGGTATGATTCGTGTAGGTACTCTCACAACTGCTGTCAGATTGTGAGCTTTCATGAATATTTCTACCTCATTTCCTACTTTTTGACTCAGGAAATCAATATTAAAATCTCATATTAGTATGGATGTGATTTTTTTTTGGAATGGGCATCTAATATTACATCTAGCTTCCTATTAAAGTTGTTGATATTACTGTCGGGTGTTCTGTATACACAAATTAATACTAGCCTAAGTGGTGGAAATTCAACTATGGAACTTTCAAATTCTTTTTCCTCATTCAGGTAGTTGAATTGTTTGCTCTCTTTTGCCTTAATGTTATTTTTTACGAATATGCATGACCCACCCCTGATTTTATTTTCTCTGAGGAAACTGGTTGCTAGGGTAAAATTTGGAAAGTTTTTGTAGTTAAGATCATCTTTTCGCAGCCAGTGTTCTACAGACAAATGTTACATAATTCATTTTCCAAAAATATTTCTAAATTAAGCTTTTTTGCAGTGGTAAGGCCTTGTACGTTTTGATGAAATATATTTAATGTGTTTTCTTTTGCATTTACTTTTTTATCATGAGTACCTTTCCCTTCTTCTGTTTTTTTGTCATCACTCTTCTCACTTGGTTCTACAATAAAAAATCATCATGAAATATTTGTGGGACACGTTTTTTTTCTTCTTGACAGTCTTAGAGCTCCATCACTTGTATTCTTAATTTCAGATTTTTCATTTTTTTCCAGTGGGTTGTCACTCACTTCATCTTCACGGTGGAGCACATTACACAAATATTCTTGACTCACCTTTTTGGTAGTATTGTTTGTTACCTTTTCCCTTTCAACTGCATCTTTTTCAGTTATCTTCTCGATAAAGTACAATTTTTATCCACATCTAATTTTTACATAACATATGTTTCAACAATTTGTATTAATGCATAATCATTATTAAAAAAGTCATAATAAATGTATAATTATTGTGCTTTGAATTTTATTGATAAATCAAGTAATTGCTTAATAAATTTATGTAAAACAATATTCACACAAATCTTGAGCACTGCACAACATTTGATAACAATTGAGAAGGTTGATTTGATATGATTTGCTTTATTTTACTTCGCTTTGAGCCACTTTTGGCTAATTTGCGAAGATGGGAATGAGGGATGATATGATGAAATTGATGAATGGACACTCAGAAACATCCATGCCCAGGCCAGGATTCGAACCTGGAACCCCTAGCGTCGTAGCGCGATGTGCTAACCACTTTTTTTTTAAAAGGAAATACTCCCTATACGACGGTATCCCCCCCATTCACTCTTTTTCTCACTTTTACACTTTTCAATTCTTACATTTTTCTTTTGTTTCTTATCAACTGGACGAACACAAATAACCATGCCTTACCCGGGACTCGAACCCAGAACCCCTGGCGTTGTAGCGCGCTCTCCTAACCACTTCGCCACACGGGCTGGCAATTGAGAAGGTGAATGGAATGGCATGAATAAATAACAATAATAAAACATATCACAACGATTGTACATAACTAGCTAAAATATGTAGGCTGCTATGATAAGTGGTGTGTGTACTGTGAACATTTTGGATGGATGAGTTTTTTGATTTAGCAACTTTAAGTAGCCTATCAAGAGTTTTCATATCTTTTCAGAAATGTTTTCACTATTTGTACTGTTCTGTGTACTTTTGTCCTGTTACAGCCATCGATAACCTATGCACATGTTTTCTGTCACTTAAGTTTGTGCTACTTCTTCTCATCCGTCTGCTGCAAGCACGTTCATACAAAACCGAACTGCATACTGTTGGGGCTTGACTTCCATTTAATTCACGATTTTGGCATGGCTAATGGGATGCATAATATTCAAAATGAGTGGTTATCATTTATGATTTGTAGAAGATGAAATTGCTGTTTTTAAATCGCAGGATATCCTAGGTAACAGTTCCGAATGTTTCATGATTTTTCGCAAATTTTATAGGAGTATTAGAAAGTGTTTACAAAACTGGAAGTGATTGTGGGAGTAGGTTCGAAACTTGGAGAAACTAATTAGCACAGTTAAAAGTTGCACAAAGTATTAATTACAAGGTAAATTATGTTTTGACATGTATTGTGCACGAACAGGAATGCCTGCAAAGAGGTGCTAACAAATTATGCCTATATAACTTAATCTGCTCGTGGAAGTGTATTTTCATTTAAATCAGTGCAAGATATGGGTAATTATTATTATTACTAACTTGGATTACAGGAGGTTGAGAGAAAAAACTTTTTTGTTGGGAAAATGAGGTTCCACAATTTTGATCAATTCTTGGTACCTCCTATTCAGTGCCAAATTAGTATGAAGATATTTCCGAAACAGAAAAAAGATTTCCGATATCTCTAAAATGTGTTTTAAGTACACGCAAATGCCCACTGTATTTTAATTCTGCTTCTCGAAGACGTGAAAACACAGATTGTGGGCCATTTTGGTAGCTCTATTTTCTTCTTTGAAGTTGGATATCATACACAAATACAGAATATGATGAATGTAGTTCGCTGTAGCCCGCTCTAGGAGGGTTAAAAAGGGTTCTACAATAACTGTCCACAACTGTGGCCCGATATGCATTCGACTGTAGCCTGTAGACCGCTGTAGACAGTTTCAAGAATAGCAAATTCATTAAATGACTACAAATTTGACCACAAGCCTGACGTGGCTACATATTAGGCCACATATCGGACTACTAACAGTTCGTGAATCGCGCCCCTGTTCACATCAGCTTGAAGCATGTGGGGCCCGCCCAGCAAATAACCATGAAGGGATGACATCAGTCTGAGTTCGTCCAGCATGCCCTACGCATGGTCCCGATAGGTTGCACATCGGTTTAGTGGATTGGCTTTCGTCCAGCAAATCACACCCGCCCGTTCAGATCTCTGCCCGGAAAAGCAGTCATCTTGAGCGGGTAACGACTGAAAGTGAGAGACACACACGACAAGTCTTTCAAATGTTGGCATGTAAAGAACGAAGTACAGAGGTTACAAATGATAGGAATTAGTAACGAATACATCTGCTTCAATCAACATTTTGCTTCGTCATCGAATAATGTAGCCACCGCTAAATTTAAATTGGCCAGATTAGATATTGTGTTTGTTATGGAGATTATCTAATCTACGAGATAATTTAAGATGTACACGTGGAATCTTACGAAACAAGTGGAGGCATTTTGTCAACTTTTGAACCGGACTCGATTCTCTGATTCAGAGCAATGTTAACAAATAAGTTAGAAATGTATCTTTGGAAAAGCCATCACTATTAAATACGAAGAAACATCTAGTTACTTTAGGAAGAATATCACAGTCATGTTTTCTGACATCTGTGACGTAGTTCTCAGTTTCATCTTTGCTTGTAATCGAATGAGAGATGAAGAAAATATTACGAATTTCTTGCTGACGCTGAAGAAATGGAATTTCCGCAATGGTGACTCAGGGCACTGGATTTGACATAAAAATGAGGTCTGAATGCTTTGTTGTGTGCTAAGTTTAAAAAGAATCATGATATATTTCAATTTGTGAATTTCTAAATTTCACAACTATTTCAGTGTTTTATTATCTTTCATTTCTAGCTGTGATGACTTGTAATGGTTTTATTGACCATTAATATTGTCGAACCAAGTCATTTGCGAGTAGACTGTGCTGGAAGAAATAAAGAGTCAATGATAGTGCAGATGGATCGCTCTTGCTCAATATGAGGTAATCAAATATTTTTACTAGTTGGATTGTAGTGTTCTGAAATATTGTTGAAGGATATAAATTTAGACTTTTCGGAAATAAATTACTTGCAAAATCTGTAATAAATGAAGAAAAAAATTGTGAAAAGTTTACATAGTTTTGAATTATATATTTTAATCTCTTAATATTATATAAAAGAAATAATCAAGTGGAAAACGCATTAAAAATGGATGAGTGGGTATCTGGTACATATGAACGAGAGGATGGAAATTTTTAGAGAATCCTTGTGTGGAAACCTGTTGGTATAAGACCCGTAGAAAGCGTAAGTTGAAGGTAGAAAGACGCTGATGTGATGGATCTGAAGGAACTAGAGAATAGAAGTCAAAATAGAAATTTTGGGGAGAGAATGGAAGGTTAATGGGTTGCTGAATGTTAGAAGGTGAGTTAGTGCAAGCGGAAAGAAATTTTAGACAATTTCTAACCTGATTATGTGGGATTTACCGAGGATATCAAGGATTCCCCTCCCCTTGCTGTCCTTGGCAACATGGAAAAATTTCCATTCCTGAATGTGGCGATTTCATCCTTCCCTCCCGTAACAATGAATTGGCAGATTTGGAAGAAAAAAAAATTTCATATGAAGTAAGTAGAATGTCTGCCTTCATGTCATAAGTACAGTCACAAAAGTATGATTCACAATCTGAATTTTGTTTTGCCTAATTCCGCCTGGATATTGCTACTCGCTTCAATATAATTAGTGTTTCCAACTACTTGAATCAAGTAACGTGCCATAGTTAAGCAAGCAATTTGAATACTCCTTGTCAATCTTGTTATTTTCAGAATTTGGAGAGCACGAGAGTGTGATGAAGATGATTGACGATCAACAAGAAGATAAGCAGATGTTCATCAACTGCGCAGTCAGATTTAGGCCTACATCATGAACAATACATGAGGAGTGTGTCTGTGTAAGGTAGTAGCATTTATTTATTTTGTATTTTCTCTCGAATTTGAATAGTTAAATCCACATTATGCACAAATAAGCTAGTCGGGACAGAACCCAGTGTTTAAAGTGAGATCCGAACTACCGTCAATTTTCCTCCACAGGATATCGAACCCGACACCCCTTGATTACAAGGTGAAGAGTTTTTAACTAAGCCTTCAGGATGAACTTGTATATTTTCTGTCAAACGACGTACATTCGCATTGCATCAGCACGCAAGAGACAAAAAAACTATATACCTCTCTTGTCACTTAACGAGAGGTTGTAAAATTTGGAGACCGTTCGTTTTGGTGAAAAATGACATCTTGATTGTCGGGAGTGAAACAATTTACTGTTATTTTCTTCATCTGTCAAAACCACTCATTTTTCTACATTCCCTTTTCTCTCAGTTCTTGGAAATTTCTCTATCAAAAATTGTTTCCATCTTGCAACCTTGCATTCTTCTCTGCTGGTATATTTTTTGAAACCAGTAATATCATATGACTGAGTTCTTATATATATTTTAAGACCGCCACGAATTTACCAGTTGTAGATCAATTCAGTGCCAAGGCACCCATCCTGTTGACTTCCTGGTTTTAGATGAAATCCTATGCAAAGCTAAGATTCTATGCCAAAGGTCGACCCCTCGTATGTTGTCACTGTAAGTTCGAATTTCACTTCTGCATGAACTCGACTCTTCGACTGAAACCCATGGCTGGATGAAGCAACAAGTACTGGCTTATTAGGGCCTCCCTGATGGCGCAATGGTAGCGTCGTCGTCTTGTAATCAAGGTGTCCCGGGTTCGATACCCGGTGGAGACACACGGCACAGTGTTCGGATCCCACTTTAAACTGTAGGTCCAGTCCCGATTAGCCTTACTGTGCATAAAGTGGACCTAAAACACCAAATCAATCAATCCATCAAGTAGCCTACTGGCTTATTGTCTAACCATTCGATAACCCACAAAACGTCATCCTGCTTGTGGCAGTACCAAGCAAATTCTTTATCCTCAAAGACTGGTAAGGTACCTATAATAATAATAATAATAATAAAGTATTGTCGGCTTTTGAAGTTTCTCTCTATTTCCTCACTAATGAGTCGCCAATGTCAAGATGAAGATGTGGTCTACCTTTTACTATTAGATCCAATAGTTGATTGGTTTGAACCCATGACCTTCCATTCCATAAGCAAACGATCCCCCTACACCACACGGTCCACGTTATTTTCTGCACTCGGTTCGGATCCCACTTTAAACTGAAGGTCTAGTCCCGATTAGACTTACTATGCATAAAGTTGACTTAAAACATTAAATCAACCAATTCATCTCCTTTCAGAGTGGGCCTTCTATGATACCGTAGTATGCCAGCATCCGAAAATACAGTTCTGCTTCGCGTACACCAGAGTGTAATTGCATTTAATATTGTGACTAATTTTACTTTAAAACTACAGATTAAAGCGATAATAGTGTCCAGAAAAAGAACCTCAAAGTAGATCTTCACACAAAGTATTTTAATCCATTGCCAAACATTTAAGTTAAGAATAAAATTATGCTTTTCCATTGACCGTATTTTCGATTCATGGTTTCATTTTCTTTCTGAGGGATCGTATCGTCTCATATCTCCACTTTATAATACAGAAAAAAAATCAAGTTCATTTTTCATTACTTGGAGTTTTCCACAACGAAAATATGTTTTTCATAGTTTGAAGTTCGTTAATATTATCTTTCAAAGTTTCCATTGTTTTAATTTCACACATATTTTATATTTCATACGTTGAATATCCCTTTCCTCTCTCTTTTCATACAGTCTTTGGAAAAAAGCTCAAGTTTCTCGTCAAACGGGGTCTGGTTCAAATAACTCCTTTTCGCTCTGCTGTTCCTACTTTAAACAAACAACAAAATACTTCGTAACTAAACGATTGCTTGTTCAAAACATGGAATTTTTACAAAATTTACAAAATATGACAAAACGCCAATAGACATGTTCATCATTTTTCCCTTTCAGCGTTTCTCGATTTTATCTGAATTCGTTTCCTCATGAAAATTGCCATGCGGAAATTATAGATATGACATTATGTGTGAATTGGTTTCTTCAAACTGGTAGCAAATTTTAACATGAGCTACCTGCTCACCGTGCTAAGAAGTTAACATTGGTCTCTGTATTTTACGAGAGGAAAGGAAATGTAAGAGGAAGTTATTTCGATGATAGGAGGAAGTCACATGCCACGTGGAGTGCGCAGAATCAAGTTACATAGAGCTAAGTCTGTAATGGTGGTTTCGAATATTGCAAAGTTAGTGCGGAAAGTTTGTTATATCTGATACTCGTACTTTCTGTTCAAAGAAGAGGCAGTGAGGAATTAACGATCATTATGAGGATTTGAATTTTTTGTTTGTCACTCACTATATAAATACTTATTAGTAGTTTCTTATAGAATCGGCCTTCGTCGCAATAATAATTTAACAAAACAATAACTAATTTACTATTAGTTTTAGACGCATGGTAAGATGGAGGTGAGGGGATTGACAACAGTCATTAGGAAGGAACGGACATAAAATTACCAATCATAGCAATTTGAACTCATTAAACGCTCTCCTTCGTTACAGTATTGCACTACATCACTACTAAAGAACAAACAATACATAACTTAAATAACATTACATTTTGCATCCTGAATACATATATGTGATTTGTGAATTAATCATGATGTGTGTGTTAACACAACATACGAACAATAACTAAAAAGAAAAGTTTTAACTTTAAATCCTGGAAATCTCCAACTTCTAAGGGGAAATATGCGCAGAAGGGACGTCCCTCAAGTATGCATCGCATTCATTTTTTTTAAATATTCTAATATCAACGGTATCTGTTCAACAAACAAAAAAAGAAAAAAAGAAAGAGGAGAGGGTGGGATTTGAACCCGCGACCTTTCACGCTTGACTAAAAGTAAGAATAGCAGCGCCTAACCAACTGCTCTACGTTAACATAATGACGTTATACCCTTAAAAAATATTTTGACGTTTATTAAGACTCCCACCTTCCTGTGTTTCGAGCACATTTTCTCGACAAGTCGTGTAAAATATATCTTTTTGAGAACTGTTCGATATTATGCAAGGTATTGTAAATAAAATGTCGCATAAACTCCTCAAAAATTTGCTTCTTTCTGCACAAACTTGATGGCAATTTCCTCCAGGTGGAGAAAAACTATTCAGTGTTTCAAACCCCCCCAAATTTCAAGTCGAGCAAGCAGAATCGTAAATATCCCTCAAGGTTCTTTTTCCAGTTTATTATTTCTGTTTGATTGTGTATTATAATAGCGGTTTATAGTTTCTAAGTTCATGGATAGTGTTAAATTGAAAACCTCTCACCGCAGCGTTTATCGTCTAGTGGAAGGACCTACTCAAAGTTGGCTACTCTCACCTGGAGCCGAAGTGCAATGTTGCTAAGTTTACGATTTCGGGAATTAGAATTCTTTCGGGGCGGTCAAATAAGATGTTGCGAAGTGTACAGATATGAATGAACGTAGGTCATCAGCAATTTTCTAGGAAACAAGATCGAAATTCAGTTCACTACAGGTCAACGGCAGGGTTGAAGCTAGACAATTTCCGAGTTTGACTAGATTAGTGAGGGCAATTCCGGAATTGCTTGAAAGCTATTGAAGACGACTATGGTTTCCAGTGTCACAAGCAGCGGTGAAGGGATTGGATGTGCTGGCCACGTGTGACCCAATGGAAAAGCCGATTGGCAGCCATTTGATATTCAATTGTTTCTGCAGCACGTAGTTCTTTCAGAGGATTGATATTAAAAATTTCTAATTTCTGATATGATAATATTTGTGATTATTCACATTTTTTCATTACAGATGCAAGGCTGAAAAGAAGAAATGGAAGAAGTGAATTACATGAATAGAAGAAACGTTGTGGTTGATTTTACAATGCGCCTGTAGCCATCTAGGCTGGAAGTTAGAAGCAGATCCTCTCACGTATTCCTTAACTACGTACAATTCAAGATGGAAGAGGAAGCTACTGCAGAGGATATGTTGCTGAAAGACAGAGAGAAAGGTTTCGAGAAGAATTCCGGATTCTTCATTACTCAAAAGGGAGGGGAATATCAAATGAAGATAGCAGAATTGTTTGTGACTTTGGCTCTGCAGAAAGAAAACATCCGCTACAATCTATCGATGGAAGATAAATCAGCGGAGAAATTCGATGATCTTGTCTTCAAATTTCTTTACCAAGGACAATACATCTGCTGGTTTATTCAAGCTAAGCACAGGGAAAAGGGTGCAATAATTTCTTTCAAGGATCTTTTGTGTATGCAGAATGGAGACTTCTACCTGAGAAAATACTTCCAGTCTTTTCTAAACATTAGGAAAAGGAAAATATCTGCAGAAGCATCTGCGTCCAGGTACATCATATACACTCCAGCACATTTTGACTTCGACAACAAACAGACCGATGAAGATTTTAGTTACATAACTTCAGAAAATAATTCTCTGAGATTGAGAAAGGTGACAGAAGAACACGATCTGCTGGATGCAAGTAGATACTCCATGTTTGAGATACTTGCAGATGACTTCATAAATCGTCATTTGAAGAAAACAAGTGGTGCTACTGACGAGGACGTAGAGGACTTTTTGCAACATTTGCGGTTTGCTGTGGGACAACCAACAGTTGAAGATTTCAGTAATATCCTGTTGACCAAACTTAAGGAGGCAGCTGGACATATTGATACTCATATTTTTAGGGATAACATCTCTAGGGAAATCCGTAAATCGTTCATGGAAAGCACATCCAACTCTAAATATTTCACAGAAATTCAAATTGCTAAACTTATATTACGAATACTCTCAGAAATGTATAATAATTCGTTTCTGTTAGATGTTACATTTTCATCTTGTGATCTGATAGACAAAATAAGGCAAACTGATAAATGTATTATTCATATTAGAACATGCAACCCAACACTTTGCTGCAGCAAATTAATTAACCATCTAGATGTTTGTGAAGAAAAACTTTTCTTGCTTTTCGCAGAATTTGTAAAAGTGAGTAACATTGTCTTGCCCAGTCTTCCTTTAAAGGAAGAACTATTAATAATAGTTGTTTGCGACATGCAAGAGAAATCAGAAATGTGGAACGAAACTTTGCAGTCTCTACTCAAACGTTTTGTGTCCTCTGGAGATAAGACTGATCCATCAAGCCATTACAAGGAGACTCACGTAAACAGGAAACAAAAGACAAATGCTTCTAAATTAATTCTTGTATCAAGTTCTTTCTTGGATTTCAACATGTGTAGAATGCCTGACTTACACAAGAACATACTTTGTGTGGAAGACGACACATATAACTTCGAGAGTCTCTCCTGTAAAAGTCAGGATTCAATCATGCAGAAGGTAGTAACATTTCAAGGAGTTCCTGCAGCCTTCAATAACCTATGCAGGGAGGATTCCATGCCTCCCTTTGATTCATATGATATTGAGACTCTAGTGTCAGAAGTAGACATCATTCTAGGTGAAAGTGGTACTAGTGTGGAGAATAAGCAGAATATATTCATCCCGAGGGAGTTCTACGTCAAAAGTATTGTAGAAGTGGACAGATTGCATACGTTAGTGGATGAATTGTTTATTTTAGTAACTCCCAACGAGAGAGATAAATTGTTACCTATTTTGAGTAGTCGCTTAAATTTATCAATAACTGAACTTTCAGGAAAAAAAGCAAATATACATTTAGTGACTATGGAGAAGGCTGATGCAGAGTTTACAACACTATATAAAACATTTCAAGATAAGACAATTCACAAATTAAAGGTGAATACATTTTGGTCTGATTTTGGACAAACAATTAAATTACAATGGCTCGAGACTCATGGTACAGCTGATGCTCTGTTCAAATATATAAATGACAGTGCAAGTGTTGATGTCGAAAGAATTCAACCTAACCCAATTTCCATATTAGCAGCCGAGCCAGGAATGGGGAAGACCACTCTGCTCTACCACATAGCAGGGGAAGAAAAGAAGAATAACGTTGAATGGGTTGTCAACGTGCGCCTCAAAGACGTCGCCAGCAAGTTCCTCAACTTGAATCCGAGTGACAGCATTTCCACAATCGCCAAGTGCTTGAGTGAGGTTCTGTTGGAAAGAGAGAGTTCACTCTCAAAGCACTTGTTCCAACACAGCCTTGAAGTGACAGGGAACTATATTCTCTTGTTAGACGGATACGACGAGATTGGTTCTAAAGAAGAACGGGATAAGGTGCGTATCGTCTTACAGAAATTGAAGGAGAACTCTCTTGGCCAGGTAATAATAACAACGAGGCTCCACTTCAAGGAGGAATTAGAGTTAGCAGTATCAGCCATTGCTTACCGCCTGAAACCATTAAATGAAACGGAGCAGGAAACGCTTCTGGCAGAGACATGGATTAAGAACCTGGGTATTTCTTCGAATGAGGAGAAATCAGAACGTGTCCACGTCTACGCACGGGAACTCTTGAAGATTTTTTTTCAGAGCGTTGGTGTAGGAATAAAGAGCTTGGTAGGGAATCCAGTGTTGGTAACGTTGCTTGCAGAAGTTTATGATAAAAAGTGTTGCACATATTGCTATGAAGACAGCCCTCAAGTTGACTCTGTGGTCGTTACAATTGACAATATCTTAATGCTTTATAGCAGTTTTGAAGAAAAGAAATATGGGACCTTCTGTGCAAATGAACTAAAGGAAGGTGCTTCGATTAACGAGAGTACAAAGAATATAATTGCTGATGATCACATGAATATATGTGTAGAAGTAGCACTTAGAGAGCTGTTCCCACGCACTGGATACCCGTGTGTATGTTGTGTCAGGAGAAAGCCGAAGCCGGTTCAAATACTACAAGAGGATCAAATTCTGAGAATTGGGGTTTTGCAGAAGATAAGCGGAGGAGAGCTATCCTTTACACACAGAACGTTTGCAGAGTATTTCCTTGCAATATACTATCTCCTACAAATGAAAAAATGTTGTAAGATATTTGCGAAAGCATTCAAAAGTGGATTTTACGAAAATAGATTTTCTACGGTAAGGCTGTTTCTGGACAGCGCTTTAGCTACAAACAAAATTCATAACGCTGCTCTCACAAATAATGTTGAAACCATTGAGAAAGAGCTAGAGAAGGGAACTTCAATTAATCTACGCGATGGACTGGGAAGAACCCCCTGCCACCTAGCGGTTTCCTATGGACACCTGGAGGCAGCCGAATTGCTCATGATAAAGGGATGCAACACACGCATAAAGGAATCTCTTCACAAATACACACCAGCGGAAGTGGCTGCAAAGGTGGGGAAATGGGAGATATGTTCTGTCATTCTATCTAAGCGACGATATATTGAACTAGGTATAAATGAGAAATGCACACTATTTAGATATCTTTGTGAGATTGGACAATTGAAGCCTCTGGAAGAAATGCTTAATAATCTTAGTTTACGTCCTAATGATGTTTTTCAGTTCCAACAAATGTTCCATTCTAAGGATGAAACAGGACGTATAGGTGTTCAAATCGCTGCTCGTGATGGCCATGTTGAAATAGTCAGAATGCTTCTAGAGAGATGTGCGGAATATTGTGTGAACAGTACGGGAGAAGATCTACTCGAAGGTCTTATTGCTATTTCTCATGAGAAGTTACTAAGACAGAAAGCATGTGTCAAGATTTTAATTGAGAAAGCAATAGTAAGTAATAGCTTTCCATACTTCACGGAAGAACTGGATGCCTCCAGGATTTAGCATGACGCAAAATTAGCCCTCTCAGTTCTTCTGGACTGTTTTTTGGAATGCGACATTTCGCTTAACGACGTAGTGTGGTCAGCTGTTTTGTATGGTAATGAATGCGACTTGGAGAAAGTATTCAAAAAAGTTGGTGAAGAGCATGTGGATATTGTTTCCTTAATTTTACAACCTTTTAAATCACATGAGACACTGTTACAGTTTGCAGCAGCACATGGTAAAATGGATTCTGTTAAGTTCCTACTGAGGAAATTAGAAATGAAAAGAGAAAATATCCTTGATTATATGTTTCCCTCGAATGCCCAACTACTTTCACTTTTACATTACGCTGTTCAGAGGAATCAAATTGAATTGTGTGATTTTTACATTGAAATAGTTAGAGAAAAGGGAGCAACATTACGAGAATATATGTCCCAACAAGACCAATTTGGTAGAAATCCTCTGCATTGGGCTGCTTATCACAAAAATATGAAAATGGTGGAATATCTTATTTTAAAAATGAAAGATGAACAAATACCTGTTTTCAAAGAAAGTAATCAGCTTTCATTAAAGAGTTTCCATGAATCAAGTAATGAAGTCGAATTTTTTGAGATTCTATTTCAGAAAATTATGAAACACGGAAACAACCTGTTAGCTTATATATTGCAGAAAGATTCTGCTCAAATGAACATATTTCATTTCTTGGATGAAGACAATAATATGCATGTTTGCAGCAAGGACCATGAAATCAATGGAGTTTGCTGCCTCACATGGATAACGAAAGAGATGGAGAACGAAATTTTTGGCCTTTTTAAAGAAACTATGACAAAATCTAGCGTTGAAAATTTCGTGAGTTCTGTCAAAAATAAATGGGTTGATAATATAAAAACAGTGACTTTCCTTGCTACTTATGAAAGTATCTGGACACAAAACGCTCTGGCCTTAGCCATTTCAAAACACAATTTAGAAATATTTAGAGTGCTCACAGAAGAGATTGAGAGAGATGGAGAAAGTCTCATTAATTTTTCTGGAGACAAAGAACATTCGGGAAAGTCATCTCTCATTGAATTGTCATTCAGGACTGGGAGCTTCCAGATACTAGAGTTTATTCTCCAGAAAATAAAACATCAAAAAGGGAGTATACCACAATTTAACACAAAGTACATTAAACGTAATAAATATATTCTCCAAACATTTTTAGAGTGTTTGATTAATGGGGAAATTTCATCGTCAAAGTTGGAAGCAGATGTCACGATGTTGCCCAAAGACAATTTTGAACTTAAGTATTCTGTGCATGGCATTGCAAAGTTCTGCGATATAACTGTTCTGAGAGTATATTTTGGAAAAATACGCCAAAGTGGCGCAAGTCTTGAGTATGGAATTACACGGAGAGACAATTATGGTAAGAGTAGTATCCACTGTGCAGCTTAAAGAGGGAGGAAGGAAGTTGTTGAGTATCTTCTTGAAGAAGTGGAAGAGGAATGTGGAGACTGCAGTCACTGCTTCTATCCGAACAAGGAAGGATGGACACTGTTACATTCAGCTGCTGTAGGTGGAAATACGTGTTTAGTAGGGTTCCTGCTGTACAAGATTAGGGAGTGTAAGTTCAACACCTTTGCTTATATTCTCCAAGAAACAACTGGTGGACAGAGTGCTATTCACTGCGCTTTCTCCAATGGCCATGCAGAAGTTGTAAAGCTCTTACTTACCGTCATAGAAATGAAACGTCGTGTCCTTCTGACACATATTCTCTCCATGCAAAAATACAGGAACACTCTGTTGTGTGATGCAGCGTGTAATGGTGACGTTGATCTTCTGGATTTTGTAGTGCAGAAATGCACAAGAAAGCTATATAAGAGAAGTGTACTTGATAGTGGGAGCAAGATAGAGAAGAAAAATAGATTGAGAAAGTTGAGTAGAATTTTCAGGTTCGTCTTTGGGAACTACAAAAGTTCATCGTTTTACTCTGCCATCAGTCATGACAATGTGCAAGTACTACAATATTTGTTCGAGAACGTTGGAAGAAAAAGGGACAAAATTATTTTTCTGAAGAATCTCATAAGTTGCTTCCATGGAATCAACACAAGATCACCTTTCCACTATGCACACTTTCACGAAGCATGGAAATGTCTCTCGTACTTGATTCAACTAGTCACAAAAAGGGTGAAATATTTGAAGAAATACCTCTACAGCAGAGACCGATATGGTAAGACTCTCTTGCATTATTCCATCTCAAGTGGCAACACAAGAGTGTCAACATTGTTGATGCAGACGATGAGTGAAGAAGAGGGAGAAGATATCTTCCAGTGGAGTATGTGGAGTTCCATGACTTTGGAAGAATTTCTGCAAAGCCTTTTGAAGAAAAGAAATGCCGAATTGTTTCTATTTGCCCTTCGTCTAATCAAAAAAGAAATAGGCAGCATCCTCTCTTTATTTCCTGAACGATTTAGCACAGAGAAGTCGGTTATTTACTATTTGGCAAAGCATGTAGACAGGGAAATTTTGGATTTGTTTTTCAAAGATGTAGAAAAAGAAGGTGAAAACATCTTCCTCTATCTATCCACGCCCTGCGCAGAAGGTAAGAGACTCTTACAGGAAGCTATCTTTTGTGAAAACTATGCGTCAGCGGAGTATTTGATAGGCGTGATAAAAGAGAGAGGACGAGATATCACTGACTTTTTTTGTATGGAAGAATTCATTATAAGAGTAACGCAAAATGCAAGAGATAAAGCTGAAAACAAGAAACAAGAATTTTTTAGCGACTTAGGTTTTTTAAATGATTACCTTGGGAAATATCACGGCAATGCAGTGAGGAATGATATGACTGAAGTAGCTAATCTACTCTTACACGTGGTAGAAAGCGTAAACCAAACCTGTCTGAACTCTTTACCTCCCGATATGAAAGTAAAAGCACAAATTTGTCTAGCAATTAATACAGGGAATATAGAAATGTTGAATTTGAGTCTTAGCAGAATAAGAGACTTAAGCATTGAATTAGAGTACGCATCCTTTGACGTGGAAGGAAGAAATGCCTTTCAGTTCGCAGCAATGTATGGTCACAAGAATGTCATGGAATGCCTGTTTAGGAAGGTTGAAGACGAATGTGGTGGACGTTGCAGCCTTTTAAGTCTCATTAGCACAAAACATAATTTTGGACGAACTCCATTCTATTATGCTGTCGAAGGTGGGCATTTAGAACTTGTTAAATTCCTGCTGGAGACTATAAGAGAGGAAACCCTTTCGTATAAGCATACCACGCAGAACTAATTGAATTCAGCAGTAAGAGCGGATGTAACTACACTGTTCGCACGTGTTCTATTTTATACGATCTCTGTTCTGTGCGTGCGGGAAATGTTTTACTGGCTACAAGATAGGCACGAAAAGACAGGGAGATTCCTGTTACCTCTCCTCACAAGAACCCGTATGTCTCTGCCATTGATGATTTTGTCCATGCATAACAATACAACAGTGCAACGAATTTATTATCCAAATATCTCCATTGAATTTTATAGCTCTAACATATTTCTGAATCTAAAATTGTTACTTGTTGTCCAGCTGACAACATATCCAAGTTTTGGTAAACCGACAACCCAACCGATTACAAAACAGACACGAAAAACTATATTTAAGATGCCTTTGTTGTCCAGAACTGAACTGATGACCAGGGCGGGTCTCTGCAAATGCAACCATTGTTATTTTCATTTTGTTCTAGTGTATGCAGGGCGAGTGACAAGGTGAGTGGGAAAGACAGGAGCAGGTCTCTCTTGAAATGTAACCATTAGTTCACTAATATAATCACATTTCATTTCTTGAAAGTTACAAGTGTTTCATAATCAAGATTGATGTCAAAATGAAATATGTCCGGTGTCAGAACGCGTCAATTTACATTCTTACTCCTCTTTGTTAAACTATTTGTGATACAAAGATTATTCATCCTAACTGTAGCGAAAGATTTTTTTATTTCCTGCAAGAATACAACTTGTGTTGAGGTTTTTCCAACTGGAGATGTTAATCTTAAGAATAATTCTGCAACACCAATCCCTGAAGAAACTTTATTGGTTGCTTCAATTTCGAGACACATTTCATATGCAACTTTCGTCAAGAAAAAATGTTATGATGGATCTGTGAACATCAGAGATAAATAATCATATACCTCCGCAAAGTTTTCTCAGCAAATCACGAGACATATATAGGAGATATCTCATACAATGACAAAACATAGTTGAGTAAAGACTGCGTTATCTGCTCACTTTCCCCCCATCCGGAGGATTTCTCTTACAGAAACTGCTACAGTATGAATGAAATATTAATACACGACGAGTCTTCGACTGATCTTGAAGACATTCCATTTCGTTATATTGGTGCTATACTATGTTTTTTACATTTCACAATAAGTATATCTCTGTTTTAGCAGATATAAATGATGATTGATGACTATTTGAATATTACGAGCAGCGGTCTTATTTATTTGAGTCTCGCGCAATTATGTTCTACATCACGTGTAACCTTGAATATATTCCACTTTATCGTACTGGAGACATACTAAGTGCATTTCGAAAAGGTTTGATACATAATTAAACAAGAATAGGTAGTAAAATCAATTTGAACTTGCGCCATGTTGGTTTTCAACCATCTGCGAGTTTGAAGACGTACAATTTCATGATATTGGTAATCTTGTGGTTACATTTGAAAAGAGATCGACTGCTGTTAACATTTTCCCACTCATCTCTCCGTCACACTTCTTCTATTTGATAAAAAAAATGATACAAATGAAGTCTATATGTTAGACATTTATGGAAATCAGCGCCATTTTCATATAACGTCAAATATCAAGAAAATGTTAATTTATTTTTGGTTATGTTTAAAAAACTAGGACGTACATGACGTGATATGATTTAATGTTCCTCTTATGTTTGCTATTGCTCTATGAAATTTTATTTTGTGAAAATTTTATGTTTTAATAGTATCAAAATCTTCTAGTAGAGATGGTATAAATACTTGATGTTAGGAGAAACTTCACATTTGAATCATATCAAATAACATGTATATATGTATATATTTGTTTATATATGTTCACATATGTATTTTGTATGTGTATTGTATTTTATAGCGTCGCCTTTCTGTCACTTTTGGCTCATCCTGACGATGAAAAACAGTGATAAGTAGATGAAATTGATGACGTCACAATACATTGCCACATCGGGACTCGAAAAAGGGAGTTCGCTTTCCGTGGCGGGATGTAAAGTCGACAACTTACCGCTGTCGGCTACCAAGTCGCCATGTATATGCATGAATGTGTATGTAAATACACACATATGTGGTACATAAATGTTATGTCAGTGTATATATTACTGTATTACTGTCAGCTTCTATGGAAAAGTGGTCAATGTGAAATGCTGTTACGTAAGAGGTCCTTGATTCAAACCCTTTTTGCCCCACCATCCATTTAATCGGTTAGTACTTCACCCTCGTCGTCGTGATATATACAATTGGTAGAAAAGTGACGTCAAAAAGAAGAGAAAAAGTGTGCATTCATTTTTTGGAATTTACTTTGGAATTTGTCACACCATGATTCTGTAAATCTCTGAAGTGGGAAAATTAGATAATTTGTAAATGTACATTTTTACATTTATAATGTTAATATTTTAGTGAATTTATTTTAATATCTTTGTGCGATCCGTTGGCTGTACGCACTACATGGTGATTCACATTGGATATTCATTTTAAACATGTATGAATAGTATAATATTTTAGTGTATTCATTATGAATGTTTTTTTTGTTTTTGTTTTTGTTTTTGCAATTGCAAAACTGTGCATATTATATCTAAAGCAAAATGTGTTATTTCATTATTTATTTATTCTATATGATTGAGGAAGTGTAGTTATCTTTTAAAGATTACAAATTCGTGTCTGTATATATGTGTGTGTGTGTGTATATATATGCATGTATTTGTGTGTGTGTGTGTACGTATATATTTGTGAATTTGTATGTAATTAGTTATGTATGTATTATGTAAGTATGTATTAATTTGTATTCTTGTTATTAAGCGTTGATTTCCTGTTACTCTTAATCGCGACGATGAGGATGAGAGAGATCAGATGAAATTGATGAAGCAACACATACAAAGAGCTTCCAGGCTCTGACAGGGACTCTACTAGGTAACTTCGGTGGCGTTATGAGAGTCGACCACAGAACGCACTTGACTACCTAGCCAGCGTATGTATAACTATGTGTAGCCAGAGGTCACAGGTTAGAAACCTAAGATGGTTGCATTATCATCCATTTCGCAGGCACATTATTCCTTCTCGCCGTCGAGATTGACACAGAAGGTCGGAAAGGACGTAAATTAATACAACTTGAAAAACCTATGTGTTTATGACTTTAAGGTTCTGCTAATCACGAGTACTACGAGGCAAGTTTCCAATGCACCGGAGCTTCTTCCTTCTTATGCTTTGCATATATTATGTATTGATAATAAGGGATGAACTTTGAAATTTGTAACAAAAGGTTCTATAATTCCCTGAAATGGTAAAGTTAGTTACATTGTAAGTCTACATTATTTACGTTTATAATGTTCATGTAGATGTTGTATTTTGTAATTATGAAATGTGAATATTGTATTTAAATCTAGATTTAATATTGCGCTCTTTGTATAAAGTGTATTACTTCATCCTGAAGGAAATACAGGGTGTCGCAAAACTCTTTCAACAACGCTTGGGTGCTGGTAGATATCATAAAAACAAGTAACTTTTCCCTATAAAGTTTACCTCGAAAGCGCTTAGTTTCTGCGCTATAAGCGCTTAAAATCTATCCTGTACGTATGCAACCCAACACAGCAAACGCTTGCTCAGACATAACTACCAGGGGCGCGTGGCAGGGTTGCCACTAGCGTTCCTCGTTAAGAGAGACGACTTGAAAACAACAACTTGGGAGTCTTGCCTGAGCAAAATCCAAAAAAAATGATACTTGTGATGTAGTAAGAAGCATTCACAGTATATATAAACTGACCAAGACAAATAATGGGCAGACTGAAATTCAAGATTACTCATTCTAAAATATCTCCATAATTGATTGATTGATTTGGTTTATTTTAATTCGCTTTTCTGCCACCTTTGGCTAATCGCGAAGATGAGGATGAAATAACAAATGACACCAATGTCTAGGCCAGAATTTAAACCCGAGACACCTGGCGTCGTAGCGAGCTGTGCTAACCACATCACCACGGAGTGTTTCGTGTATCATGCAATATCAACAATTGGAAGGGACATGTGAGATAGGGGAAATCAGAACGAACAAATGTAAACATGATGTGTTTGCTGCCTCGTTTCGAACACGCAGACTGTAATGTTATTAAAATTTATTTATTAGAAAATTGTGAACTAACGCTATTGCGATTCGAGTTCGTTATAAAAACGCAGGCTGAAAAGAAACAAAAATCTCCGGCAGATGAATATTCTTGAGCCACTTCGGTGACTGAGTACGTTTAGTGATGAACACATGATCTCTATACCGAATGTTGCGGACATGAGTTCCGAGCTGGACAAAGGTGTCACTGGATCTTTCGTCCTCGTATTTGCTATTTGCCTGAAAGTGCAGAAAAATAACGTACAATGAGAATAATATAAATTCACACGAATTATTCCGGAAATTCATCTAGATGTCAGAATCTCGCTCGTTTGCTACAAAACGTTGTTTCCAGGGTGAACTAAAAGTTGACATTTTGGTGCCTTCCGAAAATGTTACTCTTACATTTCTATGTTGATATCAAGTTGCTACAATGAATAATAAATGTGTACAATTTATGACGTGTACTCAATGGTTTCCTTTTGATTGTTTCTTTTCACGTTCGATGGTAAGAATGCGAAGCAAAGACACAAGATGAGAAAACTAATTCCCACACATGAAAAGAGTGTAAATTACTAGGATTTCTCTTGATATACCAATATCCAACGATATCGTGAAGTGCGGAACAAACTAGTACAGGTAGAGCAGGCACCGAACTCACTGTAATTCCTTTAAATAAAAGATTAATTTCTTCCTACAACTTCTTTAATAGAGCATTCAAGATGAACCAGTTTGAGTGGAGAGAAAGAGAGAGAGAGAGAGAGAGAGTGAGTTTTTAATTCGCATGTTCCCAGTATTGCAAATAATCGTTGAAATTTTCTTGCTGCCCACTTTTAAAACATAATCTTTCTTACATGCCTATCAGTTGTTGGTAAAATTTATAGGTTGCCACTGTTTTCTTAAATAAGCCAGGGGTCTTGGATTCGAATCCCGGCTTGGGCATGTATGTTTGTGAGTGTCCATTCATCAATTTAATCATATCATCGCTCATCCCAATCTTCGTAAATTAGCCAAAAGTGGCACAAAAAGCGAAGTGAAATAAAGGAAATCAATCAAGCAATGAATCAATCAATCATTAAATTAAAAGAGCATCGCAATTATTTCCTTATGAGACGAACACGATTAGAAACACTCCGTGGTGATGTGGTTAGCACAGCTCGCTACGACGACAGGTGTCTCGGGTTAAAATTCTGGCCTAGACATTGGTGTCATTTGTTATTTCATCCTCATCTTCCCGATTAGCCGAAGGTGGCAGAAAAACGAATTAAAATAAACCAAATCAATCAATCAATTATGGAGATATTTTAGAATGAGTAATCTTGAATTTCAGCCTGCCCATTATTTGTCTTGGTCAGTTTATATATACTGTGAATGCTTCTTACTACATCGCAAGTATCATTAATGTTTTGGATTTTGCTCAGGCAAGACTCCCAAGTTGTTGTTTTCAAGTCGTCTCTCTTAACGAGGAACGCTAGTGGCAACCCTGCCACGCGCCCCTGGTAGTTATGTCAGAGCAAGCGTTTGCTGTGTTGGGTTGCATACGTACAGGATAGATTTTAAGCGCTTATAGCGCAGAAACTAAGCGCTTTCGAATTAAACTTTATAGGGAAAAGTTATATGTTTTTATGATATCTACCAGCACCCAAGCGTTGTTGAAAGAGTTTTGCGACACCCTGTATAATTTTTGAAATAATACAAACAACTAAGTGCAATACATTTGTGTGTATAAGTAGATATCCCATGAGAGGGTATGTTATTCAGTTTATTCAACTTTATGTAATTGTGTAATTTATACACCTGAAACTATTTGCGTTTTTTATGTGAGCGCATAAAACCTGTACATTTTGTAAATAAAACCTGTATTACTGTAAAGTGTCACTCCTTTACCATAAGCAAATTTACGATCTTCAATTTCTCACTCAAAGGAGGATGGAAATGTTAGTCTTATGTATTAATAATTTGGAATTTGCAATTTATCACACAAATTCCTAAACTGTGAAAATTTAAAAAATGTAACTGTACATTATTTACATATATAATGCTGATGCATATGTTGTATGTTATTGTTATTGCTTGTGAATATTGTATGTAAATATAATTCTGGGACACGCTGTGTGTAGTCACACCCCACCACACGCACAAGCACCCCCCCCCGCCCACACACACACACACATATTTAATTATGAATATTTTCTGATTGTATACCAGTACAGGCTGCCTGTTTCACAGGAGTCAAACATATTGTCATGATTGCTTTGATGACATTTCTAAGCATGAAGTGATGCTTCTGGCATTAATGAGTTTGAAATCAGTAGTACAGGTGGCCGGGTTCTAAATAATCTTTTGAGGCTCGAATCATCATTTGAGGCTCGTCGTAGCCTTTTATGATGTATATTTTGAGGGTAGAGTTGGCAACACTGTGGGCTCTTACTGTAGCCTTTTATGAGGGGGGTCTATTGCCCCCTGTTTACATCTGGCAATACTGCCGTAGATTTTTTGACAGTGTTGTTAACCTACTGGGTTTTTTCACTGTAAATTTTCATCAAAGGGCCTGAGGGGTCCATGTATTTTTTATGTCTGGTAACACTGTTGGGGGCCTAGTGTTGGCGACACTGTGGGTTTTTACTGTAGCTTTTTATGAGGGGGACCCATTGTCCCCTTTTTATATTTGGCAACTTTATTGGATGTTTTTTTTTAGGCTTGGTTTTTGCCAACCCATCCGAAGAAAATTCCACTATATGATCTTTTACTGGCTAAGCTAACCTACAAATAGAAATTGGCAACACCGACGAGTCTTGAATTATCATTTGAGGCTCGTCGGTGTTGCCTACCCACTCTACAAAAATTCTACTATATGATTTTTCACAGGTTAAGCTAACCTACAAATAGGAGTTGGCAGCACTGACTTATAAACCCACTGGGTTCTCTTGGCATGTTTTTTCATGATGTGTTGCTAGGCTATTGAGCATCTTGGCGTATACAATGTATATATTTTGAGAGGGGGGTTATAGCTTTTTATGCTGTACGAATACTGGAAGCTTGACAGTGACAACCAACAGAGTAGGTAAATCTACATCCAGGAACTGGCAACACTAGTTTCTGACAGTGAATTTGAAATAAAATATTAAACAAAATACATGAGTAAGCACTGTGATTACAAATAGTACCAGTGTTATGCCCCCAACTCCAACTGGACAACTGGGGAAAATAATTGTACAACAATTTGTACCTAATTGTACAATACTTGTACCTAATTGTACAACATATACACAGACATAAAAGAGAGAGCCTTCCCGTAACTTACTTCATGTACAATTTATATGATTTTACAACTGTGAAAAGAAAGCATATGTGTTCTGTATGCACACATTTATTCTTATTTTTCGAAGTTGAATGAAAGCACATGTTTTTACGCTCTCGTAATACTAACCTTGCTCCACTGATTTTAAATTGCTTCCATCCGCTTTTTTTTTCTGTGTTATTTCCGTATGCACGCAACATTCGCTTTCAATAGACAGAAGGAATGTTAGTATAGCAGGCTCCGAGTTTACAATTTATTAAATTAAACAATAATTTATGTAAGAATATACTTGTACTTACCGAACACAAAATAATAAAAAGCACATGTGAATATTTGCGTGTGTTCATGTTATATGACGACTGAGTAAAAAAATAATGTTGACTCCCCGAAAGATAAAAGTTCCTAGTTCGACATCAGATGCATGCAAATTTTATGTTTTGCTCTCCAAAATCTTGATTTTTATGTTTGTGCTATTTGTCATACAGCAGAGGAGGAGGAGAAAGAGGGGGGAGAAGAGGGGAGAGGGAGGGGAGGGGGTACTATTAGCGCCATCTATTAGCAAACAATAGAAATAAAAAGTAGGGTCAAACTTTTTCAACACCCAAACATTTTAAACGTCCTCGCGTAGTAATACGATCTAGCTGAAGACGTTTAAAAGAGTACTCTTAGTCGACGAAGCTAATTGCTAGGGCCCTTATATTACTAAAATATTCTTTAATTTGCATATTTCTCATACCGCCATATGTTGTTCTATTTGACTTCTTCCAAAAAAATGCTAATTAGCGAGAGTTAATTAAGCAAGGCAAGTAAAAGAAGCAAAATAGAACAACATATGGCGGCGTGAAAATATGTAAAAAATTCGATTCAGAGGTGGATCGAATTAAAGTTGGGGGATATTTTGCATTTTTTCCCTATAATGTACAAAACATTTACCGTACATAATCTTTTCCATTTACAACAGTATAAAATAAGAGGAATGTGTGACAATATCCATATTAATTAGGAAAGTATGTTGTATGCTAGGTTAGCTAATTGTGTCTTCTACAGCTTCACTGTATAGAGGGAAGATGGAAAAAGAGAGCTCTACGGAAACTGACGCTCTTAACAATATTGTACGTTCGTGAAAATTATATATAAATAAGACTTAAGCGTATTATCTGCTTTCATGTCAGATTTTGCCAACCTTTGAGCTGTAGTGTTTAGGTGACAAGCGACCTGCTCAAATATGATACTGTTGACAATATTGTACGTTCGTGAAAATTATATATAAATAAGACTTAAGCGTATTATCTGCTTTCATGTCAGATTTTGCCAACCTGTGAGCTGTAGTGTTTAGGTGACAAGCGACCTGCTCAAATATGATACTGTTGACAATATTGTACGTCCGTGAAAATTATATATAAATAAGACTTAAGCGTATTATCTGCTTTCATGTCAGATTTTACCAACCTGTGAGCTGTAGTGTTTAGGTGACAAGCGACCTGCTCAAATATGATACTGTTGACAATATTGTACGCCCGTGAAAATTATATATAAATAAGACTTAAGCGTATTATCTGCTTTCATGTCAGATTTTGCCAACC
The DNA here is from genome assembly GCF_977018435.1 of Lepisma saccharinum. Lineage (NCBI taxonomy): Eukaryota > Metazoa > Arthropoda > Insecta > Zygentoma > Lepismatidae > Lepisma > Lepisma saccharinum. Next base: position 59,294,753 of record NC_139243.1, on the reverse strand, counting down.
TGTGAGCTGTAGTGTTTAGGTGACAAGCGACCTGCTCAAATATGATACTGTTGACAATATTGTACGTTCGTGAAAATTATATATAAATAAGACTTAAGCGTATTATCTGCTTTCATGTCAGATTTTGCCAACCTGTGAGCTGTAGTGTTTAGGTGACAAGCGACCTGCTCAAATATGATACTGTTGACAATATTGTACGTTCGTGAAAATTATATATAAATAAGACTTAAGCGTATTATCTGCTTTCATGTCAGATTTTGCCAACCTGTGAGCTGTAGTGTTTAGGTGACAAGCGACCTGCTCAAATATGATACTGTTGACAATATTGTACGTTCGTGAAAATTATATATAAATAAGACTTAAGCGTATTATCTGCTTTCATGTCAGATTTTGCCAACCTGTGAGCTGTAGTGTTTAGGTGACAAGCGACCTGCTCAAATATGATACTGTTGACAATATTGTACGTCCGTGAAAATTATATATAAATAAGACTTAAGCGTATTATCTGCTTTCATGTCAGATTTTGCCAACCTGTGAGCTGTAGTGTTTAGGTGACATGCGACCTGCTCAAATATGATACTGTTGACAATATTGTACGTTCGTGAAAATTATATATAAATAAGACTTAAGCGTATTATCTGCTTTCATGTCAGATTTTGCCAACCTGTGAGCTGTAGTGTTTAGGTGACAAGCGACCTGCTCAAATATGATACTGTTGACAATATTGTACGTTCGTGAAAATTATATATAAATAAGACTTAAGCGTATTATCTGCTTTCATGTCAGATTTTGCCAACCTGTGAGCTGTAGTGTTTAGGTGACAAGCGACCTGCTCAAATATGATACTGTTGACAATATTGTACGTTCGTGAAAATTATATATAAATAAGACTTAAGCGTATTATCTGCTTTCATGTCAGATTTTGCCAACCTGTGAGCTGTAGTGTTTAGGTGACAAGCGACCTGCTCAAGTATGATACTGTTGATAATATTGTACGTCCGTGAAAATTATATATAAATAAGACTTAAGCGTATTATCTGCTTTCATGTCAGATTTTACCAACCTGTGAGCTGTAGTGTTTAGGTGACAAGCGACCTGCTCAAATATGATACTGTTGACAATATTGTACGCCCGTGAAAATTATATATAAATAAGACTTAAGCGTATTATCTGCTTTCATGTCAGATTTTACCAACCTGTGAGCTGTAGTGTTTAGGTGACAAGCGACCTGCTCAAATATGATACTGTTGACAATAGAGTACGCCCGTGAAAATTATATATAAATAAGACTTAAGCGTATTATCTGCTTTCATGTCAGATTTTACCAACCTGTGAGCTGTAGTGTTTAGGTGACAAGCGACCTGCTCAAATATGATACTGTTGACAATATTGTACGTTCGTGAAAATTATATATAAATAAGACTTAAGCGTATTATCTGCTTTCATGTCAGATTTTGCCAACCTGTGAGCTGTAGTGTTTAGGTGACAAGCGACCTGTGCAAATATGATACTGTTGACAATATTGTACGTCCGTGAAAATTATATATAAATAAGACTTAAGCGTATTATCTGCTTTCATGTCAGATTTTGCCAACCTGTGAGCTGTAGTGTTTAGGTGACAAGCGACCTGCTCAAATATGATACTGTTGACAATATTGTACGTTCGTGAAAATTATATATAAATAAGACTTAAGCGTATTATCTGCTTTCATGTCAGATTTTGCCAACCTGTGAGCTGTAGTGTTTAGGTGACAAGTTATTACGTAATATAATGATGTCATATCAGTTGTGTTGTTTTCTGATTGGCTTAGTGTCTCGAGTAAAAAACAGAGATTTTGATTGGCTAATAATTTATACGTGGTGTTTTCTGATTGGTTTAAGTAAGCAAGATTTCTATTGGCTGTCTAAATCTCACCTTTACTAAATTAACAAAGGAACCCACATAACGGGGGATAGAACCTGAACGGGCTCCACCAAAGTATAGGAGACTAGAAGCATATAATTTGGCGGAAAAACCCAAGTAAGGCCATAGAGAATATTTCAAAAATAGATTTTTTTTAAAAAAAAATTAACAATTATATTTTGCATTGCACAGTATTAGGTATTAAATAACATACCCCCAAAAAATCTCTGCATTATGCGTTCTGTAAAAAATTGCCCTACGTGCCAAATTGCTGTGTCAAGTAAAAATTTTCAAAGACACTGTCGTATTTGTGTGCCGGGAAAGCGAATATGTGCAACCAAATTGTGCTCTAAGTGTGGAAAAAATATTTCTATTGCCAACTTCAAGCGACACCAGCTTATTTGCAAGAGCACTGGAACATCTCTACCGCAACCTTCCAAGCGAAAGGTAGAAGTAACCTCCCTCGATGCATCGCCACCTGCCAAACGCGTCAAGCTGGCGAAGAAAGCAGACCGATTTGCGTTTGAGCATTTATTAGAAGACTTTAACATAACATCAGACAGCTTCTGCGATGTGCGTAGTTTTCTGGAGAGCGAGCGAGCTAAGATAATATCCATCCTCAACGATGCATTGGCTACACACTCCACTAAATTCTATGCTGTGCTATGCTGCAAGTATAAGAAACCGTCTGATGAAATATATAAATTCTTCCATGCGACAAAAGCAAAAACACTGGATCAGGCAGATGTCACTAACCTCGACAGCATCTACGACAAGTTTGTCGAGGAGCTTGTGGCAAAGCACGAGGAGCATCAGGCTGAAGGCTCGGGCGGTTCGCTGTGTGGCGACACCCACGAACTTCGTCTGAAACTTAGCAAGTCCCTGCCACTGGCAGGGTCTAGCTATATTGCCCTGCCACCCGAGGTTGAAGCAAGGAAAGCTGTTCTCAATATTCAGAACAAAGACACCAAATGCTTCCTCTGGTCGGTGCTGGCAGCATTGCACCCTATACCTTGGGAAAACAGTCCACGCTATGTTTCACACTACAAGCAGTATGAGTCGGAACTGGAGGATGCAATGGCCGGGATTGCCTACCCTGTAGAAGTCTCGCATATTCACAAGTTTGAGGTTCGTGCTCGTGACTTGTTGGGCCTGCAAATAGCCATCAATGTTTACGGTCTCACCGAGAACAAACATGAGGTCCACCCCATCCGGGTGAGCAACGTGAGCAACAACAACGAGGTACGAGAAATCAACCTCCTGCTCATCAAGGACGAAACCCATCACCATTACACCCTTATCCGTTCCCTCTCTCGGCTTGTTTCGAGCCAACGGAGCAAAGACAAAACCCACGTCGAAGTGTGTCGCAGGTGCTCGTCTACATTTCATAATCGAGAACAGCAGGATTACCGGCGCATCAGAGGACCCAACATTGCTGCTGAGAAGCTAGCTCGCCACATGCTCTACTGTGGTACCAACAAGCCTGCACGAACTATCCTGCCCGAACCTGGTGCAGTAGAGTGCTTTCGCATGCACAGTGCTATGGTGAAGCATCCTGCCTATATTGTAGCAGACTTCGAGGCCTTTCTTCAACCTCTGTCTAACTGCGAGCCCAACCCCGAAACATCCTCTACCATTCCTTTCCAAATCCACGAGGCCTCGAGTTACTCCTATGTTGTGGTGTGGCGAGACCAACATATTGCCTCCGAGCCCTATGTGTATCGCGGTCCCGACCCGGTCAAACACTTCCTGGAGAGAATGCAACAGGAAGCCATCAAGATAGGGAAGGTGCTGTTGGCCCCCAAGCCCATGCTGCCTCTGTCTCCGGAAGACAAGCATCAGCACGAAATAGCTCTAAATTGTCCTGTTTGCAACTCGGTCTTCACTGACGATAACAAAAAGGTCCACCACCATGACCATTATGGGACCGGAAGCTACATTGGCCCGTGGTGCAACAGATGTAACTTGAGAGCCAGGGACCCGCGCTTCATACCGGTCTTTTTTCACAATGGCTCGGGATATGATTTCCATCACTTGGTCACACATCTAGGGTACGACAATGCGAGAATCAATGTCCTGGCACAGAACGAGGAGCGTTATATTAGCATCAGCAAGTGGGTGCCGATCCCCGACTCAAGCAGCAGCATCGAGCTTCGGTTCCTCGACTCTCTAAGGTTCCTCCAGGCAAGCCTCGATGCTCTTGCTGGGAAGCTCAGAGACGACCAACTAGCCATTACTACATCAAGTTTCCCGAACTTAGATGTCGCACTCATCAGACGTAAAGGGGTCTACCCCTACGAATACGTCACAGACCCTTCCAAGTTCGAAGAAGAGTTGCTGCCTCCCCAGGATAAGTTCTACAGCCAGCTGAGAGGTTCTGGTATTACCGACGAGGAGTACAAGCATGCTCAGTCTATGTGGGTCGAGTTGGGTTGCCGAACTTTCGGTGATTACCACGATGCATACCTGAAGCTTGATGTGACGCTTCTTGCCGATGTGTTCCAGGCGTTTCGGGCGACTGCGATAAACATTTACAACCTGGACCCTGTATATTTTTACAGCCTTCCTGGACTGGCATGGTCGGCCATGCTCCTGCTGACTAAAATTAAACTTTCACTTATCTCCGATAATGATATCATGCTTTTCATCGAGAGAGCTATCCGGGGCGGCATGGTCCAAGTGTCGCAACGCTTCGCACACGCCAACAATCACCACATGGCCACTGGTTACGACCCCTCCCAACCATCAAGCTACATCATGTACACTGACGTGAATAATCTTTACGGGCACTCCATGATGCAGCCACTCCCAACAGGACAGTTTAAGTGGGTTGATCCTTTATACCACGACATCGAAAAAGAGTGCGACGAGTTTGGGTTTTTTGCCGAGGTGGACCTTGACTTCCCCGAGAAGCTGCAGGATACATTCTGTGACCTTTCGCCTGCTCCGGAATTCAAGTGTCCACCTGGCTCGGATCAACCGAAGCTCGTCATGGACTTGGAGCCCAAAAAGCGTTATGTGCTACACTACCGGAACCTCCAGTGGTTAATGCAGCAAGGGGTCTCGGTCAAAACAGTTTACCACGTGCTCTTGTTCAGGCAGTCTCCATGGTTGAAGCCGTACATCGAACTGAACACCAACCATCGCACTCCTGCCACTTCGGAACTTGATCGCGATTTTTTCAAATTAATGAACAATGCGGTATTTGGGAAGACCATGGAGAATGTGCGAAATCGCGTTGATGTGAGGTTGGTGACGAAGAAAACACAGTGTCGTCGACTTGTTGCAAGCCCGCTGTTCAGGTCTCGAACAATTTACAACGAACAGATGTCTCTGATTCACATGAACCGGGGCAAGGTGCTACTCAACAAGCCCATCTATGTGGGAGCTGCAGTTTTGGATCTGAGCAAGTTGTGCATGTTCGAGACATATTACGGCATACTACGTGCACACTACAACCACAATATCTCGCTCCTCTACACAGACACAGACAGCTTGGTGTACCATGTTCGCACGGCCGATGCGTATGGTGATATAGCCAAAGTTCCAGCTATTGTCAAGCTCTTCGACACATCGGGCTATCCCCAGCTAAACCGGTATGGAATTCTTCCCGGAACAAAAAAATACCCGGCAAACTCAAGGACGAGAAAGACGGGGATGTGATTGTGGAGTTTGCTGGACTTCGTGCCAAAGCCTATGCGATCCGGGCTGAGGGTTCTGTAACAAAAAAAGCAAAAGGTGTAAGCAGGCAAGTGGTTCGGGAGCACCTCAAGTTTGAGGATTACCTCGAGTGCCTCAGAACAAAATCGCCCATTCTACAAAAAGAGCATCGTATCCAAAGCGTTGATCATGTGCTTACAACTAATATTGTTAGGAAAGTTGCTCTGGATGCACACGACAACAAAAGGTGTATTCTTGAATGTGGGGTCCATACACTTCCGTGGGGCCACTATCGCCTCCAAACTAGTAAGGCCTGCCCAGAGTGCAACAAAAAGTAATAGGCAATGCGAAAAAAAAACAATTTTAATTTACTTCCACTTCCTCGATTACATGCATGCATGGCACAGCAAAATTAAACTTCTGGAAACTGCTAATTGCAATTTGTACTTATATATATAAAATTCCACATTTCTTATTGTGTGCTATTTTTTTTTATTTATTTAAAACTGTTCAGTCACTCTTTCATTCTTGACGTCATACACAAATGTTTTCTCTGCAATAAGAATGACACTGCACAGAGTATCTGCAGGCAAGGCATCGTGGAACTCGCATACAATCTTGATGTTGGTACGATCGTTGACCACCACTTGCTTTCTTTTCGTGGTGTTGATGACGGTCATGGGTCTCCGTGCTTTGAATTCGCTGGGCGCGTAGTACATGTCCACGCTTCCTTCGGTCACGCGTTTGTAAGCCGTGTAAGCTTCGTAAAGTTTGAGGTAATCGTCTTTGGTCATGTCGAGGTTGTAATTCTCGCGCGGGAACACTTCGTTCCTACCGTTCTTCAGATAAACGTTCTTGATCTTGCAGTCGTCGAACTTGCTGGAATCTTTTTCCTGATTTTTGTCCCTCCCGGTCTGAAAAAGCACTACGACGAAATCTGGCATGTCGAACTGTATGTTGTTGAACTGCGTCGTCACGTCGAATTCCATGTGACTTCCCGACGCCATCTTCTGCACGCACTGGTAACCGTGAAAATGAATCGGCACCTGCGGACTTTTCAAGATCTCCGCTTTGTACTTGAGGGCGTAGTTCGTTTCGTATTCCACCACCGGCATTCTCAATTCCATGCTCCGGATGACGCATTTCGCTGCTTCGGGTAAAGTGTTGGCTATCGGCGTGGTGCCGTCCGGACCCAAAGTAGCGTATCGCATCAGTGCGTCGTTGTCGTTGGCCGCTCTTCGAAACGTGATCCTCAGTCCTCCCTTCCACATGATCTCCTTGTAGTCCGAGAAGAAACCAGGCAGCAGACGCATGGGAAAGAGCACCGTGTGACTTCTCGTCGATATTTTGGTCCCGGCTTCGAATCCCCCGGCCTGGTAGTACGCTGCGTCCGTTTTGGATAATTTCAACGTTCCCACTGCCGTCGACGTGATGCCTGGATAATCTATTCTGTCGATGACGGTGTTGTGTTTCCTCACCTCCACCTGCGAGAACAGGTGAGGCACGAAATTGTCCACGAGTATCAAGTTTGCTGCTGCAGGAAACGCGTCTCCGCTTTCCTTCTTCACCACGTCGAATTGAAGGTAGAGGTCCGCTCTGTGAGGATGAATGAACCCGTCGCCTACGTCCACGTCGTATTCGATCTCCCTGTTCGCTTCGTTGAGATTGGCGAACGTGCGACGGTTGGGAGGGAAAGATTGCAATTCGTAACTTTCGATTTGCTCCATTTTACATGTATGGTTATTTATTATACGTTGATCTCCACGATGGCCGTCGTAGTGGCACCTGCGAAATCCACCACGTCTCCTTTCTCGTTCGTCACCACCAACTCTATGTCGTCTATGCGGTTGCGACATACTGGAAAATAGATCGGCGAAGAGGGCGTGTAGATGATCGGTTCCATGAACTCAGAACTTGGTTTGAAAGTGGCTATGATTCCCGTCTGCTTGTGACTTCCTAATAATCCGTCCGAAGATTTCGTGATCATGCCTTCCGCCACGTTACAGTGTATGTTCAGAGTCTCTATGGCCAAGAATTTAGGAATGTTGGTTGCTACGTGCTTGATGCCAGCTTCGAGTTTTGGGTGGTTGTTCTCGAAACCTAAAAGTTCTCCCATGGTGCCCAGGTCCACGGTCTCCGTCGCGGATAGGATTTCCACTCTGTGCGTGACCGAATTTTGAGAAAGGTATGTGCCTTTGGGTAATTGAGCTTGCAAAGTGGAAAGATTGTATTGTCCTGGCGTGACGACGATGTGTTCGCTTCCGACGCTAATTTTGTTGTTGTGCTGCGTGACGTTAGGTATGAGGTACATGCTGTAGAATGCACGCAGAGCCACGGATTTAGGATAGACGATGTCGTCGTGCAGCGTGAGTTTCAAGATTGAATATTCGCTCGTGCGATGGAACACGCCCATCCTAGTGATGCTGTTTCAGGTTCCACAGTACTTTCTGGAAATCTTCGACCGTAGGGTTATTTATTTTAGAGAGAAACGCGAGCACGGAGAGGCAGAGATGACCGCAGTTCACGTCTCCGAAATCTTGAATGCGTTCGTCGTTGTAGTATATAGAGGTTTTGCTCGTTTTCAGATAATGGACTAAATTTGTAGGTGGAACACCTCCGAAAGAATCGAAAACGAATGCTTTATCATCATTTTTGTGGTAACATATCCAATGCGTGCCTGGATTTTCTTGACCGTCCAAGTTGACTACTCCGCATTCTCTTCTTTTAACGCTTGAAGGTAACGAGTCGGACATGAAAACTCCTCTGAAGTGTTTGATTTGTAACGGTCCGATCAGAGATTCAATGTCTCGGTTGGTGAGTGCTGTTGTTTCTTTTTTTTAAACTTCTTCATCACGCCCTTCCCCCCTTTCTTCTCCATGGCCAGGTTGTGACGTTTCTGTTCTTCCAACTCGGCCTTGTTCTTCTTCGAGTCGATGACGGTTTTCGCGATGGCGGCACATCCACCGGCCAAACTTCCCACGGCCCCCAATGCTGCCAGGATGGCCGGGATGCTGAATATGAAACCTCCGATCTTTTGCTGTTTCCGCGAACGCTGCAATCTTTTCAATTGAGGTGTGCTGAGCAGTAATTTCATTCCGTGTCCTTTCGACAAGCAAGAACGTTTCTTCTCGCTTTGTTTCTTGGTGAGTAACCCATCGAGGGCACCTAGATTTTTTAGATTGGAGTATGGTATCTGGTACACGACACCCTTGGGCTTCATGTTGATGCTCTATGTGTTATTTTCACGGTATGTTATTTATATATATATTCTGAGATTTTTTCTTCTGTAGTTTTTTTACGGTATGTTATTTATATACCCCACCCCAATTTTTGTTTCGTGTTCATGGCGATGGTGGTACCCAGTGCGGCGACCCGTTCACCCAGCGACGCGTCTCTGCTCACGAACCTTTCGAAAGCTGCATGTTCCAATTTTTTGTCTGCTTCGTGACGTGCGTCCAGATCCGTCTGCGTGGTGTTGTAGGCGATGTCGTGATCTTTGCATGCCGCGTCCAACGGATTCACACCCTTGTCTCCTCTCTCCAATCTTTTCTCGAGTTTGGTACCCGGTCCGCAGTACTGGTAGCCAGGTAGATGCATCTCGAAAGGTAACTTGTTGATGATGTCGTTCACGAGTCCCTTTCCTTCGGCCACGTTCCAAAATTTCGGAGGCAGCGTGTTGATGATTTTGATCAGGTAACCTATGCCCTTGTCGTCGTTCACGATGAAGTTGGAAAGTTTCGTGCTGATCATGTCCACGATGCCAACCTTCTCGTTGTAGAAATTACGGTTGCCTGCATTCACTTCGCCGGTTATCACCAACAATCGGTCCACGAGTTTCCTAACGTCGTCCACCCAAACGAATTCTTTGGGTAACGTGTTGTAGCGTTTGATGCCGCTGCCTGTTTTGACCTGGTTCCAAATCGGTTTGATGAGATTCCTGTACTTCTCGCCGCTGCTCGATTTCACCCTATTCTGCGAGGCGTCGTTGTTCTGGTACAAGGCATCCGTCATGATCAGAATTTCCTTGTAACTTTGGTAATCTTCGTCGATGTAATCTTTCGGCTGCTTTTTGGCGACGAGTTCCCACAGTCCCACCGTACCCGGATACCTGGTCCAACTATCCTTCTCGACTAAATTGACTTTAATGTCGTTGCCTTCGAAGGTCACCTTCGATTTCCCAATCTTCCACACCACACCACCGCCTTCGCTGGTTTCCATGCTGGGATACAATCCGAACACTTCATCCTTGTCGAATTTCCCCGTGCTCAGGTAGTCTCGTGCCAAAGGTCCCAACTCGATTTTATCCGAAGACGTGCTGCCTATGGCTCGACGTCGTGCCGGTGCATCCTTCAGTTCGAACGGTGTCGAAGGAATGCTCGAAATGGGCGTGGGTACGGCGTAATTTTTAGCTGCGAGCGGTACGAGTTCGTTGATCAAATTTTTGTTTTGTTCCGTGACACTTTTAATTTCTTTACCTAGACCGCTGATGGCATCGATCACGGGTTGATCCTGACGTTTCTTCTCTTCGTAGAATCCGCGATTCTCGGATCTCCAACCTTTGAAGCGTTTCGTGAGGTAATCGCGAAGCTTCAGATTTTCGTCTTCGATTTTTCGTTTCGTCATAACGTTATTTATACACGTCGTTTCTCACAACGTTGCAACGTTTAGAAAGTCGTTGATTTTGTTTCTGTATTTTCCGTCGTTGGGTTTCCTCGTCATGTCGATCGTCGCGAATCCGAAATCGTCACCGTTCCAGCAAGAAGAGCAGCGTTCCGAAAATTGATTGTAGTTCATGTCTCCGCCTACGTAGTCATCGTACGCGTGCTTGAGGTTGGTGTGATCTTGACGAAACAAACATATGAAATTAGCGTTGTAGCGTACTAACTGTTTTGAAATTTTGGAAAACGTTTGAGCTAGGTAAAAGCAATCCATTTCTTTGTGACGACCTTGCGTGAAAAAGTTGCGAATTTCATTTTGATTTTCCAGGATGGCGTCGTGGAACACAACGACTGAATTTTCACGACAATCGTCGAGTGGTTTTATTTCCGAGGCGAACGTTGCAATGTCCAGACCATCGTACAGTTTGATCAGTTGCTGGTATTTGGATTGCTCCAAACTTTTCGAGAACACGTACAGGTGCCTGTTCTTCCAATCTAACCAATTCGGTGCGAGGAGAAAATTGTCCACGAGCAGTGTCGTTTTCCCACACCCCGAAGGACCTACGATCAGACAGCGGATGCTGTCGGGAAGCAACTCGCCGTTCTTTTTTTTTCTCGTTTGACTTTCCGGATCCGGTAGACGCTTCACCACGTTCCACGTACTCACAAGATCACTTCGTTCGCGTCGATCCAACTCTTTTCCGGAAGTCCCAGCCATTTGACAAACAGTTTGTCACCTTTCCTACGCAATACTTTCTCGATGAGGTACGTGTCGGGGTGTTTCGTTTTAGAGAGTTCCTCTTCGTAAAATCTTCCTTTCAAAATTTCGCCGCTACTATCTTTTATTATATACGTGTGTCGGTTTCCGGGTAGAACTCGAACCACCGTAAAAAGTTCCGTGCTCCAATTTTTTGTGAATCCCTTCTCGAAGGTGCGTTTGAATTTGCTGATCCTCACCTGGTCTCCAATTTTGTATTTAGCTCTTTTTGTCGTGGGTGTGTACTTTGGACAGTAAACTGTAGAAATTAAACGCTGCTCGTCGGACTTGGTAACGTCGGCTGGCTTCATGCCTATTGTTCTGTGTACCGTATCATTATAGGTGTCGACGAGTTCCGGCAGCATGTCGACCCATTTGTAATTTCCCCGAAGCGTGAATCGTTTCCACATGTGTGTTTTCAAGGTTCGATTGAATCTTTCCACGATGCTGGCTTTGATGTGACTGAAGGTCGAATAATGTTGAATCTTGTGTTTTTGAATAAACTTTTGGAATACGGCGTTGTAAAATTCTTTACCGTTGTCCGTTCGCAGAAACCGTGGTTGTCTGCCGCCGCTTTCGCGAAAAATTAATTTGAATGCTTCCGTGACGCATGTTCCCGTTTTCGCCTTCAAAGGTAGAGCCCATGCGAATTTCGAAAATGTGTCTATGACGGTGAGGAGGTACTTGTTGCCCTTGTTCAATTTATGTACGTTTTTCAAATTGCCGCTACTCATCTCCACGAGGTCGCTTTGCCAGAGGTCGTCGATGCCCTTGGTTACCACAGCCAAACGTTCGTAGTTACGGCGTGCAGGTTTATGCAATTCTTCGACGATGGCTTGCCTAGACATTTTTTTAGAGATTACGTTTCAAGAGAAGCACAAGCGTGATGGGATTCAAAGAGGGTGGCACTTCGCTCGTGTTTTGAATGATCAGCTTATCGCCGGCACTCACGTCGAAAACGGTAAGATCTTCGTCTTCGTGTATTTCATATATGTTGCGCGTTTCGTTCCAACGTGCCAGAGGAATGTTTCCTGCTTTCTGGACACCACGATTCGATATCAAAGTCATGGTAGGAACGCTAGCTTTTCTGATATGAGACCAGTACGAAAATTCGTTTATCTGAATCGTGCCATCGAGGAGAAACTTGTAGTACGGATGATAAGGATGCAACATGTACAGTTTGTTACCTTCGACGAACGTGGAGATTCTCTGTTGATTGGGAACGCTGTTGATTTCGATGGCTTGCAAGGTGAACAATTTGGCGAATTTAGTGTCGAAGGTGACGAGATTACTGTGAACTTGTCCGAGTTTATTTTCGATGGGCAGCAAATGCTCGATTATGGCATCCGTTACGGCAGAAAACGACGGTTTGATTTTCACTTCCACGTTCAACTGCTTGTAGTTTTCGTTGAGTTCTTGCAACTTGGCACCGAAAGAGGCCAGCGTCGATTCCTGCGTGGATTCCAGCACTCCAACTTGATCTCTGATGTTGACGACAATGTTCTGAAGGTTCTCGACTTGATTCAATTTCGAGCTCTTCTCGGTAAGATCGTTCACGATCCTTCGCATCTCTGTAAACTGCGTGTGAAGGTCGGCGACGCTCTGCGAAGTGGGCAGCGTCGACACCAGCGAACTAATTTCGTCTCGAATCTGTTCCACGTTCGCCGTTTCCGTTTCTAGTCGTTTCAGCATTCGAGATATGTTTCTTTTCAAAGCGTGCAATTCTTTGGAGGTGGGGAGATTGGCCACCCTACTCTCGAGATCGCTCAATGAACTTTTGATGTCGTTCGAATCGGATAGTGCCGTCACCGCCGTTTTCAATTTTTCCAAATCTTCGCTCGAAGGCACGCTCGTCCGTAACGATTCCAAGTCACCCTGTATGTTGTCGAGTACGTGATGAAAATGAGCGAGATTCGTTTCGACGTTTAAATTTTCTAAATATTCGATCTTCTGCTGAACCGTGCTTAACGTGTCTTGAATGCTCGTCAACGCTCTCGCTTCAGCGTGAATATTTTTAATTTCTTCGTTGATCAATTCCAAGGACGCCTGAAGCGTGGCGATGGTGGTTTGAATGTGTTCGAAATCTTGATAGGCCTCCAATTGAATTTTTATGTTCGCGACGCTTTTACCGATGACCTGCAGTTCGTCCGACGATGGTAGGTTCGTCATTGTATCTTCCAAAGTCTGCAACTTGGATTTAATTTCTTCCAACGTGCTGGTGAATTCTTCTTGTAATTTGGAAACAACGACATGCAAGCGTTCTGCGTCTATATCGTTCACGACGGTTTGAAGTTCAGAGAAATTCTTTTCTATTGCGGAAGTTCGTTCTTCGATTTCGAGTTTCAATTTTTCCAAATCTTCATTTTTCGATTGAAATTGCTGTAATTTGGCCAAATCATTTTGAAGCGAATCCACGCTCAACTGTATATTTTGAACGTTGTCGTAAGAAGGTACGTCGACATAATTTTTTATCAGCGTCTTCAGTTCGGAATCGATTTTCAGAATGGGGTCGAGACATTGCGTTTGGAGCGTAGCGATTTCCGACTCTAAACTTTTGTTTAAGGTCTCCTGCAAAGCAATCAAATCGGTCCTCAACTTCTTAACTCGAATGTCCAACATGAGAATCTCTTCTGCGTGGTCTACACGCTTGGTGTTGCCGAAAATGTCGTTAGGCATTTTTGGTTAACGGTTATTTATAATAGGATAGACGATTCGTAATTCTACAAAGAGAGGAATGAGTTTGTCGTAATCTCCGAGAAGTTCCATGTAAAGATAATCTCCTGCAGAAACATCGTACGTAATGTTAGAAAGCATCTTGTCGTGCTTGATTCGAAAAATATTCTTGCCGGTAGAAATTTTGATTTCGCCTGCGTTTTCCGGATTCACGGTGATTTGAAGTTTCCCGTCGATCGGAATTTCGTAGAAATGTAAATTGTTATTAAAAACATAAAACATCTTGCCCACATCGTCATTCAGTTTCGTCCAAATGCTGTTGAGATGAACAATCAGTAAACCATTGAGTTTAGATAATACGGAAGGTAAGAGGTTATTGAAATTTGGCGGTGCAGTCTCCATGTTGATCTGTTTGCGGAAGCCAAAAAAGTAGTGCAGGTTGGAGAGTTCACCAACCGAAAATGGGGCTCGGTGGGGTTCGCCTTAATGGATTTCTCTCGTAAGGCATGAGCCCCATTTTCTGGCAGTGTTGCCAGCTCCTTACTCGAAAAAATCACCAAGGTTTTTTTTTGGGTCTAACCTAGCCTAAAACAAGAAGCTGGCAACCTTGCTTGAGACTTGCCTTAATGGATTTCTCTCGTAAGGCATAAGCCCCATTTTCTCGCAGTGTTGCCAACACCTTACTCGAAAAAATCACCAAGGTTCTTTTTTGGGTCTAACCTAGCCTAAAACAAGAAGCTGGCAACCTTGCTTGAGGCTTGCCTTACAGTGCATAAAGCAAAGTTGCCAACCTACTGGTATTTTTGCCATAGCCTTTTACAAAAAAGAGAGAGGAGAGAGAGAGGGAAGAGTTAAACAACCGGCAGCTGCCAACACCTACCTACAGCTTTTTTTTCTTGGTCTAACCTAACCTAAAGCAAGGAGCTGGCAACCTTGCTTGAGGCTTGCCTTACAGTGCATAAAGCAATTTTTGCCAACCTACTGGTATTTTTGCCATAGCTTTTTACAAAAAAAAGAGAGAGGAGAGAGAGAGGGGGAAGAGTTAAACAACCGACAGCGCTGCCAATTTTCTCGCAGTGTTGCCAACATCTTACTCGAAAAAATCACCAAGGTTTTTTTTGGGTCTAACCTAGCCTAAAACAAGAAGCTGGCAACCTTGCTTGAGACTTGCCTTACAGTGCATAAAGCAAGAAGCTGGCAACCTTGCTTGAGGCTTGCCTTACAGTGCATAAAGCAAGGTTGCCAACCTACTGGTACTTTTGCCATAGCCTTTTACAAAAAAGAGAGAGGAGAGAGAGAGGGAAGAGTTAAACAACCGACAGCTGCCAACACCTACCTACAGCTTTTTTTTCTTGGTCTAACCTAACCTAAAGAAAGGAGCTGGCAACTTTGCTTGAGGCTTGCCTTACAGTGCATAAAGCAATTTTTGCCAACCTACACACACTAAACAAGGAGAGCCGGCAACAAACACGCACTGCCGTAAAAAAAGAGAGAGATGGGTGGATGGTAATATAGTATGTGTGTGCGTGTGTGCGTATAATATGTAGCATTATTAACTAGAGTGTGTTGGCAATTTACTTACAACTAAAAAAAAATAGAGATGCCAACTTTGCTGTAAGATGAAGAGAGAGAGAGATTTATGGCTGGCAACAGTGGTGAGCGATGTCCTCCCTCTTCTGTGCAATATGACATTATAATGTTACTGTAGTTTTTGACGGGGATTACGAGTTAACTAAAAAAAAACCTGCAACTAGAGAGAGTTGCCAACACACACACGCTATTGTAAGAGAGATGGATGACTGGGAGGGGCAGCATTTCTGGCTATTCACAGTGGCGGATGTACTTCCTGTTTTTTTAAAAGCTAACAATAATGATGGAATTTCATGCTGACAGAGCGGATTTCTACTAGTCCACGTTGTTAACCTACATATTACTCCTCGACTAATAAAACTAGAAGCTCGAGGGCATTAACATTAGACCGTCACAGACTTTCACATTACCCATCACTGATGCCGCCAGAACCAAGTTTCCTGCTTCTATTCATAAACCAAAAAAAAAGAGACGGGGAGAAGAGAGACATGTACACGCTTCCGTCGCCATTTTATAACAACTAGGGGAAGTGGGGCGGGAGGCGGACATGTAACGGGAGATCACACAAGCGAGCTTCCTCTATTCTGACTAATAAAGCATCATTCTACTCTGTGAGCTGCAAGGAGAACATTGTGAGCTGCAAGAAGAACATTGTGATTGTGATTGAAATTAACTAACGTGAGTAAATTTGTTTGTTAGCTTGCATGAGTTGGCTTTGTGTTATATAAATAGGTAGTGTTGCTTCTGTGAGTTGATTCTGTAATAGCCAAACAAATGTAAAGGAATTGTAGATAAAAGGTAAAACTCTCTACAAAAGCCAAACAATTCTTAAACATATTGTGGAAGGAATATATACTCGCAAAGCAAGAAAAAAAGAAGAGAGAGAAAGTATACAAGTTTTAAGTGTGTTGCATGTATCTCTCTTCTTTTTTTCTTGCTTTTTTTATATATATATTTATTACATATTACTATATACACCAAGCATATGCAAAATAGCAATATGCGGGGTGTAAGAGGACGACTTTCTGGTAAGACGCCCAACAGTTAACCTCACTTCCACGTAGTACACCCTGGACTGCAGAGTAACGAGGCTCTGGCGTCTGGCAGACCAGTATAATTTTGCGTGTGCTAGCCTGTTTTTTTTTTGTGCGTTTGATATTTAGTGGAGGTACATAGTGTTTCGAATTTTATTATTATTTAGTTTTATACACAGAAAAGATATTAAACATAAAATTAAATAAAATATATCTAATTATGTTTTTTTTATCACAACAAGCATTCACAAAAAAATAACAATAATGTGGTTTAAAGTTTTTTAACGTAATTGTTACGTAAACAAAATGGCCGACTTGCAATGAGTATGTCAAAGTTTTTTTAAGCCTAATTGCTACGTAAGCAAAATGGCCGACTTGCAATGACCGTGTCAAATATGAATAGATTGAGAGATGGAAAGAGAAGTTAAATATGCTTAAATAAAGTGCTCCTCTGTGCATAGCACCATACCATAAAAGCATATAGGAAGACTGCCATGTTTATGCATGAAACTTAAATATACATATAAAATTAAAATATTTGGTGCAGACCACATCACACATTGCTGATTTTGCATTGTATTTTCCTATATTCACATATGCACAGTAAAACTAATCGGGACTAGGCCTACAGTTTTTTAAAAGTAGGATCCGAACCACTATGTACTTTTATCGGGTTCGAACCTAGGACCTCTTGATTACAAGGCAACAACACAACCACCGCACTTTCGAGCCCTAGTGAATATGTAGGAAAAAACAACGGTATATACATAATCCAAAGTTGCGTGGTTCTAGGCCCCATAGGAACCAAGAAAATCAATATCTTGGAAAAACATCTTAAGATATTTGTCTTAATCTTTAAGAAAGTCGACTTCCGGTCTGTCAAGATGTTACTTCCGGTCTGTCAAGAAAATTTTCTTAAGATATTTGTCTTAAGATGTTTTCCAAGACATTGATTTTCTTGGTTCCTAATTGACCTAGGATGATGATTTTAGGTTTGTTGGATAGGATTTGACGAAAACTATACGACTAGCAAATAAAATCGATTCCACCCCCTCAAGTTTCGAAAATATAGACAATTTTTTTTATTTTTTGAGAAACTTGATTTGCTGGCTTAGTTTTTACCCTATTTCGAAAATTTTAATGACATTTGATAAAAAATTGAATGTACTCTACAACCTATTGGAAACATAATGATTAGTGCTTACTGTTTTCGAGTTATTTTAAATTTAAATTTCAAGATGTGATTTCTAAGTTGTTTTGTAACTCGTAAACTAGGGGTCGTAGAAAACCCATTCTTGTTTTATCTGCTATTGCCCGACAAATACTATAAACACAAATAATGTTTATTGTTTGATTTAAAAAAAAATCGAAAATAACTTTGTTTTCTGAAAATAAAAAATGTGTGTATGGAAAAAAAAATACGATTGTGTAATTTTTTATGATGTATGTTTGCATGTAAAAATAAGTATGCCTGAAAGTTTTAGAATTTCAAAATAGCTATATATATATATTTGCTATTATATCAGCCGAAACAATAGAATATATATAAGTAGTTGTATTTACGGTACTATAAACTCACGAAAGTATGAACCCCCCCTCAAGCAGATTTGCTATACTTAAAACAAGCTGAACATGAGCATATGAGCTTTTTGCTCAAGTGTGGAATCTTGTCTAATTCAAGATTTTTGTAAAAATGCCCTCGGGAATATTTCGGAAAGTATGACCCCCCTCAGATTGATTTGCCTATACTTACAAAAGGCACTTCTGTGAGATTGTTGTCCATAAATTTGTTAAAAATATGCCCTTTTTGATATTTTTTGATATCTTAAGTATAGTGACTGCTATAGTGCCCTAGCAGGTATAGATTTCAAAATTTTGTTAATATTACACTTTTCAGAAAATTCTATTTATAAAAATTAGGCATTTACAGCTTAAGTATTGCATATATCAGGAAAATTATAGAGACATAAAATATAGAGAATCATGCCTAGAATATGCCTACAAAATTTCAAGTCTCCAGTACTGATAGTTTATGAAAAATCTCAAATTCAAAAAATTATCGATTTTTTAACAAAACTTCTAAACAGCCTCTAGATTTCAAATATGCAACCCCCATGCACCTATCTTGAAAAATAGGCAAGTTATTTAAGATCTAGAGAACAACAAGAGATTTTTGAAAAATTATAGAGATCAAAAAGTTGCATCTTGCCATGCCCAGGCCAAAGCAACAAACCCCATGTCTCTAGGATTCATGGTTCCAGAGATAATCAAAATCCAAAAAATTATCGATTTTTTCAAAATTTGAGTATGTTGCTCTGGGGAACATGCAGAGTCACCCCATAAAATATTACTGGCCTAGGATCAAAATTAGTGAAAATTGCAAAAATAAAATAATCGATTTTTTCAAAATTTGAGTATGTTGCTCTGGGGAACATGCAGAGTCACCCCATAAAATATTACTGGCCTAGGATCAAAATTAGTGACAGAATGCAGAAACAAAAATTATAATAGGGCTTGGATACAGCTACCAGCCATTATATTTTTATTTTGAACACAGCACTTAAAACTAAGCCAAGATGCACCCCCACCCCCACCCACACCCACCCACCCACACCCACCCACCCCTACCCACACCCACACCCACCCACCCACATCCATACATATTTACTTCCCGGCACACTTCTATTGCATCATGTTGTGCAATATTAATTGATTAAATGGTTATGACATAATGTGCTGATGTGGTGTTTTCTGATTGGCTAAAGCAAGCAAGGTTTTGATTGGTCCGACAAAACTATAAAAGCCAGGGCACAGTGCAGATTCTTCACCATTGCTGGATCGGCAGTGGAACCCACAAGTGGGGGATAGAACCTGAACAGGCTCCACCAAAGTATAGGAGACTTGAAGCATATAATTTGGCGGAATAACCCAAGTAAGGTCATAGAGACAATATACACTGATGCAATAAAAGCCAATTTTTGGCAGGGGGGCCAAAGTGGTTCCTAAATACAAAATAATTAATATCTCAAGAACTAATTGACATAGAGCTATGCAGTTTTTTTTGTCTGCACTGGAATAACCCAAGTAAGGTCATAGAGACAATATACACTGATGCAATAAAAGCCAATTTTTGGCAGGGGGGCCAAAGTGGTTCCTAAATACAAAACTCAAGAACTAATTGACATAGAGCTATGCAGTTTTTTTGTCTGCACTGAACTCAACTGATCCAGTATAAAGTTTTGATTTGAACCCCAAGAAATTGTATATAAATACCAAAGCCAAAAATATTAATACACATATACACACACACAAAGCACAGTGTTGAACTCAACTGATCCAGCATAAAGTTTTGATTTGAATCCCAAGAAATTGTATATAAATACCAAAGCCAAAAATATTAAGTGTATACACACATATATACATACACACACACAAAGTACAGTGCTGAACCCCAACTGATATTTTTTATTCAGTATAAAGTTTTGAATTGAATCCCCGGAAATTGTATATAATAAACAACAGCAAAAATGCCGAATCAAAAATATTGCGACCAGTGCAATAAAAATATATCCAGCCCCAATTGGGCCAAGCACCAAAAGATTTGTAACCCGGGCAAATACAGAACTCCCACAATAATTTGCCCCAAATGCCATAGAAAATACAGCATGCAATACTTCACATATACACATAAAGATACTTGCTCTGCATTGCCCTCTCAACCATCTACATCTGGTCTGAAAAGAAGGCACGAAGCACCTCTTAATGCCAGAGCAGCAAAACAGCCACGCTATGAACCTATCCGTAGCAGTTTTAACGGCCAATTAAGGGATCACCGGTTTGTATCAGAGCCAAGATGTGGCATTGAGAATTTCTTGAACAGTGTAAATCCTAAAGTGCAGGCAATTCTAAATGTACAAAATGGCTCTTATAAGCTGTCCCTCAAATTGTTTATACAATATAAGAAGCCAAATGGCACAAAATTTACACATCCCCACTTAACAGAAACTGTACCTGTATATTCAAATACAAATTCAGACAAAATAATAAGCAGGCTGATAGATCAATTGAACATTAAACACTCTGAATTTGCGGCAAAAGAGTCAGGATGGAGCCTATGCGGTTCATCACACAAGTTATATGTTAATATTTCTGAATTCAGCCCATTACAAGGTTCCACTTATGTGCCATTACCTGCTAATATTAAAAACAGAAGAGCCGTGGTCAATATAGAAAATACCGACCAGAAATGTTTTCTGTGGTGTATATTAGCTGCTTTGTATCCAGTTTCAAGGAATCCTCAGAGAATAAGTTATTACAAACAGCATGAACATATTTTTGACGATGCAATGGAGGGTTTAGAATATCCAATGTCTGTTCAGAATATTGATAAATTTGAAAAAAGGGCCAGGCACATCAATGGCAAACAATTATCTATTAATGTATTTACTTGTTCTACTGGCAATTGCTTGATAGATCCTCTCAGAATCAGTACATTTGATGATGATTCTGCAATTCCGATTGATCTGCTCTTAATTGAAAAGGATGGTACATATCATTACACTCTGATACATAATCTTGAAGCTTTAGTGAGAACACAACTAGACAAAACTCATACTTAAGTTGTGCAGAAGATGTTTAACTGTATTTGATGGTCAAAAAATGGTGAAAGGGGTTCGGGAAGAGAGTGCAGAAATTGCTAAAAACAAGTTAATTGAGCATCTGAAATACTGTGGCAACCATAAACCTGTTCATATGGTGATGCCCAATCCAAGTGAAAAAGCAAAATTCAAAAAGTATGAAGCCTTGTTGGAACACCCAGCATATATTGTCTGTGATTTCGAATCGAACCTCAAACCTCTTGCATTCTGCAATCCAGATCCCGAAGAATCTTCAACTACACCATACCAGTTACATGAACCTTCCAGCTTTTGTTATACAGTTGTACAGGATGGTGTAGCTAGTGAGCCATACTCATACATGGGACCAGATGCCATCAAAATATTTGCACATAGAATAGAAAATGAGTGCCGTGACATAGCATCTAACATCTTATTAAAATCAAAGCCTATGTTGCCTTTAACAGAGAAACAGATTGAAGATTTCAACAATGCAGAAAAATGCCCGGTATGTGATTCTGAATTTTCAGATACAATTATCAAGGTGAAACACCATTCTCATACAGATGGTCGATATAAACAGGCCCTGTGTAATAGCTGTAATATTAAGATCAAGAGACCAAGATTTGTCCCCATATTTTGCCATGGAGCATCCAATTATGATTTCCATCATCTGATCAGGTACGAGGGGTTTGACAAACAGAATTTAAATATTTTAGCTGAAAATGATGAAAAATATATATCTATTAGCAAGATAATTAAAGTTGATGGTGTTCCTATTCACATAAGATTTCTTGATTCTTACAGATTTTTATCTGCTGGCCTGGCCACACTGGCCTCTCAATTATCTGATGAACAATTCAAAATCACACGTGCATTGTTTCCAAATCAGGACCTGAAATTAATTAGGCGGAAGGGTGTATATCCATATGACTATGTTACAGATTTTTCTAAATTTGATGAGTGTTCTCTGCCACCACAAGAAGCATTTTATAGCAAAATCAGAGGATCTGGAATCACTGATGAAGATTATCACCATGCTCAGTTGATGTGGAACAATTTAAAATGCAAGACATTTGGTGATTATCACATGGCATATTTAAAACTTGATGTTACCCTCTTAGCTGATGTAATACAGGTATTCAGAAAATCTTCCATGCAAAATTATAGACTGGACCCAGTGTATTTTTTCAGTGCCCCGGGCCTAGCATGGTCTGCAATGTTTTTGAACACCAAAATGCAATTGGATCTGATCCACGATCAAGATATGTATCTGTTTATGGAGAAATGTATAAGAGGAGGGATGGTGCAATGTTCTCAGAGATATGCCAGAGCAAATAACAAGCATATGCCTGATTATGATCCAGCACGGCCATCAAATTATATACTGTATGTAGATGCGAACAACCTCTATGGTCACGCCATGATGCAAAAACTGCCATATGCAGAGCTTGAATGGGTTGAAAATTTCAATATTGAAGATCTTAAGAATTATGATGACAGTGAATATGGCCTATTCATAGAGGTTGATCTGATAATTCCAGATCATTTGCACAATAAATTTTCTGATCTGTCCCCAATTCCCGAGGTTCAGTGCTCACCTGGCTCTAAACAGAAGAAGCTCATGACGACTCTGGATCCGAAACAGCGATATGTCGCACATTACAAAAACCTCCAGTTCCTGATGAAACATGGTGTTCAAGTGACCAAAGTTGGAAAAGTTTTGAGGTTCAGGCACTCAGAATGGTTGAAACCATACATTGATACAAATACGGAGCTTCGAACATCTGCAAAGAGCCAATTTGATAAGGGCTTGTTTAAATTGATGGTGAATTCAGTGTATGGCAAAACAATTGAAAATGTCAGGAAACATACCGATGTTAAAATAATTACTGACCCCAGCCGGAGCAAAAAATTGGTTGCAAAGCCCAACTTCAATTACAGAAGAATTTATGATGAGTACATGGCACTTTTCAACATGATGAAAACAAAGATTAAGTTTGATAAACCTATTTATGTAGGGGCTGTGATATTGGAATTGTCCAAATTACATATGTTAATATTGTATTATGATGTGCTGAAACCTTTTTATGGTGATCGTGTAAAATTATTGTACATGGACACGGATAGTTTTATTCTTGATATTCAAACAGAAGATGTTTATCAAGATATGTCACAGCCTGAATTGTTTAAATATTTTGATACCAGTGAGCATTCAAAAATTGAACACCACCACAACAAAAAAGTACCCGGCATGTTAAAAGATGAGACACTTGGTGATGTTATTGTGAAATTTGCTGGGTTAAGTGCCAAGATGTACAGTTTTGAAACATGTAGTGGTGCTATTGCCAAAAAGGCCAAGGGCATTGGCAGAGTGACTGTTGAAAAAGATCTCCAATTTGAAGATTATGAAAATTGCATCAAATCCCAGAATTCAATCAGAACATCAGAAAATAGAATTCAGAGTGAGAATCACTTGCTGACTACAAATATTGTAAGAAAAGTGGCCCTGGACCCACATGATGATAAGAGATGCATTTTATCATGTGGCATACATACTTTACCTTGGGGGCATTGTGATTTGAAAAATGGGAATCAATGCCCAATTACAGAGCATGATTTGAAATAAATAAACATGCCTATGAACTTATTTGGGTTCAAAAAACAGGCTATTATGGACCTGCCGACACCACAACCCTCTCCTGATATGCTGTCTAAACTGAGTGGCTTGTTAATTATTCATCTGAACAGCATACTTACAGATAATGATGAAGAAACAGGCAAAATATTGTACATATTTAACAATAATTTAAATCATTACCAATTACCTGTAGGTGGGCAATTGCAATTTATTACAACCCCTGAGGGTGATGTCAAGATTTCAGTAGGGAGAAATATTTACAGAATTAAGCACTCAAACATGGTTTCTGGCACTGTATATACTGTTTCTGCTGGTGACTGCTTATATATTGAGGTCCCTGGATCATATGACAAGCTCATACCCTTTTTTATAGAATTAAGAATCAGATACTCTATAATAAATAACCATTAAAACAAAAATGCCTAATGATATATTTGGCCATACAAGACATGAAGATCACAGTGATGAGATTCTGATGCTTGATGTCAGAGTCAAGAAATTAAGAAGTGATTTACAAGCTTTGCAAACCACACTCAATGCCAGTCTTCAATTAGAAATTACAAATTTACAATCACAATGCATGGACCCTCTTCTTAAAATTGATTCCGAACTCAAAGTGCTGCTTCAGAAATATACTGACCTGGCAACATTGGATAATTTTCAAAGTTTAGAAGAAGCTGTA
Source organism: Lepisma saccharinum (assembly GCF_977018435.1). Taxonomy (NCBI): domain Eukaryota; kingdom Metazoa; phylum Arthropoda; class Insecta; order Zygentoma; family Lepismatidae; genus Lepisma; species Lepisma saccharinum. Next base: position 59,270,539 of record NC_139243.1, on the reverse strand, counting down.
GCAGCTCTTCAAGCCAAATTTAAGACCCAGGCCACCAACTCTGAGCAATTGAAACAGCAATTGGAAGAGCAGATAAATAATGTCCAGGCACAGCTCCAAACAATTGTCAAAAGCATAAAATCACAAGAAGATTTTGATCTAGTCATTTCCACTCTAAAAGAACAGATTCAGTCACTCCAGATACCTAATCTGGACCCCCTGAACAATGCCATAGCCGAGGTTAAAGAAAAAATTGAGACACTTGAAAATTTTATGAACAATTTGCCATCTTCTGATGCTTTGAATGCAATAACTCGGAGTGTTGCAAACATTAAGCTGCAACTCGAAACATATGAAGATTTTGGAAAAATTCAAAGTACCATAACCCATCTTGAAGGTACAATAGCAGCAGTGCAAAGTGATTTGGCAAATGTACAAGAATCTCGCCTGCCTGGGATTGTAGATACACTTGTCAGTGTCCAGCACCAAATCACAAAGCTTGAAAACCTCAACACTGAATCTGAACTATCTCATTTTCATCACTTGATCGATGATATCCAAACAAAGCTTGAAATTTTACAACAATCAACACCCTCTCAAGCAGATATAGCCCTGCTCCAAAATGCTATGCAAAATGTGGCTGATGCATCTGAATTAAACAATGTGAAATTGGCACTTGAATATTTGCAAAATACAGTATCAAATCTTCCCACATCACAGGAACTTAAAAATATTAAGAGGGCAGTGAATAGGATATTGAAATCAGAAGATATCAAGAATATCCAGACAGAGATCAAACATCTCACTCAGACAGTGGCCACTCTACCAACCAATCAACATATTAATGAACTGCATGCCCTGTTTGAGGATATCAGAAGACAGGTCCATGATCTTACTGCTCAAAATTCAAAATTGGCAGTTGTTGAAAATTTGCAACAAATTGTAGCTAATATCAAGCAACAGCTAGGGACCATGGAATCCAATCAAGCAAATGCTCTGTCTGTTTTTGCCACCCAGCTTCAAGAGATTGTGCAACAATACAAGAAACTTATTGTGGACATAAAAATCAAGCCAGGCCATGATGATGTTGTTAGAACGATCAATGAGCACCTTGAATCTGTAACAAGCAGATTGCTTACAGCAGAAAAGGAAATAACAGGCATAATCGAGAATCCAAAACATACAGTAATTCTTGAATTGTACAGCATCCCCAACAAAGAATATGATTCTCCATTTACACCAGGTGGCAAAATATATATGCTGTCCCCTGCACAATTTTATTACCAGTTTTTTGTTGGGGGCACATTGAGACCAATCAAGATCAAATATTGGCATCAGCCACAGGCACACCACTACCCCACCTTATCAATAACAAATGCTGAAAACAAAGTGAAAATCACCAGTGTAGAATTAGAGGATTTTACAGACCCCAATACATTAGAAACAGCCTATACTGAAGATGATGGCTCTCTGGAATTTAAAATACAAATAGGGGACAAATTATATTTAGAAAATCCTGTAGTATCAGCTGCTGAACACCCCATAGTTGCAATATTCTTGTTTTCGTACCATGTCTAGACAAATTATCGTTGATGAATTACACAGACAAGCCAGACATTATTTTAAGAGACTCCCAGTAGTCACAAAGGGCATAGATGATTTATGGCAGAGCGACTTGATTGAGTTGTCAAGTGGACAGTTGAAAAACTTAGACAAAATCAACAAGGGCTACAAGTATCTACTCACTGTAATAGATACATTTTCAAAATTTGCCTGGGCTGTGCCACTCAAATCCAAGACTGGAAAATGTGTTACAGAAGCCATCGGGACAATCATCAATCAGAGTGGAAGATCACCGCGCTATTTGCAAACAGATAATGGCAAAGAATTTTATAATTCAGTGTTTCAACAATTTATTAAAAGCCAGGCAATAAAACATTACTCGAGTTACAGTGATCTCAAGGCCTCAATTGTAGAGAGATTCAACAGAACCTTAAAAAATCTTATGTATAAACAATTTACCCTCCAAGGTAATTATAAATGGATTAATATTCTTCCAGAACTTCTACATAAATATAACAATTCTGTCCATTCTACAATCAACATGAAACCCTCTGAAGTAACTTCATCTGATGAGCAAAAATTGATCAGTACTGTTTATTATCCTAGATACCAGCCAACAACAAGAAAGGCCAAATACAGGGTGGGTGATCAAGTAAGAATCAGCAAATATAAGCACTTATTCAAAAGAGGCTTTACAAGAAACTGGAGCACCGAATTATTTACAGTGGTTCAAGTTAAAACCGGGACCCTTAATACATATATAATAAAAGATCACCGAGGAGAAATTCTCAAAGGCAGATTCTATGAACAAGAACTCAGCAAAACTAAACAGCCTGACACATATCTCATAGAAAAAATCATCCGCAGAAAAGGCAACAAGTTATTTGTCAAATGGCTGGGTCATCCGGAAAACAGCTGGATCGATGCAAACAAAGTGATAATATGAGCACCTGGGATGTTATAAAAAGGCTGCCAGAACCTGAACAACAGAATAAGAGAAATGGCAACTTGCTGCCTGATAATATTAGGTGTCTTATTGTTGGGCCATCTGCTTGTGGTAAAACTACACTAATGATTGATAATTTTTTATTGGCACCCAACTGGTTAGACTGGAAAAACAGGCACTTGTATATCTTCTCTAAGAGCTTGGAACAATTAAAATATCAGCAGCTGATGAAGCTATATGATGGATTGGATATTGCCACTTTTGAACCAGATGTTAAGCCACTTCACGAATGTCTCGATAATACTGTTGTTGTGTTTGATGACATTATACTGGATAATCAAAACAAGGTTAGAAATTTCTTTACACAGGGGCGACACAAAAACATTGATTGTTTCTACCTGGCACAGACTTTTTCAAAAATACCCAAGCAGCTGATCCGAGACAACAGCAATTTTATATGTGTGTTTCATCAAGATCATACCAACCTCAAACACATACATGATGAATATGTAGGTGGGGACTTGAGCTACAATGATTTTTCTAAGTTTTGCAGCAGGTGCTGGAATCAAGACAGTTATGGGTTTGTTACAATTGATATGACAAGAACACCCAATAGTGGCAAATACAGAAATAAAATCAACGATTTTCTAGACGTTGAGACGTATATAAATAACCATGAAAAGGCCAATTATTGATGATCTTAAGTTAAGAGATTATCTTGTAAAAAGATTTAAGGGATGGAAATCAGAGAACCGAGGAATTTATGAAAAACACAAGCAAACAGAACAGCCTGTAATTGATGCTATTAATAATTTAGGTAAGAATATCAAAACTGTTACAGAGCAGAATCAAGATTTGATCACGGAGCTTGTACCTGTAGCTGCTAGGAACATTTTAGATTATCCATTCACCCCACTTTCCAGTATTCATACACCTAGTCCTGTTGCTCCTCGAAGAATTGAAGCTACTCAGGATCCTATTGAATTGGGTCTTCTTGCTCAAAAATATTTAACCACACCTAAAGACAACAAAGATGAGGTGTTTGGCTTATATGCTGACACAGAGCTTGACGGCAGTATCATACATAGAATTGGCAATTTCAGAGTAACATTTATGGGAGATGATATAATTGTTTATTCAGAATCTCATCTTGGAGAAAGAGGTGGTTTTGTTAAATATCCCGGCACACCTGGATTGTGGGAACTGATGACTAGGAAGAGACCTGGCAGCTATACAGATCAAGATTATGAGCACTACAAAGAAATATTAATAAAATCAGATGCTCTATACCAGAACAATGATCCCACACAAAAAAGAGTCAAGTCTAGCAGTGGGGCAAAATACAATAATTTAATCAAGCCCATATGGTCACAAATTAAGACTGGCAGTGGAATCAAACAATACAACACCCTGCCCAAAGAATTTGTGTGGGTTGATGATGTCAGGAAACTTGTAGATAGGTTGCTGGTGATAGCTGGGGAGGAAAATGCTGGCAACCACAATTTTTACAATGAAAAGGTTGGAATTATGGACATGATAAGCACAAAATTGTCTAATTTTATAGTGAATGTCACTAAGGGGATTGGATATCTCATAAAAATTATTAATACTCTACCCCCCAAATTTTGGAATGTTTCTGAGGGTCGGGGGTTGGTTAATGACATTATAAACAAGCTGCCATTTGAACTACATATTCCAGGCTATCAGTATTGTGGTCCAGGCACAAAATTGGATCATAGATTAAACAGAGGTGATCCTGGTGTAAATCCCCTAGATGCTGCTTGTAGAGACCATGACATAGCATACAACACACATTCTGATCTTGACAAGAGACATGTTGCAGACAAGAAATTAGAAGAGGCTGCATTTGGTAGATTTGTAAGCAAAGATGCTTCTTTGAGTGAGAGAATAGCAGCATTGGGAACCACCATAGCTATGAGCACCAAACAAAAACTGGGGTGGGGGCTGTGAATATGTATATAATAAACCTAGAATGAAGGCCAAGGGTGTTATGTATCAAATACCTTATGCAGGTCTCAAATCTCTTAAAACTATTGACAGTCTCTTGACCAAAAAGCAGCGCAAGAAAAAAAGCTCTTGTCTTGCAAAGGGACATGGTATGAAATTGTTGCTTAGTACCCCCCAATTAAAAAAATTACAGCAATCTAGAAAAAAATCACATGTGGGGGGTTTCATATTTACTATCCCGGCCATCTTAGCTGCTCTCGGGGCTGTTGGGAGCTTGGCCGGAGGATCAGCCGCCATAGCAAAAACAGTAATAGATGCCAAGAAAAATAGGGCAGAATTAGATGAGCAGAGGCGCCATAACCTGGCCATGGAGAAAAAAGGCAAAGGTGTTAAGAGAGCCATGAATAAGTTTAAAAAAAACAAGAGCCGCTTACAAACCAAGATATTGAAGCTTTAATCAAGCCACTGGGCATCAAACATTTTAGAGGTGTGTACATGTCTGATTCTTTACCAGAACAACCACTCAACAAAGAGTGTGGCATTGTTAATTTGGATGAGTACAAAAATCAGGGCACTCACTGGATCTGTTATCTTAAATATTTAAACAATGAGGCATTTGTGTTTGATTCATTTGGAGGTATTCCTCCTGAAAATTTAGTAAAATATCTAAAATCAGCTAATCTTTATTACAATAATGCCCGTCTTCAAAACTTCAAAGATGTTAATTGCGGACATTTGTGTTTATCTGTTCTCAGATATATGTCTCAAATAAATAAACCATCAATTGAAAATTTTCAAAAGGCCCTGTGGTATCTGAAACATCATGGGGGTATTCCATCTCACCAGCCAAAATTCAATATTGAAACTCAAATTGCATGATGACATAGTGTATCCCAAAACAATAGCTCTCAGAGCATTTTACGGCATGTACTTGATACCTAATATTACACACCACAACAATACAATTGCAATAGGGGATCAAAAAATTGTCATCACTCCAGGGCAATATAATCTATCCACTCTAAATGCTCAATTACCCAGAGGTGTAGTGTTAAGTCAAAATTCTGTCACTCACAGAGTAGAGATTGTATCTGCTACAGAAACAGTGAATCTGGGTACTATAGGAGAGCTGTTAGGATTTGAGAACAACACAAAACTTGAACCGGCCATCAAACACACTGCTATGAATATACCTAAATTCTTAGCCATAGAGACTCTGAATATTCACTGTAATGTGGCTGAGGGTATGATCACCAAATCAAATGGCATAGGCACTCACAAACAAACCGGCATCATTGCAACATTCAAACCTAATTCAGAATTCATGGAGCCAATCATCTACAATCCATCCCCAACATTATATTTTCCTGTGTGCCATAACAGAATAGATTACATTGAATTGATGGTCACTAATGAAAAAGAAGAATTAGTTGATTTTGCTGGAGCCACAACAACTGCTATCATAGAGATTAATATTTAAATAAAAATACATACAATGGAAAATATTGAGAGTTATGAGCTACAATCATTCCCTCCAAACAGGAGGACATTTGCAAATTTAAATCAACCCAACACAGAGATAGAGGTTGATCTTGATGTAGGGGATGGCTTTATACACCCTCACAGAGCAGATCTATACATCAAATTTGATGTTGTAAAGCTCGATGGAACAGATTATCCGGCAAATTCAAATATAAGATTGGTAGACAATTTTGTGCCGCATCTATTCTCTGAAATTGAGATCAGAAAGCATGGCGTTGTTATAAACAGAATAGATTATCCCGGCATTACCTCCACAGCTTTGGCCACACTAAAATTATCCAAAACCGAGGCTTCATACTACAAAATAGGTGGATTTGAAGCTGGTGATAAAATATTATCCAAAAATCACACAGTGCTGTTCCCCATGCGCCTGTTGCCAGGATTCTTCTCGGATTACAAAGATATTATGTGGAAGGGCGGGTTAAGAATTACATTTAGAAGAGCTGCAAATGATAACAATGCATTGATGAGGTACAGCACATTAAACTCTACAGGAGAAGCTCTGCCTAATACCTTACCAGATGCAGGCAAGTGCATTATTCAGACTATGGAGCTAAGAATCCCAGTTGTTGAATATGAAGCCAGTTATGCTCTTAAATACAAAGCTGATATCCTAAAAAATCCACAGATTCCTCTGCAATTTTACACATATCAATGCGTACAGAAGCCTGCCGCTGGTACTTATTATGAGTTTGATGCTACAAATTCATTCTCCAGTATTCAATATGACATGCCTGATTTTGTGGTGGTACTGTTTCAGACTGGAAGACACAACAATCAGGAAAAAAATTCAAGCAAATTTGATAGCTGCAACATCAAGAACATATATCTTAAAAATGGCAGAAATGAGGTATTTCCTAGAGAAAATTACAATTTAGACATGTCCAAGGATGATTTCCTCAAATTATATGAAGCTTTTTCGGCTTTCAAGAGGGTCACTACTGGCAGTACTGACATGTATTACACACCAGATGAATTTAAAGCACGGAGACCCATGTTTGTCATCAACGCTTCAAAAAGGAAACAAGTTGTAGTTAATGACAGGACAAACATTAAAATTATCTGTGAATTCCACGAGGCATTACCCGATGACACCATTTGTAGTGTTATTCTCATAGGAGAAAAATCATATGTTTATGACGTAAGAAATGAGAGAGTCACGGAGCAATTCTAGAAGAATTACATTGTTTTAATATTAGATAAACAAATTGAGCCTGGTATCCAATTGAACTTAAACCAGAAATAAATATGTGTGTGTGTGTGTGTGTGTGTGTGTGTGTGTGTGTGTGTGTGTGGGTGTGTATGTGTGTGTGTATGTGTGTGGATGGCCTAGTTTTAAGTGTGGCCACAAGAGGGGCATATTTTTAACAAATTTATGGACAGCAATCTCTCAGAAGTGCCTTTTATAAGTGTAGCCTCATCAATCTGAGGGGGTCATACTTTCTGAGGAAATTCCCAAGGGCATTTTTACAAAAATCTTGAATTAGACAAGATTCCACACTTGAGCAAAAAGCTCATATGCTCATGTTCAGCTTGTTTTAAGTATAGCAAATCTGCTTGAGGGGGGGTTCATACTTTCGTGAGTTTATAGTACCGTAAATACAACTACTTATATAAACAAGTACATTTTCATAGTTTCATACCTCTACTAGATTGGTAGAAAAATATACTAATGGGCAATAAAATCTGAAGAAGATTCGTGTCTAGCAAAAAATAAACTAAATAGAATTACACATGCATACAATATTTATTGTGCTTTTTTCTATCTACAATCATATTTTTCTTATATATTTTTTTAAATTTTTTTACAGGGTTTATTAAAGCACATATTTGAGGAAAACAACGCCACCCATATATAAATAAACCCCTCAAACTAACACTAATTAGAATTAGCCTACAAAATTTTTCTCGTAAAGCATTTTTTTGTAAACACTCTACCACCAACAGATTACATATAAATAAACATACCCCCCAAAAAAAATGCGCTCCATGAAAAGTTGTCCTGTGTGCAAGAGAACCATATCAAGCAAACGTTTTGCAAGACATTGTCGTACCTGCGTGCCAGGCAAGCATTTGGCTGCCACTGAACTATGTTCCGGATGCAATAAACAGATCACAAACAATTGCGTATGCCAAGGAGCATAAGCTTAATTGTCTAAGCAAAAATACATCTGGGGCCCAGACTTCGACCTCCACCAAGAGGAAGGCAGAAGCAGCCTCCATCAATGCACCATCCGCCAAACGTGTCAAGCCTGTGGCGAAAGCGAACCAGACTGCTTTCGAGCGGTTGTTAGAGGACTTTGTCCTCACTTCGGAGGGCTCATGCGACGTGCGTAGCTTTTTGGAGAACGTGCAAGCCGAAATTATTTCCATACTCGGTGATGCGCTTGCAACACACTCCACCAAATTCTACGTATCGCTACGTTGCCAGTACAAGAAGCCGTCTGATGAAATTTACAGCTTCTGCCACAACACCAAGGCGAAGACGCTGCATCTGGCGGATGTCGACAACCTCGAGGTCATCTACAACCAGTTTGCCGAGGAGCTGGTGGCAAAACAAGAAGAACATCAAGCTAAAGGCTCGGGGTGTTCGCTGTGTGGCGAGCCTCACGAACTGTGCGTCAAACTTTGTAAGTTCGTGCCTCTCTCCGCCTCCAGCTACGTCCCCTTACCACCTACAATTGTGGCAAAGAAGGCTGTCCTGAACATTCAGAACAGTGACGCCAAGTGCTTCGTATGGTGTGTTCTGGCAGCATTACACCCTGTCCACTGGAAAAACCAACCACACCGAGTTAACCACTACCTACCCTACGAGTCAGAGCTGGAAGATGCGATGGTTGGGATCGACTATCCCGTGGAGGTCCCGGACATTCGAAAGTTCGAGGCTCGTGCGCGGTTGGCTTTCAACGTTTACGGTCTCACTGACAAAAATGTGGTGTACCCTATTCACGTGAGCGACGTAAACAACAATGATGCTCGAGAAATCCATCTCCTACTTATCAAGAACGAGACCCATCACCACTACACCCTCATTCGCTCGCTCTCCCGGTTGGTGTCGAGCCAAAAAAGCAAGCAATATGGTAGCATAGAAGTTTGTCGAAGGTGTCTGATCACTTTTGACAATCGAAAACAGCAGGATTATCAGCACATCAGAGGTCCCAACATCGCTGCAGAGAAGCTCGCTCGCCACAAGCTCTACTGTAGTAACAACGAGCCGGGTGTGGCAGTCTTGCCCAAACCTGGCACCGTGGAGCGTTTCCACATGCACGGTGCTATGGTGGAGCACCCCGCTATCATCATCGCGGATTTCGAGGCCTTCCTCAAACCCCTGTCCACTTGCGATCCAGATCCCGAAGTTTCCTCCACCACCCCTTACCAACTCCACGAGGCATCCAGTTTCGCATACGTTGTGGTGCGACGAGACCAGCACATCACCCCCGAGCCCTACGTGTACCGTGGTCCCGACGCAGCCAAACACTTCCTCGAGAGGATGGTTGTCGAGGCCAACGAGATAGGGAAGGTACTGTTGGCCCCCAAGTCTATGCTCCCACTGTCTCCCGACGATCAACGTAGACACGACGAGGCCATCGCTTGCCCTGTCTGCGTCAAGGAGTACACCGCCAACAACCGTAAAGTCCAACACCATGATCACTTTAACGGTAGGTATGTTGGTCCATGGTGCAACGGATGCAACCTCATGGCCCGGGACCCGCGCTTCATCCCTGTGTTTTTTCATAATGGCTCGGGATACGACTTCCACCATCTGGTGCCGCACTTTGGGTACGACGACATGCGAATCAACGTCCTGGCGCAGAACGAGGAGCGTTACATTAGCTTGAGCAAGTGGGTTCGAATCCCAGAATTATGCTCTACCGTCGAGCTTCGCTTCCTCGACTCCCTGAGGTTCCTCCCGGCCAGCCTCGATGCTCTCGCAGGGAAGCTTAGCGACGAGCAAATACTCATCACCTCCAAAAACTTTCCGAACTTGGACGCCGGCCTCTTCAAGCGTAAGGGGGTCTATCCCTACGAATACGTCACAGACGCTACCAAGTTCGCGGAGACGTCGCTACCTCCCCAGGCGAAGTTCTACAGTCAGCTACGAGGCTCGAACATCACCGACGAAGAATATCACCATGCCCAGTCCATGTGGCGCGAGCTGGGTTGTCGAACTCTCGGGGACTACCACGACGCCTACCTCAAACTTGATGTGACGCTCCTCGCCGACGTGTTCCAGACGTTCCGTGCGACCGCAATGAAGATCTACCAGCTGGACCCTGCCTACTTCTACAGTCTTCCCGGACTGGCGTGGTCAGCCATGTTTCTGGTGACGAAGATCGAGCTGGAGCTTCTTTCGGACGTGCACATGATGCTGTTTGTGGAACGTGCCGTGCGGGGTGGAATGGTCCAGGTGTCGCAGCGACACTCGCACGCCAACAATCACCACATGGCCACCGGCTACGACCCCTCACAACCGTCCAGCTACATCATGTACACGGACGTCAATAACCTCTACGGACACTCCATGATGCAGCCACTCCCCTTTAGAGACTTCGAGTGGGCTGACCCCTCCAACTTCGACATCGAAAGCTTCGACGATTCAGAACATGGGTTCTTCGCCGAGGTTGATCTGCAATTCTCCGAGAAGCTGCAGGATTTGTTCAGCGATCTCCCCCCTGCACCCGAGTTCAAGTGTCCACCCGATTCCAACCAGAAGAAGCTCGTCATGGATTTCGAGCCCAAGAAGAATTACGTCCTACACTACCAGAATCTCCGGTGGTTGATGCAGCGAGGGGTCGCGGTCCACGCAGTTCACCGCATCCTCAAGTTCGAGCATTCTCCGTGGTTGCGTCCATATATTGAAGTCAACACCAAACACCGCACCGCAGCCACGTCCGAGCTTGATAAGGATTTCTTCAAGCTTATGAACAATGCGGTGTTCGGGAAAACCATGGAGAATGTACGGAATCGTGTAGATGTGAGGCTAATATCAAACAAAGCACAATGTCGCAGGCTCGTAGCAAACCCGTTATTCAAATCGAGGACCATTTATAACGAACAGCTTGCTCTGGTGCATATGAGGAAGAGCGAGGTGAAGCTCAACAAGCCAATTTATGTTGGCGATTCAGTATTAGACCTGAGCAAGCTGCACATGTTTCAAATATATTATGGGAAACTACGCCAGCACTATAACGACAATATTAGCCTACTCTACACGGACACGGACAGCTTGGTGTACCACGTTCGCACGGACGACACGTACGGGGATATAGCAACAGTTCCATCTTTGGTTAACCTCTTCGACACCTCGGGCTATGCCCAGCAAAACAAGTACGGTATCCTGGCCCGCAACAAGAAGGTGCCTGGCAAACTCAAAGACGAGAAGGACGGTGATGTAATTCTCGAGTTTGCAGGTCCTCGCGCCAAGGCCTATGCCATCAAAGCCGAGGGCAGCGTTACCAAGAAGGCCAAGGGTGTCGGCAGACAGGTGGTTCGGGAGCATCTCACATTCGAGGACTTCGTCGATTGCCTCAAGACCAGGTCGTCGGTTCTAAGAGCAGAACAGCGCATCCAGAGCGTCGACCATGTGTTGACCACAAACAAAGTTAGAAAAATTGCGCTGGATCCCGATGACGATAAGAGGTGCGTCCTCGAGTGTGGTATTCACACATTGCCGTGGGGGCACTATCGCTTAGCAGAAAGCAAAACCTGCAACATATGTCCATCTTCAACAGAAGATTCATAAAAACAAAACAAAACAAAACAAAAAAAAAACACTTTGACTGTCATTACAAAAAAAACTTTGACCGTATTCTTAAATAACCAGCATGCCTATGAATTTGTTCGGTTTCAAAAAACAGATCATTATGGAAACCATACCAGATCATGAAGTCTTACCTTCCGTGTTACCTAAACTCAACGGTCTGTTGATCATTCACCTCAACAGCATTTGGACGAAACTGAATGACGATGTGGGCAAGATGTTTTATGTTTTTAATAACAATTTACATTTCTACGAAATTCCGATCGACGGGAAACTTCAAATCACCGTGAATCCGGAAAACGCAGGCGAAATCAAAATTTCTACCGGCAAGAACATTTTTCGAATCAAGCACGACAAGATGCTTTCTAACATTACGTACAATGTTTCTGCAGGAGATTATCTTTACATGGAACTTCTCGGAGATTACGACAAACTCATTCCTCTCTTTGTAGAATTACGAATCGTTTATCCTATTATAAATAACCGTTAACCAAAAATGCCTAACGACATTTTCGGCAACACCAAGCGTGTAGACCACGCAGAAGAGATTCTCATGTTGGACATTCGAGTTAAGAAGTTGAGGACCGATTTGATTGCTTTGCAGGAGACCTTAAACAAAAGTTTAGAGTCGGAAATCGCTACGCTCCAAACGCAATGTCTCGACCCCATTCTGAAAATCGATTCCGAACTGAAGACGCTGATAAAAAATTATGTCGACGTACCTTCTTACGACAACGTTCAAAATATACAGTTGAGCGTGGATTCGCTTCAAAATGATTTGGCCAAATTACAGCAATTTCAATCGAAAAATGAAGATTTGGAAAAATTGAAACTCGAAATCGAAGAACGAACTTCCGCAATAGAAAAGAATTTCTCTGAACTTCAAACCGTCGTGAACGATATAGACGCAGAACGCTTGCATGTCGTTGTTTCCAAATTACAAGAAGAATTCACCAGCACGTTGGAAGAAATTAAATCCAAGTTGCAGACTTTGGAAGATACAATGACGAACCTACCATCGTCGGACGAACTGCAGGTCATCGGTAAAAGCGTCGCGAACATAAAAATTCAATTGGAGGCCTATCAAGATTTCGAACACATTCAAACCACCATCGCCACGCTTCAGGCGTCCTTGGAATTGATCAACGAAGAAATTAAAAATATTCACGCTGAAGCGAGAGCGTTGACGAGCATTCAAGACACGTTAAGCACGGTTCAGCAGAAGATCGAATATTTAGAAAATTTAAACGTCGAAACGAATCTCGCTCATTTTCATCACGTACTCGACAACATACAGGGTGACTTGGAATCGTTACGGACGAGCGTGCCTTCGAGCGAAGATTTGGAAAAATTGAAAACGGCGGTGACGGCACTATCCGATTCGAACGACATCAAAAGTTCATTGAGCGATCTCGAGAGTAGGGTGGCCAATCTCCCCACCTCCAAAGAATTGCACGCTTTGAAAAGAAACATATCTCGAATGCTGAAACGACTAGAAACGGAAACGGCGAACGTGGAACAGATTCGAGACGAAATTAGTTCGCTGGTGTCGACGCTGCCCACTTCGCAGAGCGTCGCCGACCTTCACACGCAGTTTACAGAGATGCGAAGGATCGTGAACGATCTTACCGAGAAGAGCTCGAAATTGAATCAAGTCGAGAACCTTCAGAACATTGTCGTCAACATCAGAGATCAAGTTGGAGTGCTGGAATCCACGCAGGAATCGACGCTGGCCTCTTTCGGTGCCAAGTTGCAAGAACTCAACGAAAACTACAAGCAGTTGAACGTGGAAGTGAAAATCAAACCGTCGTTTTCTGCCGTAACGGATGCCATAGTCGAGCATTTGCTGCCCATCGAAAATAAACTCGGACAAGTTCACAGTAATCTGCTCGGCGTCGACACTAAATTCGCCAAATTGTTCACCTTGCAAGAAATCGAAATCAACAGCGTACCCAATCAACAGAGAATCTCCACGTTCGTCGAAGGTAACAAACTGTACATGTTGCATCCTTATCATCCGTACTACAAGTTTCTCCTCGATGGCACGATTCAGATAAACGAATTTTCGTACTGGTCTCACGGTAGAAAAGCTAGCGTTCCCACCATGACTTTGATATCGAATCGTGGTGTCCAGAAAGCAGGAAACATTCCTCTGGCACGTTGGAACGAAACGCGCAACATATATGAAATACACGAAGACGAAGATCTTACCGTTTTCGACGTGAGTGCCAGCGATAAGCTGATCATTCAAAACACGAGCGAAGTGCCACCCTCTTTGAATCCCATCACGCTTGTGCTTCTCTTGAAACGTAATCTCTAAAAAAATGTCTAGGCAAGCCATCGTCGAAGAATTGCATAAACCTGCACGCCGTAACTACGAACGTTTGGCTGTGGTAACCAAGGGCATCGACGACCTCTGGCAAAGCGACCTCGTGGAGATGAGTAGCGGCAATTTGAAAAACGTACATAAATTGAACAAGGGCAACAAGTACCTCCTCACCGTCATAGACACGTTTTCGAAATTCGCATGGGCTCTACCTTTGAAGGCGAAAACGGGAACATGCGTCACGGAAGCATTCAAGACAATTTTTCGCGAAAGCGGTGGCAGACGACCACGGTTTCTGCAAACAGACAAGGGGAAGGAATTTTACAACGCTGTATTCCAAAAGTTTATTCAAAAACATAACATTCAACATTATTCGACCTTCAGTCACATCAAAGCCAGCATCGTGGAAAGATTCAATCGAACCTTGAAAACTCACATGTGGAAACGATTCACGCTTCGGGGAAATTACAAATGGGTCGACATCCTGCCGGAACTCGTCGACACCTATAATGATACGGTACACAGAACGATAGGCATGAAGCCAGCCGACGTTACCAAGTCCGACGAGCAGCGTTTAATTTCTACAGTTTACTGTCCAAAGTACACACCCACGACAAAAAAAGCTAAATACAAAATTGGAGACCAGGTGAGGATCAGCAAATTCAAACGCACCTTCGAGAAGGGATTCACAAAAAATTGGAGCACAGAACTTTTTACCGTGGTTCGAGTTCTACCCGGAAACCGACACACGTATATAATAAAAGATAGTAGCGGCGAGATTTTGAAAGGAAGATTTTACGAAGAGGAACTCTCTAAAACGAAACACCCCGACACGTACCTCATCGAGAAAGTATTGCGTAGGAAAGGTGACAAACTTTTGGTCAAATGGCTGGGACTTCCGGAAAAGAGTTGGATCGACGCGGACGAAGTGATCTTGTGAGTACGTGGAACGTGGTGAAGCGTCTAACGGATCCGGAAAGTCAAACGAGAAAAAAAAAAGAACGGCGAGTTGCTTCCCGACAGCATCCGCTGTCTGATCGTAGGTCCTTCGGGGTGTGGGAAAACGACACTGCTCGTGGACAATTTTCTCCTCGCACCGAATTGGTTAGATTGGAAGAACAGGCACCTGTACGTGTTCTCGAAAAGTTTGGAGCAATCCAAATACCAGCAACTGATCAAACTGTACGATGGTCTGGACATTGCAACGTTCGCCTCGGAAATAAAACCACTCGACGATTGTCGTGAAAATTCAGTCGTCGTGTTCGACGACGCCATCCTGGAAAATCAAAATGAAATTCGCAACTTTTTCACGCAAGGTCGTCACAAAGGAATGGATTGCTTCTACCTAGCTCAAACGTTTTCCAAAATTCCAAAACAGTTAGTACGCGACAACGCTAATTTCATATGTTTGTTTCGTCAAGATCACACCAACCTCAAGCACGCGTACGATGACTACGTAGGCGGAGACATGAACTACAATCAATTTTCGGAACGCTGCTGCTCTACTTGCTGGAACGGTGACGATTTCGGATTCGCGACGATCGACATGACGAGGAAACCCAACGACGGAAAATACAGAAACAAAATCAACGACTTTCTAAACGTTGCAACGTTGTGAGAAACGACGTGTATAAATAACGTCATGACGAAACGAAAAATCGAAGACGAAAATCTCAAGCTTCGCGATTACCTCGCGAAACGCTTCAAAGGTTGGAAATCCGAGAATCGCGGATTCTACGAAGAGAAGAAACGTCAGGATCAACCTGTGATCGATGCCATCAGCGGTCTAGGTAAAGAAATTAAAAGTGTCACGGAACAAAATAAAAATTTGATCAACGAACTCGTACCGCTCGCAGCTAAAAGTTATGCCGTACCCACGCCCATTTCGAGCATTCCTTCGACGCCGTTCGAACTGAAGGATGCACCGGCACGACGTCGAGCCATAGGCAGCACGTCTTCGGATAAAATCGAGTTGGGACCTTTGGCACGAGACTACCTGAGCACGGGGAAATTCGACAAGGATGAAGTGTTCGGATTGTATCCCAGCATGGAAACCAGCGAAGGCGGCGGTGTGGTGTGGAAGATTGGGAAATCGAAGGTGACCTTCGAAGGCAACGACATTAAAGTTAATTTAGTCGAGAAGGATAGTTGGACCAGGTATCCGGGTACGGTGGGACTGTGGGAACTCGTCGCCAAAAAGCAGCCGAAAGATTACATCGACGAAGATTACCAAAGTTACAAGGAAATTCTGATCATGACGGATGCCTTGTACCAGAACAACGACGCCTCGCAGAATAGGGTGAAATCGAGCAGCGGCGAGAAGTACAGGAATCTCATCAAACCGATTTGGAACCAGGTCAAAACAGGCAGCGGCATCAAACGCTACAACACGTTACCCAAAGAATTCGTTTGGGTGGACGACGTTAGGAAACTCGTGGACCGATTGTTGGTGATAGCCGGCGAAGAGAATGCAGGCAATCGTAATTTCTACAACGAGAAGGTTGGCATCGTGGACATGATCAGCACGAAACTTTCCAACTTCATCGTGAACGACGACAAGGGCATAGGTTACCTGATCAAAATCATCAACACGCTGCCTCCGAGATTCTGGAACGTGGCCGAAGGAAAAGGACTCGTGAACGACATCATCAACAAGTTACCTTTTGAGATGCATTTACCTGGCTACCAGTACTGCGGACCGGGTACCAAACTCGAGAAAAGATTGGAGAGAGGAGACAAGGGTGTGAATCCGTTGGACGCCGCATGCAAAGATCACGACATCGCTTACAACACCACGCAGACGGATCTGGATGCACGTCACGAAGCAGACAGAAAGTTAGAGCACGCAGCTTTCGAAAGGTTCGTGAGCAGAGACGCATCGCTGGGTGAACGGGTCGCCGCACTGGGTACCACCATCGCCATGAACACGAAACAAAAATTGGGGTGGGGTATATAAATAACATACCGTAAAAAAAACTACACAAGAAAAAATCTCAAAATATATATATAAATAACATACCGTGAAAATAACACATAGAGCATCAACATGAAGCCCAAGGGTGTCGTGTACCAGATACCATACTCCAATCTTAAAAATCTAGGTGCCCTCGATGGGTTACTTACCAAGAAACAACGCGAGAAGAAACGTTCTTGCTTGTCGAAAGGACATGGAATGAAATTACTTCTCAGCACACCTCAATTGAGACGCTTGCAGCGTTCGCGGAAACAGGAAAAGATCGGAGGTTTCATATTCAGCATCCCGGCCATCCTGGCAGCATTGGGGGCCGTTGGAAGTTTGGCCGGCGGAAGTGCCGCCATCGCGAAAACCGTCATCGACTCGAAGAAGAACAAAGCCGAGTTGGAAGAACAGAAACGTCACAACCTGGCCATGGAGAAGAAAGGAGGAAAGGGCGTGATGAGAAAGTTTAAAAAAAAGAAACAGCAGCACTCACCAACCGAGACATTGAATCTCTGATCGAACCGTTACGAATCAAACACTTCAGAGGAGTTTTCATGTCCGACTCGTTACCTTCAAGCGTTAAAAGAAGAGAATGCGGAGTAGTCAACTTGGACGGTCAAGAAAATCCAGGCACGCATTGGATATGTTACCACAAAAATGATGATAAAGCATTCGTTTTCGATTCTTTCGGAGGTGTTCCACCTACAAATTTACATCATTATCTGAAAAAGAACAAAACCTCTATATACTACAACGACGAACGCATTCAAAATTTCGGAGACGTGAACTGCGGTCATCTCTGCCTCTCCGTGCTCGCGTTTCTCTCTAAAATAAATAACCCTACGATCGAGGATTTCCAGAAAGCATTGTGGAACCTTAAACAGCATCACTAGGATGGGCGTGTTCCATCTCACGAGCGAATCATCGATCTTGAAACTCACGCTGCACGACGACATCGTCTATCCTAAATCCGTGGCTCTGCGTGCATTCTACAGCATGTACCTCATACCTAACGTCACGCAGCACAACAACAAAATTAGCGTCGGAAGCGAACACATCGTCGTCACGCCAGGACAATACAATCTTTCCACTTTGCAAGCTCAATTACCCAAAGGCACATACCTTTCTCAAAATTCGGTCACGCACAGAGTGGAAATCTTATCCGCGACGGAGACCGTGGACCTGGGCACCATGGGAGAACTTTTAGGTTTCGAGAACGACACCAAACTCGAAGCTGGCATCAAGCACGTGGCAACCAACATTCCTAAATTCTTGGCCATAGAGACTCTGAACATACACTGTAACGTGGCGGAAGGCATGATCACGAAATCTTCGGACGGATTGTTAGGAAGTCACAAGCAGACGGGAATCATAGAAACGTTCAAACCAAGTTCCGAGTTCATGGAACCGATCATCTACACACCCTCTTCGCCGATCTATTTTCCAGTATGTCGCAACCGCATAGACGACATAGAGTTGGTGGTGACGAACGAGAAAGGAGACGTGGTGGATTTCGCAGGTGCCACTACGACGGCCATCGTGGAGATCAACGTATAATAAATAACCATACATGTAAAATGGAGCAAATCGAAAGTTACGAATTGCAATCTTTCCCTCCCAACCGTCGTACGTTCGCCAATCTCAACGAGGCGAACAGGGAGATCGAATACGACGTGGACGTAGGCGATGGGTTCGTTCATCCTCACAGAGCGGACCTCTACCTTCAATTCGACGTGGTGAAGAAAGAAAGCGGAGACGCGTTTCCCGCAGCAGCAAACTTGATACTCGTGGACAACTTCGTGCCTCACCTGTTCTCGCAGGTGGAGGTGAGGAAACACAACACCGTCATCGACAGAATAGATTATCCAGGCATCACGTCGACGGCAGTGGGAACGTTGAAATTATCCAAAACGGACGCAGCGTACTACCAGGCCGGGGGATTCGAAGCCGGGACCAAAATATCGACGAGAAGTCACACGGTGCTCTTTCCCATGCGTCTGCTGCCTGGTTTCTTCTCGGACTACAAGGAGATCATGTGGAAGGGGGACTGAGGATCACGTTTCGAAGAGCGGCCAACGACAACGACGCACTGATGCGATACGCTACTTTGGGTCCGGACGGCACCACGCCGATAGCCAACACTTTACCCGAAGCAGCGAAATGCGTCATCCGGAGCATGGAATTGAGAATGCCGGTGGTGGAATAGGAAACGAACTACGCCCTCAAGTACAAAGCGGAGATCTTGAAAAGTCCGCAGGTGCCGATTCACTTTCACGGTTACCAGTGCGTGCAGAAAATGGCGTCGGGAAGTCACATGGAATTCGACGTGACGACGCAGTTCAACAACATACAGTTCGACATGCCAGATTTCATCGTAGTGCTTTTTCAGACCGGACGCAATAACGATCAGGAAAAAGATTCCAGCAAATTCGACGACTGCAAGATCAAGAACGTTTATCTGAAGAATGGACGCAACGAAGTGTTCCCGCGCGAGAATTACAACCTCGACGTGACCAAAAACGATTACCTCAAACTTTACGAAGCGTTCTCGGCTTACAAACGCGTGACCGAGGGAAGCGTGGACATGTACTACACGCCCAGCGAGTTCAAAGCACGGAGACCCATGACCGTCATCAACACATCTAAGAGAAAGAAGATTGTGGTCAACGATCGAACCAACATCAAGGTCGTCTGCGAGTTCCACGATGCCTTGCCCGAGGATACCCTATGCAGTGTCATCCTGATTGCAGAGAAGTCCTTCGCCTACGACGTGAAGAACGAGAGGGTCACAGAGCAGTTTTAACAAGTTTTTAACATCTTTTCTTGCACAAATAAGAAATTTTTTGTACTAGCACAATCAGTTACAATAGCACAATACGAATTTCACTAGTTCAGATCAGTTACAAATGTCAATTTCATTAGTTATCAGTTACAATATCTTTTTTTGCACTATAGCACGAGACAATCAGAAAATTTGCACAAAAAAATTTGTTTGTTGTTTTTACACGTGAAAATTAACAATAAAATTTCTTTTTTTATCGTTTCAGATGCTGTCGAAACATCAAAAACACATACACACACTAGAAAAGAAAAAGCATGCAACTTTATTTGTAACACACACATATTCTCCATCTTCATCAAGAAAATATTATAATAAACATTATTATTTTTATCTATATCTCACAATAAAACTCTATATCCAAAAATATCACAACATCAAATAACACTAGAGTCGTTAGTACACGTTGCATGCATTACGGAGGTCCTCTGTAGAGTTTCATGGAAGTTTGAGAAAAAAAAACACGTGAAACCCTACAGAGGTGCGGTTGTAGATAACCGCAGCCGTTAGAAAACCTTTACTTTTTTGTCTGGGCACCACGCACCCTGGCGAGGTTATAGGGGCCAGGTATCCTAAAAAACAACAATTATTATTTTGTTTGTTTGTTTGCGTCACAATACATACGCGCGCGCGCGTGTGTGGCACATCGTTCCCCCGAGAGAGGTTTACAAAAGTCACGATATATAAACATTGGCCTCTCTCTTTTTTTTTTGGGACTTGGAAAAAATTTACAATAAGAGGACATCGCTCACCACTGTTGCCAGCCATAAATCTCTCTCTCTTTCTTTTCATCTTACAGCAAAGTTGGTATTTCTATTTTTTTTTTAGTTGTAAGTAAATTGCCAACACACTCTAGTTAATAATGCTACATATTATACGCACACACGCACACACATACTATATTACCATCCACCCATCTCTCTCTTTTTACGGTAGTGTGTGTTTGTTGCCGGCTCTCCTTGTTTAGTGTGTGTAGGTTGGCAAAAATTGCTTTATGCACTGTAAGGCAAGCCTCAAGCAAAGTTGCCAGCTCCTTGCTTTAGGTTAGGTTAGACCAAGAAAAAAAAGCTGTAGGTGAGTGTTGGCAGCTGTCGGATGTTTAACTCTTCCCTCTCTCTCTTTCTCCTCTCTCTTTTTTTGTAAAAGGCTATGGCAAAGGTACCAGTAGGTTGGCAACCTTGCTTTATGCACTGTAAGGCAAGCCTCAAGCAAGGTTGCCAGCTCCTTGCTTTAGGTTAGGTTAGACCAAAAAAAACCTTGGTGATTTTTTCGAGTAAGATGTTGGCAACACTGCAAGAAAATAGGGCTTATGCCTTACAAGAGTAAACCATTAAGGCAAGTCTCAAGCAAGGTTGCCAGCTTCTTGCTTTAGGTTAGGTTAGACCAAAAAAAACCTTGGTGATTTTTTCGAGTAAGATGTTGGCAACACTGCGAGAAAATTGGCAGCGCTGTCGGTTGTTTAACTCTTCCCCCTCTCTCTCTCTCTCCTCTCTCTTTTTTTTTGTAAAAAGCTATGGCAAAAATACCAGTAGGTTGGCAAAAATTGCTTTTTGCACTGTAAGGCAAGCCTCAAGCAAGGTTGCCAGCTCCTTGCTTTAGGTTAGGTTAGACCAAGAAAAAAAAGCTGTAGGTAGGTGTTGGCAGCTGCCGGTTGTTTTACTCTTCCCTCTCTCTCTCCTCTCTCTTTTTTGTAAAAGGCCATGGCAAAAGCACCAGTAGGTTGGCAACCTTGCTTTATGCACTGTAAGGCAAGCCTCAAGCAAGGTTGCCAGCTCCTTGCTTTAGGTTAGGTTAGACCAAAAAAAACCTTGGTGATTTTTTCGAGTAAGATGTTGGCAACACTGCGAGAAAATAGAGCTTATGCCTTACAAGAGCAAACCATTAAGGCAAGTCTCAAGCAAGGTTGCCAGCTTCTTGCTTTAGGTTAGGTTAGACCAAAAAAAACCTTGGTGATTTTCTCGAGTAAGATGTTGGCAACACTGCGAGAAAATTGGCAGCGCTGTCGGTTGTTTAACTCTTCCCCCTCTCTCTCTCCTCTCTCTTTTTTTTGTAAAAAGCTATGGCAAAAATACCAGTAGGTTGGCAAAAATTGCTTTATGCACTGTAAGGCAAGCCTCAAGCAAGGTTGCCAGCTCCTTGCTTTAGGTTAGGTTAGACCAAGAAAAAAAAGCTGTAGGTGAGTGTTGGCAGCTGTCGGTTGTTTAACTCTTCCCTCTCTCTCTTTCTCCTCTCTCTTTTTTTGTAAAAGGCTATGGCAAAAGTACCAGTAGGTTGGCAACCTTGCTTTATGCACTGTAAGGCAAGCCACAAGCAAGGTTGCCAGCTCCTTGCTTTAGGTTAGGTTAGGCCAAGAAAAAAACCTTGGTGATTTTTTCGAGTAAGATGTTGGCAACACTGCGAGAAAATAGGGCTTATGCCTTACAAGAGTAAACCATTAAGGCAAGTCTCAAGCAAGGTTGCCAGCTTCTTGCTTTAGGTTAGGTTAGACCAAAAAAAACCTTGGTGATTTTTTCGAGTAAGATGTTGGCAACACTGCGAGAAAATTGGCAGCGCTGTCGGTTGTTTAACTCTTCCCCCTCTCTCTCTCTCTCCTCTCTCTTTTTTTTTGTAAAAAGCTATGGCAAAAATTGCTTTATGCACTGTAAGGCAAGCCTCAAGCAAGGTTGCCAGCTCCTTGCTTTAGGTTAGGTTAGACCAAGAAAAAAAGTCTGTAGGTAGGTGTTGGCAGCATTGTCGGTTGTTTAACTCTTCCCTCTCTCTCTTTCTCCTCTCCCTTTTTTGTAAAAGGCTATGGCAAAAATACCAGTAGGTTGGCAACTTTGCTTTATGCACTGTAAGGCAAGCCTCAAGCAAGATTGCCAGCTTCTTGCTTTATGCACTGTAAGGCAAGTCTCAAGCAAGGTTGCCAGCTTCTTGTTTTAGGCTAGGTTAGACCCAAAAAAAAACCTTGGTGATTTTTTCGAGTAAGATGTTGGCAACACTGCGAGAAAATGGGGCTTATGCCTTACGAGAGAAGTCCATTAAGGCAAGTCTCAAGCAAGGTTGCCAGCTTCTTGTTTTAGGCTAGGTTAGACCCAAAAAAAAACCTTGGTGATTTTTTCGAGTAAGGAGCTGGCAACACTGCCAGAAAATGGGGCTCATGCCTTACGAGAGAAATCCATTAAGGCGAGCCCCACCGAGCCCCATTTTCGGTTGGTGAACTCTCCAACCTGCACTACTCAAAAAGATTCATTGTCCTTGTTAGTTATTTAAGAATACGGTCAAAGTTTTTTTTTGTAATGACAGGCAAAGTTTTTTTTGTTTGCTTGCGTCATAATACAGGCACGCGCGCGCGCGTGTGTGTGTGCGACACATTGTTCCCGAAAAAGGTTTACAAAGGTCACGATATATAAACATTTGGTCCCACAGTTGGAAAATTACGATAAGGTGCATTCATCCTTCAAGGATGAGAGAGTGCATTCGTCACAATACACGCGCGCGCGTGTAAAAATTATACACCGTGAAAAGCTACGACGAGTTGGATACACTGCTGGTAGGGTTAACATACACCATAAAAGGCTACGCCTCGCCCCGAGTTGGCAACACTGCTTGTGAGGTTAACATACACCGTGAAAGGCTTCAAAATATCATATAGTGGAATTTTTGTAGAGTGGGTTGGCAACACCGACGAGCATAAAATAATGATTTCGAGCCTCAAATAATGATTTCGAGCATCAAATGATGATTCGAGCCTCAAATAATAATTCAAGACTCGTCGGTGTTGGCAATTTCTATTTGTAGGTTAGCTTAGCCAGTGAAAGATCATATAGTGGAATTTTCTTCGGATGGGTTGGTAAAACCCAAGCCTCAAAAAAAAAAAACATCCAATAAAGTTGCCGAATATAAAAAGGGGACAATGGGTCCCCCTCATAAAAAGCTACAGTAAAAACCCACAGTGTCGCCAACACTAGGCCCCAACAGTGTTGCCAGACATAAAAAATACATGGACCCCTCAGGCCCTTTGATGAAAATTTACAGTGAAAAAAAACCAGTAGGTTAACAACACAGCCTCAAAAGATTATTTAGAACCCGGCCACCTGTACTACTGAAATCTAATGAAAATCATTTAGTTACAGTATTAAATATGACAATGACATTGTTATGTGGGAGAGGGATGATTGATTGATTGATTGATTTTGTGTTTTAACTCCACTTTATGCGCTGTAAGGCTAGTCGGGACTGGATCTACAATTTAAAGTGGAATCCGAACCACTATGTGCCTCCGCAGGGTATCGAACCCGGGGCCCCGTCAGGGAGAGAGATGAAAAATAACATTCGTTGCAAGGGACACTTGGAGCCTAGTGATGGACATTTCCGTCCGTTTACAGCGTGGAATGCAGATTGTTAGGAATTTTAGAAATCTAGGTATTGTATACATTGCTATTCGTTATTCCACACCAAGGTTAACTCATCTTACAGTGTAGTGTTGAATTATTATTTTTATTTGCCTCTGAAGACATTGACCTCTCCATTTCTTCCTGTTGCACCACTAAGTAGTGGATTACGTGTGCATTGACGAGTGAGGGATGGGGACATCCGCCAAGGGAGTGACGTTGCTTTGCACATTCCATAGCGACACAATTTCTCTTGGAGCCGACGTGTCAGTGTCACCTCCTGGTGCTGGGAGAAGAATACTGAAGCGTGTTGAGGGAACACTCATAATCATCCAGGTAGGTTTATTAGTATTACATACGTACAAGTGTTTGTGTGTGTGTGTGTGAGAGAGAAAGATTTAAAAGTTTCATCACAGCGAATGGGTAAGTGTACCCACTCACATACTTGGTAGAGGCAGGTAAGCACCTAAGTGGGTGAGGAGCCTGGGGCATGCAATATTCACGGGGCCTGTAATAAAAATATATCATGTTGCCTCCCCGATTGTGCAGTGGTAGCGTCTTCGACTTGTTATCAAGAAGTTCAGGGTTTGATTCCCGATGGATGCACATAGTGTTTTGTATCCACCTTAAACTGTAGGTACAGTCCCAATTTGCCTCACTGTGCATAAAGTAGACTTAAAACACTAACTCAATCAATAAAAATATATCATATTCTTTTCCATCTTCTGAAGCAGATTTTTAAAATTTGATTTGCTTTATTTTACTTCGCTTTTTGTGCCACTTTTGGCTAATTTACGAAGATGTGGATGAGTCATGATATGATGAAATTGATTATGAATAAACACTCACAAACATCCATGCCCAGACCAGGATTCGAACCCGGGACATTTGGCGTCGTAGCGTGATGTGCTAACCACTCTTTTTTTTTATTGTCTCATCCTAATATACAAGTTGTGGAATTAGATTGTTGTTTACATAAGTGTATTACTGCTATTACAAATTCTATTTGTATCTGGTTTTAACCTTTACATTTTTCTTTGACCTAAATTAAGTATAAAGCACTATTAAGAAATTTGCATACCATTCCTTCCTTGTTTGAAGATGAATTTTTTCGTATTTTTCTTGCAAGAAGATACTGATTTTTTTTCTGAAAACTGCTCTCGTCATTGTGAAATATATATAATAAGTATTCAGTTATCAACCATTGTACTGCTCGTTGTTTTGTTGGTGGAAAAAATTGAAATCAGGGAAAACTATATCTGTATACGTGAACTTTGTTAATGAGGTGCGGCATATACGACTAAGCATTGTTCTCAATTTGCTCCATGCCGTTGAGGAGTTTCGACACTTGGTTAACCTGTGGGTTAAAGAGTATGGCATGTTGCAGGATATATCTAGGTACAGTTAGGAGAGTCACTGATTCCATATTGGTATGTCCTATCTCTTGTCACTATAACACGATGAACCACTTTGTACCATATTGATTGGCCAGCTTTTGAAACGTGTTTCGCGGAGACATTTTCCCATTTTTGTGGCCAATTATGTGTATAGAAATCCCTGACTATTCGTGGTACTCTGTTCTTTGAACTATTGATTTCACTATATAACTTTTTAACAGATGGTGTAATTGTCTCATGTCGTAATAACTGATAGCATACTTGTATAGCAATGTCCTTATAAAACAATAACCTTTTTGGGATACTTTGGATATCGATGGGAGCTTCTAAAGGAATGTTCCGTATTATCGTCTGTATATATGCTTGGGTCGTTGACTCGTGCAGTGAGAAAGTTGTTTGAAGGTCAGTCTGTACAAACAATGCTCTTGCTCATGTGTTCGCGTGTATTAGTGCCAACCCAGCTGTCTTTAAGTATAACGTGAGCTCGCACATTGCCACTCGGAAAATTGTATCATGCCACATAAAGGAGCCAACAGCTTTGTTGACCTTAGCTAAGTGCTGTGGTTTAAAGGGCAAGATTTTTGCTGCATACCAAAGTTTAGAGAGAGCAAAAACGTTGATAAATCTTACTCGTGCTTTTAAACTCGGAGAGAGCATCTTGTACGCTCTGAGGACGTACATTGCCCTCTCACACGTGAGTTTACTATTTGCTTTCATCGTTTCATCGATATTTGCATAGAAGTTTGTACCTAAATCTTTTATTTTATTGTCTACAGGGATCTCAGTATATTTTGTGAATGGATTATTCTTGCCAACGGGCATCAGGAATGACTTTCGACTGTTTAGTTTTGCTCCTGATGTGTGCTCAAAAGTATGTATTTGGCTTTGAACACTGTACAGATCTCTTTCATCCTTGAGGAAAATGGTCACGTCATCCAGGAAACTGGCCACTTGTATTGTTGTGGAAGCCATAGAAAGGGGGCTATTGTGAGGACGTACAATGTGCTACTCAAGAGACTACCTTGTAGTACACCTCGTCGCATTTTAAAACTTGTTGTCAAGAAACCATTTATTTTTAATTTTAGCAGAGTGTGATTATATCAGGTCTTGATCCAATTAATAAAAGTGTCTCCGAAGCCATATAGTTCTAAGCCTTTGTACAGATATTCATGGCTCACTCTGTCATATGCTTGGGAAAAGTCTAAATATAGAATTTCCTCCGATGCAGTCTTATTTTGTTTGATAATAATTACGTCTCTTATCGTTTGCAGCAAGTGATGTATATTTTGAGACGTATTACAAGCGAACTGTAAATTGCCAATAAGTTTAACCATATATTTATTTAAACGCTGATTTATGCACCTACTTACGTATAAGTTTGATGTCACTACTCAATATTGAGATTGGCCTAAAATGTGTGACGAACTTTGGATTTGCCTTTTTAGGTACTAACGCTATAACTCCCGTGCTACTTGTCTTTCCTATTGTCCCTGTTGTCAACACTTCATTGACCCATTTCGTTAATTCGTATCTTGTTAAATCCCAGAAACATTGCTAGAATTCTGATGGTAATCCATCTTCGGCTGTAGTTTTATTGCTCGGAGCTTTGAATACTTCAATATGAACCTCCTTTTTACTAAGCGGTTGTGTGAGCTCAGTTCTTTCATTTTCCGTCAGTGATGCAGGGAGGCAGTTCAAAAAATTACATTGCGTTTCTGTTGTTTTAAAGGCTTGACCAAGAAGATTTTTATAGTATTGCAAAAACCTGTCGTGTATACTATGAGGGCTGGTGACAACTTCACCGGAATCTAAAATTAATTTATGAATGACGTGACTCCTGGCGTGTTTATGTTCTTGGATAATGTG
Source organism: Lepisma saccharinum (assembly GCF_977018435.1). Lineage (NCBI taxonomy): Eukaryota > Metazoa > Arthropoda > Insecta > Zygentoma > Lepismatidae > Lepisma > Lepisma saccharinum. Next base: position 59,243,020 of record NC_139243.1, on the reverse strand, counting down.
ACTTAGTGTGGCTTGCTCGTCCGGGTCTATAGGAAGAATTTTGCTCTTTATTATTGCTGCAGATTTTCGTTTCCCATGTATAGAAAGTAATTGCGCTTTTATTTCATTTGCATAAGGACGATTGAAATTACCTTGCAGTGCTAAACAATGGAGATCATTCAAGACTGCATACAAAAAATTATATTTGTTCCTTTGACCTCTACTAACCTCTGCACTGAAGATTTTACTGACCTGACGAAATTTAGGCTTTCTCGAGTTTCCCACCACTCGATTAGGGTCTTTTGCACTGGCCGAGAGGCCTTGAGTTCGTTCCACGTTTCCCTGATTAGCTTGACATAACTACCATTGTGTAATAATGTGCTATTTTTAAAGCCAGTATCCGCTACCTTGTCGGGGTTTGATCAAATCTAAATTTATTTTGAGAATTGGGACACTATGATCACTAAAGCATACAGGAAAATATTGAACACTAATTATATAGTCCTGAAATCTTGGTGCGATATAAAACCTATCTTTTCTTAACAGACTATTGGAGGTGATATGTGTGTGTAACCTGGCGTTGGCGTGTATCCAAGCGTCACGCAGTTTTAACCCCTGCGTTAATTCATATTGCGTACGTGAGAAGTTGTACCCTGGGTTTTGATCTTGTGAACGAGTTACTCAGTTGAAATCCCCCACTAATAGTGTCTAGTGTGTGAGATGCCAACTCGGGCCCTACAACTGTTGAAAAAAATCTTCTCTTGCCCGTCTGTTTTGGCTTCCTGACGGAGCATACGTATTACAGAGAAAAACTGAGCCTAATTTGGCACTTATTTGTCTGCCCGTGGGATGGGGCACTACATTACTTAAATCCAAGTGTCGCCTACTTGCTATGGCAGTCCCTTGTGCAAAGGGGGTAAAATTGTTGTATACTTTAAACATGATCAGTACGGCAAAATCGTCTATTTCGACCTCTTGAAAGAGGGCGACATCAATAGACGATTAAATGAGAAAGTAATTGAGAGCAGTTATTATAGTTGCGAAGGTAAATGTTTGCATGATTATAACTGTCCACAACAGAAAACTAAAGTTACTTAAATTCTTCAACATTACAGATCTCCAACTTCTGCCTATAATGCATTAACTATGCTTTTCACTAAATAAATCTGGGGTAAGTTTGTTACTCTTTGAAGGTTTTTATTTAGTTACATTTGCTGAATTACTTCTTAAACTAACCTTTCGAACTTCTTGTTTTGGAGTATCTGTTTCTACTCTAAATTCGTTATGAACTATTGTGGAACATACGCATTCATTATTTTTCTTCTTCTTTCTACGTAGCACCATTGACTCTTCCTCCACTGACCGTAACCTTAATACAGATCTTGACCGTGATTTCCTAGGGGAAGTAACTGCCTCCGGGAACAAAGCACTTGGGGGGGGGGTGAGGGTATGTGATGCATCTCCTCTGAAGTAGTCAAGGTTGGCTGCTCGATCTCTTCCCTTCCTTTTGGTGTATTCTCCACACTAACTTCGTGTCTGGTACCTGTCTCCTCTTCGGTGATTATGGGGCTGTCCGTGTTCCTTCCTTTGTTTCTCCTGACGCAGTGACTTCTGTAACTGATGGAGCTGAATCTCTTGGTTTAGTCCGCACGGTTAGCACAGTAGGTTATCGGTACATTGTCAGCGGGTATATTGACTGGCCCCCTGCGGGACTGGTATGTCTCGTCGTAAAGTTTCAACACTTCCCCATAAGAACTCATGACTCGACTTATCATTTCTGCACTTAATTCAGTTGGGACTACATGGATTCTGACAAGTACATGTCGCTGGTGGGCCCATTCTACTTCAACCTTATGGTCACCATCTATGTCACTAGAGCTTACCTCAGCACCAACATCATTAAGTAACCGTTCTCCTACCACTTTTGTCACAAATTTTACGTAGAAAAGCTTACGGAAATAATCTATTTCAAAACTGAGCACTTGGTTCGTAGGTACTTGGTATGCATCATGAAACCATCGATGAAAATCCAATGACGTGGGTCGCTTTGTTACATCAGTGAAAACAAATTTCAAGGTGTTTTCTCTTGGTGTGTTCATCGTGCTCTATTTCATCTTATCTTCACAGGCTAACTCGGACAGTTCGATCACTAAGCCTGAAGAGCGGAGCTCGCTACGAACTGCTTCCTGCACGAGTTGCACGCAGACTATCACTCCGCCACGGAGGTCCACAGCCACTCACCTACCACTTCTACTGGTAGGTGACAATTGCTTATAATATTAGTTTTTTAATTGTTTCGCCACTGGCGAGGCGTATTTCTTCTCGCTTATTTTCTTTCAAATGTTTTTCCAGTCCGTTACAATCTTTTACCTTCTGCCACCCATGGAGATTCTTATGGAATACAATATTGGGACGCAGCTCCAAGAAAAGAGAATATCTTAGTTTCAAGAAACGTCAGGTGGGACTGATGTGTTCAGTCACACATTTGACCTTAAAATTTTTCATATTTCAAGTCTTGCTTGCAACGCCACCATCAACCGAGCATTTACTTTCTGGACAGATAGTACACGTGCACATAATAAAAACTCAACTATTATTTCCGTACATAGCATAACTAGATATAAATCAACTGATTAGAAGATCATATATTATGTGAGCAGCATTCACAGGAAACAATTATTGCATTGCAAAATTAAATAATGTGACAAATGCACACAGTCGACCAAGACTGGGAAGCTTATTTGCTACCAGCAACAATGGTTTTGAGCTATCTTCTTAAGACATAGGTTGTTGACAGCAAGGGCGCTCGCATAGAGGGGCCAGGGGCACTTACCTCTCCCCTGATATATCTGGAAAGACTTCATATAATTCAAATTTTGAGATTGTAGCGTGAAAACATGGACGAGGGACGCCGTGAAAGACTCTATACAAATTATCCTAGTGCTGGGGATGATATATGAGAATTCTCTTAACTGGGGTAAACCATCAGTCCACGTTTCCTCAACTTGAAGCACTGCTGCCCCCCCCCCCATCCCCTCGAGAAAAATTCCTGGGAGCGGCCTTGGTTGACAACATATTTGCAGCGACGGGAACTCATTTCATAAGGAAATATTCGACTAAAACTGAGACAGAGTTTGGATATGTTGCTTACACAAGTTTGCTGCAAAAACACACTAGCGAAATTAAGGAATGCAAGAGAAATGGAATAGCACATTAATAAAGAATTTACGGTAGCATTGACAACCCGTATATCAAATAAAGGATTAAATCGAAAATTATATTACAAGTAATCAATGTTAAATGTCAATATTACATGCAAAAGTAGCCATTTTTTCATGTTCATTTGAAAATTATACTTCTGTAGTGGTAACAGTCGATATTTTTTTCTATTTCAAAAATCAAGAAGTGGGGAGGAATTGCCCTATTGCCCGACCCTGTGGGCATCTATTAGCCCGAAAGGAATTAGGAACAGAAGTTGGTTCGGACATTTTCGTGGAATGATGTTTGGGCTGGAAATTTCGTGCTACTGAACATTTTCAAAAAAGGAGGGAAGTATTTCTCATTCCTCTATCCATCGAGTAAGCCTCTCCCTCTCCAATAATCCAGTCCCTGGCCATAAGACCCATAGAAATTTTGAGGTGGACGAGTTTTCACTTTCGATCCTGCTATAGCATGCCTAAACAATGGAAAAAATGTTGCGTAGACATCTTGCATATCGGGGCCAAGATATCTAGGGGCTCTTAAATTCAAGATGACCGCCGCGTCATACACCAACAAATGAAATCGATCACAACTCTTTTAAAATTGTTTTTTTTTACATTTTTGCAGTGATACATATTTTGTTCAGGATTGAAAACGGAACAAAATATATTCTTACAGGTTTTTTTTATATCTTGCACTGTTATGGAGATACTCTATGTGATCAGAAGTATCCGGACACCCACCTGAAAATAAAGTACAAGTTTGGGCAACCCTTCATCGGGAACACTGGCAGTGAATACAGTGTTGGCCCACCCTTAGCCTTGATGACAGCATTCACTCTCACAGGCATACTTTCAATCAGGTGCCGGAAGGTTTTCTGAGGAATCGCAGCCCATTCCTCGCAGAGCGCCAAAATGAGAAGAGGTATTGATTTGGATCGGTGGGGTTTAGCACGAAGTCGGCATTCCAAAACATCCCAGAGATGTTCTATGGGATTCAAATCAGGACTCTGCGCAGGCCAGTCCATTAGTGGGAGGTTGTTTTCGTCAAACCACTACCCCACAAGCCCTACAGTATGGACAGGTGCTCGGTCGTGTCGAAAGACACAATGGTCATCCCGAACTGGTCTTCGACGGTAGACAGCATGAAAGCTGTTAAAATGTCAACGTTAGCTTGTGCCGTGACATTGCCATGTAAAGCAACAAGGTGGTCAAGCCCCCTCCAGGAGAAACATGACCACACTCTAACCCCGCCATCTCCGAATTTCACTGTCGGCACTATACAGGCTGGTAGATGTCGTTCACCAGGCATTCGCCACACCCACACTCTACCATCGGAATGCCACATTGTGTACTGTGATTCATCACTCCACCCAGTTTCGACGCTCCTTGCACCACACGAGGCGGCGTTTGGCATTTGTCTGTGTGATGTCTGACTTGTGGGCAGCTGCTCGGCCATGGAAACCAAGTTGCCGCACCTTGCGCCAAACAGTAATGGGGCTCGGACTACATCCTAAAGCAGTTCGGAATTCTTGTGTGATGGTGGCGATGGATGATTGACGATAATGCTGTACGACCCTCTTCAACACTCGATGGTCTCTGGAGGTCAACATGGGAGGTTGGCCTGCACGCTTTTGGGTTGTACACATCCCTTCACTATAACATCGGAAACAGTGAACAGAGGGATGTTTGGGAGGGTGGAAATCTCTCACACAGACTTCCTACACAAGTGGCACCCAACCAACCGATCACTTTGAAAGTCTGTGAGTTCCTCAGACAATCCCATACTGCTGTCTTACACTGTCTGCAGACTACTGAGTTCGCTGACTATGTGTTCCACGCGGTAGATGGCAGTACTGTGTCGCCTTCTATGATAAACACACGTTTCGCGGCGTGTCCGGATACTTTTGATCACATAGAGTATGTCTAGTGAAAGAATTCCGTACTCTTTTCTGCAAGGATTGTAAGCAATATTTTACACTTTGCTTGACAGTCCGGCACATAAAGAGCAAAACATTACTGCCTGTGATACTTTGTTGATGCCTACTAAAATGGCTGCCTCTAAAGACATTAACAAATAAATTGGACCACGTCTCCTTCAGAAGAAAGTTTGACCATCTATAGGTTTTTTGGGTTTTTGAATGAATTGAAGACATGGGTATGGAGGATTATGGAGATGCTTTCCTTTCTTTAGGCATGCCCTAGCAGGACCAAAAGAGAAAACTCGTCCACCTCAAAATTTCTGCGTTTCATATGGCCAGGGACTAGACTACAAGGTCAAAGTGTAACTATTATATTTATCTCTTGCTCCTTGACTTATCATTAACTAATTTGTCAGAATGTCCAATCGTCATTTCTGTAAGCTGTTAATTCAAGAGATGTTATTATTCAACTTCAGACCCACTATTTCGTTGTTAAAATCTATTGCTCTCTCCACGAAAACAGCCCAGTCAAGGTCGAGCTTTCCCTTTCCTCCTCCACGCCCCTGGACCTCCAGGGTTGCCACACTTCTTCTAAGCTGCTCAGTCGACACATTACAAGTTGTAAGTGTGCGGTTGATTTCATCTTCGCTAGTGTATTGACCAAGGATTATTCGTTGCTTGTTGGCAACATTGTAGGTGGGTGGCGTAACATTGACTGGACTAATTTCATGACGCTAGCTTTTGTAAAGGAAATCTCTGGATAGTCCAAGCTAAATGTGTCAGTTATAAACGAAGGGAAGTCAGTAAATAGGTCACAAACTGATATGGGATAACTGAAGATACAAGGATGTCAGGAAAGTACGTACAACGGATATTTATCTTACGTAAATAATTGCCAATACTGACAATAACCTTGATCCTTACTCTTTCGAGTTGTGTGTGAGTCACACGTGCTGGAAATGGCTGCGGCGGTAAACAATCAAATGTGCCCCACTAGGTATCGAACCCGGGACCCTTTGATTAGAAGGCCAACACGTTACAACTGCGCCGTCGGAGAGGCGCTGAAGTATTTGGAATAGAGGTGTACAAGAGTATGATGCAGCTTAACGTCGATATATAGGCGAATGAAAAGAGCCTGTGGAAGCGACAACGGCCCGCGTGCAATCAACCTCGAAGATGTATCTAAAAGTGGTACTGAATCGTCAGATCGAGTAAATGTTATTCAATGAGATACTAAAAGAAAAGAGCCAAAGAGACAAGAATTGAGATACGGGTAGTGCTAGTCAATCAGAAGTAAATAATGAAGGCTATTAGACAACAATTTAGTTGCAGACATTGTTATTCAGTGAGTACTATCAATGCAACAGTTTAGATACCGGAAATGTTATTTAAGAGTTGATCACCAAAACCTTCTGAAATCTCTTATTAAACGAAAAGGTTTACTAGTTGGATTGAAAATGGGGACACAAAATACGTACATTACATAATGAACTATTTTCTGTGATGTTAATTTTACTAGAGTTAACTAATACAATAAATAAGGCCGATTGTAATTCTGGTAGCACCTGCCAAGCTTTTGGAGCACATTCTTTACAATCTCATTTCTTATCACATACGAGCAATGATCTTTCCTTATCAACATGGATTCCTAAGTAGAAAAAAAAATCTGTCTGTACCAACCTATCAGAAATCACTCATTTTATCGCGAAGGCGAAGGATAACGGAGCCCAAGTAGATATAATGCATACAGATTTTTCGATTGATTGATTGATTTGTTGTTTTAAGTCCACTTTATGCACAGTAAGGCTAATCGGGACTGAACCTACAGTTTAAAGTTGGATCCGAACCACTATGTGCCTCCACTGGGTATCGAACCCGGGACCCCTTGATTACGACGACAGATTTGTCGAAAGCTTTTGATGCAAATCATTCATTCTTAATAGAAAAACTGAAATTTTGCAATCTATCCGATCCCATGTTAGAACTATGCCAGTCTTACTTAGCAAACCGCAAACAGTTCATCACGTTTCGGGGAAACACTCGCGATGAATGCGAAGCTACATCCGGAGTTCCCCAAGTCTCTAACCTTGGTCCTATATTCATTATCATGCATACAAATGATCTTCATGAACATTTGAATCAATGGAATAAGTTGCTATCTGTGGACGAGTTAAAAATATATAGAAGAACATGCAGTTACGGTGACTGCATCGAGTTACAAACAGACGTTACCAACCCTTTGGAATTGTGCGAAAACAAGAACAAACAAATATTAAATTCCAAAAAAATGTTACCGAATGTCATGTACTAGAAATACTATGTCAATAAAATACGAATATTTCACAAAAATAAAAAATTAAAGCAGGTAGAAAGAATTTAAGATCTAGAAGTTCTCTTCGATTCTAAACTTACATTTCACGTGCACATCAGCTTTATATCTAAATGCACGGCCATGAAAATAGGCGGCTCCGCAGAATTGCGCTAGTGCCACACATGGTCAAGCAAAGCGAGAGTAGAACAAAAGTCAATGGTTCCCGCGCACTGTGTGGCAACGTCAACCGGGCTGCGTTGTCTGGTTCGAGCGTCAGAACGACCTCTCTCCGGGTCACTTTTGTGTCATCTCTGACCTTTCGAGCAAATACCGTCAGTTTGTATCACATTGATTACAAAGACCAACTCTGCAACGAGATCTTTCATTCTCCTAAACCTCCTTACACACGGAGTCGTGCCCCGACGGGGCAGCATCGCCAACTTCTGCCATCCGCCTAATTTGAAGGCCGTGCGTAGGCTTACACATTTCTGGTATTTATAATACGTACATGTAGGGAGTACAAAAATATGGGAATCACAGCCGTGTCCGTTGAACCGTGTAAACTGCGGGCTATCACTGTGAAATAATGCAAGCGGTGTTGCCATATTCCACGCACATCTTTTCTCAGTTCAATATAAATCATAATATAAAATAGTTTTCCCAAGGTGAATTTACAATTACAATGAATTCTACAAACAGATGCAAAGATCAAAGAAGACAAATACGTATTTTATTTGTAGGACTATCAAGTACTCTGAAAATTAATAATTGTGTTTAAAACCTTTCTTCCTGCACCGTATTTCAATTTCATCACATTGTAACTGTTCAATATTTACTTTTAGAATGTTATTGTAAATGTTTTATTTTGTAATTATGAAACTTAAATATTGTATATAAATCAAGATTTATATTGTATTATTTCATCTTCTTGATGACATATAGTTTTTAAATAATACAAACATTGTATTGCAACACTTTAATTGTGTGTATCACACAAGAGTTATGTTGTTCAGTTTAATCAACTTCATGTAATTGTATAAATTATGACAAAGCACTTGCGTTTTCTGTGTGTGTGTATAAAACATGACCACTTTGTAAATAAAATCTATTTTACTATGAAGTGTCACTCCTTTGACAAAAAAGAAATTCACGAGCTTCAATTTCCCACTCGAAGGAGGATGGAAATGTTAATCCTGTGTATTAATATTTTGCAAGTTGCAATTTGTTACAGAAATTCCTAAAATGTGAATGTTTAAAAAATGTAACTGTATGTTATTTACATATAGGGCGTTCAAAAATGATTGGCACTACAATTTTCTTTGTGTTCACAGGTACCATTTATTGAACAATCGAATACAGATTATATTAAAGGTATTCCCCCCCCCCCCAATGTCTATGCATTGTTGCCATCGTTCTGGCAGCTTCCGTATTTGCGTAGCAAACCATTCTGGGGGGTATCCAGGTGCCATTGGCGGACAACTACATGAAGTTCGTTATTTCTGGTGAACTTCTTACCCCGCATGACCTCTTTCATTGCGTCGAATAGGGCATAGTCGCTAGGATCAAGATCCGGCGAATATGAAGGATATGGCAGCACAGTAAACCCTAGTTCACGCACGGTGGCCATGGTCTGGCGACTGGCATGTGGGCGCGCATTGTCTTGTTGGAGAAGAACGCATACGTCCCCATTTTCCGTGGCGGCGTTGTTGGAGCAGTGAACTGCAGTACCGATCACTGTTGATGGTCGTATTGGGAAGGAGCCAGTCCAACAGAAGTATCCCTTCCTGATCCAAGAACACAATCGCCATTTGTTTGTGCACAAATAGTCCCGGCCGTGACTTCTTGGGACGAGGGCTCCAAGTATGCCTCCACTCCATAGACTGGCGTTTTTTTTCTGGAGTCTCGTGGAAGAACCATGACTCGTCGACGGTGACCAGACGCTCAAAGAACTCCGCTGGATCTGCACTGTACTGTTGTACCAACGGTTCGCATATCTCCACATGCTGCTGTTTCTGCGCTCTGGTGAAGGAATGGAGCACTCATTGGGCACACACATTCTTCATCTTAAAATCCTCATGGATGATGGTGTGGAGGGCTACCCGTGATAAACCTGTTGCCGTCTGTAGTTCATCAAACGTCATGCGTCTGTTCGTCATTATCAAGTCATTGACACGCTGGGCATTGTTTGCTTTACTTGCAGTTGCTGGACGCCCAGTGCTTTTGCGTTTTTCCGCACAGTCCCTGCTGTCTTTGAACTCTGCTACCCACCGAAACACGGATCTGCGACTTGGCTGTCTCCCCACATATGGCTACTAACCTCTTGTGGATGTCTGAAGCAGTCACTCCTTCTCTTAAGAGAAACCACACTGTCCACCGTTGCCCATGCGTGTCTGCTTCCATGTTGTCGGATCTCCGTCCACCAGCGTACTGGCATGCCGGAACAAATGCTGCTGCTACGCGCTACCTATGGGAAGCAGCAACACCATCTGGTGGCGGTAGACAGTACTATCGTCTATCTTCACGCAGTAATCGACACACATTTCACACTGCTACTTTGCAGGAGTTATAAGGGGAGTGCCAATTAATATTGAACGAACTACATACAGTAATGCTGATGCTAATGTTGTATTCTTTTTTTATGTCATGTTAATATCGCTTAGGAATAAAATTTATTATTAGTTACGTTATATAAAATGAAATGTTGTTTCATGTGATTGAGGAAATATAACTGTTGAAATAATACGTGTCTCTTGTTTGTGTGTGTGTGGTGGGGGGAGGGTTGCATGCGTGTGGTGTGTTTTCAGACTTTTGAATGTAACTTTCCCCCTACAATATTTTCTCGCTCCCTCGCAGTCACCTTCTCCTGGCGCCGCCAATGGTTTCAGACTCCAATTCTCTGGTGAATTAATATCTCAACGCTATGTTTGCCGCCATCTTTACAAGTGACTGAAGAGCGGACTGTAATAATACTACCATAAAAATTCTAAGAATAATACCGACACAAGAAAATCATCTGTGTTGTTCCTAGCACGAGAACCGAGTCGTGTTTGTCTTTCGATTGCAGTATATCTCTTTTGGAAGAAGCTTACTCTAGTACTAAATGACTGTGCAAGTAGCCTCAGTGCTGATGCATCCAAAGAAATTCTCAAATCAATCAATCAACCAACTGTCTGCCTTCCAAACGACTTAAAGGTGAATGAGTTCATTAGACCGTTTCATGAAGACATGTAGGGAGTGTGAGGTGGAGGTAGTGCTCCATACATTCTTGATATCTACTATATTGGAGACAGGCTCCGAGTCACCTTTAATATCAGGATTTGACAAGGACACCAACTAATTGGTGGTGGCTAGGTGAGCCCCAGAGCTGCTTATGCAGATAGAGGAAGAATTTCCGCCCGAGAACAACCACAGCTAGAACAGACAGAGTTTTCCTCCTAAACTGCGTAGGTGCTTAGCATCCCTTACAGAAGCTCCTGGCTTCTCTAGATGTGCTGAAAATGGAAAGTTACATTCCGTCATCAGGGAGCGTGAGAGAATCTGTCTTGTCCAGTTGTAAACTCTATCTTCCTCGGTCTCGTCTCGGTTTATACATTCTCGTATCTTTCTCGTTTCGAGAATTGAAAACAGGCATCCGTCACAGAATTACATTGTATCAGCTAGTTTCGGCAAACTTTTCTTTATTACTTCATGCGCCATTTCGACGCTACGAATCTTCCAAGAAACTGAGTTGTTTCTGAGTATTCATTATTACATTAAATGTTCACTTAAAATAAGCAAAATATTATGGGGTCTATTTATAAATAACCAATTAAATATCCGCTTGCTATATTTGAAGAAGTCGCATGGTTATGTAATCTTGACTTATGAACCAAAATGATTGAAGAAGCCGCATTACAAAGAAATCTTTCCTTATGAATTTGCACTCACAGGAGATGTACAGTCGCGGACACTCCTGGGTTGTAGCGATTCTTCTGAGAGTCTATGGGATTGTTACAACCCAGATATTCCCGTGACTGTACATCGTAGAAATTTACCAAAGAGTGGAGCAGAAAAATTCAGACGAATCCAAGGCTAACTGGTTAGCTTTTTGACGTACCTCAACATAATTTACACTTCATAACGTAATTTAATTAATTTTATATTTAATTTTAATGAAATAAGGACATGTAACGAACTTACTATGCACATAACCTGTTATAATTAAATGTAAATCACACTACTTGTAATTAATTGTCAAGGAATTCAAATCAGCAATGAGCTCTGTTGAATCAGCAGAATCAAATTGCCACGTGGAACATCTGGATTTCATTCCCGACAATCTGGCAACATAAGTGATGAACAGGGGAAGCGTGCTCATTCGGATATAAGTGAAATGGAGAGACTAAGTGAGAGGAGTTTAAACACCTAGAAGTAGCCAGATTTTAATTATTATCTCTACAGGGAGACAGAGCTCCTCATTAAATGAACTGGCCAGAGGACCCACTTCCAAATGCAACATGTATGATCCGTTCATTTGCATACGTAATACTGTATATATTATTCCTCCATTGTTGCAAATATACTCCATCTTGTAATGTCTTGTGATTCTTTCAGAATACTAAAAAGCCTGAAGGATATGATGTCAGATTGGTGCACATGCTGTATATGGTAATAATTTTTGGACAACACCTTGTGTGTAAAAATTGTGACGTTGTACGCAATTTTGGAGACAATTTCTGAATACACAATTCCGGTGTATGTTGATTTGCCGGAATTTCAGTTTCTACTTGGGTTAAGGAACGTGAGATTGACGACATATAATAATTTTTACCATCCGTTTGTTTAAGAAAATGGTTGGATATATTTAACCTCATTTCATCTCTTCCTCATTCTTAGCTTTTGATTTGACTGATGGTTGAATTCAAATTGTAGTGCGTCAGCATTTAGGCAATTTTGCACCCGTCACATAATACGTAGCCCGCCCCCTTACCGTAGCTGAAATCAACATCTGTCTCCTTAACTACGTTAAAAGCCGAGGTCGCGAAGTGGCACTCAGCAGACATGTGTGCAAGAGAAAGGACAAGGGAGGTATTGCAATTCATCCTTTTTAGTAGAGTGTAATTTAAGAAGGATATTATTTGTCCCACGGTCGAATGAAAACAGTGCAAAAATCCCTGAAGATTAAATGGTTGATCGTGATAATTATATTTCATAATTTGTAATTGGACGCTGCTTACCCAAATTATTAGCGGTCTGGACTTCGGAGCGAGTGGTCCCGGGATAGATTCCGGTGGGAGCCACCAAAAATGTTTGCGTTGGCCCAGCGTCATGAGGACTATTGGAAAGATGCTTGAAAAGAAGAAGGAGTGGGCTCCGGTCTCGAAAGCCAGGAAATAGCGTCGATGGGACATGATGCGCTTACCATGCGTCATCCAAAGAAAAGCCCACTCTGACAGGTCCTGACCCTTAGAGGGTTGTTGCAGCATGGAGATTATAAATTTAGTTTGTATCAGTTGTTACAACCATAAGGTTATCACAGATTAAGTTTATAATATTTAATACCATCACTGTAGTCAGCACTTAGTAGTAATATGAGGCAGTATAAGTGCGACATAATGAGTGAGGAACAAATGTCGGCTCTGTAACCCAAATGTATTTAATTATTTATGTCGTCTTGTTTTACGTGGCGAAGTTAAGGCTATGGAACCTTTTCTTCCACTTGACCATGTTTACACAATTTTTGAATATGGATTTAGTGGTCTACATTGAAATTACAAGGGAAAAAATACATAGAGAAATTTACACCTGAAGAATAAGAGTGGAACCTTTAGACACAGGCCACAAACACACACGCTCACATATTCCTGACAGTAATGTGGAATTTGAAATGGTGTTGAATTATGAGTTCCAGCACTTTTATGAAATTTAGATTCGTGGCCAGCACAAGGTCTATGTGTGCTATTAATATCCATAGCAGGGTTGTCTCTTCAGGTAGCTCTGCATCGTAGAAATAAAGAATTACCTTCACAGCGACGCGATTGTCTAGCGAATAGCTATTAATATCCATAGCAGGTTTGTCTCTTCAGGTAGCTCTGCATCGTAGAAATAAAGAATTACCTTCACAGCGACGCGATTGTCTAGCGAATAGCTATTAATATCCATAGCAGGGATGTCTCTTCAGGTAGCTCTGCATCGTAGAAATAAAGAATTACCTTCACAGCGACGCGATTGTCTAGCGAACATGGCCGAGCGAATAGCAGACACAGCAGTGGAGCGGAATGATTTCAACTCACATCACCAGGTCGGTGGGGATATGATAGGAAGCTTCTTAGAGAGTCGCGTGGGTTGGATGGTAAACGGAGGAGATCGTGGACACACAGAAGATGATACGGAATAGAACCACGGGCCATTTGACTATACTCTATCCCTAGAACCTGTGAAGTAATACCGTGCATGACGGCAGAGAAGGGGGAAATTCCGTGGGCAGAGCGAAGCAGTTCACGCAGGTACACTCATCGCGGGCCCAACTGGTGGCTGACCTAAATAGCTCCATCTGTCCACCAATCGTCTTATAGCATGATCAGTGTCAACAACCACAGATGAGAAGTAAAATATGTAGAGGTAACATCGCTCTCCCGTTGCAACGTTACCAAGTGTACGTCTATTTTCGTCATTTTTATTATATTGTTTGTACAGTGTTTGGGTGTTTTGTGTATTACTACTTTGTGTAATATCGTACAACTTTTATCCAATAACGGAGCTGATTCGTTGTTTCTAAGGGACCAGCTGGAAATACGACCAGTATAACTGCAGGGGCTTCCACTACCCCGCCCCCACCTGCATACAATCCCGTTTCCTCTCAGGTGTTCACTGGTTGAGTCATCTCGCGTCACTTCGTGCGCAGAAACTTGTTTTCGTTCTCTTGCTTCAGAGATACTCGGGACAGAGTATAGGTACTTTGCAGTGTTCAAACCGGCACATCCATCGATGAAGTGTCGATAGGTAATTCCTCGAGGTTTTCGCACCGCCTGAATCGTGAAACAGAATTGGATGGAACATCACAAGGAGAGCGAGCTAAGACAATCTGGAGCAGGGGCTGGTCCCGTGGAATCTGCAACAAGGGAGCCAGGCACGCCTTTCTATCACTGCATACGCACCGTGCAATCAGCAATGGGATGGATCAAAGTTGCATTCTTCCAACAAGGGACAGCAACCTGGCACAGAGCAGTACCACAACCAACCCCCAAACTCACCCCAAGTGGCTGAGGCGACGAACCCCCTGCTCAGTCCCCTGGGAAACAATCGAGAGCGAAGGGAACTGGAGGCCGATGTTATCTGAATTTAGTGTTGCTACTGTTTGTTGGTCGACAGGGCACCCATTTCTCATATGTATGCACATATGCTGTTTAAACATTATCTCATACAAACGTCTTTTTAAAGTAAAATTAATTACATCAATCACATGCAATTGCAGTTTAGAATCAATTCTATACACTTGATTCTATACTTCACATCCTCCCACTACCATTCAGTTAGTTTGGAATTTTATTAGTCATTTTTCCACAGTGACAGATTCCTCTCTACGTAAGCCACTTTCCTTTTATCAAAAACAAGGACTCACCTACACGATGACCACTTCTCTATCATTAAGTTCTGGACAAAAATGGAACGACGAAAATTATTTTTTTCCCCTTGAGTATCAACTATCGTAAAACGAAAGGAAATAATATTTAGAGACGATACTAATAATTAAGGGATAAACTTGTATTCTTATTTACAAATTATCGAAAGCTGAAAGTGCAAATGTCCGATTTATTACCGTAGCATCAATTCAACAAACGACGATTACCACAGAAACGGACTAACAATCTCGAGGAATATAATGGACGAAATTTACACGGTAGAACAAGACATATCGGGGTTTCACTCGTATGTTTCCAGCCATCGTCCCACCGACTGGGTTTTTACTCTATGAATGAAGACAACGCTGCTTCAGGATTTTTAAGGAAACTTTGAAAGGGGAGAGGTTTTCAACTAATTCCAGCCAGAACCTTTTGTTTGGTCGTCACCTGTATGGTCAGTAATTAAGGCGACTTTGGGTTTTCACTCGAACACCTGAATCACACCGATAACAGAAGTTCTGCTTAAATTTCAGGATTCTAGTGCATCAGAACATAATTGATTGACTGAGTTGTTTTTTAAGCCCACTGTATGCACAGTAAGGTTAATTGGGATTGGACCTACAGTTTAAAGTGGGATCCGAACCACTAAGTGCCTGCAACGGGAATCGAACCCGGGACCCCTTTCATCCTTATGGTTATTTCCTGTTGAAGAGCGGTATCGCGTAACTTGTGACGTCGGAAAACCAATAAAAACCTAGAGGCGGAGATAAGGGCACAAATTACTACAAGAGAGAAAGATTGATAATGGATTGAATCTATTCGAGAAAGAACAGATGAATTCCGACTTGTATCAAGTTCTGGCAAGGTGTTACCTTCAGCCTTCAAATCAAGTCTGATTTAGAAAGGTAGCGATGCATAAGGGGCCCAAACGAGCCAGACACGGGTACATGACAACAGGAACCCAACCATTAAATTTACTTTCCTAAAACAATGACCCTGAAGCCACGTTTTAAAACCTTTAACAGATAAACAAAAGTTAACTACAACTTATGCCAAGCCACTTCCAGTTGCCACAGCTTAAAACTTGAAGATACTTTACTGTATATGGGGTAGTTTTTCTCTTTCACATGTAATTATCTCTTTATCAATCTCTCCTCTTCTTCCTTGACGTTCTGACTGTATGAGGCACGCTACACATTAAGCTGGCTCTCTAGAACCTAATCTATTTTTCACCAATGGGGGCTGACGTTATTTGCAGAGTCCATTCAAACTAGTTGTTTCCGGGTTTTCATGACGGAGAGCTTTAGGGACTCATCATTGTGACAGAGCTCAGCTCATTGATTCATTTGGTTTATTTTACCTCGCTTTTGGGCCACTTTTGCTGATTGCGAAGATGGGGATCAGTGATGATATGATGAAATTAACGAAAGGACGCCCACACTAGCCCATGCCTAGGCCGGGATTCGAACCCGGGACTACTGGCGTCGTGGTGCTAAGAGATCAGTTGGCTACCGGCTGTCGACTACGGAAAATGATACGAGTGACCTGATGCTGGTCTAGCGTTGAGCGAAAACTAAATTATTTTCTCCACCCAAGAGGTCCAAGAACACTGGAGGAAGGAGATCGCCAGAGAAGCAACCAGACGAATATCCTCTAACCTTAGTTTGATCCTGGTAATAACTAACCGAAAATTTGAGAGCATTCTTGACTAACCCACATTCAGTTGAGTGTGGATCAGTTTCACACCTGCTCCTGGCTACGCTGTAAGGAGATACTCGGACTATACTTTTATATATCGCAGGTGCAGTGCCATCCCCAAAGCGGACTACAGTGTTTAGCCATTTTCAAGACAACCGTCAAAGCTTTCTGTGCTTGGACCTTTATGTACACCGAGGATTCACAAATTAGTTCTCGTACCATATTGAGGATGATGTTTTGTGTTATATTGTCATTCGTATATTCTGTCCCAGGAGTCTGTGGAGCAAGCGGACGAAAAAATTCCTCCGCGCAAGTAGCGATTCCTGAGGGCTAGACCGAGTTAGAGGTTGAGTGAATGCATGGAGAGGAAAAGTCGGGTACACCTACCAGTCTTTATCAACAGCTACACTGCTTTGCTACGTCCAATCGCCTTCTCCCTTTCTCCACAGACTTCATGTGACCTGGGGCGTACATTCAGTACAGTAAATATAGTCAATGTGAGTGGTAATGTCCTTGAGACAGGGAGACAGTTCAATCACTATTTTGCTTCGTCATTGGACAAAGCAACAATACTAAATATAACGCTTCTTATTTGCTTTGGCAGATTAGATATTGTGGCTGCTATGGAGATTATCTAATCTGCAATAAAAATTATCTTAGCTATAGATATACACATGTTACCTTACGAGCCAAGTGGAAGCATTTTCTCCACTTTTGAAGCGGACTCGAATTTCCGATTCACAGGAATCTTAACAAACAGGTTAGAAATTATAAATATTGATTTGAAAAAGCCATCACTATTAAATACGAAGTCACATTTATTCTTTTGAAGGAATAATAGATTTGCGACAGTCATGTTTTCTCATATCTGTGACGTATTTAACCAGCGATGAATTCAGAAAGTGGAATCCCCTCCAGAAATGAATAATCATCCTCGAAAATTTGAATAATCTAGTAGAACTCTCAGATAATAGATAAATTTGGAATCCATGTTAGTAGTGTGTTTGGTACTATTATTAGCGCACACATAGCGTACAAATGAAGAGGTTATTTGATTAAACAGCCCGATTTGGCTACACTTAAAACTATGCCAAGATGCCCATATGCCCCAATTGCTCAAGTGTGATATGTTCTCAAAATCCCAAGAACCCTGAATCCTAGTGTATAAATGAAGAACCCTCAACAGACAGATTTGGCTACACTTAAAATTAAGAAAAGCACCCATATGATCTTATTGCTTATAGTGTGTTACTCTGTCAAAATCCCAAGAATCCTGAATTCTAGTGTACAAATGAAGAACCCTCAACAGATTGATTCGGGCATGTGTGTAAAAGCTGAATCTGTGAGATTGTTATCCATAAGCTTGTCAAAAATATGCCCCTCTTGATATTATTATAGCTACACTTAAAACTAAGCCAAAAATGCTCATATGAGCTTTTGCTTACACAATAATATCAAGTAATATATGCTTAACCCGAATATTTTAATTAGACACCAGGCTCAACTTGTTTATCTAGTACTAAGACAATGTAATATGCAGAGGCTTTCTAGAATTGCTCTGTGACTCCTCTCTCATTTCTTACATCATAAACATATGATTTTTCACCTATAAGAATAACACTACATATGGTGTCATCAGGGAGTGTATCATGGAATTCACAGATAATTTTAATGTTTGTCCTGTCATTAACCACAACTTGTGTAGAAAAAAGCTGTATAGGTAATGCCAGGGTAATCTACTCTGTTTATAACAACACCATGTTTTCTGATCTCAATTTCAGAGAACAGATGTGGCACAAAATTGTCCACCAATCTTATATTTGAGTTAGCCGGATAATCTGTAGCATCGAGCTTTACAACATCAAACTTGATATATAGATCTGCTCTTGGGGGTGTATAAAGCCATCTCCTACATCAAGATCAACCTCAATCTCTGTGTTGGGTTGATTTAAATTTGCAAAGGTCCTCCTGTTTGGAGGGAATGATTGTAGCTCATAACTCTCAATATTTTCCATTTTTTTGTATGTATTTTTATTTAAATATTAATTTCTATGATAGCAGTTGTTGTGGCTCCAGCAAAATCAACTAATTCTTCTTTTTCATTAGTGACCATCAACTCAATGTAATCTATTCTGTTATGGCACACAGGAAAATATAATATTGGTGATGGAGTGTAGATGATCGGCTCCATAAATTCAGAGTTAGGTTTGAATGTTGCAATGATGCCAGTTTGTTTGTGAGTGCCAATGCCATTTGATTTGGTGATCATACCCTCGGCCACATTACAGTGAATATTTAGAATCTCTATGGCTAAGAATTTAGGTATTTAGGTTCAAGTTTTGTGTTGTTCTCAAAGCCTAACAGCTCTCCTATAGTATCCAGATCCACTGTTTCTGTAGCGGATACAATCTCTACTCTGTGAGTGACAGAATTTGAGTTAACACTATACCTCTGGGTAACTGAGCATTTAGAGTAGATAGATTATACTGCCCTGGAGTGATGACAATTTTTTGATCACCAACTGCAATTGTATTGTTGGGGTGTGTAATATTGGGGATCAAGTACATGCCATAAAATGCTCTGAGAGCTGTTGTTTTGGGATACACTATATCATCATGTAATCTAAGTTTCAATATTGAATTTTGGCTGGTGAGATAGAATACCCCCATGATGTTTTAAATACCACAGGGCTTTTTGAAAATCTTCAATTGATGGTTTATTTATTTGAGACAGATATCTAAGAACAGATAAACACAGATGTCCACAATTAACATCTTTGAAATTTTGAACACGGGCATTATTGTAATAAAGATTAGTTGATTTTAGATATTTTACTAAATTTTCAGGTGGAACACCTCCAAATGAATCAAACACAAATGCCTCATTGTTTAAATATTTAAGATAACAAATCCAGTGAGTGCTCTGATTTTTGTATTTATCCAAATTAACTATGCCACACTCTTTGTTGAGTGGTTGTTCTGGTAAAGAATCAGACATGTATATACCTCTAAAATTTTTGATGCCCAGTGGCTTGATTAAAGCTTCAATATCTTGGTTTGTAAGCGGCTCTTGTTTTTTTAAAATTTATTCATGGCTCTCTTAACACCTTTGCCTTCTTTATCTATGGCCAGATTATGGCGCTTCATTTCATCTAATTCTGCCTTATTCTTCTTGGCATCTATTACTGTTTTTGCTATAGCAGCTGATCCCCCAGCCAAGCTCCCAACAGCCCCAAGTGCTGCTAAGATGGACGGGATAGTAAATATAAAACCACCCACATGTGATTTTTTCCTGGATTGCTGTAATTTTTTTAATTGGGGGGTACTAAGTAATAATTTCATACCATGGCCCTTGGCAAGACAAGAATTTTTTTCTTGCGCTGCTTTTTGGTTAAAAGACTATCAATAGTTTTAAGAGATTTAAGACCTGCATTAGGTATCTGATACATAACATCCTTGGCCTTCATCCTAGGTTTATTATATATATATTCTGGGATTACATAGCTTAATTAAGTGGCTTAAATTTATTTAATTTATCACAACCCCCACCCCAGTTTTTGTTTGGTGTTCATAGCTATGGTGGTCCCCAATGCTGCTATTTTTTCACTTAAAGAAGCATCTTTGCTTACAAATCTACCAAATGCAGCCTCTTCTAATTTTTTGTCTGCAACATGTCTCTTGTCAAGATCAGAATGTGTGTTGTATGCTATGTCATGGTCTCTACAAGCAGCATCTAGGGGATTAACACCAGGATCACCTCTGTTTAATCTATGGTCCAGTTTTGTACCGGGACCACAATACTGATAGCCTGGAATGTGTAGTTCAAATGGCAGCTTGTTTATGATGTCATTAACCAGCCTCCGACCCTCAGAGATATTCCAAAATTTAGGTGGTAGAGTATTAATAATTTTTATAAGATATCCAATCCCTTTAGTGTCATTCACTATAAAATTAGACAATTTGGTGCTTATCATGTCCATAATTCCAACCTTTTCATTGTAAAAATTGTGGTTGCCAGCATTTTCCTCCCCAGCTATCACCAGCAACCTATCTACAAGTTTCCTGACATCATCAACCCACACAAATTCTTTAGGCAGGGTGTTGTATTGTTTGATCCCACTACCTGTCTTGATCTGTGACCATATGGGCTTGATTAAGTTGTTGTATTTTGCTCCACTGCTAGACTTGATTCTTTTGTGTGTGGGATCATTGTTCTGGTACAGAGCATCTGATTTTATTAATATTTCTTTGTAATGCTCATAATGTTGATCTGTATAGCTGCCAGGCCTTTTCCTAGTCATCAGTTCCCACAATCCAGGTGTTCCGGGATACTTAACAAAGCCACCTCTTTCTCCAAGATGAGATTCTGAATATACAATTAGATCATCTCCCATAAATGTTACTCTGAAATTGCCAATTCTATGTATGATGCTACCATCACGCTCTGTGTCAGCATATAAGCCAAAGACCTCATCTTTGTTGTCTTTAGGTGTGCTTAAATATTTTTGAGCAAGAAGACCCAATTCAATAGGATACTGAGTAGCTTCAATTCTTCGAGGAGGAACAGGACTAGGTGTATGAATACTAGAAAGTGGGGTGATTGGATAATCTAATATGTTCCTAGCAGCTACAGGTACAAGCTCTGTGATCAAATTTTGATTTTGCTCTGTAACAGTTTTTATATTTTTACCTAATTCACTAATAGCATCAATAATAGGCTGTTCTGTTTGCTTGTGTTTTTCATAGATTCCTCGGTTCTCTGATTTCCAACCCTTAAATCTTTTTACAAGATAATCTCTTAATTTAAGTTCATCAATAATTGGCCTTTTCATGGTTATTTATATATGTTTCAATGTCTAGAAAATTGTTGATTTTATTTCTGTATTTACCACTATTGGGTTTTCTTGTCATATCAATTGCGACAAACCCATAGCTGTCCTGATTCCAGCACCTACTGCAAAACTTGGAAAAATCATTGTAGCTCAAGTCCCCACCTACATATTCATCATGTATGTGTTTGAGGTTGGTATGATCTTGATGAAATACACATATAATATTGCTGTTGTCTCGGATCAGCTGCTTCGGTATTTTAGAAAAAGTCTGTGCCAGGTAGAAGCAATCAATGTTTTTGTGCCGCCTCTGTGTAAAAAAAATCTAACCTTCTTTTGATTATCCAGTATAATGTCATGAAACACAACAACAAAATTATCGAGACATTCATGGAGTGGCTTAACATCTGATTCAAAAGTGGCAATATCCAGTCCATCATATAGCTTCATCAACTGCTGATATTTTAATTGTTCCAAGCTCTTAGAGAAAACATACAAGTGCCTGTTTTTCCAGTCTAACCAGTTGGGTGCCAATAAAAAAATATCAATCATTAGTGTAGTTTTACCACAAGCCGATGGCTCAACAATAAGACATCTAATATTATCAGGCAGCAGCTTTCCATTTCTCTTAATCTGCTGTTCAGGCTCTGGCAGCCTCTTTATAACATCCCAGGTGTTCATAGTATCACTTTGTCTGCCTCGATCCAGCTGTGTTCTGGAAGTCCTAGCCATTTGGCAAGTATCTTGTTGCCTTTTCTGCGGATGATTTTTTCTATGAGACATGTGTCAGGCTGTTTAGTTTTGCTGAGTTCTTCTTCATAGAACCTGCCTTTGAGAATTTCTCCTCGGTGATCTTTTATTATATATGTGTTAAGGGTCCCAGGTTTAACTTGAACCACTGTAAATAATTCAGTGCTCCAGTTTCTTGTAAAGCCTCTTTTGAATAAGTGCTTATATTTGCTGATTCTTACTTGATCACCTACCATGTATTTGGCTTTTCTTGTTGTTGGCTGGTATCTAGGATAATAAACAGTACTGATCAATTTTTTGCTCATCAGATGAAGTTACCTGAGAGGGTTTCATGTCGATTGTGGAATGGACCGAGTTGTTATATTTATGTAGAAGTTCTGGTAGAATTGTAAGCCATTTATAATTACCTTGAAGTGTAAATTGTTTATACATATGATTTTTTAGGGTTTTGTTGAATCTCTCTACAATTGAGACCTTGAGATCACTGTAACTCGAGTAATGTTGTATTGACTGGCTTTTAATAAATTGTTGGAACACAGAATTATAGAATTCTTTGCCATAATCTGTTTGCAAATTGCGCGGCGATCTTCCACTCTGATTGATGGTTGTCCTGAAGGCTTCTGTAACACATTTTCCAGTCTTGGATTTGAGTGGCACAGCCCAGGCAAATTTTGAAAATGTATCTATGACAGTGAGTAGATACTTGTAGCCCTTGTTGATCTTGTCTAAGTTTTTCATCTGTCCACTTGCCATCTCAACCAAGTCACACTGCCATAAATCATCTATGCCTTTTGTAACCACTGGCAGTCTCTTATAATTATGTCTGGCTTGTCTGTGTAATTCATCAACAATAATTTGTCTAGACATAGTATGTAAACAAGAATATTGCAACTATAGGGTGTTCAGCAGCTGATACTACAGGATTTTCTAAATACAGTTTGTCTCCTATTTGTATATTAAATTCCAGAGAGCCATCATCTTCAGATTCAAGATGCTCATTGATAGTCCTAACAACATCATCATGGCCTGGCTTGATGATGTTGTTAGGACTATCAATGAGCATCTTGAATCTGTAACAAGTAGATTGCTTACAGCAGAAAAAGAAATAACTGGCATAATCGAGAATCCTAAACATACAGTAATTCTTGAATTGTACAGTATCCCCAACAAAGTATATAATTCACAATTTACACCAGGTGGCAAAATATATATGCTGTCCCCTGCACAATTTTATTTCCAATTTTTTGTTGGGGGCACACTTAGACCAATCAAGATCAAATATTGGCTACAACCACAGGCACACCACTACCCTACTTTATCAAAACAAGGTTAGAATTTTTTTTACACAGGGGCGGCACAAAAACATTGATTGCTTCTACCTGGCACAGACTTTTTCTAAAATACCGAAGCAGCTGATCCGAGACAACAGCAATTTTTTATGTGTATTTCATCAAGATCATACCAACCTCAAACACATACATGATGAATATGTAGGTGGGGACTTGAGCTACAATGATTTTTCCAAGTTTTGCAGTAGGTGCTGGAATCAGGACAGCTATGGGTTTGTCACAATTGATATGACAAGAAAACCCAATAGTGGTAAATACAGAAATAAAATCAACAATTTTCTAGACATTGAAACATACATAAATAACCATGAAAAGGCCAATTATTGATGATCTTAAATTAAGAGATTATCTTGTAAAAAGATTTAAGGGTTGGAAATCAGAGAACCGAGGAATCTATGAAAAACACAAGCAAACAGAACAGCCTATTATTGATGCTATTAGTGAATTAGGTAAAAATATCAAAGCTGTTACAGAGCAAAATCAAAATTTGATCACAGAGCTTGTACCTGTAGCTGCTAGGAACATATTAGATTATCCAATCACCCCACTTTCTAGTATTCATACACCTAGTCCTGTTCCTCCTCGAAGAATTGAAGCTACTCAGGATCCTATTGAATTGGGTCTTCTTGCTCAAAAATATTTAAGCACACCTAAAGACAACAAAGATGAGGTCTTTGGCTTATATGCTGACACAGAGCGTGATGGTAGCATCATACATAGAATTGGCAATTTTAGAGTAACATTTATGGGAGATGATCTAATTGTATATTCAGAATCTCATCTTGGAGAAAGAGGTGGCTTTGTTAAGTATCCCGGAACACCTGGATTGTGGGAACTGATGACTAGGAAAAGGCCTGGCAGCTATACAGATCAACATTATGAGCATTACAAAGAAATATTAATAAAATCAGATGCTCTGTACCAGAACAATGATCCCACACACAAAAGAATCAAGTCTAGCAGTGGAGCAAAATACAACAACTTAATCAAGCCCATATGGTCACAGATCAAGACAGGTAGTGGGATCAAACAATACAACACCCTGCCTAAAGAATTTGTGTGGGTTGATGATGTCAGGAAACTTGTAGATAGGTTGCTGGTGATAGCTGGGGAGGAAAATGCTGGCAACCACAATTTTTACAATGAAAAGGTTGGAATTATGGACATGATAAGCACCAAATTGTCTAATTTTATAGTGAATGACACTAAAGGGATTGGATATCTTATAAAAATTATTAATACTCTACCACCTAAATTTTGGAATATCTCTGAGGGTCGGGGGCTGGTTAATGACATCATAAACAAGCTGCCATTTGAACTACACATTCCAGGCTATCAGTATTGTGGTCCCGGTACAAAACTGGACCATAGATTAAACAGAGGTGATCCTGGTGTTAATCCCCTAGATGCTGCTTGTAGAGACCATGACATAGCATACAACACACATTCTGATCTTGACAAGAGACATGTTGCAGACAAAAAATTAGAAGAGGCTGCATTTGGTAGATTTGTAAGCAAAGATGCTTCTTTAAGTGAAAAAATAGCAGCATTGGGGACCACCATAGCTATGAACACCAAACAAAAACTGGGGTGGGGGTTGTGATAAATTAAATAAATTTAAGCCACTTAATTAAGCTATGTAATCCCAGAATATATATATAATAAACCTAGGATGAAGGCCAAGGATGTTATGAATCAGATACCTTATGCAGGTCTTAAATCTCTTAAAACTATTGATAGTCTTTTAACCAAAAAGCAGCGCAAGAAAAAAAAATTCTTGTCTTGCCAAGGGCCATGGTATGAAATTATTACTTAGTACCCCCCAATTAAAAAAAATACAGCAATCCAGGAAAAAATCACATGTGGGTGGTTTCATATTTACTATCCCGTCCATCTTAGCAGCACTTGGGGCTGTTGGGAGCTTGGCTGGGGGATCAGCTGCTATAGCAAAAACAGTAATAGATGCCAAGAAGAATAAGGCAGAATTAGATGAAATGAAGCGCCATAATCTGGCCATAGATAAAGAAGGCAAAGGTGTTAAGAGAGCCATGAATAAATTTTAAAAAAACAAGAGCCGCTTACAAACCAAGATATTGAAGCTTTAATCAAGCCACTGGGCATCAAAAATTTTAGAGGTATATACATGTCTGATTCTTTACCAGAACAACCACTCAACAAAGAGTGTGGCATAGTTAATTTGGATAAATACAAAAATCAGGGCACTCACTGGATTTGTTATCTTAAATATTTAAACAATGAGGCATTTGTGTTTGATTCATTTGGAGGTGTTCCACCTGAAAATTTAGTAAAATATCTAAAATCAACTAATCTTTATTACAATAATGCCCGTGTTCAAAATTTCAAAGATGTTAATTGTGGACATCTGTGTTTATCTGTTCTTAGATATCTGTCTCAAATAAATAAACCATCAATTGAAGATTTTCAAAAAGCCCTGTGGTATTTAAAACATCATGGGGGTATTCTATCTCACCAGCCAAAATTCAATATTGAAACTTAGATTACATGATGATATAGTGTATCCCAAAACAATAGCTCTCAGAGCATTTTATGGCATGTACTTGATCCCCAATGTTACACACCACAACAATAAAATTGCAGTTGGTGATCAAAAAATTGTCATCTCTCCAGGGCAGTATAATCTATCTACTCTAAATGCTCAGTTACCCAGAGGTATAGTGTTAACTCAAAATTCTGTCACTCACAGAGTAGAGATTGTATCCGCTACAGAAACAGTGGATCTGGATACTATAGGAGAGCTGTTAGGCTTTGAGAACAACACAAAACTTGAACCTAAATACCTAAATTCTTAGCCATAGAGACTCTAAATATTCACTGTAATGTGGCCGAGGGTATGATCACCAAATCAAATGGCATTGGCACTCACAAACAAACTGGCATCATTGCAACATTCAAACCTAACTCTCAATTTATGGAGCCGATCATCTACACTCCATCACCAATATTATATTTTCCTGTGTGCCATAACAGAATATATTACATTGAGTTGATGGTCACTAATGAAAAAGAAGAATTAGTTGATTTTGCTGGAGCCACAACAACTGCTATCATAGAAATTAATATTTAAATAAAAATACATACAAAAAAATGGAAAATATTGAGAGTTATGAGCTACAATCATTCCCTCCAAACAGGAGGACCTTTGCAAATTTAAATCAACCCAACACAGAGATTGAGGTTGATCTTGATGTAGGAGATGGCTTTATACACCCCCCACAGAGCAGATCTATATATCAAGTTTGATGTTGTAAAGCTCGATGGTACAGATTATCCGGCTAACTCAAATATAAGATTGGTGGACAATTTTGTGTCACATCTGTTCTCTGAAATTGAGATCAGAAAACATGGTGTTGTTATAAACAGAGTAGATTACCCTGGCATTACCTCTACAGCTTTGGCCACACTAAAATTATCCAAAACCGAGGCTTCTTACTTCAAAATAGGTGGATTTGAAGCTGGTGATAAAATTATATCTAAAAGCCACACAGTGCTGTTCCCCATGCGCCTGTTGCCAGGATTCTTCTCAGATTATGTGGAAGGGTGGTTTAAGAATCACATTTAGAAGAGCTGCCAATGATAATAATGCTTTGATGAGGTACAGTACATTAAACTCTACCGGGGAAGCTCTGCCTAATACCCTACCTGATGAAGGCAAGTGCATTATTCAGACAATGGAGCTAAGAATTCCAGTTGTTGAATATGAAGCCAGTTATGCTCTTAAATACAAAGCAGATATAATAAAAAATCCACAGGTGCCTTTACAATTTTATACATATCAATGTGTGCAGAAGCCTGCAACTGGTAGCTATTATGAGTTTGATGCTACAAACTCATTCTCCAGTATACAATATGACATGCCGTATTTTGTGGTGGTACTTTTCAGACTGGAAGAAACAATAATCAGGAAAAAAATTTCAAGTAAATTTGATAGCTGCAACATCAAGAACATATATCTTAAAAATGGCAGAAATGAGGTGTTTCCTGGAGAAAATTATAATTTAAACATGTCCAAGGAAGATTTTCTTAAATTATATGAAGCATTTACAGCATACAAAAGGGTCACTACTGGCAATACTGATATGTATTACACACCAGATGAATTCAAAGCACAGAGACCCATGTTTGTCATCAACACCTCAAAAAGGAAACAAGTTGTGGTTAATGACAGGACAAACATTAAAATTATCTGTGAATTCCATGATACACTCCCTGATGACACCATATGTAGTGTTATTCTTATAGGTGAAAAATCATATGTTTATGATGTAAGAAATGAGAGAGGAGTCACAGAGCAATTCTAGAAAGCCTCTGCATATTACATTGTCTTAGTACTAGGTAAACAAGTTGAGCCTGGTGTCTAATTAAAATATTCGGGTTAAGCATATATTACTTGATATTATTGTGTAAGCAAATGCTCATATGAGCATTTTTGGCTTAGTTTTAAGTGTAGCTATAATAATATCAAGAGGGGCATATTTTTGACAAGCTTATGGATAACAATCTCACAGATTCAGCTTTTACACACATGCCCGAATCAATCTGTTGAGGGTTCTTCATTTGTACACTAGAATTCAGGATTCTTGGGATTTTGACAGAGTAACACACTATAAGCAATAAGATCATATGGGTGCTTTTCTTAATTTTAAGTGTAGCCAAATCTGTCTGTTGAGGGTTCTTCATTTATACACTAGGATTCAGGGTTCTTGGGATTTTGAGAACATATCACACTTGAGCAATTGGGGCATATGGGCATCTTGGCATAGTTTTAAGTGTAGCCAAATCGGGCTGTTTAATCAAATAACCTCTTCATTTGTACGCTATGTGTGCGCTAATAATAGTACCAAACACACTACTTATGTTCACTTTAGGTATATTTCATCTGCTTTAATTTAACGAAGAACGTACTTTATCTGGCTTTTTCGTAATAAGTTGATTCAGTCCTCTTTATAAGTAAAAGCCAAGAGAGATAAAAAATTTAAATTATCGTCCGTCAATGAAACTGTACGATGGACACAAAGTGGCAGGGCAGGTGTAATACAAGCTTCTATTGTTGTAACGACTTTCAACATCTTGCAGCTATTTTAAAGTTGGTTGGTTGGTGTTTTAAGTCCACTTTATGCACAGGAAGGCTAATCGGGACTGGACCTACAGTTTAAAGTGGGATCCGAACCACTTGTGCCTCCACCGGGTATCGAACCCGGGACCCCTTGATTACAAGGCGACGACGCTACCACTGCGCCATCGGGAGGCAAGCTATTTTAAAGGTTAGTCAATCAACAGTTTTCTGAGGAATGGTCTTATGCAATCTTATCTAAAGTTACACTTAATTAAACTACGTATTAGAGGGCGGGCAGGAAGAGAGTGCATAAACTTTGTTCGTCACTGTTTAGTACATACGAAATTATGTATTATCAAATTCTCTTCCCTCTCCGTCCAACGGATTGCTAATGTTGAACAATTATGGAGCCCACGCTCAAAGGGCCGAATGAACTGTGTTACGTTCCCCGGAATATGCTCAAAGGATCAACTTACGTTTATTCCTCCACGGCGATCATGAGACTTATCAGCCTACTTTGAAGCCCTCAGGTAGTGGGAAATCAGATAAGGATATGTTAATGTTAATGTATTACACTAGAACTCACAATTAAACTTCTTATTACAAACAAAAGTGTATGTAGATCATAATACTTCTTCACTACACCAATTAAAATTTTCACATTTCCACAATCTCTTCCATTATTCCAGAAACATCCATAATATCTCTCACCTCACAACCCACAATCAAATGTTTTTAGGTTAGTCCATAACCATAAAAGACTACCCAATTGAACAAAACAAATTACGTCATAATAGACAATTAACATATTAAACATATCAAACACTTAAAATGATACAATAAGTGGGTGCGTATCATGGCATCCTCCCACAAACAAAAATAAAATTAACAAAATGAAAATGGAGTAAATTTTCTTTTCCAAAACTCTAAGGCCATCCACTCAACTCAACAACTGCTTCTCAGTTTCTTGGAGTGTAGGACGGGGCAGACGTATTCCAAGTGGTAACATCTAATTGTTTAACACTAGTTTCTCCACTATCGAAATCTTCCGTCTGTGTAGCACTTTCTTTCCACCTCCAATTGGAGTTACCTCTATACCGGTTATAGCGATGTGGGCAGAAATTATTATTACCATATGAACTTCTTCGGAATGGCGTACTTCTTTCTTCTCCAGAAGATCGCTGTGATCCCTCGCAGTTCCTTCCTCTGTAGAACCTGCTTCTATTTTCTTCTCCTGAATGATTGTCACTTTGTCGAGCGCTACCACTAAAGTTCTCATTATCAGATCTTCCGTTACCAGCAGGCACCTTCGCTGAATTGGGTTGATTTCTGGAGAACGTCAATTGCCTAACTCTAGCTTGGTTGGTTCTTCTGTCCTCGAATCTCGGGTTTCCTGTCCTCCATCCGTCGAGTTGCTCCGAGGCTTCATATCTTCCCAAGAAGCTGGTAAGTTGATCCTTGTTGCGTGGATCGCGAGTAAGTACCAACTGACGCACTCGCAGCGGAAGTTGACTAATAACCAAGTTCAGCGCTTCGCTTTGGTCAACGCTATCCACAAGATTACAATAAGAGCCATATGTGTCCCAGCAATATTCTTCAAGTGAGAGGCCACAGCTCCTCGAATACCGTTTGTTTCTCAGCGTCTGTATTTCCCTTTGCTTGGCATCAGCAGAGGCATATTGTTTTCTAAAGGCAGCACAAAAGTGTTCAAAAGTTTTCCACTTCTTCTCATTTGCAACAAACCACGCCTTAGCCTTTCCTACCATAAGAGAGGGCAATAACTTCAATCTAAAAATCATAGGGACATTCATTAGATCCAGGTATATTATTAGCTCTTTTAAATACCTCTCAGCAGAGACAGTATTAATCTCTCCAGCAAACTTTGAAAGAGCATTAACATCATACATGCGAAAAGATTTGTAGGAACTATTCTTATAGGCATTGTCACGAGATATCTCATCCTGTCCCCATCTCTCAGACTTTCCATTATTATGTCTCTTCCTGGGCTTTGTAATTTTCCTAGTTTCAGTTTCCTCAGAACTAGAGGAAACTGCAGAGCAAGAACTTGACGAGTAACGATTTCTTTTCCTCATCTTCCCCTTGGAATCACCTCTCGTTGTTGAACCGTTCATTCCCGGTTGAAATACAGCTTCACCATTTTGAGAAGGTTCTAGAACCCGACAGCCTGCCATTAACATCTGTAGTTGATCGACCTGCCTATCTACAGATGCGACTTTCTCCGTAACTTCTTCAAGTTTCTTTTCTTGCCTTCTCTGATTTAGCTCTAAATTATCAAGTAATTCTGAGGAACCCTGTGTTGCTTCTGGCCTTGCAATTATTTCAACACTCTCTATTCGTCCCCTCAATTTCTCAATTTCATTTTCCATTTCCTTTTCTTTAGCTTCTCTAGATGTTTTCTCGTGTGTCAAGTCTAAGTTCCACTTGTCATAATCCTCCTTTTGTTTTTCTTCCAGCTTTAGAATTAATTCAGCTACTTGCTGCCTCTCACACGCAATTTCCTTCCTCAGAGTCTCCTTAATTTCTCTACATTCCTTTCGCCCCTCTTCTATTCTAAATAATAATTCTTCCTTATCTTGACTGAGCAGCTTCATCAATTCTCCTCTTTCTTCATTCCTTTTTCTTTCTTGTTCATTTCTTATCCTTTCCTGTTCCTCTTTATCTTCTCTTCTGATTCTTTCTTGTTTATTTCTTATCCTTTCCTGTTCCTCTTTATCTTCTCTTCTGATTCTTTCTTGTTCATCTTTATCTTCATTTCTTTTTCTATCTTGTTCATTTCTTATCCTTTCCTGTTCCTCTTTATCTTCTTTTCTTATCCTTTCCTGTTCCTCTTTATCTTCTCTTCTGATTCTTTCTTGTTCATTTCTTATCCTTTCCTGTTCCTCTTTATCTTCTCTTCTGATTCTTTCTTGTTCATTTCTTATCCTTTCCTGTTCCTCTTTATCTTCTCTTCTGATTCTTTCTTGTTCATTTCTTATCCTTTCCTGTTCCTCTTTATCTTCTCTTCTGATTCTTTCTTGTTCATTTCTTATCCTTTCCTGTTCCTCTTTATCTTCTTTTCTTCCCATTTCCATTTTCTCCATCAGGGTTTGAAACAACTGTTCCAAACAAGGACTTCCTTTGTTACCCTTCTCTTTACAAATAAGACATTTCAATTCTTCCCCCTTATACTGCGATTTTGGCAAAGGATAACCAGCACAACGTAAGTGGAAGCTTCTTTTGCAATCGTTGCACTCGACCTCTTCATCATCAGCTTTCCCTTTATCGAAACAGCAACTTAAAGTATCCATTTTTAACTTACGACGATCACTTCTTAAATTACGCTTCTGCATACCCTACTCAAACACATTTATCGAGTCCCGCGTTGCGGCGCCAAAAAGTTTAAACCTGTTACGTTCCCCGGAATATGCTCAAAGGATCAACTTACGTTTATTCCTCTACGGCGATCATGAGACTTATCAGCCTACTTTGAAGCCCTCAGGTAGTGGGAAATCAGATAAGGATATGTTAATGTTAATGTATTACACTAGAACTCACAATTAAACTTCTTATTACAAACAAAAGTGTATTTAGATCATAATACTTCTTCACTACACCAATTAAAACTTTCACATTTCCACAATCTCTTCCATTATTCCAGAAACATCCATAATATCTCTCACCTCACAACCCACAATCAAATGTTTTTAAGTTAGTCCATAACCATAAAAGACTACCCAATTGAACAAAACAAATTACGTCATAATAGACAATTAACATATTAAACATATCAAACACTTAAAATGATACAATAAGTGGGTGCGTATCAACTGCGAATACTCTCTCCTACGCAGGAGTGGCTCCTTTGTCCACGCCGCAGTTGGAAGACCCTTCCAGCAAGAAAACATGCTGGGATAACGTCAAACAGCGTGTGTCAACCCTGCGCTGCACATCGAAAGCTTGGGTTCCGTTTGGTGGCAGGTTCGTTGAGTGGATTGGCCTTCTTCCAGTTAATCACACCCGCTCATGAAGATCTCTGGTGAAGAAATCAGCTAATAAGAGCGGTAACGCCAGGGATTGATTGATTAATTGCTTGATTTCCATCCACTTGCTCATACAAGTACAAATTGCACTATTGTGTGGGATAGGTCAATTACATTAATATCTAATTTTGAATAGAAAGGAATTTACACAAACTAACAGTTACTGTTAAAATAGTAAAAGAACAATAAAGAACAATAATTCTTGGGGAAAGTTACAAAGTAATGTAATATTAAAAAAAATAACAACGTTTTAATGATAATGTTAATTAAGGGCAAAAATGCCCTAAGTAATATTCTGTTCCATAAAACAAATGCTTCATTAGCAAGCTCTTTACTTTCATTTTAAGTTAATTGGATTGTAACTGTTAGACACAGACAAACAGAACAAGTCTTTGAACCTTGTAAGCAAAGTTGTTAAACATTCAAGCAATTTATCATATATTTTCATCAAATATTCTCACATTTTTGCTTCGTGATTGGATGACTTGAGAATGTGATTGGAACTACCTGAAAACTAAACTTTTTATTTGCGAGATTAGATATTGTGGTTGCTGTGGAGATTGTCTAATCTGAAAAATAATATCTTAGCTAAAGATATAAACGTGTAGCCTTATGAGAAAAGTTGAACTATATCATCTATTTCGTAGCGGAGTCTACTTTCTGGTTCTTTGCAATGTTAACCAACCAGGTAAGAAATTATAAATGTATCTCTGAAAGAATCATTATTATTATATATGAAGTGACATTTACTTTCTGAACAGCAATAATGTAATAACAGTATTTTTTTCTAACAAGTATGACGGAATTATCAGTTACAGATTCGCGAAGAATCGAATGAGAGGTACAGGGAAACTTGACGACTTTGCTTCTGACGCTGAAATAACTTAATTTTTGTGTCTTGATCGCGAATAATGCCGAAGTCCTCCGAATTGCGAACAAATTCATGTCCTAATTGCGAGCACATGGAACTTAAAAACCTGTTTTGGAAAACAGATGAGGTTAGTGACGTAGAGTGACAGCAGGTTTCACTTCTACTTTGTATATCTCTTTCAGAGATGATTTTATTGTTGATAAAGAATTTCCAGTTTAGAATTGTGCAGTATTTAGTCGTGTAAACAATTGGCCAGTCGACGACAACTTTAAGAGTGTCGAATTTTCTATGTTCTAACTTTGTCCCAAAAGGCACTGACCTGTCTCAAGTTCCTTTAAAACATTTATTAGGAAGACACAGGAACTGCGAGAAGTTGTAGGCGCCAAGACAGAAATATCTGTTTGCAATTAGGACCTGGAATTATTTCTCACTTTCGTGCGCTCGCAATTAGGACGATTTTGGCATTGTTCGCAATTAGGACTTGGTATCATTTCTCAATTTCGTGGGTTCGTAATTAGGACGATTTTGGCATTGTTCGCAATTAGAACATGAAAACATTTCTCACTTTTATGTGTTCGAAATTAGGACGATTTAGACATTGTTCGCAATCAAGACCTGGAATTATTTCTCACTTTCGTGTGTACTCAATTAGGACGATTTAGGTAAAGTTTTCAATTAGGATCTGGAATTTCTTCTCAATTTCGTGTGTTTGCAATTAGTACAATTGAGTCGTTGTTCGCAATCAGCATCTGGAATTATTTCTGACTTTCTTGTGTTCGCAATTTGAACGATTTAGGCAAAGTTTGCCATTGTGATCTGGAATTATTTCTCACTTTCGTGTGTTTGCAACTAGGACGATTTAGGTAAAGTTTTCAATTAGGATCTGGAAGTATTTCTCACTTTCCCGTGTTCGCCAATTAGGACGATTACGCATTGCTCGCAATCAGTTCCTGGAAATATTTCTCACTTTCGTGTGTTCGCAAGTAGGACGTTTAAGGCAAAGTTTGTAATTACGATCTGGAATTATTTCTCACTTTCGTGTGTTCGCAATTAGGACAGTTTAAGCATTGTTCGCAATTAGGACCTCAAATCATTTCTCACTTAATTAGGACGATATAGGCATTGTTTGCAATTAGGACCTGTAATAATTTCCCACTTTTCCGTTTTCCCAATTTGAACGATATATTCATTCTTCGTAATTAGGATCAGGAATTATTTCTCACTTTCGTGCGTTCGCAATTGGGACCTGGAATTATTTCTCACTTTCCCGTTTTCGCAATTAGGACGATTTAGGCATTGTTTGCAATTAGGATCTGGAATTATTTCTCACTTTCCTGTGGTAGCAATTAGGACAATTTAGGCATTGTTCGCATAAAAACCTGAAATCATTTCTCACTTTCCCGTGTTTGCAATTAAGACGATTTAGGCATTGTTCGCAATTAGAACCTGGAATTAATTCTCACTTCCGTGTGTTCGCAATTACGATCATTTAGGCATTGTTCGCTATTATGACCTGAAATTATTTCTGTGTTTCGTGTGTTTACAATTAGGACGATTTAATCAAAGTTTGCAATCAGGATCAGGAATTATTTCTCACTTTCCTATGCTCGCAATTAGGACGATTTAGGCATTGTTCGGAATTAGGACCTGGAATGTTTTCTCACTTACGTGCGTTTCGCAATTAGGATCATTTAGGCATTTTTCGCAATTCGGACCTGGAATTATTTCTCACTTTCACGTGTTCGCAATTATGACGATTTAGGCATTGTTCGCAATTAGAACCTGGAATTACTTCTCACTTCCGTGCGTTCGCAATTAGGATCATTTAGGCATTTTTCGCTACTGGGACCAGGAATTAGGGTAACTTCGGTGAATAACGCCACCAATTGGTCATTTCGTTCTAGAACTCGTACATTTTTATTGTTAGGAACATGAAACTTACATGTATAGGAGAATGAACTTTCCTCTATTGTGTAATAATAAAACATTGATTGCACTGTTATAATGAAAGCAATAAAATACTAAATTCTGTGTTCATGCAAAATGGTGTTATTTCCAGACCTGTCGGGTAATAACGCCATGTTCTTAATTACAAGTAAAACATTCACATTATCTTAATTACAAGTAAAACATTCACATTTTCTTTACTAAACTGTACTAGGAAAGATAATTACTGTAGTAAGTTATTAGAAAAAGCATGTCTTTTTTTGTCTTATCGCGATACCCAGTCCCTCAAAGTTCTGCGAGGAATTTGGAACAAACGTGCAGCACATGCTATCTTCATCCCTTGTTTGATGACCGCCATAGCTTCCCTCAAGTCATTTACTGACCATTTGGCCCGTATATTTCTACATTTCCTCGCCATCTGAAAGAGGAAATTAACCATTTGTACGCCTCGAAAGTAACTGAGAAAGGATAAACCTATTTTCGAAAACAACATTTCCTTAAATTTGAGTTTAAATTGAGTGGCGTTATTCCCCGACACGATGATGGCGTTATTTCCCGAAACAACAGATTGCAGCTTAACCAACTGTTCTAAACTTACGACACCGACCCTGAAAACCGTACACACATCATTCACTTACGTAATAAACGTATTGTGTACGTACAGCATTGTTAACATTTAAAATCTAATCCTACAATAGAAAAACACTCATCTTTGTCGGCGCGATGAAAATGTGGACCCTTTTTCCTCGAAACGCAACACAAACGTCTACACTGTTCAAACTGTTTCTCTTAAATGAAGGCTCGAAAATGGCAACCGTTCTTATCAGCAATGCTACCAGGCACCATTGTTTATCGCAAAACGGTGAGTCACCCCTTAACTTTACATGCGTCCATGCTTTCAGAGTTGAAACTTTGAAATGGCGTTGTTTCCCGCCTGGCGTTATTCACCGAAGTTACCCTATATCTCTCTTTCGTGTGCTTGCAGTTAGAACGATTTAGTCAAAGTTTGCAATTAGGATCTGGAATTGTTTCTCACTTTCGTGAGTTCGCAATTAAGACGATTTAGGCATTGTTCGAAATTATGACCATGAATTGTTTATCACTTTCCCGTGTTCGCAATTACGACGATGTAGGCATTATTCAAAAATAGAACCTGAAATTTTTCTCACTTCCGTGCGTTCGCAATTAGGATCATTTACGCATTGTTCGCTATTAGTACCTCGAAATATTTCTCTCTTTCGTGTGTTTGCAATTAGGACGATTTTGTCAAATTTTGCAATTAGGATCTGGAATTATTTCTCACTTTCTTGTTCTCGCAATTAGAACGAATTAGGCATTGTTCGCAAGTGACCTGGAATTATTTCTCACTTCCATGTGTTCGTAATTAGGACGATTTCGGTATTGATCCCAATTAGGACAGCACCGACTCAACTCCCGTAAAAAGGAATTTACTCAGTGCACTGCACTTGATATAGAAAAGGTAAAGTGCTCCCCTGTGCTTAGCACCATGCCATGAAGGCGTGTAGGGGGTGTGGGGTTAATGCCCCACACTTTCTTGATCCGGTCGTGAGTGGGGGTGATGTTATCAGCATCACGCCTCTGACCGCGTTTACCCCCCCCTCCAGGGTTTCCCCCTGGTACCCATGTAATTCGACGCTGCTGCACTTGGTATAAAATCAGATTTCCGTGCTTTGTTAGGTGTTAAAATTAGAACCAATTATGGTTTAATTCAATTGAAGAATTTCTAATTTTTTAAACTATTCCAGCATTTTATTTGCTTTTACTTCTAGATCTGGTGATTTGGAATAATTTTATTGACTGTACAACTTTCTGAATCAAATTATTATTCCGTGTTGGAAGGAAGTCTATGTTAGTGCAGATGAACCGCTCAGGTAAGCAAAGATTAGACTAATTTTGCCAAAGAAAAGCCTACTGTAGGTTAATGAAAGATTGTTAGATTATTAACATTTAAGTTTCTGGAACAAATTCCTTATAAAACTAAGTATGTCTATATTAATTGAAGAAACGAGTTAGTGAAGAACATTACATAGTACTGCTGCGTAATATCCTTTTATCTCCCAAACCGTGAATTATACTGCACATGCGTGCTGAACGTTCTTTCTTCGTTTTTCGTCTAAGATCAGATTCAATTTTCATCTGCACTTTCTAAGTGACGTAATATTCTAAAGTTAACGTCAGTCACGTGATTGGAGGTAGGTTGTTCCCATACTCCTTAATAAATAACAAACGAAGAACGGTCATGTTCATTTTTGGTCACGTGGTCACTTTCATGTTCACTTTCGTCACCATCACATAACTATGCGTCCTTCCCCTCTTCCCATCCACTTGCTCATACAAGTACAAATTGCACTATGATGTGGGATAGGTTCATTACATTAATGCCCAATTTTGAATACTAAGGAATTTACACATACTAACAATTACTGTTAAAATAGCAAAACTAAATTTTTAAAAAAAATTCTCAGGAAAAGTTACAATGAGTAATATTAAAAATAGAAAAAGTTTTAAAGGTAATGTCCATTAAGGGATAATGTGCCCTGCGTAATATTATGTACCATAAAACAAATGCTTCATTAGCAAGCTCTTTACTTTCATTTTAAATTAATTGGATTGTAAATGTTAGACACAAACTCAACAAGCCTTTAAACCTTTTTAAGGATAGTGGTTAAAAATTCAATCTATTTATCATTTACGTTCATCATATAGAATATTTCAGCTGAAGGCAGTCAAAATAAAGAACATTCAGCTACACAAAAGCACTCATGTGTAGTGCAGTTACCACGATTTTAATATTGGTTTCACACGTGGCTAATGGAGGGTTTATACAAAAATAATTGAATTAAGAACTCTTTGACGAACGTGCCTTGTGCTGCACGTCGCAAAGGATAGAAATGTGTCCAGGATCCTTGTTTGGATTCCTGATGTAGGCAACCTGGAGATACGAGTAGGAAGACTTAGTCGAATAGAGAGAACGCCTGGGGTTTCGGGTTCGAATCCCGGCCTGGACATGCATGTTCTTTGTGAGTGTCATTCCATCGATTTCATCATATCTTAATTCATCCTCACCTTTGCATTTAGCCAAAAGACACAGAAAAGGGAAGCAAAATAAAACTAAACCAATCAAAGGTCGAGAAACCATGCTAGGAGTGCTCGAGAAGAAAATCGGTACGATGGTCAAAATTAGTGTGTAAATAAAGTTCCCCGTGCATATAGCACCGTTCCATCATGTGCCCCACACACTCTAGATCTCGGCCATTTTCTAGGTGATATGATCAGCACCACGCTTCGGCCGCCTTTACACCCCCACGTTTGCCACACAGGTACACATTGATTTGAGGCAGGGTGATCCCCAGAGCCGCTTTATTCCGCCGTTAGATCACCCACCTCGGAAATCAAACCCGGGTCTCCCGCGTGGCAGTCAGAAGCCAACCGAAGCCCTACGGACTAGATGGTCAACATTGAATTTATTTACTGGAAAATTTCTGAATACGGAATCACCCATTTCATGTTTTTCAAGACAGGGAGAGAGGAGAAGATGGAAGAGTTATTCCAGGTTGGAATGTCAGACAATTAGTGAAAGTGGAGAGAAATGTTAGAGAAAGTAGATTTCTTATCAGACAGGATGGTAATTAATGCCGACACCAAGGAATCGTCTTCTTACCAGACCGAAGCTTTATTGGCAACAAAGATAAATTTTCAAACCCTGGCGTGATTTTTACCCCCTCTTCCATAACAACAAAATAGTTTCAACAAAGTTAATCTTGTGCATGTAGTAAATACATTTGTGTTTCTTGTAACGTTGTAACTACACTCACTGACAATATCCAACAAACTTGATGATTTCGTTTGGTTTTGTACGGTGAGAGCTTCCCGCCTGTACACTGGAACTCTAGGCCACTAAAGCTGAAGAGCAGAAGTGGGTCATATTCTTGCTTTGTTAGGTAATTATGCTGCGAGAGAAGGCGCCATCCTTTTCTTGGAACCTGCACCTGTTTCTTCTGTCAAGATGACAATGCCACACTGCACTGTTACCCACGAATGGCGAGAGGTTTCCCACTGCACGAATGCTACCGCCGGAGCCTCCATCTTTTATCCTCTTTTTATGGCGCTACAGCATCACTGGCCGCTCTACAGCCCACGCGTGGAAACGAGAGCTCCTATTTCAGAAATACACACTCGTACGTTCACTGCTTATTATTAAGAAAATACGTAGCAATATTGTGTGTGTTGGTTATTATTGGCTAGAAAGACATGAACAAGGTTAGAAATTAAAAAAATATAATTAAGGTGATGTTCAACGCTAGTAGCCTCTTGTCACATTCACTAACAAAACACGGAGCAGCTTATAGAAATAAAAAAATATAAAAGAATTGAGGTTACATTATTTAAACAACGATCCAAATCGTAAACATACGTGAGAACTATGAAATCATTACTGTTATTATTATTATTATTTGTAGTAGTAGTATCAGCAGCAGTGGCAGTAGTAATAGCAGTAGTGACTTTAGAAGTAATTTAGCAAAAATTTTTAAAATCTGAATTTTAATTCATTCACTATGCCCAGCGTAGATGCTGTTTTTGTTTTCTCCTCTCCAAAAGTAGTGTCCCTGATTTATTGCCACGGAAGAAAAATTCGGGAAACTCCCGGAAAAAGCCCGTTCCAACCGCATACATTCAGAAGCATGCGCTTATGGCCTGGTTCCGGAAAACTTTTAACTTTGTTGAATAATGGTTCCCCTCATTTTTTCCTCTTATTGTTTCATTTCGGGTTTATATTTTGCAGAAAATTTGGGTTTCCATAACAGGCAAGGTTTGCAATTTAATCGTAAATTTTCTATAGCCTTTATATATATACACATGCGTGTTATATACGTATATTATATATAAATGTTGGTGTACAATACATACAACTACAGGGAGGCTCAAAAAGTCACTTAACACCCCTAGTACAAGGCCACTGCAGCGCGCAACATGGAAATGGTGATGACCAATCGTTATCAGGCCAAGCGGGAACCACTTTGACGCCACCCGCGCGGTCGGCTTCCATCTTGATGTCCGCCATTTTGAATTCAACTTTAGATTTTAAATGGAAGGGGGTGATATGATATATCAAATCAGGCTAGAATTTCACGAGAAATGCAATGGTGAAGGTTTTTTTTGACGTATCTTTAACCAGTAAAAAGTTATGACTGAATTCTTGTACCAGTTTGCTCCTTTTCGAGGTGTTAGAAAAATGCCTTAAAATTTCTTTAGCGCATCGGTAATACATCGAGATCTAAGTGATGTCTAGGGAGAGAAGTTCACATGCCATTGCACACGATTTTTAACGGATACATCCACGAAGAGCTGCGCATTATGAATGGTTTTCGCGAACAATTTACAGTGTGACGCTTTCATTCAATTAAAAGTCCTTCACAGTGACAAGGCTAATGTTTATGTTCATAAGGAAGTTCATAAACAGAATATTCGATGTTTTTTATCTGATAACTAACAGAAACTGCTGGACAGAAACTGCTTCACAACGTTCCCATAGTGTTCTGGTGTTCCTCCCTATTGAAAAAAAAACTCTGTAAAAAGTACCTTCTTCCATAAGCAAGGATGAAAAACCTGTTTATTTAACAAATCCAAGTAGCCCTAAGCATTTAAGGTTCCGTTGATGGAAAATTGACTAACCAATCGTGTTCCACACAGCACGCCACACCATTAACTTACCAGCACTAACCATTCAGCTTTGATCTGTCGAAAATGAGTTATCAGATAAAAAGCATCGAATATTCTGTTTATGAACTTCCTTATGAACATAAACATTAGCCTTGTCACTGTGAAGGACTTTTAATTCAATGGAAGCGTCACACTGCAATTGTTCGCGACAACCATTCATAATGCACAGCTCTTCCTGTATGTATCCGACTAAAATCGTGTGCAATGGCATGCGAACTTCTCTCCCTAGACATCACTTTGATCTCGATGCATTACCGATGCGCTAAACAAATTCTAAGGCATTTTTCTAACACCTCGAAAAGGAGGAAATTGGTACAAGAATTCAGTCATAACTTTTTACTGGTTAAAGATACGTCGAAAAAACCTTCACCATTGCTTTCTCGTAAAATTCTAGCCTGACTTGATATTTCATATCACCCCCTTCCCATTTAAAATTCTAAAGTTTAATTCAAGATGGCGGACATCAAGATTCCATGTTGCGCGCTGCAGTGGCCTTGTACCGAGGGTGTTAAGTGACTTTTTGAGCCACCCTGTATATTACATATTACATGATTAATAACATTTTATGTGACCATGTTACGAGACCAAGAAGATACCTGCAGTTGATTTACCCAATATATGGGGGCTTCAAATTTCATTTATTGGCATGATTTGATTATTAATATTATAATTTACCCTACCACCAAACCAAAAAATAATGAATGAAAATAATTAAGGTTAAGACCGTCTCCAAATTGATAAAGGTAAGCAAAAGAAGTGGTGTTCTTATAGAAACAATCAAAGAACGAATGTGACTACCGTAGATTGCAACGGTAAATCATCTTTTTTGTCGTTTGTTTCCACGGAAACTTCAACAGATGCATGTTGAAGCAATGACACCTTTGTACTGTATAGAGCAAGCCTTCACCGGATAATCACTTTTCTTCCACTGTCGCCATCCTTCCTAATCAATTTTTGTCAGCGATGAGCAAGAACGTGCATGTCATGCTAGTCAGATGTTATGTCAGAGACAGTTCTTCTCACAGCTGCGTTGTAGGTGAAAAATTGCCCTCATAGTGCATCCTTCAAGGACATCACATCCGGACTATACGGTGGGTGTGGTAAAAATCAACCCAAATTCAAGGTTCAATCTCTACTTCCATACCACCAACGTTCACCTACGACGTCGTGAGAGCGATAATGAAGATGAGTGATGATTATTAAATGAAATTCATGAATGACGCTCAGAGTCTCATGACACATTCGGGACTCGAACCTCGGGACTTCGGTGGTGACTGAAAGTCGACAAATGAATTCGATCGACGCATAGAATTAAAACGAAGTCACAAACTGAAAATAAATATTCTAAGCTCTAATTTTACACTAAGCATAGTATATAATTTACGTTAATAGTAACATTATTTTCTTAATAGTTGTGCTTTTTATATTACATTGCTTTTGTCATATTATCTAACATATTATAACTAGACCTCGGATTTTGGGTTTTTAACCTATTTTTCCTTTACAGGTATGTAAGAAATAATAAGTTATGTCAGGGTTTCATTAAAAAACGCAACAACTGACGAAGTTTTATAGTACCACAAAAAACCTATTTTGCTTGTTAGAACCTATTTTAGGTTTATGCGCCTAAATCAAGCCTTTTTTAGGTTTTTATATATTTTTTAAGGTTTTACAGGATTTTTAAGTCACACAGAGTCATTTGCTTTGTTTGGTTACGAAAACAATTCAATGACGAACGTGTTTGAAACGTTCCCTCTGTCGATTACCCTTCCTCCAAGTCCATGGTGATTTTTCAAAGCTCTAAACAAAGCAAAATGTCAGGTGCA
This sequence comes from Lepisma saccharinum, assembly GCF_977018435.1. Lineage (NCBI taxonomy): Eukaryota > Metazoa > Arthropoda > Insecta > Zygentoma > Lepismatidae > Lepisma > Lepisma saccharinum. The sequence goes on along the minus strand of NC_139243.1, from coordinate 59,199,861 downwards.
ACTGTTACGTGCACAGTCCAAAATGCAAACTTCTGATCTGTGCTGTCCTGCTCACTTTCGCGCCACTTCGGTGCTTTGTGGCATTCACTCCTTGCAAACTAACATTTCAGCATTGAAGTTTCCACCACTGACTATGGTTTTGTTGAAAGATTATTTTCATCATATAAGATGATCCTCACAGACAAAATTGCAGAGTTTCATTGTGGATAACATGAAAAAATATTGTTGCCTAACTATACGGCGAGGAGTGGATTCTAATAGCAAATATCCAATGGCAAGTTCTGCCATCGCCGTAGGGTTAGGTAACACACACAACATCATACAAGATAGTGCGTATCCCATTTTCATTGTCGGTGACTATACCTGATCAGCATTTTTCAGAATTTTTTAATTATTCAAAAGTTTCTTGAACCTACTTCAGGATTTTTAGGACCTATTTTGGGGTTTTTAGGGTTTTTAGGACCTATTTTAGGATTTTTCGAGCCTATTTTAGGAACCTAAAAGCACACTTTTTAGAACATAAAAATCCGAGGTCTAATTATAACATACATAATATATCTTATATAAAGAGCAATTAAAGGTACTTTACTATTGATAAATAATAATTTAAAATATTTAAGGGACATATATACATAAAAATATTGAAATACGTTGTGAATTTTCTGATAAACTTTCGTAGCACTCTGCAATAATACAATGTAATGTGTCATTGAATTATTACGCGTGTACTATTATTTATTATTTTGTCAATATTCGTTTTCAACCTTGTTATTTTCAGAATTTGGAAATGTGCAGTTCTTAGTGGCTTTGAAACGATATGGTGCAGAGTCTAATGAAGATGATTGACGATCAACATGAAGTTACGGAAGAGTTCCGTCAGTTGCGTTGTCAGATTCAGACCTACGCTACGTCATGAAACACACTTGAGGAATTTGTCTTCGTAAGGTAAAGGCATTTTCATATTTTACACTACAAATATAACATTCGCAATCGGCATCTATACATAGTTTTAACAACAAACTAAAACTATTGGCCTCCCCGATGGCGCAGTGGTAGTGTCGTCGCCTTGTAATCAAGGGGTCCTGGGTTCGATACCCGGTAGAGGCACATAGTGCTCCGGATCTCGCTTTAAACCGTAGATCCAGTCCCAATTAACCTTACTGTGCATAAAGTGGACTCAAAACACCAATTCAATCAATCAATTAAATCAAACGAAACCTATTTACTTGCTAGTGTGCAAATATCACACAAAGCAGATCAATTAACCTTGCGTTCCGTGAGTTTTGAACTTACAACCATTTTTCTGGTTGGAGAAAGAAATGTAAATCATATTACACTAAATATATAGAGCTATGAAGCATAGAAGATCCAAAATTTTGGAGTAGGTTATACATCGTGAGGGCACACAGAACTAGTAGCTGACGAAGGTCCTCAAAGCCAGAATACAGCGGTCGAAGCGCTGATCTGTCGATGACTGGACCTTCGAAGGGCTGCAGTAACGCTGTATTCTTTATAGATTATATAAGTACTCTAATTTCGAATATGCAAATGTTTGTGATTCTACATAAGACATCTCTTTCATTTCAGAGCTAAGGAACGAAAGAAGAAATGGAAGAAGTGTATCATCTGCATAGGGAAACCTTGAGGTTGAGTTCACATACAGTTTATGACATCTAAACTGAAAAATATAAACTCTTTAGGTCGCAGATAATCGTTAATTATAATTCGAGATGGAAAAGCAACCTACCGTAGGGGAGATGTTGCTGAAAGATAGACAGAAAGGTTTCCTGAAGACTTCTGCACTCTGTAGGGCACAAAAGGGTGGAGAGTATCAAATGAAGCTAGGAGAATTGTTTGTGATTTTGGCCCTGAAGAAAGAAAAGATCCGTTACAATCTATCGATGGAAGACACATCTGCGGGGAAATTCGATGATCTTCTCTTAAAAGTTCTTCACCAGGGACAATACATCTGCTGGTTTCTTCAAGCCAAGCACAGAAAAAAGGGTGCAAAGATTACTTTCAATGATCTTCTGTTCGAGCAGAAGGGAGACTTCTCGTTGAGGAAGTACTTCCAGTCATTCCTGGACACTTGGGAGAGGAAAGGATCTACAGAAGCATCTGTGTCCAGGTATGTCATATACACACCAGCACTTCTTGACTTCGACAGCAATCAGACCGATGAGACATTTTCTGATATAACTTCCGGAAATAATTCTCTCAGATTCAGAAAAGTAATAGAAGAGCACGATCTGCTGGAAGGAAGCAGGTACTTCATGTTTGAGTTACTTGCAGATGACGTTATAAAGCGTCACTTAACGAAGACACCTGGTGCCACTGAGGAGAACATAGAGGACTTCTTGCAACATTTCCGGTTTGCTGTGGGACAACCAACAGTTGAAGAGCTCAGCGATATCCTGTTGAACAAAGTTAAGGAGGCAAATACACATATTGATCCCAAGATTTTAAGAGATAATATCTACCTGAACCTACATAATTGGTTCATGGGACACACACAAGAATCCAAATATTTCACAGAAATGGGAGTTGCTAAAATTATATTACAGCAATTCTCAGAAACTTGCAAAACTCGTATTCTGTTAGATGTTACATTTCTACCATCTGACCTGGTAAGCAAAATATGGCAAACTAATAAAAATGTTGTTCACATTAGCACTTGCAACCCTAAACTTTGTTGCAACAAATTAATTAGTCATCCAGACGTTTGTAAAGAAACACTTTTTTTGAATTTCGAAGATTTGACAAAAGTGAGAAGCATTGTCTTGCCTTGCCTTCCTCTAAACGAAGAGCTATCAATATTAGTCGTTTACGACATGGAGACGAGTTTAGAATTGTGGGAAGAGATTTTGCGTTCTCTTGTGGAGCGGTTTTCGAACTCCAGAGTTCTGATGGAAGAATCAAATGAAGACCGACAGTCCTCCGTAGAGAGACAACTGACAAATGTATCGAAATTACTTCTTGTATCGGGAGTGAGCATGGTTAGAATGACTGAATTACACAATAACATACTTTGTGTGGAGGACAACACATATACCTTCGAGGGTCTCTCTGGTGAAAGTCAGGATTTAATCATGAAGAAGGTAGTAACATTCCAAGGAGTTTCTGTAGCCTTCAATACACTATGTAGCCAGGATTGCATGCCTCCCTTTGATTCACATGATATTGAAGCCCTAGTGTCAGAATCTGACATCATCCTAGATGAAAGTGGTACTATTGAGGAAAATATGCTGGAGATATTCATCCCGAGGGAGTTCTACGTCAATAGTATTTTAGAAGTGAACAGTTTGCATAAGCTACCGGATGAGCTATTTATTTTAATAACTTCGAACGAGAGAAATAAATTGGTCTTGTTACTTACATTCATTAGTCTAAATTTATCAAAAACTGAATTGACAGAGCAAAACTCAAATATATATTTAGTGAGTGCGGAAGAAGCTGATGAAAAGTTTGCCACACTGTGTCAAAAAAATCCTGATAAGGCCATTCATGAATTGAAGTTGAATAAATTCTGGCGTCATTCCACATTTAAATATATTACATTTCAATGGCTCCAGACTCATGGTACAACGGATGGTCTGTTCAAATACTTAAATGAGAGTGAAACTGCAGATGTCGCCATCATTGAACAGAAGCCAATCGCTGTAGTTGCCGCTGAGCCAGGAATGGGGAAGACCACTTTGCTCTCCCACATAGCAGAGGAAGAAAAGGAGAATCACAGCGACCGATGGGTTGTCAACGTGCGCCTCAAAGATGTTGCCTGCAAACTCCTGAACTTGAATCCAACTGACAGAATTTCCACCATCGCCAAGTGCTTGAGTGAGGTTTTATTAGAAGGAGATAGTTCAATCTCCTTGCACTTGTTCCAACACAGCCTTGAAGTGACAGGGAAATTTATTCTCCTCTTGGACGGATACGACGAAATTGGGCCAGAAAAAGAACGGGAGAAGGTACGTATCGTCTTACAGAAATTGAAGGAGAACTCTCTTGGCCAGGTAATTATTACGACAAGGCTCCACTTCAAGGAGGAATTGGAGTTAGCAGTATCTGCCATTGCTTACCGCTTGAAACCATTGAAAGCAACGGATCAGGAAACGATTCTGGCAGAAACATGGATTAAGAACCTGGGTATTTCTTCCACTGAGGACAAAGAAGAACGTGTTTACGTCTATGTTAGAGAGCTTGTGAAGGGATTTTTCCAAGAAGTGGACAAAGAGATAGAGAGCTTGATAGGGATTCCCTTGTTGGTAACGTTACTTGGTGAAGTGTATGAAAGGAAATGTAGATTATTTTGCAATAAGGAAGACCCTCAAGTTCAGTCTGTTATCATTGGAATTGACAATGTCTTAATGCTCTATAGAAGATTCGAAAACAAGAAATATGAAGACTTCTATGCAAAAGAACTAACGGAAGGTGCTTCAGTTAACGAGATCGTAAGGACAATGATCGCTGATGATCACAGGCATATATGTGTTGAAGTAGCTCTTCAAGATCTATTCCCATACACTGCATTTTGATGCAAATGCTGTCTGAGGAGGGAACCAAGGAAACAGCAAATACTAAAGGAAGATCAAATTCTGAGGATTGGGATTTTGCAAGAGGTTGGAGGAAGAGGACTATCCTTTATTCACAGAACGTTTGCAGAATACTTCTTCGCAATATACCATCTCCTACCAATGAGAAACTATTGCAAGAAATTCGTCAAGGCCTTGAAGAGTGGATTTTACGAAAGTAGATTTTCTATGATCAGGCTGTTTCTGGACTACGACTTATCTACAAACAGAATTCATAAGGCTGCTCTCATAAATGATGTAGAAGTGATTAAGGAAGAGTTGGAAAAGGGAATATCAGTTAACCTACGCGATGCACTGGGAAGAACGCCCTGCCACCTAGCGGCATCTTATGGACACTTGGAGGCAGCAGAATTGTTCCTGACAAGGGGATGTAATACATGCATAAAGGACGGTCTTCACAAATACACACCAGCGGAAGTGGCTGCTAATGTGGGTAAGTGGGAGATAGGTTCTCTGTTTCTATCTAAAGGAATGAATATTAAATTATATAAAGAGGAGAAATGCACTTTATTTAGATATATTTGTCAGAATGGGAAAGTTGGGCCCCTGGAACAAATGCTCAGTAACATTAGTTCAAATCTGGAGGGTGTTTTTCAGTTCCAGCAGATATTTTATTCCAAAGATGAAAGAGGGCGCGCTGGGTTGTACATCGCTTCAGAAATTGTCAATGTTGAAGTAGTTAGGATTCTTCTTGACAAATGTACGGACTATTCTGTTCAAAGTATAGAAGATAAACTTAACTTACCCTTTTTTCGCTTTTCTTCTTGTGACGTGGAAAGACAGAAGGCGTGTGTGAAGTTATTAGTTGAGGAAGCGATAATACGTAATTACCCTCGTACCGTAATAGAAAATCTGTTTGCTAACAGTTTTCGTTACAGATATTGGTCATCTTCAACTATTTTACAGTGTATGTTGGAATATGAATTTCCCCTAAAGGATGTGCTGTGGTTCACTATATTGCGTGGTGAGGACTCTGATTTGGAGAAAGTATTCATGAAAGTGGGTGAAGTACATGACGATATGGTTTCCTTCATTTTACAACCTCTTGAATCACGTGAGACCGTGTTACATTTTGCTGTTGTTTATAGTGAAGAGGATTCTGTTATTTTTCTAATAAAGACATTAGAAACAGAAGGGGTAAATATACTTCATTATATTTTACCTCCAGTTGTGCAAAAGCTATCGATATTGCATCATGCTGTTAGGAGGAAGCACATTAAACTTTGTGATTTATACATTCAAAAAGTTAGAGAAAGTGGAGGAAACGTTGGAGAATTTTTATCCCAGAAAGACCATCTTCGAAGCTCCTCTTCATTGGGCTGCTCATCACGAACATCAGGCTATGGTGGAATTTCTTATTTTGAAAATGAAAGATGAACAAACACCTATTTTTGAAGGAACAAATAAACTTCCGCTAGTGAGTTACCATGAATCAGGTAATGAGATTCAGTTCTTTGAAACTTTACTTCAGAAAATTATGAAACATGGAAGCAACCTATTAGCTTACATTTTGCAAACCGACTCCGCACAAATGAATATTTTGGACTTCTTAGGTGAAGATAATGATGAGCATAAAATTAATGGAGTTTGTTGCACGGAATGGATAAGGGAGCAGATGAATGGCGAAATATCTAACCTATTTCAGGCAATTTCAACGACATTTAGTGTTGAGAATTTCACTAACTTCATATTCCTTAAAAGTATTGAAAAGAGGAAAACAGTTACCTACTTGGTTGCTTCCATGAATAAATTTGGAGTCTACGCTCTATCACAAGCTGTCAATGAAAACCATTTCGAAATATTTAAACTCCTCACAGAGGAAACTGAGAAAGAAGGAGGAGAACTTAACCTCTTGATAGATAGAAACGACTATTATTATATCTCAGGATATCGTACACTGATTGAATTGTCGGCATGCAGAGGACACATACAGATACTTGAGTTCATTCTTCAGAAAATTAAACGTTTAGGAGGGAATATAGCTGATTGGAACGCATATTACAGAAAATGTAATATATATATTCTCCAAACCTTTTCAGAATGCTTGATGAATAAGGAAACATCATCATCGCAGTTGGAGGAATATGTCATAATGTTACTCAAAGAAGATCCTAAACTTAAGTATTTTCTGCATGGCCTGGCAGAGTTCTGCGATATAACTGTTCTGAGGACCTACTTTGAAATAATACGCCTAAATGGCGCAAGCCTTGAGTATTACATTACACGAAGAAACAAGGAGGATAAGACTTGTGTACACTGTGCAGCTGAGAGAGGGAGGAAGGACGTCGTTGCGTATCTTCTTGAAGAAGTTGAAGATGAATGTGGAGACTGCAGTCACTGCTTCTATCCGAACAAGAAAGGGAAAACACTCTTGCATTCAGCTGCTGTTAGTGGAAATGCGTGTTTAGTAGGGTTTCATCTGGACAAAATCAGGAAGTATAAGTTTAACACCTTAGCATACATTCTCCTTGAAGCAACTGATGGACAGAGTACTATTCACTGCGCTTCCTCTAATGGCCATGCAGACGTTGTAAAGCTCTTACTCACCGTCATAGAAATGAAAAGTTCTGTTCTTCTAACAAATATTCTCTCCAAACAACAATATAAGAACACTCTGTTGCGTGATGCTGTGTCTCATGATGACGGCGAGCTTCTGGATTTTGTAGTGAAGAAATGTACAAAAAATGTACGAAAGAGAAATGTACCTAATAGTGTTATTCGCAGAAAGAAGTTCCCGAAATATACTGCCAACTTAACAGAAATAAAGAAAATGAAATCTAAAAATAGACGGAAAAAGTCGCTTACTATTTGTGGATTTGACTTAAAGAACCAACAGATGTCTCCACTTTACTATGCCATTAGGCACGATAATGTGCAGGTAGTACAATATTTGTTTGAGAACGTTGGAAGGAGAAAGGACAAGAGTACGTTTCTTAACAATCTCGTAAGTTGCTTCCATGTCACCAATACTAGATCACCTATCCACTATGCACACATTCATGAAGCATGGAAATGTCTCTCGTACTTCATCCAACTAGTCACGAAGAGGGTGAAATATTTCAAGTACTACCTCTACAGGAGAGACAGAAATGGTAAGACACTCTTGCATTATTCCATCTCAAGTGGCAATGTTAGTGTGTCCACATCGTTGATGCAGACGATGTGTGAAGAATAGGGAGAAGACATTTTCCACTGGAATTTGTGGTCATCCACGACCTTGGACGAGTTCATGCAAAGTCTTTTGAAGAAAAGAAATATTGAATTGTTTCTCTTTCTATTACAGAAAGGGAAGGGCAGTATTCTGTCTTTATTTTCTGAACAAATTGGCCTAGATAAGTCAGTAATTTACTACTTGGCCAAGCACGTGGGAGAGAAATTTTGGAATTGCTTTTGAAGGATATAGAGAAGGAAGGTGGAAACATATTCCAATATCTATCGACACGTGATACAGAAGGGAAAAGACTATTAGAGGAAGCTGTCTTTTATGAAAACTACGAAGCAGCAGAGTACCTGATAGATGTGATAAAAGATAGAGAAAGAAATATCAATGAATTTTTTTGTAAGGAAGATTTCTAAGAACAATAACGCACAAGGCAAGGGAAGAATGTGGAAACAGTGATAAGGAATTTGTTAGTGTCTACGAATATCTGAATGTTTACCTTCAAAAATCTCATGCCAACGCATTGATAAATGATGTGACTGAAGTCGCCAACCTACACTTACAGGTTTCTGAAAGTTTAAAACAAAACTTCCTGAACTACTTACCTCCCAATGTAAGTGTAAGAAAACAAATTCGTCTTGCAATTGAGACAGGGAATATTGAGATGTTGGATTTCATCCTCAGCACAGTAGAAGGTGTGAGCATTGCAGAGTGTTTATACAATGACAGTCATATGTATGGAACAAACGCGTTTCACATCGCTGCACATTATGGTGACAAGAGTGTGATGGAGTTTCTTTTAAGGAAAGTGAAAGAGGAAAGCGGGAGAAGTTGCAGCGTTATAAGAATTTTGAGAGGTAGAGATAATAAAGGAATGACTCCATTCTATTTTGCTGTAAGATTTGGGCACATAGAACTTGTTAAATTTCTACTTGAGACTATAAAGGGGGAAACACTTTCCAATGAACATTGCCCGTAGAATCATTTCGATTGAGCAGTAAAAGCTAAAGGAAACAAGTTATTCCTACATGTCCCATTGCATACAATAACGACAGTTCTGTGCATACGTGGAGAATGTTTGACTACAGGACATGAGAGAATTGACAGTGTTATCCCTCTTCCAAAATACTAATGTAACTCTTCAAGTGAAGCTTTTATCCACCCATAACAATATATTAGTCACACGCATTCGTAAATCAAATATTGCCAGGAGATTTTAAAATGTAAACTTATTTGTAGAGAAATTATTTTGTCGTGCTTTCGAATATGATCATCAATGGTAAACAACATATAAGCTATTTGAAATTGCAACTCAGCTCATTATTAAAAGCACCAATCAAAATCTAAATATTTAGTTTTTGTTTTAGAACAAGATTTTTAGATGGGAGATACCTGGGCAGAATTGTTTTGAAATGTAAACATTAGGGTTGCCAATATAATTGAATGATGTGTCTTCAAATCTACATTTACTTCAAAACCAATATGGCGGCCTAATCAAATCTGTTATCTTTCGTGATGCATAAATTTACATTATTGCTCAAATCTGCTAAACCTTGAATTGATCTCATGTTAATTCTAAGCCACATACGCCAATCTGTTGCAGTTGCTAAAAGAAAAGTCATGCTGGTGATGCTGCAGCGATTATGTAATGTATTCTTCACTCAACTAAAGTTCCTCCTTTTATCGATGTACCTCATTTTCATATCTTCACGGATGATGACGAGTGTTGCTCACTGCATTTTCCAAACTACAGACGGGCCGCGGGGAATGCAATAAACTCGGGACCTATAACCAAATTTTTTTCAGAATTTTGTAGAAACCAGAGTGACTGTTCCATAGCCTGAAGTATAGGTGCCCTATATAATGTAGGAGCTGGGAAGGTTCTGTTGGAAGATTGAGAACCAGAAGTTTTGATTGTTCCGACTTTCTCTACTTACTATGATTAGTGATTCTAAAAAAATTGGTCAAATGGTCGGGCTGATGGTAATTTTGCAGAAATTGCCGCAAGCTTGGATTTTCGAATTTTTTTAGAAACCTTATTGTGGCAATATAATATGTCATTTTAAATGTTTTTTTCGCACCGATAGTACAATAATGGCATGTACCATAAAAAGCATTAGGAGTTAAAAAGTATGAATTTCGTAGAAATTGATGGCAAAGTTTAAAATTCTGTGAAAGTCTTCAGGTTTCTACATATGCTCAAGAATACGTTATTAATTCAATTTTCTTTTTCTTTTGCGGAATATTTTTGTGTCTTGCTATGATTTAAATATGCAGGCAGTTGAATTAAACGAATCAAACTCAAAATCGTTCCCCTCAAAAAATGTGGCCGCCGTGTTCGTTTTTAGAGTTTTCCAAAATGACGCCCTGGAGGATGGAGATAATGCTTTTCAGTTCACTTTCCCACCCAGATGGATAGGAACTTGACCCTCTGAGAGCACCCTGTGGTTTTCCGCCATAGCCGACACTTGATTGGTCCTCCACGGGTACGTGTTGGGCCCCCTGGAGCCCCATGTAATTGGGGCCCTCGGACTTGCCATAGGGTGCGGCTTCGGACACCTTAGGAAAGCGGCGCCGTATTGGTCCCCTAATATAGAGGGTGGCAGAAAAGTTCAAAAACCTCAAAAACCCCTCGAAAATCCAAATTGGCCGCCATTTTGAAAAATCGAAATAACCGGTCGAAAGAGGACCGGTAACACTGCTAGGTACCTCATTCCACTAACCTTCCCTGCCAACGATGCCGGGTCCCAGGCGAAACTTTGACCCCCCATCCCCCCTGAGGTCACCGTATGCTTTTTCTTAGCTCAGTGGGCTTGAAAACATATAAAATGACATTCTACTCTCCCATGATACTAACAAAAATTGAAAAAAAAAAATATCGAAAATCCAGGATGGCGGAAATTTCGGGAAAATGACCACGAGTCAGATCATGTGATCAATTTTTTTTAAGTAACTACACATAGTAGAGTTGAAATATACAAACAAAATTTCTGGCTCTCAAAATTCCAACAGAACTTTCCTAGCTCCTAGACTAATATAATAACACTATATAAATTGTTACAAGAAATAAAAAAATATTTTATTGTTTCATATTCTCCCCTAAGGGCAATAAGCAGAACATGCTGAATTATGAGAAGCTAATAAAAGTTTTTTTGCGATGTACACTCACCGGCAATGAAAATGAGACACCTCCATCCTGAAATACTGGCTTCCGTGCAATGCTCAATTCTTGCGTGAAAATCCAACTTCAATAGCAACTTTATAACAGGAGGTTCTGCCATCACCGTAACATTAGATAAGACACATGACCAGTGGATTCCAAAACTGGGATTCGCAGGGTGCCAAAACTTGGGGGGCGGCAAGGACAATTTACTTTCCCTTAGTAGGCTATATCAGGTTTAACATAGTGCAGGGTTAAAGGTGGCAAATAGTGGGGGAAAGTGCCCCACGCCTCCCCTAATCGCCGCCACTGCACATAACGCACTCCAGGGAAGCTAATATTTCAGAATCTTCGTGTCGCTTGTTTATTTTCGGTGATTGTAAGTGTTTCTCTCCTGCAACGTTAATCATATTTATTTACCAAACTCTGTTGATTTATTATCCAAATGTCATTTCACCTATCAAAGTGGAAATTTTTAATCATATGTGATAATATTCTGTCATTTCTTCTTCGTTTTCTTTTCATTGAATTTCCACGCTGTAGTTTTCACATTCAATAATATTTCCATTTCATGATTTCATCCTATAATTAAACGAATAGTGGAAATTCACTATTTTTGATTCAAACATTTTAACGCTATTTATATATAGCACTTCGTTTAGAATATGATTTCAGTAATTATTGATGCTTTTAAGAATGTCACATCAATCAATCAAGTCGGAAAAATCACAATAGTTACTTCATTGGAAGTACTGGAATCTTAATAAAGGGTAGGGTGGAATAAAATTAAAATTTTCGAAATATGACTTGTAATAGCAACATTCTGTTTCCCTTTTTGCTTACAAAAGAAGAGTATAAAATTTCACGTCGATACCTCGACTCTAAGGCTCGCTCCAACGGCTTTGGAGCGTTGTGGGTATGCAACCCCGCTGTAAATAATACTTTTAAGCGATTTATCAAACTGCGAGCATTGATGTGTACCGTTTTCGCTCCACATCAATGCTCGTAGTTGGAGAAATTGGCTTGCAAACCGCTAACAAATGGAATGTATAGCGTGGTTGCATACCCATAACTTTCAAAGAAGTTCAGACGAACCTTAAAATCTAGATGTGGACGTGAAATTTTAAACTTTTTTTTTCTGAAGATAAACATAAACGTAATTGTGTTATTACAAGTCAAACTTCGATTTTTTTCATTTCTCACTCCACCATAATAAACAGTACACACACAATTATTTCTATTAGGGTCGGCTCTGACTACAGGAACCTAGAAATGATTTTTCAGCGATTGGCGTCGAAACAATATTCCGTAGACCAACGTCTTCCGTTGGAAGGGCGGTAAAAGATCATTGTTTTTACAAAAATAATTTACTTATAAGCACCAACAGAAGAAGGAAAAGTAATCCATCCCATGTTTGTAGTTCAGAAGCAAGTTCTTGTATCAACCATGGTTTAGGAAATAAAATCCATATTTGATGGTGCCCGCCATCTTGTTGTGCATCGTATGTGACACTCAAGACATACAATTTCATTCTATTGGCGACCTGTGTTAAAACCCGTCACTCTTTCTCTATTAGTTAAAGAGGGTTTTATACTAGTAAATTCCGTGCTAGAGGATCATATGATATAAACAGCTACACTATTGTCACTCTAACGTCAAATATCCAGCAAATGTTAATATTTAATATTGTTTCTATAAAAAAAACTAGAACGTGCTTCATGATTGGAGTTCATGTCCCTATGTTTCTTATTTCTACACGAAATTGAATTATTTTTAAAACTGTTATGTATTAATGGAATCTGTGTCTGTAATGAAGATAATATCCATGCTTTTGATGTTAGGAGAATATTCACATTCAGAAACATATCAAATGATCATTTGAGTGGCGTAGGAATGTTTTCATTTGAGGGAGTAAAAATGTTTTGTATGATTAAAATTTTCTTCTACCAACCTTAATTATTTACACTTGTCAGACAAATGGTCAGGGTTGTAATATGTGATGACGCAGAGGTAAACTATGCCCTCTTCCTAAAGGTTTGAGAGTGTCTTATGTACAGCTGTATAGCTAGTTCCTACACCACTGTATGTACATATATGTATTACAGCCTCCCCGATGGTGTAGTGGTACCGCTGTAATCAAGGGGTCCCGGGTTCGATTACCGGTGGAGGTACACATTAGTTCGGATCCCACTTTAAACTGTAGGTCCAGTTTCAATTAGTCTTGCTGTGCATAAAACACCAAATCACTCAATCACTATGTATTACATTAGTATGTATTAATGTGTATTCTTGTTATTAAGCGTTACTCTCCTATTCCTCTTAATAGCGACGATGAGGATGAGGTGGAATAGATAAAATTAATGTTGGAACAATTACAAAGCCCTTTCATGCCCTGACAGGAATCTACTAGGTAACTTCCGTGGCGTTATGAAAGTCGAACACTCAACTCAGTTGACTACTTAGCCAGCGTATGTATAGCTATGTCCAGCCAGAGGTCCCAGGTTCGAACCCGAAGATGGTGGCACCATCATCCATTTTGTAGGCACGTTATTCCTTCTCGCCGTCGCGAATGACAAAAAGGTAGAAAAGCGACGTAAAATAATACAACTTGAAAGAAGCTATGTATTTATGATTTTATGGTTTTGCTAATCACGACCAATACAAGATTTCAAACATTTTGCAAATTTCCAATGGACCGGAGCTGCTTCCTTCTTATGATTTGCATACATTATGTATTGATAATAAGCAATTAACTTTGAAATTTGTCACAAACAGTTATGTAAATTCATGTAATGGGTAAATTGGGTACATTGCAACTGTACATTATTCGCGTTTATAATGTTCATGTAAATGTTGTATTTTGTAATTATGTAATTAAGAAATGTAAATATTATACAGGGTGAACATAAAGTCCCAGCACATTTTGCATAAATAATGTATTCATGAATGTGATATTACAACAACATTAGTATACAGCATATCAGTGCTGTTCAACGTGATGTCCATCAATTTCAAAACACGTTTCCCAAAGGGTCAGTGTTGCTCGAAACACTGTGTCCAACATCGCCCCGGTGATGAGTTCGCATGCGTGCCTTACGCGTTGTTTGAGGACTGCAACATTTGCAACCTTACTCTTGTAGACCTGTTCCTTGATAAAACCCCATGAAAAAAAATCCAATGGTGTAAGGTCGGGGGACCGCGATGGCCAAACACGTGTGGATCCTCTTCCTATCCATCTGTCTGGAAACATGTTGAGGTATTCCCGCACAGTCGAGGCGAAGTGCGGTGGGTGGTGCATTGTCTTGTTGGAAGATCACGGAATCAAGAATCCCATCATCCTGTAGCTGTGGCTGGAGGAACAGTTGCAACATTTCGAGATAGGTGTCTGCTGTGATGGTGTTTTCTGCAAACATGAATGACCCATAGAGTTTTTGTTTCGTGAAACCAAGCCATACGTTCACCTTGGGTGTATTCCGTTCCCATTCGATAGTAGCATTCGGGTGTTCAGAAGCCCAGATACGACAGTTATGACGATTCACAGTTCCACAGGTGTGGAATGTCGCCTCATCACTGAAGAGGATGTTCTCCATTAATCCATCCTGTGCTGCAGCCGCGCAGAGTTCGTAGCACACGTCTTTCCGTACAGCGTAATCCTCCGGTTCCAGTTTGTGGACAACCTGGACGTGGTACGCTTTCTTTTTTAAGGTGTAGTGCAATACTTTCCACACCGATGATTGAGGTATCACCAGTTCTCGACTGAGGCGACGAGTTGATGCAGTGGGACTACGCTCAATGGCTTCATGGATACGTGCTACTGTATCACCCGACATCGATGGTCGACCTGTACGTTGTTCATCGAGTACAGATCCGGTGCGCATAAATTTGTTCACCAGTTTTCTGATATTACCTCGTGTTGGAGCCTCTCGTCCACATTTTCTACGAAACGTCTCCCTGACCTCCTCGAATGTCTGACCACGCAAACGTGCCGTTACAATCACAATTCGTTCTTCTGTTGTTAGCATCTCCTCGGAGTATCATTCACCTGAAATATAAAAACCATGCATTAATTATTTCTGCAAAATGGGCTGGGACTTTATGTTCACCCTGTATATAAATCAAGATTTATTATGGTATTATTTCATCTTGTTGAGGAAATATATATTTTTAAATAATACAAAAATGTATTTCAACACTTTTATTATGTGTATCATATAAGAAGTTATGTTATTTAGTTTAATCAACTTTATTAAATTGTATAATTTATGTGAAAGTATTTGCGTTTATTATGTGTGTGTGTGTATGTGTATGTGTATGTGTGTGTGTGTATGTGTATGTGTGTGTGTATAAAACATGTCCACTTTGTAAATAAAATCTATTTTACTATGAAGTGTCACTCCTTTGACAAATTGGAAATTTACGAGCTTCAAGTTACCACTCGATGTTAATTTGCATTTATTGTGTGTGTGTGTGTGTGTATATACAGGGAGAGAGCCAAGACAGCTCAGTTGTTATGGTGTCTGACTACAATGCAAGAGACCCGAGTTCGATCTCAGGGGAAAACGGTGATTTTTTCCACGTCTTC
The DNA here is from genome assembly GCF_977018435.1 of Lepisma saccharinum. Taxonomy (NCBI): domain Eukaryota; kingdom Metazoa; phylum Arthropoda; class Insecta; order Zygentoma; family Lepismatidae; genus Lepisma; species Lepisma saccharinum. The sequence continues at coordinate 59,184,370 of NC_139243.1, read as the reverse complement.
AAGCAGCTCCGGCACCCACCCAGCGTTGTATGAAGTGAGTGCCTGGAGGAAGCTCTGGGGGCTAAAGATGGTGCTGATCACATCACCCCTCTTCGGCCGTGATCGAGAAAGTGTGAGGCTAACTCCATACCCCATATACCCACCCCTTTAAGGCGTATTGCAAAGCACAGGGGAGAAATATATATATATATATATATATATATATATATATATATATATATATATATATATATATATATATATATATACACACAGTGCGTTCATTTCGATCTTCAGCCGAGAGATCGGGAGAAGAGTGGCGGGCGGCGCTGACGGAGATGCCGACATTTGCGGCCTGTAATGCCCGCTTATTTTTATGGACGTATGCAGACATTTATATAAATATTGCAAAACGAGCACTAAAATGTGTTATACGATTACGGTTTTAATATTAGTAGCTTAGTGGCTGTATGTGCCGATGATTTTGACACGCCCACCTCTTGTGAAACACGGCGTAGAGGTTTGTTTGGAGAACGTTATAACGCTGCACCAATATCATCGAGTTTTGCTTCGGTTAGAATCCGTCGTTTTTGCTTAGGTGTTTTAAAATTTAACGATCCAGTTTCTCATAATTTTTAGGACAAGATGTCTAACCGTATCTCTATGTGGAGTTGAAACGCCTGGGAATTTCTGTACCAATTGCCTACACACGTCTCGACACGAGTCTGTTTTCATGTACGTGTCATACATAATCTTTGTTCTAACGTGAACCTTCCAATCGTCTAACTGACACAACACACATACACACTGCAATAACACAAACAAGTAACCAAGAATAACACTCTTGCGCACAGTACGAAATTAACACGCTCTTGGTTTACATTGCTCGCCACTATATTCAAAGCTCTGTCTTCATCTAGTCGCAAAGGAACAAAAAAACTCGAGCTCGGAGATATCGGATTGCAAGAAAGCTTCACTTTTAACGGTTTCGTCTGCAGCGTAATCTTGATACAGTGTTGCACATTCGAAACCTCCAAACGATCCCCATCGCCACAAAACTCTTTCAAGAATATAAATTTAAGCAGGACGTTACTGGTCAAAATTATGATTAAAATGTTCTATTATCTGTGGCTCTTAACATCGTTTCTAAAGCGTATTTTTTGTGTATATAAGGGCAGAACTTGGATGAATTACAGATGATAAATTATAACACAGGTTAGTGCTCGTTTTGCAATATTTATATAAATGTCTCCATATGTCCATAAAAATAAGCGGGCATTACAGGCCGCAAATGTCGGCATCTCCGTCAGCGCCGCCCGCAACGCTTCTCACGATCTCTCGGCTGAAGATCGAAATGGACGCACTGTATATATATATATATATATAATGTGTGTGTGGTTGTGTGTATTGTGACGTGACTCAGGTAAGTACCGGGATGGAAGTCACGAGGGGTGATTTCTAGTCGGCTCGCTTGGCCTTGAGGATGATCGGGGAGGTTATTTCTATAGACTGGAAGTCGGTCACTCACCTTGGTTGTTCCTCAGGCAGTCACCGCTAAGGTCGTCCCACTTCCGTGGCAAGGCTACTGGTTCCGCTCCTCTTATGGACTTGGCAGTCCGGCGACGGGTAGTAGCCTCCATGCTGGCTGGCTCAGATCGTCGCGATTGGCCTAGGAATGGCGGCAGGCGACCAAATAGTGTTGGTGCAAGGTGTAGGGCAGGTGGCAACCCAGCGCGAACCCCGATCGGCGTTTGGGAGAGAGAGAGCCACAGATGCCTCTTCAATGTCGGTCGACGGCGGTGCAAGACAGGCTTGTTCCAAATGTGTGTATATATCTTAATCAAAATCGTTTTACAAAGAAATGGGAAGTAGGTGTAATTTCATCTGTTTGTAATAGTTCTCATGCACACAAGAGGTTCTGGTGTGGATTTTTCAATCCCCTTTTTTTTTATCCAAAATAGCTGAGATTTATTAACATTTATTTCTTGTCCTTCTCTTTCTCATTTCTTTTCAATCAAGGGCCTCCCCGATAACACAGTGTGACAGGTACCCTCTACGAGAGTTACTTTTATGTAAAACAATTATAAGGATGCACCTATAGGAACGCCTACTTATCAAGTTTATATATTCAGGACGCTCCTCTATTACGGCCGCTTTCCAAATCTCAATGTTATGAAGATCAACATTAAAACATGGAAATTATATTTTAGCAAAACTAATTACGCTACTAATATTAAAAAAAATATTAGTTTAAAGGATTAATAAAATTCAAATAATAATACTGATATATTATTATTATAAATTATGAATATCCAGAAAAGCTAAAAGCTAAATTTGATCCTTAGTTACCTCAAACAGCTGAAAGTCGCATGGCAACGAAATAAACAGTCTTCCGCTATAAAAGCGAGAAAAATTCGATAGATATTCGGAGTCATCTGTGGTTTTCACGCGTATGCACTTCGCCCAAAGTCCCGCCAACAGGGTTTTCATCCGTTCGACGACGGCTTAGCTGAATGAGGATCATTTCGGAAACCTGGAAGGGGGACGAGGTTTTCACCTAAACCCAACCAGGAACTTTCGACTGATAATCACCAGCAGAGTCTGTATTAAGGCGACCTGTGGCTTTCACTCGGGTACCTTTTTCTCACCGCTAACAAGCATTTCAATCTTTTCGCAGGCAGCAGCTACTTCAAGATATTCTACTTAGAGCTACAGCTTGGAATAGCGGTATCATATAAAGCTGGTGATATCAAATAAAAGATTTGTGATCGAGAATACAGCAGCAGCATCGAATAAAATTAATCAATGGATATAAACAAAGCCGCTCAAGGATTAAGAACGGAAGATTCCTACCTGTATCGCTGGCAACGGACCAGGTGTTACCTTAGCCTTCAGAACAGTGTCCGATCAAAGAAGGTAACGATACCTGTAGAGTCCAAAGAAGCCGGACGCGTGGGTACGTAACAAGTGGTACATCGTTGCCATGTAATCAAGGGGTCCAAGGTTAGATACTCTGTGGAGGCACATTGTGGTTCGGATCCTACTTTAAACTGTAAGTCCAGTCCCGATTAGCCTCACTGTGCATAAAGTAGACTTAAAACACCAACTAAGACAATCAATCAATCAATTAGATCTTTTCATGGCAGTTGCATATTCCACGTAAACTTCCGACGTTGAAGGAAGCCTCCACAATTTGTCTTTATTAACAAGAAGTGTAATTTTCAGAGGAGGATTATATTGGTTACAATGTTGGGTGAAAGCTATAATTACGGAAACTGTGCAGAGAAATCCTACGTTGCCTCTTCCTCAGTAACATGAATTCTACGGCTCCACACACACTGCTCAACCGCGGCCATTCTCTACCTCGGCTGAACCATTAACGTCACGATATTCTTGAATAAATGCCCCAAAACAACCAAGCACATATCCAGTGGCTAACTCCGTTAGTTTGATAATAATTGCAACTTGTTACCTCAACAAGGTAATGCTAATATGATACACAGTCGGATAATTTCGCGTAGGGCAGTGTGTAATGTAACAGCGTCACCTGCTACGGATAGAAATGAACAATCTTCTTCGCCCATGTAAGTTTGAAGAACGAGATCCGTTTCCTCTGTCCAGTGCATCATTTCTACCCTAGAACCCGAAGCGTGCGGTAAAGGAAGGCGGGGCAAGCGCCGCTTGCGTTGTTTTAAAAACAATCTTTATATCTAAGTTCATGTTTTTCAATGCCTTCATACACCTCGGAATGGGATTTATCTACTTTAACATCTGCAGACCTTACAATTCCTCTAATTTCGTCGTATTGGCTGTATACATAGGGCGGCTGCTGCCTTCGCGATCCTGGATTCGATTCCCGGAGGAGTCGCATATTGGTTCAGATCCCTCTTTAAGCTGTAGGTCCAGTCCAGATTAGACTTACTGTGCGTAAAGTGGACTTAAAACACCAACTCATATCAATCAATCAATTCTCCTTCACAAAAAAAAAAGGTCGACGCAAGCTATCCCCGGCCCCCTTTGTCAAGGATGTTGGAAACACCTGTCCACGCGAGCCACAAGTGTTGCTAACTTCCAGAATTTTCTATGCATCCGTAGCACCACCTAACTTGGTACGATTATTCACGTGTGAAACTTAAGAGTAATGAACAAATTAGCTTATGAAGTTAGTCAATTAGTATGGTCGTATGGTATTTATAAGAAACAAAATCACCAGCCATATCCGTCATGTTATCAGCAACTCTGAAATATAGAGGGTATGTAACACTGCAAACAGGGTGAGGAAGAGGGCGCATTTAGAAGCGAGGGAGCTGCGGGTAGGTGTTTTCTTTACTGTGCCCATCGTCCTGTCTTATTCTGTTCTTTTGTGTGTTATTTTTGCTGTTTTGTGCGAAAGTATGGTCTTGAAAATAACCACCAGGGCTGACAAACGAGACGAATAATCGATTTGGAGTGGTGCAGGTAAGAACTCGATTAGGGATCTTCTTTCATGCAGTTAAAGAACTTCTACCGAAAAGTTGGAGGTGGTGAATTATGAGAGACCGTGTCCTGAACTATGCATAACCAAAACAAGTAAGATAAACGGGAAAGTTTTCATTAAGCAGTTAAAAGTGTCTCAGTAAGAAACAATATGTTTGAAAGGCTAATTTGGTCTCGACCTACAGTTTAAAGTGGGATCCGAATCACTTGACCGAGTATCGAATCCGGGGCCCTTCATGCGATGCAATTCAAAGACAGGAACATTTCCAAAATCACACTCATGCAGTGACGTACAAAAGGATGGATTGGTGGGGGTGATAACCCCTTTATTGGCACAGTATTCATAAAAAAGTGCTAAAGGCAGTGAAAATATGACAAAGGGTTCGGTTAGCGGGGCGGAGCAAGAACCCACTTTACACTGTGTGTATACCAGTGATTTTTCCACGCACCCAACAACCCCCCCCCCCCACAAAAATATCCTCAATACCCTCCTAAAAGTTTTCACTAACTCCAAATTTGTGGTAGTTTTGGCTCCAAATTTACCCTTACACCCACCCCTATATTATATTTGAAAATATTGAAATTGGCCGAAATGAAAAACTGAGCCATTGCTTGCCTATCACGAAAATTCAGGGCACGCCCCTGCCTAGAACAGCAATTGAATAGTCAGGAAAGAAAACAAAGAAAGTCAATAATCTGTTGTAAACAAGGCAGTTGTGTCATTTCCTGCCTTGTTGATGCTGTGTTTTCTTGTATACATTTGACCCTTCCATTCATCAAAGCATATATTTCTTCACCCTTTCGTTTACATGTCTGGTAGCGTTTTGCAATTAACATTTCATTATTCTGGAGTTTGACGAGCGTCCACTTAGCTGTGTTCCCCTCTGACCCTTTAATTGTAGACAATCTAAATTAAGAGAGCAACACGCCTAAATTTCTAGCCATCCAGAAAAGGAGGTTCTGAGACCACTTCGTACTAGAACAGTATGAAGCTGAACCAGAATGAATGATGGGAGATGATTGTGTTCTTGTTTATAAACAAAAGAGTTATTGTGTTGCCAGGTCAATTTTTGTGAAGCAACAGTTACCAACAAGACACACTTTTCCCATTTAAAAATAGGCCTGAGAAACAGGGTGCGTCTTGTACGCCGAGAGTCAGTTTTTGATAACCTTCATATCTGGAAAATCTCTCTGTTCTGAGTTAGACGATTTTTTTGTTGCTTTCTTATGGTGTGTGAAGAAGAAGAAGAATATTAAAATGTATTATTTTCTAGTTAGATTAGGTAAGTTATTAGTTGAAAATAGACCTACGTATTACTTTATATTAGAAATACTGTAAATTAATTAAAAATTCAATGATAATTTTTTTTCACAAAAATATGTTCTTTTACACCGGAAAATACGGAACTCTAAAACCGATTATGAGAGGCAAGCAATTTAATGCATTATGCTACCTCGTCAAAATTGAAACTCATTATTCCTGCTGCTAGACCAGTGTCAGTAGATAATGTTAAATTATTTTATTTGACTGGCGAAAGAAGACTTAGAGTTTCTTAGAATATCATTTTGATAATAGTTTTGGAACACTTTCATCTCATTTTATGTCACTAAGAAGTTGCGTGCTGAAATAATAATGTGATTGTCAGTTCTTTGGCGTTTCGGAACAGTAGTTACTTAATTTGAAATAGTGGAATACTATGTTACGAAATAATAAGGCATTGGATATCAGCATGTTTTGGAAACCTCTGATCTATTTCCTTTGTCTTTCCTTGAACATAACTTTGCAATAATCAATTTTGAGGAATAAGACGGTTAGAACAATAGCATTGGAGAGCCATTATGTAGTTTCATTAGTTGATAATTGTTTGTTAAAGTAGGAATTGTATGTTATTATTGATATTAGTGAGGTACAGAATGTTGTTTTCTGAAAAACCTTGACAAGTCAAATTAGAGTTTACTAGATTAAATTAAATACATGTGTCTTCTCTCTGCTCCTGTAGTCGAGAATATAAGGCCGTAAACGCCATATAACCTCTGTTTGACGTTACTAAAAGTAAACGCCACGAAAACTGTCCAGTCAAGGTCATGCCATCCACTTACAGTGTTGCCAATAAGCAACAATTTCAACTTTCAACAATAATTCCGAAAAAAATGTTAGAAAATAGTACTTAACGTAAAGAACATTATGAGATATTTTTTACACTGAAATACTTTCTTGGCCATTTAGAAAAAATAAATAACATGTTTCCATGAAATTCACGAGGAAATTATTATTATTTACTTCAAACTGTAAAAAATAATGGAAGTAATGACACAAGAGAGTTTGAAAAAATAGCGAAGCATTCTTAAGGTTCATAGATGCCTACAGTATATATTTCATACCCAAAATACATAAGCATGTAAAGAAAGAAAGTAAAACGTTTCAAGATTTGCAAAAATTTTTGGGTTATGTAATGTAAAATATCGTCGCTGGCTAACTCGTGTTCTATTTGATCACGTAAAAACTTTCAGCGAGAAAGTTTGTAATAAAACATTGAAATTAATTTTAAGTACACATACAGCGGCTTTAAAGTGACATCTCATTTTATGTTTTATTTGAACGGATTTTGCCGCGCATCGATCTTGCTCGCACCTGAGCGTTGCCTGTGACGTGTGCCCGGCTACATTTACTTACCGGGGGAACAAAATATTTCCCTTAAGTCCACATATTTGTACTTCGCCCACAGTAAGAATCATCACTATCTCTCTCTATAATAGTGGCGGCATCAGGATTAATCATCGAAGAGTGCTGGGGGTAATGCAGAATCAAATTAAGGGGGTGCGATCTTGAAAATAAAGACACCATGAAACAATTTTTGTGTATTTGTATAATTTAGCACCGATTTTCTGTCATCTTTGACCAATCGCGACGATGAGGATGAAGGATTGGATAACATTGATGAATGGACACTTACGAAGAACACAAGGCCGGGACTCTAACCAGAGAACTTCAGTGGCGAGAGCAAAATTCTTCCGCTTACTGTTTCACTCTTGCAAGATTTAAAAAAAAGCCAAGAAACACATGTTTTGTAATTTGAAACGAACAAGGCTTGTTCAAGGAAGGCCAATGGCATACTATATTACGTTTACACTTCAAGAAAGTGGTTATAAAATGTAAACCTAAAACAACAAGCAAACAAACCGAATGAGGCTGAATAAACAAAAGGGGAAACAAGTCTTAACAACGTTGCAGGCGAAAGAGAGACAGCAGCGCTGATCGTTTTAGAGACAGCCGCTACCGCATCAAAGCAAATTTTAAAATCGTCCGTTTCATTGTTTTTACGTTCCCGTTTGTAACTCTTTGTTGATAACTCGAAGACAACATTCACATCTCGAGCCTCTGGCAAAGTTAAAGTACTGTTGATACATTGTACACAGACTTTTCAGAAATCCCACAAACTTTCGCCGTTAGTTCTTGCACTTGTGCAAAGTTGATGTTCTTCCTTCCTTCTTTGTTACAATCAAGATTTCTGAAAAAATGTTAACGTTTCCAATTTTTACCTTACTTTGTTTTTTAATGTCCGTTCGGCAGGCACGTACACTACCTTTGCTTCCACCTGCTATTGTACCGCACGGAGGATGCTGCTCCTCAATCTCATTCATATTGAAAGCAAAATCAAATAATCCGTACATAATACACCATCGAAGACGAAATCAATCCTATACGAACAAAGCGCGATGTGCTGACTGAGCAGCTTAGAAATGTGGGAACCCTGGAGGGCCAGGGGTGTGGAGGAGGCAAGGGGAAGCTCCGACCTTGACTGGACAGTTTTCTTGGCGTTTACTTTAACTAGCTTATACCTCTTGCTAAGTCCGCGCGTTCATTATATCCCCAGCGGTTAACAAAGGGAGCGGCACTCTTTGTTAAAAGAAACACCCAAGCTGGCGGTTTTCTTTTGAATTAGAAGCAACAAACTGGAGTAGGAAAGCCATGTTACCAAATTGAAGAACAGATAAAGAGAAAAAACAGAAGGAAATAATATAGAAAAAGAAACAAAATTAAAGAATATGGAAAGAGAAAATAAATAAAGATAAAGATTAAAAAGGAAGTGTTTAAGGGTATTATCGAAGGGGGGGGGGAGAAACATCCAACTCTTACATATTAGGTCTTAATTGACAGGAAGGTTCTGGGGGATTCTGAATAAAACGTGGCGGGGAGTCTTACTTTATGGCTGGTATTTTAGTTAGAGGGGGATTGAACATTAAATCAAGTATAGTGTTCTGTAAAGGTAAAAAAAAGTTACTTTCGGTAGACACAGTCGTAATAAAATACTTTGTGGGGATTACGATATGGTTTGAGGGCGCGAAAGGTTTTGTTTGGGGGGGGCATGATATGATCTGGGGGAACGCATGACATGATTTTTTGGGGGAATGCGCCATTGGCTTTGAGGGGGTGGGATGGGCACCTCTGTTCTCCATGAAGGAAATAATATCCTGCAATGTTGTCTTGATACTTGGGATTTTCACTAGCAGCCGTGAGTGATAACTTGCATTATGCAAAGTCTAAGGAAAAAACTAAAAGCACAACACTATAACAAAGGAACAAAACAGCACCATAACACAACAATGAAATAACACAACACAACTAGTTAAAAAAAAATCAACCCCGCACGTGGTTATGGAGCAAAAATAACGAGAGGCGCCTTGCAACTACAAGAAATGTAAAGAAAATGTGGCAACAACGTCTGAGTGCACGCGCTTATCGGGAGCGGTTTGGCTATTGTTTGCTATTGTTGCCAGTGTTTAGTTTCATGAAAGGGTTGCTGATGGGGACATAATAAACGCGCGGACTTGCGTATCCTTTCCATTTGCGTTCGTTATTTATTTATTTAAATATTTTATCAAGTGGCGGATTTACAAACCGCAAAGCCACGCAGTGCTGGTAGGTCAAGGATGAAAAAGCATTTAAGGGCCCTTTCCATGTCCTTTACATACTCAAATGTAAAACTTTAAAGGTAGTAAATTGTACGTCACCGCAGAGCAGGGAAGGAAGGCCAGCTAAATATTGCAAGGTGAAAGGATTTTTTACTCATTTTTAGTTGACTCGGCTAACATGCAGTAGTTTACTGTTACTTACTTCTGCATAATGCTACATACCACTAACTAAACATTGATTTATTTCTAACTGCGAGTACTTCTCCCTAGCACTGTGGTGTCGGATTACTAGTTCAGATTGTACTGAACGTACAAGTGTGTTTAAACGAGTTAGGAGGTGAAGGATCTTACAAGAAGTCTAACACGGTGGAGCAAGAGACGCAAAACTCGTGGATAGAACGAAATTACAATTTCCTTGGGGACACTCAAACCTGATTTTATTATCTAACCACCACTACATACCCAACCCAACGCGTGACGAACTTATAGCAAAGCAGAGGAATTACAGAAAAACGGGGTGTCTGCAAATGATTGCAGCGGTTTCATGATGTTACTGTACGCGCATTATTGAGCGTATCATGAAGTAACTTTACAGTTTTGTGGAGAAACTCACCACGTTTTGTGACACATTGCAAGTGGTCGATATGTTCCCTCTTTGCCATTCTGCAAACATGAACTCTATAATCAAGTTCTTCCCAAACGCGATGCATCATGTCAATATTCTCAACGACGCCATTAGGGGTTTCTGTCCCCCATATTCGCTCATTGTGCCTGTTTACTGTGCCACTGAGACAAAATGTCGCTTCATCACTGAACACAAGTTTATCATAAATGCCATCATGCTGTTCCGTAAGCTCTTGGAATCGTGTACAAAACTCAAAGCGAATGACTTTGTCCTCGGGTTTTAGAGATTGCAGCAACTGAACCAGTATGGCTTCTGCTTCAGCCGTTTCCATGTGATGGAACACCCAATTACTTGTTTTCACCTCGAGTTGACCTTTTGGAGCTAGACACGAAACTGGCCCGTACAAGCCCAACTATTTCTTCAGGCACTAGACGACCCTTTGATTTTCCTTTACAAGGCATCCTGTAGCTGTGAACTGTTCATATAATCGCCGAGTGGAGTTTGCACTGGGTGGATCTTGACTGAGCGTCGTTCAAAATCTACGTTGAACCGTTCTCTCTGAGCGACTTGCATGAAATTCGACGATAGGTGTGCTTTCTCACTGTTTGTTGCCATTTTAACTACTGCTGCGCTCTAGCGGCAGTAGGCGGAAACGCACAACACTTGCAGCAGGAAACAAAGCTTTGTGAGATACTTGTCCTCTAACATTACATTCAAACAAATTACATTTAATACTACATTTGCAAATGTTATTTGAAACCGCTCCAATCATTTGTAGACGCCCTATATTATGAAACAGGTATTTTTCCATTATTCCAGCGGAATTATTCTTATTTTAGTTCTCATAAGTAACTTATCAAATATTTCATTTTAACATGCCGACGGCGGAGAGGGTAGCATATCCCGCTACGACGCCAGGGGTAGTTGGTTCGATTCCCAGCCTGCGCATGGGTATTCGTCGTGAATTCCTTCATCAATTTCATCTTACCATCACGTTTAGTATTCATCATCGCGATTAAGCAAACGTGGCAGAAAAAGAACGCTAAAGAACAAAAATTACATGTATATAAACACATACACAAGCTGCACTGACGAAACTGAATAACAGCAAAAGCTTTGACTTTTATTTTCGCAAACACGTGTTTCTATATGCAGCGGTCCTTTAGTAATATTTTGAGGGATTGTCCAAAATTTGTTTTTGCACTGAATTTGACCATTATTCCATTGAGCTTATTACTGTCAGATATTTCTGGTCTCAGCTGACTGTGACCATAATGCCCAGAAGTCCTGCCAGTTGATCAGAAATATATTTAGATATGGACTGCAAAACCACTTTGCTGCAAATAATGCAAATTCAAGAGTTTGTGCAAAAGGGTCTTGTTACAAGTAGGGTGACATATCAAAAGAAGCACTTTCGAAGTAGAAACAGCTCCAGAAGAAAACTTAATTGCTAATTCGTTTGTAGAGTTACTAGCAGTACCATTAAAGTTATTAACAGTATACAAACTGACAATTCACAAATCAATATCAAGAAGGAAATAAAATGCAGTAAAATACTGTACTGTATCCACTACGTTCAAATGCAATCACAAAATGCGCTTCAAAATGCCTTCTCTATTGTAATATCACTCACTTGTGCTAATTATGGGTAAATCATCATGACCATCATCTTCCGTATTTTAACATTAAAGGCATCCAATGCATTTAATGGAAACTTTAACCAAACTTAATGGAAACATTGTCTACCAACGTTTCACGAAACCCTCTGAAAATGTTTGGGACTACAACACTGCCTATATGTATTAGAATTACGAAGGATTGGTCTTCGTCTGCAAAGGAAATATAAAACAGCATTAATCAGTATGATATTATATGTAATAAATAAACTTGATAAATTATGTTGACGGTAATATTAGGTTAAAAATTGGATACAAACGCCGCTAAAGAGTGAAAACATACACCAGTTTTTGCAATCAGAACGCCCAAAACTCTTAAGTTCCATTACATGTGCAATCTAAAATTATTTTAAAAAATTAGACTGTTTAGAATATGGAAGGTATTTATTCAGCAGATTCCAACATGAAGTATTACGTTGTACAGTTTAAGATCTAGAAAGATTGTCTCATCATTTTTAATAAGTTTTACCTCTCGAAAACACTGCACATGAATAGAATGTGCCACAAAAAGTACTAAAAAAAAAACACTATCTAATCTTCCCCTAATTGTTGATTTACTGAGGCACTGAAATATGACGTAATTTCATTGTGTTGTGAGTAGCTATTGAAAGATAGTCAATGCAAAGAGTTACGTAAAACCATCCACTTCTTGAAATTGTATAGCAATCAATAAGGTTATTTGTCGGTTCTGCGTATGAGGAAAACATATCAAGAGATGTGTTGACGAACAAAGTACTGAACAAATACAAGATGACTATTCTGCAGATGAAGATCCAGATATGATTATCCTTCGGCACAAAGGTGAAAGCGATATTCAAGTTGGTCACGTGAGTTTGACATCCTTTATGTAAGCTTCTTAATGTGCTTGCTTGAGAATATTCATAGTCATTTTGGACCTCTTCAGTTCTCTAATTTTTTCACCAATCACAATGTGCTCTCACAAGAGATTTCATCAAACAATATTTATGTACTTACCTGTGTTATTATGCTCTACTAATGCAGACTTATTACACGTTTTACATTATTATATATTTTATCAATGTAAAAGTAAAGCTTTTAAGCACATTTCCTACTCAAATACACTTATCAGTAAGTACTGAAGCAGAAGGATCTGAACAATTGTGGACTTGATTTTTGTTATCTAGCGTCGCCTTTTTACCGCTTTTGACTAAGAAGATGGTGATACGTGATGATATGAAGAAATTGATGAAGGGATACTCACAATAACATACCAGGTCGGAATTTGAACCTGAGACCCCTGGCGTTGCATTCATACTCTGCTAGCCACTTCAGAGAGGAAATCGACCAACAACTTTGAATAAGGATTACGAGTTTATTTTTCTAGGAAAGTGGGATTTCACAATCATAACTCGGCTACAACTTCCTGTAATTATCATAGGATGACCATTCCTGTTCTGCGAGTATAATTAATCAATTACCATAAAGAATTATTAAGTAAGTAAAGCTTCATTTCTCTGCTCCACAGAGGATCTACATTAAATAGGTCTATGTTGTAGTGGAGGAGGAAGGTTTGATGGAATATGTGTTGTTTAGTGATGAAGCAATATTCCACACATGTGGAGCTGTACTGTAGAGCTGTCAACCCACGCAACTGCAGAGTGTGCGCCAATCAGGAGCCACATGCGGTACTCCAATGGGCACTAAACACCTCCAAAGTCAATGTGTTGTTGGGGATCTCAAAGTTCATGGTATACGAACTTTTTATTCGAAGCACACATATCTCGATATGCAACAATTGTTCCTTCAATCGCAATTAGAGCAGGATGGCATCTTGGAAACCTTGGTTTTCCAACAGGATGGAGTCCCACCTCACTTTTTACAGACTGTTCTTGCATACTTTGATGCTATTTTTCAAAGTAGGTGAAATGGTAGGGCTTCACAATGCATATGGGCACCACGGTATCTTGATCTCACACCTCTTGACTTTTGCATGGAGCTACATCAAATCACAGGTCTCCAGGATGATTATCATGTCTTCAACAGTTATGTCTATGTATCCAACATGCTGTGCTCAACATGACACCGGAATGGTCTGAAAGGTGTGTCATTGGGATTCATGTGTAGACATACGTGGTGTTCACGTGGAAGTTCGTTGAAGAGACTCTTCTCATAGATTTTCTTTTGTACACGACTTATCATGTCCGATATTTTTTCAATATTGATTATGTGTTACCATGTACTCTGGAGTTCATTCAATACATTCGTTCTGATCTCAAGCCTCTTTTTCTCAAAAATATATCGAAATTTTATAATCACAATAATGATAAAAAGTAGTATAATTGATGCTATAACCAGGACGAGAAAGTATGAACCCCCCTCAGGCAGATTTGCCTACACTTAAAACTAGCTCAACATGCCCATATGAGCTTTTTGCTCAAGTGTGGAACTCTGTCTAATCCAAGATTTTTGTAAAAATGCCCTCAAAAATTTCCTGAGAAAGTATGACCCCCCTCAGATTGATTTGGCTACACTTATAAAAGGCACTTCTGTGAGATTGTTGTCCATAAACTTGTCAAAAATATGCCCCTCTTGATATTTTTTTTGGCCACGCCTAAAACTAAGCCACTCTCACCCATACCCACACACACACACACACACACACACACACACACACACACATCTGTACTCCTCAGCCACTCTCACAATACTGGTTAATATGTGATGCAAGAGCTCTTGCATCATGCTGTGCAACAAATTATTATCCAATATGATGCAAGAGCTCTTGCATTACATATCAGCCAGTATTGTGAGAGTGGCTGAGGAGTACAGATGTGTTGTTACAGTGCTTCTCATACTACAGGCCTGTTTGTTTTAATATAAAACATTTCTTATTATTCAATTTCTGATATATTGAACAAAAAGGCTTATATTTTGTATAAAAAATCTGATATTTGTTACATCCAGCTTGTTTGTTGTAATCCACTCATATTTAGAGTCAGGCTTATATCTGTCCCAGCCTGTTATACAAAAATCAATACATAACACTCAGTGCTAGGTCATTGCCATTCTAGACATGCATGTCCGTGCAGGTATTTGTGCTAGGTCAGTGTAGATCAATATTTATTCTCTTTTCCACTTGTAGGCTATTAGCTTTACAACCTGTCATAAGATAAGCATAGAGTTTTGATTTAAAACCCAAGAAATTTTATATAATAAACCGAGGATAAAAATTAATAATAATATTAATAATAATTAATAATATTAACATTAAATATATACAAGAAATATACAAAGCACACTGCTGAACCCAACTTATATTTTTTATTCAGTATAAAGTTTTGATTTGAACCCCAGGAAATCTTATATAATAAACAACAACAAAAATGCCAAATCAAAAATATTGTAATCAATGCAATAAAAATATATCCAGCACCAATTGGGCCAAGCATCAAAAGATTTGTAATCCAGACAAATACAGAACTCTCACTAAAATATGCCCTAAATGCAATAGAAAATATAGCATGGAATATTTCACATATAAACATAAAGGTACTTGCTCTGCACAGTCATCAACATTGCCCTCACAACCATCTACATCTGGTCTGAAAAGAAAGCATGAAGCACCTGTTAATGCTAGAGCAGCAAAACAGTCACGCTATGAACCCATCCATAGCAGTTTTAATGGCCAATTAAGAGATCACCATTTTGTATCAGAGCCAAGATGTGGCATTAAGAATTTTTTGAACAGTATAAATCCTGATGTGCAGGCAATTCTAAATGCACAAAATGGCTCTTATAAGCTGTCCCTCAAATTGTTTACACAATATAAGATGCCAAATGGCACAAAATTTACACAGCCCCACATAACAGAAACTGTACCTGTATATTCAAATGCAAATTCAGACAAAATAATAAGCAGTTTGATAGATCAATTGAATATTAAACACTCTGAATTTGCAGCAAAAGAGTCTGGATGGAGCCTATGCGGATCTCCACACAAGTTATATGTTAATATTTCTGAATTCAGCCCATTGCAAGGATCTACATATCTGCCATTACCTGCCAATATTAAAAACAAACAAGCTGTGGTTAATATAAAAAATAATGATGAGAAATGCTTTTTGTGGTGTATTTTAGCTGCTTTGTATCCAGTTTCAAGGCATCCTGAGAGAATAAGTTATTATAAACAGCATGAAAATGACTTTGATAATGCAATGAAGGGCTTAGAATATCCAATGTCTGTTCAGAATATTGATAAATTTGAAAAAAAAGGCCAGGAATATCAATGGTAAACAATTATCTATTAATGTTTTTATTTGTTCTACTGGCCGTGGCAATTGCTTGATAGCACCTCTCAGAATCAGTACATTTGATGATGATTCTGCTGTTCCGATTGATCTGCTCTTAATTGAAGGGGATGATACACACCATTACACTCTGATACATAATCTTGAAGCTTTAGTGAGAACACAACTAGACAAATCTAATAGAATATTTAAGTTGTGCAGAAGATGTTTAACTGTATTTGATGGTCAGAAAATGGTGAATGGGGCTCGTGAAGAAAATGCAGAAATTGCTAAAAACAAGTTAATTGAGCATCTGAAATACTGTGGCAACCATAAACCTGTTCATATGGTGATGCCAATGCCAAGTGAAAAAGCCAAATTCAAAAAGTTTGAGGCCTTGTTGGAACACCCAGCATATATAGTCTGTGATTTTGAATCAAATCTCAAACCCCTTGCATTATGTAGCCCAGATCCTGAAGAATCTTCAATTACACCATACCAGCTACATGAACCTTCTAGTTTTTATTATGTTGTTGTACAGGATGGTGTTGTTAGTAAAAAAGATTCATAAATGGGAGCAGATGCCATCAAAAAATTTGCACATAGAATAGAAAATGAGTGCCGTGACATAGCATCTAATGTCTTATTAAAATCAAAACCTATATTGCTTTTAACAGAGAAACAGATTGAAGATTTCAACAATGCAGAAAAATGCCCACTATGTGATTCTGAATTTTCAGATATAAATATCAAGGTGAAACACCATTCTCATACAGATGGCAAATTCTTAATGGCCCTGTGTAATAGCTGTAATATTAAGATCCAGAGACCAAAATTTATCCCTATATTTTGCCATGGAGCATCCAATTATGATTTCCATCATTTGATCAGGTACGAGGGGTTTGACAAGCAGAATTTAAATATTTTAGCTGAAAATGATGAGAAATATATTGCTATTAGCAAAATAATTAAAGTTAATGGTGTTCCTATTCACTTAAGATTTCTTGATGCATACAGAATTTTATCGGCTAGCCTGGCTACACTGGCCACTCAATTATCTGATGATCAATTCAAAATTACATGTGCTTTGTTTCCAAATCAGGACCTGAAATTAATTAGGCGGAAGGGTGTATATCCATATGACTATGTTACAGATTTTTCTAAATTTGATGAGTGTGCTCTGACACCACAACAAGAGTTTTACAGCAAAATCAGAGGATCTGGAATCACTGATGATGATTATCACCATGCCCAGTTGATGTGGAATAATTTAAAATGCCAGACATTTGGTGATTATCACATGGCATATTTAAAACTTGATGTGACCCTCTTAGCTGGTATATTGCAGGCATTCAGAAAATCTTCCATGCAAAATTATAAGCTGGATCCAATATATTTTTACAGTGCTCCGGGGCTATCATGGTCTGCAATGTTTTTAAACACTAAAATGCAATTGGATCTGATCCAAGATCAAGACATGTATCTGTTTATGGAGCAATGTATAAGAGGAGGCATGGTGCAATGCTCTCAGAGATATGCCAGAGCAAATAACAAATATATTCCTGATTATGATTCAACACGGCCATCAAATTATATACTGTATGTAGATGCCAATAGCCTCTATGGTTATGCTATGATGGATAAACTGCCATATGCAGGGCTTGAGTTTGTTGAAGATTTCAATATTGAAGATCTTCAGGATTTTGATGACAGTAACTATGGCCTCTTCTTAGAAGTTGATCTGACAATTCCTGATGATTTACACAATAAATTTTCTGATCTGCCCCCAATTCCTGAGGTTCAGTGCTCACCTGGCTCTAAACAAAAGAAATTGATGATGACTCTAGAGCCAAAACAGGGTTATGTCATATATTACAAAAACCTCCAGTTCCTGATGAAACATGGTGTTCAAGTGAGCAAAGTTGGCAAAGTTTTGAGGTTCAGGCACTCAAGATGGTTGAAGCAATATATTGATACAAATACAGAGCTTCGAACATCTGCAATGAGCAAATTTGATAAAACTTTGTTTAAATTGATGGTCAATTCAGTGTATGGCAAAACAATTGAAAATGTCAGAAAACATATTGATGTTAAAATAATTACTGACCCCAGCCTGAGCAAAAAATTGATTGCAAAGCCTAATTTCAATTATAGAAGAATTTATGATGAAAATATGGCACTCTTCAACATGAAAAAAACAAAAATTAAGTTTGATAGGCCTATTTATGTAGGGGCTGTGATATTGGAATTGGCCAAATTACACATGTTAAAATTGTATTATGATGTGTTGAAGCCTTTTTATAAGGATCGTGTAAAACTGATGTACATGGATACAGATAGTTTTGTTCTTGATATTCAGACAGAAGATGTTTATCAAGATATGTCACAGCCTGAATTGCTTGAATATTTTGATAGCAGTGAACATACAAGGATTCAACCCCACAACAAAAAAGTGCCTGGCAAGTTAAAAGATGAGACACTTGGTGATGTTATTGTGGTATTTGCTGGGTTAAGGGCCAAGATGTACAGTTTTGAAACATGTAGTGGTGTTGTTGCCAAAAAGGCCAAGGGTATTGGCAGAGTGACTGTAGACAAAGAGCTTGAATTTGAAGATTACAAAAATTGTCTCAAATCATGTAGCACAATCAGAACATCAGAAAATAGAATTCAGAGTGAAGATCACTTATTGACTACAAATATTGTAAGAAAAATGGCTCTGGACCCACATGATGATAAGAGATGCATTTTGTCATGTGGCATACATACTCTACTATGGGGTCATTGTTATTTGAAAAATGGCAATCAATGCCCAATTACAGAGCATGATTTGAAATAAATAAACATGCCTATGAACTTATTTGGGTTCAAAAAACGGGCTATTATGGACCTGCCAACACCATAAGCCTCTTCTGATATGATATCTAAACTAAGTGCTTTCTTAATTATTCATCTGAACAGCATACTTATAGATATTGATGATAAAACAGGTAAAACATTGTACATATTTAACAATAATTTAAATCATTACCAATTACCTGTAGGTGGACAATTACAATTTATTACAACCCTTGAGGGTAATGTCAAGATTTCAATAGGGAGAAATATTTATAGAATTAAGCACTCAAACATGATTTCTGGCACTGTTTATACTGTTTCTGCTGGTGACTGCTTATATATTGAGGTCCCTGGATCCTATGACAAGCTTATACCTTTTTTTATAGAATTAAGAATTAGATATTCAATAATAAATAACCACTAAAACAAAAATGCCTAATGATATATTTGGTCATACAAGGCATGAAGATCACAGTGATGAGATTTTGATGCTTGATGTCAGAGTCAAGAAATTAAGAAGTGATTTACAAGCTTTACAAAACACACTGAATGCCAGTCTTCAATTAGAAATTACAAATTTGCAATCACAATGCATGGACCCTCTTCTTAAAATTGATTCTGAACTCAAATTATTGCTTCAGAAATATACTGATTTGGCCACATTGGATAATTTTCAAAGTTTAGAAGAAGCTGTAGCAGCTCTTCAAGCCAAATTTAAGACCCAGGCCACCAACTCTGAGCAATTGAAACAACAATTAGAGGAACAGATTAATAATGTCCAGGCACAGCTCCAAACAATTGTCAAAAGCATAAAATCACAAGAAGATTTTGATCTAGTGATTTCCACTCTAAAGGAACAGATTCAGTCACTCCAGATACCTAATCTGGACCCCTTGAACGATGCCATAGCCGAGGTTAAAGAAAAAATTGAGACACTTGAAAATTTTATGAACAACTTGCCATCTTCTGATGCTTTGAGTGCAATAACTCGGAGTGTTGCCAACATCAAGCTGCAACTTGAAACATATGAAGATTTTGGAAAAATTCAAAGTACCATAACCCATCTTGAGGGTACAATAGCAGCAGTGCAAAGTGATTTGACAAACGTACAAGAATCCCGATTGCCTGGGATTGTAGATACCCTTGTCAGTGTGCAGCAACAAATCACAAAGCTTGAAAACCTCAACACTGAATCTGAGCTATCTCATTTTCATCACTTGATTGATGATATCCAAACAAAGCTTGAAATTTTACAACAATCAACACCCACTCAGGCAGATATAGCCCTGCTTCAAAATGCTATGCAAAATGTGGCTGATGCTTCTGAATTAAACAATGTGAAATTGGCACTTGAATCTTTGCAAAATACTGTAGCAAATCTGCCCACATGACAGGAACTTAAAAATATTAAGAGAGCTGTGAATCGCATATTGAAATCAGAAGATATCAAGAATATCCAGACAGAGATCAAACAACTCACTCAGACAGTGGCCACTCTACCAACCAATCAACATATTAATGAATTGCATGCCCTGTTTGAGGATATCAGAAGACAAGTCCATGATCTTACTGCTCAAAATTCAAAATTGGCAGTTGTTGAAAATTTACAGCAAATTGTAGCTAATATCAAGCAACAGCTAGGGACCATGGAATCCAATCAAGCAAATGCTCTGTCTGTTTTTGCCACCCAGCTACAAGAGATTGTGCAACAATACAAGAAACTTGTTGTGGACATAAAAATCAAGCCAGTCCATGATGATGTTGTTAGGACCATCAATGAGCACCTTGAATCTGTAAGAAGTAGATTGCTTATAGCAGAAAAAGAAATAACAGGCATAATCGAGAATCCAAAATATACAGTAATTCTTGAATTGTACAGCATCCCCAACAAAGAATATGATTCACCATTTACACCAGGTGGCAAAATATATATGCTGTCCCCTGCACAATTTTATTACCAGTTTTTTGTTGGGGGCACACTTAGACCAATCAAAATCAAATATTGGCTTCAACCACAGGCACAGCACTACCCTACCTTATCAATAACAAATGCTGATAACAAAGCAAAAATCACCAGTGTAGAATTAGAGGATTTTACAGACCCCAATACATTAGAAACAGCCTATGCTGAAGATGATGGCTCTCTGGAATTTAAAATACAAATAGGGGATAAATTATATTTAGAAAATCCTGTAGTATCAGCTGCTGAACACCCTATAGTTGCAATATTCTTGTTTACATATTATGTCTAGACAAATTATTGTTGATGAATTACACAGACAAGCCAGACATAATTATAAGAGACTGCCAGTAGTCACAAAGGGCATAGATGATTTATGGCAGAGCGACTTGATTGAAATGGCAAGTGGACAGCTGACAAACTTAGACAAAATCAACAAGGGCTACAAATATCTACTCACTATCATAGATACATTTTCAAAATTTGCCTGGGCTGTGCCACTCAAATCCAAGACTGGAAAATGTGTTACAGAAGCCATCAGAACAATCATCAATCAGAGTGGAAGATCACCGCGCTATTTGCAAACAGATAATGGCAAAGAATTTTATAATTCTGTGTTTCAACAATTTATTAAAAGCCAGTCAATACAACATTATTCGAGTTACAGTGATCTCATGGCCTCAATTGTAGAGAGATTCAACAAAACCCTAAAAAATCTTATGTATAAACAATTTACACTTCAAGGTAATTATAAATGGATTAATATTCTTCCAGAACTTCTACATAAATATAACAACTCGGTCCATTCCACAATCAACATGAAACCCTCTGAAGTAACTTCATCTGATGAGCAAAAATTGATCAGCACTGTTTATTATCCTAAATATCAGCCAACAACAAGAAAAGCCAAATACAGGGTGGGTGATCAAGTAAGAATCAGTAAATATAAGCACGTATTCAAAAGAGGCTTTACAAGAAACTGGAGCACTGAATTATTTACAGTGGTTCAAGTTAAACCTGGGACCCTTAACACATATATAATAAAAGACCACCGAGGAGAAATTCTCAAAGGCAGGTTCTATGAAGAAGAACTCAACAAAACTAAACAGCCTGACACATATCTCATAGAAAAAATCATCCGCAAAAAAGGCAACAAGTTACTTGTCAAATGGCTAGGACTTCCAGAACACAGCTGGATCGAGGCAAACAAAGTGATAATATGAGCACCTGGGATGTTATAAAGAGGCTGCCAGAACCTGAACAGCAGATTAAGAGAAATGGCAAGTTGGTGCCTGAAAATATTAGGTGTCTTATTGTTGGGCCATCGGCTTGTGGTAAAACTACACTAATGATTGATAATTTTTTATTGGCACCCAACTGGTTAGACTGGAAAAACAGGCACTTGTATATCTTCTCTAAGAGCTTGGAACAATTAAAATATCAGCAGCTGATGAAGCTATATGATGGATTGGATATAGCCACTTTTGAAGCAGATGTTAAGCCACTCCATGAATGTCTCGATAATTCTGTTGTTGTGTTTGATGATATTATACTGGATAATCAAAACAAGGTTAGAAATTTCTTCACACAGGGCCGACACAAAAACATTGATTGCTTCTACCTGGCACAGACTTTTTCAAAAATACCCAAGCAGCTGATCCGAGACAACAGCAATTTTATATGTGTGTTTCATCAAGACCATACCAACCTCAAACACATACATGATGAATATGTAGGTGGTGACTTGAGCTACAATGATTTTTCCAAGATTTGCAGTAAGTGCTGGAACCAGGACAGTTATGGGTTTGTCACAATTGATATGACAAGAACACCTAATACTGGTAAATATAGAAATAAAATCAACAATTTTCTAGACATTGAAACATATATAAATAACCATGAAAAGGCCAATGATTGATGATCTTAAATTAAGAGATTATCTTGTAAAAAGATTTAAGGGATGGAAATCAGAGAACCGAGGAATTTATGAAAAACACAAACAAACAGAGCAGCCTGTTATTGATGCTATTAGTGAATTAGGTAAAAATATCAAAACTGTTACAGAGCAAAATCAAAATTTGATCACAGAGCTTGTACCTGTAGCTGCAAGAAACATATTAGATTATCCATTCACCCCACTTTCTAGTATTCATACACCTAGTCCTGTTGCGCCTCGAAGAATTGAAGCTAGTCTGGATCCTATTGAATTGGGTCTTCTTGCTCAAAAATATTTAAGCACACCTAAAGACAACAAAGATGAGGTTTTTGGCTTATATGCTGACACAGAGCGTGATGGTAGCATCATACATAGCATTGGCAATTTCAGAGTAACATTTATGGGAGATGATCTTATTGTATATTCAGAATCTCGTCTCGGAGAAAAAGGTGCTTTTGTTAAGTATTTTTATTAAGTTGAACACCTGGATTGTGGGAACTGATGACTAGGAAAAGGCCTGGCAACTATACAGATCAAGATTATGAACATTACAAAGAAATATTAATAAAATCAGATGCTCTGTACCAGAACAATGATCCCACACAAAAAAGAGTCAAGTCTAGCAGTGGAGCAAAATACAACAATTTAATCAAGCCCATATGGTCACAGATCAAGACTGGCAGTGGAATCAAACAATACAACACCCTGCCTAAAGAATTTGTGTGGGTTGATGATGTCAGGAAACTTGTAGATAGGTTATTGGTGATAGCTGGGGAGGAAAATGCTGGCATCCACAATTTTTACAATGAAAAGGTTGGAATTATGGACATAATAAGCACCAAATTGTCTAATTTTATAGTGAATGACACTAAGGGGATTGGATATCTTATAAAAATTATTAATACTCTACCACCTAAATTTTGGAATATTTCTGAGGGTCGGGGGATTGTTAATGACATTATAAACAAGCTGCCATTTGAACTGCACATTCCAGGCAATCAGTATTGTGGTCCAGGCACAAAATTGGACCATAGATTAAACAGAGGTGATCCTGGTGTTAATCCCCTAGATGTGCTTGTAGAGACCATGACATAGCATACAACACACATTCTGATCTTGACAAGACACATGTTGCAGACAAGAAATTAGAAGAGGCTGCATTTGGTAGATTTGTAAGCAAAGATGCTTCTGTAAGTGAAAAAATAGCAGCATTGGGTACCACCATAGCTATGAACACCAAACAAAAACTGGGGTGGGGGTTGTGAATATGTATATAATAAACCTACAATGAAAGCCAAGGGTGTTATGTATCAGGTACCTTATGCAGGTCTTAAATCTCTTAAAACTATTGATAGCCTTTTAACCAAAAAGCAGTGCAAGAAAAAAAATTCTTGTCTTGCCAAGGGCCATGGTATGAAATTGTTACTTAGTACCCCCCAATTAAAAAAATTACAGCAATCTAGAAAAAAATCACATGTGGGTGGATTTATATTTACTATCCCGGCCATCTTGGCTGCTCTCGGGGCTGTTGGGAGCTTGGCTGGGGGATCAGCTGCCATAGCAAAAACAGTAATAGATGCCAAGAAAAATAGGGCAGAATTAGATGAGCAGAGGCGCCATAACCTGGCCATGGAAACAAAAGGCAAAGGTGTTAAGAGAGCCATGAATAAGTTTAAAAAAAACAAGAGCCGCTTACAAACCAAGATATTGAAGATTTAATCAAGCCACTGGGCATCAAAAATTTTAGAGGTGTGTACATGTCTGATTCTTTGCCAGAACAACCACTCAACAAAGAGTGTGGCATAGTTAATTTGGATAAGTACAAAAATCAGGGCACTCACTGGATCTGTTATCTTAAATATTTAAACAATGAGGCATTTGTGTTTGATTCATTTGGAGGTGTTCCACCTGAAAATTTAGTAAAATATCTAAAATCAGCTAATCTTTATTACAATAATGCCCGTGTTCAAAACTTCAAAGATGTTAATTGTGGATATTTGTGTTTATCTGTTCTTAGATATATGTCTCAAATAAATAAACCATCAATTGAAAATTTTCAAAAAGCCCTGTTGTATCTGAAACATCATGGGGGTATTCCATCTCACCAGCCAAAATTCAATATTGAAACTCAAATTACATGATGATATAGTGTATCCCAAAACAAAGCTCTCAGAGCATTTTATGGCATGTACTTAATCCCTAATATTACACACCACAACAACAAAATTGCAGTAGGGGATCAAAAAATTGTCATCACTCCAGGGCAATATAATCTATCTACTCTAAATGCTCAATTACCCAGAGGTGTAGTATTAACTCAAAATTCTGTCACTCACAGAGTAGAGATTGTATCTGCTACAGAAACAGTGGATCTGGGTACTATAGGAGAGCTGTTAGGATTTGAGAACAACATAAAACTTGAAGCAGCCATTAAACACACTGCTATTAATATACCTAAATTCTTAGCCATAGAGACTCTGAATATTCACTGTAATGTGGCAGAGGGTATGATCACCAAATCAAATGGCATAGGCACTCACAAACAAACTGGCATCATTGCAACATTTAAACCTAATTCTGAATTTATGGAGCCCATCATCTACAATCCATCCCCAACATTATATTTTCCTGTGTGTCATAATAGAATAGATTATATTGAGTTGATGGTCACTAATGAAAAAGAAGAATTAGTTGATTTTGCTGGAGCCACAACAACTGCAATCATGGAGATTAATATTTAAATAAAAATACATACAAGAAAAAAATGGAAAATATTGAGAGTTATGAGCTACAATCATTCCCCCCAAACAGAGATTGAAGTTGATCTTGATGTAGGGTATGGCTTTATACACCCCCACAAGAGCAGATTTGTACATCAAATTTGATGTTGTAAAGCTCGATGGTACCGATTATCCGGCAAATTCAAATATAAGATTGGTGGACAATTTTGTGCCTCATCTATTCTCTGAAATTGAGATCAGAAAGCATGGTGTTGTTATAAACAGAGTGGATTATCCCGGCATTACCTCCACAGCTTTGGCCACACTAAAATTATCCAAAACCGAGGCTTCATACTATAAAATAGGTGGATTTGAGGCTGGTGATAAAATATTATCTAAAAACCACACAGTGCTGTTCCCCATGCGCCTGTTGCCAGGATTCTTCTCAGATTACAAAGATATTATGTGGAAGGGTGGTTTAAGAATCACATTTAGAAGAGCTGCCAATGATAATAATGCTTTGATGAGGTACAGCACATTAAACTCTACAGGGGAAGCTATGCCTAATACCCTACCTGATGAGGGCAAGTGCCTTATTCAGACTATGGAGCTAAGAATCCCGGTTGTTGAATATGAAGCCAGTTATGCTCTTAAATACAAAGCAGATATAATAAAAAATCCACAGATTCCTTTACAATTTTATACATATCAATGTGTACAGAAGCCCGCAACTGGTACTTATTATGAGTTTGATGCTACAAATTCATTCTCCAGTATACAATATGACATGCCAGATTTTGTGGTGGTACTGTTTCAGACTGGAAGAAACAACAATCAGGAAAAAAATTCAAGTAAATTTGATAGCTGCAACATCAAGAACATATATCTTAAAAATGGCAGAAATGAGGTATTTCCTAGAGAAAATTATAATTTAGACATGTCCAAGGATGATTTCCTCAAATTATATGAAGCATTTACAGCATACAAAAGGGTCACTACTGGCAATACTGACATGTATTACACACCAGATGAATTCAAAGCACAGAGGCCCATGTTTGTCATCAACACTTCAGAAAGAAAACAAGTTGTGGTTAATGACAGGACAAACATTAAAATTATCTGTGAATTCCACAATACACTCCCTGATGACACCATATGTAGTGTTATTCTCATAGGTGAAAAATCATATGTTTATGATGTAAGAAATGAGAGAGTCACAGAGCAATTCTAGAAAATCTTGCACATTACATTGTTTTAATATTAGATATGCAAGTTGAGGCTCGGGTCCAATTAAACTTAAACCAGAAGTAAATATGTGTGTGTGCGTGTGTGTGTGTGTGTGTGTGTGTGTGTGGGTGTGTGTGTGTGTGTGGGTGTGTGTGTGTGTGAGTACGCAGATATATTCTTGTGGGAACCGGCGTATGTTTAAACACCTTTCTTAATGGGACCAAAAAAATTGTTGGGACTTTTTGCCGGTCCCAACAGCGAGAAGGCCATTGCGAGACTCCTGAGACCCCTTTCGACATGTACGCGAAGTATTTCGAAGGTACCAAAAAGTCGCTATTTGTTCGATTTGTGTGTTAACGTGTGCGTTAAACTCTGCCAGCTCTGGAAGCTTCACGTCTGTGTAAAAGTGTGGTGTTTAATCGCATCTCATGGGACCAGGAAGTGTGGGTGTGTAAAATCTTGGATCTATTTCGCATGTATTGGTACCGAACATCCCAGGGGGTTGAGAGGCGAGGAAAGGTACGTGCAAATGCCGACGGGGTTCCCCTCTCGCCTGGCCGTCTTGTTGCTTCCGAGCTGTCAATGTTGCCAACTTAAAACTTTGGAACCAGATCTGTTTTTCTATTATCTTCTAACCCTCCAAGTCTAATTGTAATTGATTTGTTTTGTTTTACTTCGCTTTTTGTACCACTGTTGGCTAATTTGCCAAGATGGGGATGAGTGATGATATCATGAAATTGATGAATCGACTCCCACAACATCCATGCCCAGACCGGGATTCGAACTCGGGAACCCTGGTGTCGTAGCGCGATGTGTTAACCACTCCACCACGGGGGTCGGCTTTAATCCTGCAATCAAACAAAATGCTACAATATAATTTATTCCTCCAAATGTGACCCTTCTATATGTGCCTATAACAAATTATTAGTTGGGTTTTACTATAATACTGGTAAATGCTGCAGTTAAAGCCATTCTTCCATAGCCAAGAAACAAAGATCAGAGTTATCAGATGTTATCAGTAAAACCTCGTTACTTGTCTCCTTTCGGGCATGATGAAGAAAAATGAATTGCTCGGGGAAAATGAATTATTATTTTTATTAACATAAATAAATAAGAATGGAGATTTCTGACCAAAGCGACAAGCGATCAGGCAAAAGGGAGGGGTGTTCATATCGAAGTGACAAGTGACACAAGTACTGTACCCCAGTCTACAAGCAAGCACTTTTCTCAAATGTAAATGCAAACCGACCAAGGCGACACAATGCATGACATTCATGACTTACAGAAGCGGAAAGCGACACGTGTCGCTTAGAAACAAGGATGCAACATTTTGAAACGAAGAAGCAGAACAAGTTGCACGTCTCTGCTGTTGCTTCCGTTTCTCAATATCGTGAATTGGATCGTGTAGATCTGGTGTTTATGCTTTTGCAGTGAATGCTTTCTTGTGGACTGAAGTGTCACGTCTTTCTTGTCGCTTGTCAATTCTGTGTAAATCTTCAGCGTTACTTTCCGGCGTCGTGTGCTAATTGTTTCCTGTCGCTTCGGTTTGACTCTCTCTGTAAGCATGCCCACCAGACCGAGGAAACACGATAACGGTCCAGTGCGAGAAACATGCAAGCGACACGTGTTGATTGTCGTGTCGCATTTATTCGAAAGTTTTATTTATTTCAGAATTTTGGTTTCCAACAGCTAGTTGTCGCATCGATACGAAAGTTCAACAGGGAGGTTTCAGACCGAATTGAGGCTCAACTAGGGGTTTCACACCGAAGTAACAAGCAACACGAACCTCTTAAGAATATAAGAAAGCCTTCACGGCAGCTGCTCTACCAGCAGACACCACCAGACCAGAACGACGCGACGGGAGACGTGCACCTTGTCATGTCGCTTCGAAAGTTTCGAAATGTTGCATTTATTATCTAATATCTGTTTCCAAGTGATACGTATCGCTTCTCGCTTCGGTCCGGAAGCTCCCTAAACTCGTACGGAATTCCAACACATGATCCCTAGTCATAGAACACGGAGACAATTGTTTATACTTCTCAAAGTTAACAGCTTGATCGCAATCCTTAACCCCATTTTAATTACAATGCAGTTCTTTTTTAACAACCGTGTTTGGCAACACTGATTGTTCAAGCAAAATTTCTACTCCCGCTCTGCGGCGACAGCGATACAGTTGGACGTGTTTTGCGACGTTGCCACACGTATTTGGAACTTACACTTCCCGCTCGGTCTGCCTTACTCAACGGGTGACTTCAAAAGGGTGTAGCGTCAAATCATCGCCGACAAAACATCGCCAACAAAACATCGACGGTACAAAACATCGACGGTACAAAACATCGACAGCACAAAACATCGACAGCACAAAACATCGACAGCACAAAACATCGACATCAAAAACATCGACGGCAAAAACATCGACATCAAAAACATCGACGCCAAAAACATCGCCAACAAAACATCGACGGTAAAAACATCGACACCAAAAACATCGACGGCAAAAACATCGACGCCAAAAACATCGACATCAAAAACATCGACGGCAAAAACATCGACATCAAAAACATCGACGTCAAAAACATCGACACCAAAAACATCGACGGTAAAAACATCGACGCCAAAAACATCGACGGTAAAAACATCGACGGCAAAAACATCGACGCCAAAAACATCGACATCAAAAACATCGACGGCAAAAACATCGACATCAAAAACATCGACGGTAAAAACATCGACACCAAAAACATCGACACCAAAAACATCGACGGCAAAAACATCGACGCCAAAAACATCGACATCAAAAACATCGACGGCAAAAACATCGACACCAAAAACATCGACGGTAAAAACATCGACGGCAAAAACATCGACGGTAAAAACATCGACGGCAAAAACATCGACGCCAAAAACATCGACATCAAAAACATCGACGGCAAAAACATCGACATCAAAACATCGACGGCAAAAACATCGACACCAAAAACATCGACGGTAAAAACATCGACACCAAAAACATCGACAGTAAAAACATCGACGGCAAAAACATCGACACCAAAAACATCGACGGAAAAAATATCGACGGCAAAAACATCGACGGCAAAAACATCGACGGTAAAATCATCGACGGCAAAAACATCGACATCAAAAACATCGACGGTAAAAACATCGACACCAAATACATCGACGGTAAAAACATCGACACCAAAAACATCGACGGGAAAATCAGTTTTTGACAAAGTATTCCACACTAATGAATTCAGATCTAATCCAGAATATTTTGAGATTGGCTACCCTAAATTATAAAGTGTTTCAGTGAAACGAACAATGTGTAATGAGCGAACTCAAGTTTCCAACTTATAGTGCTACCGTGCTACCAATGTATAATGTTCATTGTTGTAAGAACGGTCCGCGAGGCCGAGACACGCCCTCTCAATAAAGACGTTATTATTATTATTATTATTATTGATAAAATTACAAACAATGAGGTTGCGCAGTGAACGTGATTGTTTAGTTTCTGGTAACCATTTATCACTTCTCGCCGGCAGCGTTTGTGGTCGGGGGAAAGGGAAAGGAAGGCTCCTCCGTGCGAAAGATGAAAAGACCACCGACTATTGTTATTCCTTGTTTATTACACGCAGGAGACCGTAGTAATTTCTTTTGGTACATGCACTGGTACACACCGTGTGCTAGTAATACAACTGCCCCCTTGCAATATTGCCTTGCCCCTTCCTCTCCAGACATTTTCCCCGGGTGTCGCACGACGAAGCGCCTTCACTGTGTATCAGTACTTCTGTTGTATTTGATTCAAGGGGTCCGAGGTTCGATCCCAGGTGGAGGAAAGTTGCATAGTGGTATGGATTCTTTAAACTATAGGTTCAGTTCCGATTAACCCCTCGTGGGTCACACGAGAATAATTAGCTTGTTGATCGCTCACGGTGCCAGATACCGGGCTCTTAATATACAGTGATGGACAAAAGTAATCATACAGTGGAACTGAAAGGACGAAAGGACGAATTGCAGCAGCTAGGAAAACAATAAGGAAGTCAAAACTGTTAATGCTGTACCAATGTATGCACCAAACAGTATATTGACAACAAAAATAAATATCAGATGCTGCTTGTAGAAAAATAAAATACAATACATTCTCAATACCCGCTTCTTTAGCTGGACAAAAGTATTCATTCACCAACATAAAAGTTCACTTTGAAGAAAAGAAAGAAACAAATACCATGTCGTCAGAATTTAGTATGCATTCCTCTGTTATGGAGAACAGCTGTCAGTCTCTTTTGCATGGAATGAACAAGAGGCGTGGTTATTTCAGATGTAATATTGTGCCACTCATGCAAAATGACCTCTTTCAGTCTATTCTTGCTTGTTATGTCATGTTTTCGGAGTCTGGTTTCCAAATGGCTCCAAAGACGTTCAATGGGGTTAAGGTCGGGGGACTGAGGTGGAGTTTTGAGTGTGTGGGGAGTATTATATAACAACCAAAGGTTGACAATCTCAGCTGTATGTTTAGGGTCGTTGTCCTGCTGGAAGTAAAAATCATTCCCAAGACCCAAATGATTGATACTCTGCTGCAAATTATTCTTCAGAATATCCAAATAGATATTGGATATGGTGGCGCGGTGGCTCAGTCGGTTGAAAAGTTCCGTGGAAGCCTTCAGAGAGAGCGGACGCGGAAACTAGTTGCTCCGTGAAGGTCAGTGAAAAGTTGCCTTCAGGAAACAACGAGCGGGAGTGCCGTGTGCGTGTTGCTTGTGGCGTTTGGTGCAGTTGGCTGGCGAGTAAGTAGAATTGGAAAAGTACTTTAGAATAGTAAAAAGATGAATATTATTAGACAAAATACCATCCAGATACGTTTTCCGTTCGGGGCACCGAGGCCGTCGGCGCGAGAAATTCATGACTTTATTCATGGACAATTTCAACTCCACGTAGATGAGATCTTGGGAATACAAATACCTACGCATTTTCGATGTGTTTTCGTAAAATGTATCAGAGAAGTTATAATGACGCGAATATTAGAGAAATGTGGTCCGGAAACAAACTTTTGTTATGATAATGGTGAAACTGTAAAAGTGCTTTTGAGTGATGCGGGGAGGGAAAGAAAAGCGGTAAGAGTGTTCAACTTACCACTAGAACTAGATGATGACTGTGTGAAAGAAAAAATGACGGAATTTGGGAAGGTGGAATGTATAGACAAAGAAACGTGGTCTGAAAACTTTAAATATCAAGTTTACAACGGGGTGAGAATAGTGAAAATGGAACTGAAAAAACCGATTCCGTCGTTCATTACAGTAAAATCTCATCAATGCCATGTGATATACGACGGACAGCCGAGAACGTGCAGGGTGTGTGGAAAAGAAGGACACGATAGCTGGCAATGTGATAGTCGTCAGATAACAACGCTTCGTGTGAATAAAAACCGAGAGAGAAATTATAGTGATATAGTAGTGGAAAGGGGGAGTTCCTCGAACGTGAAAAATCAGTTCCAACCAGATAATAATCAAAACAGGTCGGAATGTCTACAAAATGTGATAAAAGAACAAATGAAAGATAAGGGGATAAAGAATGTGCCCAGTGACACCCGCCCGGTGGAAATGTTCCCACCGGTAAATACGGAGACCACAAAGGAAGAACACAACCAGAAAATATTACCGATGGACACAAAACAACCGGGAACTTCCCACCTAGACAAACAAGAGGAAAAAGGAAGTGAAGAAATGCAGGACGAAGGAAACTCAGTTGATCTTCCTCCCATCCCAGCTGCAAAGGACAACGTCCCAAAAGAGGAGGACAAGGGACCATCAAAAGACTGTGAGCTGGAAAGTGAATTGAATACAGAAGAAGAAAGTGACGAAAGTGTCACTTCAGTGTCAAAGTGGAAAAAATCTCAGCAGGTGGGTGCAAAAAAACGGACGAAAAATACTTCGAAAGGTAGCGAGAACACAGTAGCGAAGAGGAGAGCAGTGAGAGAGGTAGGAGGTATGAATAGAGTAATGAACAGAAGAAGTAAACCCTAAAAAGGGAAATTTAATTTGATATTTCATTTGTTGTTTGCATTTCTTTTTTCAACGTTATGAGGGACGATCGGAAAGTACTATTAACTGTGTGCTATATTATTCATTTATTAATGGTATATACCACTAGAATATGTACTATTAATATTAATGGAATCTTTTCGCCTGTAAAATGTAAAATGTTAGAAGAATATGTACGGGTACACTCCATAGACGTATTGTTTTTGCAGGAAGTTTGTATGTGTGACTTTCCATCAATATATGGTTACGAAGCGATAGTTAATACTGGTATCAATGGCCGTGGGACAGCAACACTTGTTAGAAACGGCCTAACCATTACTAATGTAAAAAAGTTAGTAGATGGGAGAGGCATTAGCTTTCAAAGTAAGAACTATACTTTTGTGAATATTTATGCCCCATCAGGCAATCAAAATAGACAGTTACGTGAACAATTTTATAATCAGGACATTTTATATTTGCTACCGTTAAATGAATCTAAAATAATATTTGGGGGTGATTTTAATCAGGTATTAAATCCCACCGATTGTTTAGGAGCTTATCAAAAGAGTCCAGCCCTTGCAACATTAATTGAAGAATTGCATTTGAAAGATATTTGGTTACAGAAGAGACAGGATATAATATTTACATATTTTAATAATAAATCTGGATCGAGAATCGATAGGTTATATATAAATACAGATCAAATAAAAAATATAACATCCATACAAGCATTGCCAGCGCCCTTTACTGATCATATGGCAGTAAAAATGACAATTAACCTGGAAGAAACAAAACTAGTCAGGGGTCCTTCATATTGGAAGCTAAATATACAGTTATTAGAGCTTCCACATATCAATGAAATATTTGCACAAAAATGGGCCGACTGGTGTAAACAACAAAAGTATTACAGTAATCATAATGACTGGTGGGTTCGATATGTAAAACCAAAATTAAAAACATTTTTCTGCTGGTATGGAAAAGAAAATGCAAAAGACAGAAACGGATTGATCAACTTTTATTACCAGTGTTTACACGAGGCATGTCAAGGGAGAGATGTCACCAAAAATTACCAAGCCATACAGCAGTATAAAGCCAAAATCTTAACACTGCAGAGGCAACAAATGGAAGGCATAACAATAAGAACAAATTCCAAGAATTTAATTCAAGATGAAAGAACTTCGATGTATCACTATGTACAGATGCAAAAACAACAAAAAACACTCATGATAAACAATCTTGTGGATTCAGGTGGAGAATCGCATGCGAGTCAGCCAGGAATCATGCGGACATTTTATGACTATTATGGGGAGCTTTATCAAACCGGGGAGGGGGAATCAGAAGCAAGAGAGACAATACTGAATTCTTTAACTAATAGTTTGCAAGAAGAGGATAGACAACTTTTAGATACTGAAGTAACAATAGAAGAAGTATATGAAGCGTTACAAACATGCAATCTTAAAGGAGCACCAGGAAAAGATGGTATTGGTTACAAGTTTTATTTGCAGTTTTTTGAGATTATAAAATATGAACTAATCAAAATCATACAAGATGCCTTTAAAAATGGAAAAGTTTTACAAAATGAAGGCATCATCATATTGATACCGAAAAAAACACATGCAAAACAAGTAGACGACTACAGACCAATAACATTACTAAATTGTGACTATAAAATAATGGCAAAGATCTTAGCAAATAGGTTAAAGTTAATTTTACCACGGATACTCAGCGAGAAACAAACATGCATTGGCAAAAAGCATAACATATTCAGTGCAGTTGGAGGGATTCGCGATCTGATATCCTATTATTTGGTGCAGAAACTTGATGCATGTGTGCTTGCTTTTGATTTCAAAAAAGCGTTTGATTTTGTGTCGCATGACTACCTGTTTGAGGTGCTAAAGGCATATAGATTCAGTGAAAAATTTATTAATATTTTGAAAGGTTTCTATCAACAGGCAACATCTCGGATAATGGTCAATGGATTCCTGTCGTCCCCAATAAATATAACAAGATCAATTCGGCAAGGATGTCCACTAAGTATGCTCTTGTTTGCTTTAACCCTGGATCCTTTGCTGCAATATATCAGGAAAACTACTCCCGACGCGATACACGCCTTTAAGGAAAACCAAGTGTTTGCTTTTGCAGATGATTTATCCGCTTGTATCACCACAAACGAGCAAATGGAAAAAATGATGGCAGCGATACATATATACTGCCGTGCTAGTGGGGCCAAAATAAATATGGAAAAATCAAAGGCGTTACCCTTTGGCACATGGGATCAAAAATATCCAGATATAGGGATCCCATATGTACAGGAAATTAAAATATTAGGAATAATTTTTCACAGGGACGAGGAACAAATGTTAGAATCCAATTGGCAAAAGATAGCGAGAGACATTCGCATACAATGTTATAAAATGCGAAGCAGACAGTTGAACATGATACAACGAGTGTGGTTTTTGCAAACATATATGTTTAGTAAATTAAACTATACGGCCCAAGTGATCCCAATCAATCAAAAATACCTCAGAATAATGAATTCAGCAATTGGTTGGTTTATGTGGTATGGCCATTTTTTTCGAATACCACTATCCAATCTATGGCAAATGAAACTAAAAGGAGGATTGGAGCTCACAAATATTGAGATCAAATGCAAGTCCCTATTCCTGGCAAGATCCTATACGCTCTATGGCATTGAACATTCCATTACATCATTATGGATACAGTTATGGACGGAGGAATTTCCACCCCAAAATCCGCCAGATCTACTCAGATTGCAAAACGGACCGATATATCTACGAAGTTTGATGCAAGAATTCAGTTATGTGGTGCTTCCGCCAAAAGGTGAAGATGTAAAACTCTCTCAATACTTATATACACTGTTTCACAAACAGTTGCAGATACCGACTCACCGCATTGAAAAACATTTTCCCAATAACAGATGGCAAAATATTTGGAAAAATTTAAATAAGAAATTTTTGGATACATCAGTGTATAGTGTTTGGTACAATGTAATACATGATATTATACCAACTAATGAACGCTTACATAATATCAAGAGACAAACAACTAATAAATGCCACATATGTGGAGAGATAGACACCACTGAGCATAGAATAGTAACATGTAATGGAGTACAGGAATTTTGGAAATGCCTAACGACATATCTAGGACACATATGTCGAACATCACCCCAATACTTTCAACCGTCGATGTGTACAAGACCAGATTTCAAATATTTTCCAGAAAAGAAAAACAATGCAGTAATTTGGTTAATAGCTAATACAATATATTATGTATTTTGTAAAAAGTATGAGAGCAATAGCATTTTGTTCACACAGTATTTAAAAAGAACTAGATGGAAAATGTTACAATATCCAAAAATGTATGAGTATTTTGGAAACTACCTCAGTGTTGTTTAGAAAACAATAATTTTGTACTTGTGGTGTGAAAGTGTAAACAGGTATTAAATATATGAAGAAATGTATA
Source organism: Lepisma saccharinum (assembly GCF_977018435.1). Classification (NCBI taxonomy): domain Eukaryota; kingdom Metazoa; phylum Arthropoda; class Insecta; order Zygentoma; family Lepismatidae; genus Lepisma; species Lepisma saccharinum. Next base: position 59,148,272 of record NC_139243.1, on the reverse strand, counting down.
TTTATATTACAGGTACAAATGCATGTTTAGCATGCAGATAGCCAAAATGGGACTCTTACTATAATACTTACTATGTTAAAAATTCTATACAATACTTTAACAGAATTCATGTAAGAAAACAGACATATTTTGTATATATGCTGATAAAATAAAATTTTGTTAAAAAAAAAAAAAAAAAAAAAGTCGGTAACGCGTCTGACTACCATGCTAAAGGTCCCGGGTTCGATCCCCGGCCGGTTCAAATCCGGGAACTTTTCTAACGATGGAAGCGGCCCCGGCGCCCACCCAGCGTCGAATAACATGGGTACCTGGGGGAAACCATGGGGTGTAAAGGCGGTCAGGGGCGTGATGCTGATCACATCACCCCCACTCACGACCGGATCAAGAAAGTGTGGGGCGTTACCCCTACACCCCCTATACGCCTTCATGGCGTGGTGCTATGCACAGGGGAACACTTTACCTTTTTTATCCAAATAGACAAATCTATCCATAGTTCCCTCAATAAAGACGAGTTCTCCAACACCTGAGGCTGACATACAGCCCCAGACCATAACGCCACCACCTCCATGTTTAACTGTAGCCAAGAGATTTCGAGGGTCAAGCTCAGTATATATTGTGTATATATATATGTGTGTGTAGTTGTTTTCAATCTGAACCTGAGATTGAAATCCCCATAATCTCCGCCACTAGTTAAATGTGAAAGAACATTTTTCTACTTTCCAGCAAATCATGGGTTACCTTCGTAATGGGATTGGTAACTGGAGGTTGAGTGCTGCATTTATTCCTTCAAATGTAACAGTTATTTAACAAAATAGTCCTGGATATTATTTTTAAGGGATGGAACAACTTTTTGATTCTCGATTAGTGCAGTGGCGGCGATTAGGTTGGCACGGGGGTGCAGATATCCCCCCCACACACACACTTTTTGCCGCTTTTGCCCCCGCATTATGCTAAACCGTATGTACGAAGAGAAAGTAAATTGTTCTTGCCCCCCCCCCACCCAAAGTTTTGTAACCCAATCGCCTCCACTGCATTTAACTGTTAATGAATAACACAAAGCTTATAAAGTTCGTTAAAGGCAATTTTGAACGTTTGAGCTTTCCGTAGTTCATAAATTCGGAACTTTCTGAATTGAAACGGCCAAATCCAATTAACAATTAGTAAAGCCTTCCCTTAATTTAGAAATTAATAAATCATAATTTTAATATTCTCTTCACATGTAGCTCTTCTGTTTTCACATGGTGGAATCGAAATGGGCTACTATGACAGTGCACAAATTATTTTCTAACCTCAGAAATGAGGTTAATATAAATCCAACCAACTAAATACTGCAATACGGTGCAAAAATCAGCACGCTTGGGGAATGTAGGCATACTCCTAAGACTCCGTAGTGCATTAACTTGCCCAAGCGTGCTGACTTTTGCACAAATTGCAGTATTTTATAGTGGAATTCGAGGCACTTAATGAAATATACCCCCACCAGGGATCGAACACGGGTACACTTGGTTACAAGGCAACAGTCTTATTGCCAGACTACCTGGGTGTGGAGCTTAATTTTAATATTTCTAATTCATAGTTTGTTAACTCCTTGATTTCATAACGTCGTATTTCTCTCTCTCGGAATTTTTAGCGATAAGGATATATGTATACACTGCCTTTCACGGCCGAGGTGGCCGTTGGGCGGCGGCTAGCGCGTCGGAAAGTAAGAGCACATCTGCCGGCATTTAAACCCACAACTGTACGCTGACCTTGACATTGGACACGTCCGTGCTTCAGTATCCAGACAGCTGTTGTCCAGTTTGCACGTGTTTGTTAAGTGTTAAATTCTTAACAAGTGTTTTAGATTGTTTTGTTTTATTTTATGTATTGCCAGTTCTTTCTGCAGTCTAATAATGCCACGCTATCCGTACAATTTTAAACAACGAATTTTTATATACGACTCTTATGTCATTACGGATTCTTGTAGGGAAGTCAGAAGGCGTTTTGCAGCAGAATTCCCACATGTTCCTGTTTCACACAGACAGAGTGATCCGTTACTTGTGAACAAATTTAGGAAAATAGGGTATGCTCTTGTTAAGATAAAACGGCATGTGCTTACTGAGGATAAACTAGACGACGTTGGAACACGAATGAAACATACTCCTCAGAAATCTCTCCGATGCCTTGCACAAGAAACATACATATTTCTAACGTCATCGTGGCGAGCTGCCAAACTTTTATACCGGAAGCCATATATCAGAAGATTGATTGATTGATTTAGTTTATTTTACTTCGCGTTTTGTGCCTCTTGGCTAATTTGCGAAGATGGGGATGAGTGATGAAATGGATGAATGGACATTCACAAACAACCAAGCCCGACCAGGATTCGAACCCGGGACCCTTGGCGTCGCAGCGCGATGTGCTAACCACTTTTTTTTTTTTTTTTTTAAATGAAAGCCCCTAAGCGGAAGCTTCCCCCATCACATTCACTCATATCATTTCATTCACATTTCTATTTCAGGACTTTTTCAGGACAAACAATCACAAATACCCATGCCTTACCCGGGACTCGAACCCGGAACCCCTGGCGTTGTAGCGCGCTCTGCTAACCACTTCGCCACGGAGGTCGACAACCACTCGGCCACAGGGTCGGGCCCATATATCAGAAGAATCGAAAGAAAATATGAAGAAATAAATTGAAGCAATTTCGAAAGAGGAACTGATACGTGTCAGTGAAAATTTCCTATAAATATGTGGATGCAGGAGGACATCATTTCAGAAACACGTTCTATATCCGCTTATGTGTATGGCGACAACCTGTATATTTATGTCTAACACAAACTACTAGCAAAAAATTACAGCTAAATTATTCTCCTTATTTTCTTAAGTTCATATAAGGCTGTGTATTTTTAAAAAATAAAACACGTTGTTTGTTAAAAACACTTCATGCACAATCTACATTTGTGACAAAAATTCTTGAAACCCTTCTGGTGTGACTGGCAGAATTGATATCAGTTGCGGATAAACCCTGATGTTTGTGAGAGACGATGTTTTGAAGGCTTCTGTCCGGTGTATGTCACAAGGGATCTGCTGTGTGAAGGTGGGCGGGGGAGGTAAAGCAAAGGTGCCCTCAGTCGGTTCGTACCATAGTCATAAAGGAACATTTCTTCCACATCCACAATATAACGAGCATACAACTATCCCGTCTATGAAGTTAAAAGCAGCTTGCTAGAAGGAAACATGACACTTCGCATTGTTTACGATTCCATTGTTTGAGCTTTGAGGCAAGAATCAGGTGCTAATAATAATATTGTTTTGATGTCAGAAGGTGCGCGTGCAGCGCAAAATAATCGAATCAATGAAAATGCCGCTCTTGCACAACAACCATGGCTAATAAGAAATCTAAAAAAAAGATCGACGAATGTAGGCATGTTTGGTCGAAACAAAGAAGAGCTATAGCTTCATGATGCTATTATCACAACACAAAATCCTATTCATGGAACGAATCAAGATATAAATTTCACCTGGGCGAGTTGGAGTTTTAGCGCCCCTCTACTTTCCATTCTGTTACTCACCCCAGTCTTTCTACTCTGCTCCTCCTACTTTCCGCCTTCCTCCAATAATAATAAAACATGACTGCACTATAAATTAACGGCTTTAATGACAAAAAATAGCGATGTTTTTGGTGTCGATGTTTTTGCTGTCGATGTTTTTGCCGTCGATGTTTTTGGTGTCGATGTTTTTGGCGCCGATGTTTTTGGCGCCGATATTTTGTGCCGTCGATGCTTTTGGCGTCGATGTTTTTTGGCGTCGATGTTTTGTGCCGTCGATGTTTTTGGTGTCGATGTTTTTGCCGTCGATGTTTTTGGTGTCGATGTTTTTGCCGTCGATGTTTTTGCCGTCGATGTTTTTGGTGTCGATGTTTTTGCCGTCGATGTTTTTGGTGTCGATGTTTTTGCCGTCGATGTTTTTGGTGTCGATGATTTTGCCGTCGATGTTTTTGGTGTCGGATGTTTTTGCTGTCGATGTTTTTGCTGTCGATGTTTTTGGCGTCGATATTTTTGCTGTCGATGTTTTTGGTTGTCGATGTTTTTGGTGTCGATGTTTTTGCTGTCGATGTTTTTGGCGTCGATGTATTTGCCGTCGATGTTTTTGGCGTCTATGTTTTTGCCGTCGATGTTTTTGGTGTCGATGTTTTTGCTGTCGATGTTTTTGGCGTCGATGTTTTTGCCGTCGATGTTTTTGGTGTCGATGTTTTTGCTGTCGATGTTTTGCCGTCGATGTTTTTGGCGTCGATGTTTTTGGTGTCGATGTTTTTGGTGTCGATGTTTTTGGTGTCGATGTTTTTGGCGTCGATGTTTTTGGCGTCGATGTTTTTGTGTCGATGTTTTTGGCGTCGATGTTTTTGGCGTCGATGTTTTTGCCGTCGATGTTTTTGTCGTCGATGTTTTTGGCGTCGATGTTTTTGGTGTCGATGTTTTTGCCGTCGATGTTTTTGCCGTCGATGTTTTGTGCTGTCGATGTTTTGTACTGTCGATGTTTTGTGCTGTCGATGTTTTGTACTGTCGATGAAATGTAGGCGATGTTTTTGTTGTCGATGTTTTTGCGTCGATGTTTTGACGTATAACCCTTCAAAAGTGAGGAAACATTCCACCCGACAACATCGTAGAGGGAGGCTCTTTCCTTGCAGTACACGCTGAATGCGACTTGCTCCTGTGTTGTCACAGTAGAGGGGGTGCTATTCCGGCTTAGCGCGCTACCGCGAGCGTGAATGTTTTCTGCTAGGGTGTCGTAAAAAATGAGGGTTCCTCAGTTGCGGGTCGCTTGATAAGATGTAAAAGCATGCAGGTTTATAACCTCACGGATGCGATTATGGCTATTGGGAAACAATGTTAATAACATGCAGTTTCTTTTCACTGCATTCCTGTACCTTTTCAAGTTAACTGTGGATGGCAGACGAGTAAATTCATGCTGAACCCAGCAAAAAAGGCATCCATGTCTTTGGTTCTTTAACGCTATTTGTCAACACTCCTAAATGCAGCAATAAATTTGGTTGGTTGATTGATTTGGTGTTTTACGTCCACTTTATGCACAGTAAGGCTAAAGAGGAATCCAAACCACCATGTGCCTCCACCAAGTATCGAACCCGGGACCCCCTGATTACAAGACACAGCAATGAAGGTAAATGATTGTTACTAATGGCTGCTACAGCCTTTTCAAGCATGTCCATTGGCTGTTAGCTTTTTGGGGGTGGCAAATAATCTGTGGGTGTTAGGTTAGGCAAGTTGGGTTTGGTTCTCTTAGAAGAGGAAGAGGACGAAAATGGTTTTAGCATCAATACCGATCTAAATGATTATTAGATGAGAGTCTTATCTTGAGACTAACACAATAGAACACCCGAAGAATCCTAAAGTCAAACAATTTTATAGGCTTGTGTGTGTGTTGGATGGGATGGAGGTAGAGTCTCGTGGGCATATTTTCATGCAAGTAGCTGACTAACTTAATTAATTATACCACGAACATAAGTGTAACAGGATCGAGAGAGAGAAAGTAAGATTGGACGGAAAGGATTGAGTAAGTCAGATGGACTTACTTACATGTATATAACCGGTCTCCACGACAGCATAAAGCTTTAGGAAGCCAGAGGCCCCAGTTCGAACCATAGTAAGTCATATAGCAATGTTTGTCTCATTTTCCACTTCATTAGTTTATCATTCATCCTCATCGTAGCGATCAAACCAAGAGGTAGAAATTCGCCTTTAAAAAAAGAACACATACATACACACATATGGATTTATTATTATTTCGCTTTTCTGCTACTTCTGGCTAATCGCGAAGATGAGGATGAATGGTGATAAGATGAGGCGGATGAAGGGACAATCAAAAACATGCAAGGACAACACAATATGAGCCTCACCAAGCATTATACTGGCCACGAGTCCAGACGCCAGAGCCTCGCTAGTCGCTAGTATGCAAAGTGCAGTACAGGGTGTTCTACGAGAAAGTGAATACAAATTGGGCTGTCCTCAGGACAATATATATATTGTGTGTAAGCATGTGCAGCCTCCACCATATAAAGTGATTAATAAATCACATTGCTAAACCAAGACAGAAGTCAGGCCTGTTATTTATGTATTTGTCATTTGACGTCGCTTTTCTACCACTTTTTGCTAATCGCGGCGATGAGTGATGATCACATGAAATTGATGAAAGGGCCCACTAGTGATCGAACTCGGGAACTTTAATGACGGGATCCAAAATCAAACACTTAACGCGCTTGACCACATTGGTCATCGAGCTGGCACGAGTTTCTATGTAATTCATCCACAAAGGGAGAAGGAAGTTAATGTTTTATTGAGGGATTACGTTTACCCACGACATTAGATTGTATCCTTTTACAATTTCTAAAAAGCATATTTCAATTTTTCAAAAATAAAATATATCTGAGTTACGGTTTTCTAAACACAAATCAGTTTAGGTAGAATATTTCTGCAGTTTTCCCATAGTTTGTGGACAGTGAATTACGTGGGAAATGTTGATTTGAATAGAGTTGCCACACTCATCTAACCTACGCTCCCATCAAATTTATCATTTCATCATTCATTTTTAATGTTGCGGTTATCATAAAGACGTAGAAAGCGACGTCAAATATCAACAGATACATCCTACATATACTAGACATATATAAATTATTATGAACACGCCATTATAAATAACAAACATCTGTGAAAATTTGAAAATATGAAGGATATTAAGTGTTGGTGGCGTAGCGAAATATTTCATACGTAAAATTGCATTTATTTATCCATACGCAACTTCAGATTTCAATAAAGATAGTCGTGATTACTTTTTGCTTGATTTATATAACGCAATTTATTGTTATTACGTGCTGTAAACTTCTTCATATTATTGCCTAGGTTTTATTCCTTGCTTTTTGCCTAATATCCTACTGCAAATGGTACATTGAACCAAGATATGTACAATTAAAACTGAACATATTTCCCGTAAATTTGCCTCGCGTACACGCTTGACAGACCTCTTGGTCACGTCAGAGCTCGCAGCGGCTCCTGGCCAATGGGAGACCGCAGTGTCTCGGAATGCTCTTCCTATAATACTCTATAATACTTGGTCACAGTTCCAGCTAGCAAGGCCGCGCACAAAACTAGTTCTGTTTCGCCGAAATCGATACTTCTGTTTAAATGTGTGCATTGAAAGTAAAAATGTAAGGAAACAACATACAAATACTTACGCAGGGATATTAGCATTGATACTCGTACATGCGTATAATGCATTTTTCTATATACAAGACAACAGAGAGAACAATGAATGTACCTTTGGTAATGGTCCCCATCAGGAAAATTTGGGGAAGGAAAAAAACCTCGAGTTGAAGATGGCGATTTCTTTCCGTTATGACAATGCCGTAGCAGCCGCGATTAATTACAAATCGCGCACGCGCGCACACACACTATATATATGTGTATGTATGTATATTATATATATACGAGTATGTATATTAGCAGGTAACAACATGTTATAAACACATTCTTACTTTCCAAAGAAGCGCATGTGGGATGGCAAAACGGATCCGGATCCGGATCCGGGAACCAACCGGATCCGGATCTGGTCATCCCTAGTCCTGACAAGGAGAGACTGACGTTCGAACCACGTTCGTATCACTGACCTACATATCGCTAGCTCGCTAATCCCTTAATCCCGTACAGCTGCAACGAAAGAGCCTGCTCACCCGATCATTATTCTTCACTTTCTTACGTGGAATACAAATGTTTTACACACAAATAATCCTATCTCAACAATTAACCAGATGGAACTCCCGGGTACAAGGTACTATGTAGCGTTATACAAAATGGATTCGAAGATGAAGTTTTTTTGTGGACTGACGTCAAAAGCAAAACAGTAAATAAAACCGACAATGGATTTTTTTATATATATATATAATTTATAGAACTGTGTTTTTTATAGGTGAGGTTCTAACATACGATATTTATACGATAAAGACAGTATTAGTAAATTATCAAGGCGCAGGTACCTGGCATCAACGGTTTATAAACGTTTTCCGGAATACATTGAGCGACCAGCTTCCAGGATAGATTTGTTGAGATACTATAGCATTTTTTTTCAATAACTCTTTGAACCGTCCACAAATTTATTTTTTTCTTTTTGTAACAAAGGTTCCCTACTACACTTGGCAAGAAACTTCCTACCCTGTCTTTTTTATTTATTATTTTATTGTTACTATATATTGTTAATTTCATCACTCCAGGCGTTAACTTCCTCAGCGCGCTTAGTAAATTTACTCAACACTAAATCAAGGAACACACTGAAGCACTAAATACATGGAGGGGTTTGGGGGGAGTTTAAATCTTGATGGTGACTAAAATACAGTTGTATCTTTTCTATCTTCCTTTAGTTCCGCCGTCTAGGGGTCCCGGCTTCGAATCCCGCTCGGGCTTGGTTGTTTGTAAATGTCCATTCATCAATTTCAACATTTCATCCCTCATTCCCATCTTCGCAAGTTAGCCAAGAGGGGCAAAAAAGCGAAGTAAAATAAACTAAATTCAGTAAATTCGACTCTATTGCAGCTACCGGCCCCCATGGCTGAGTGGTTAGCACATCGTGCTACGTCGCCAGAGGTCCAGGGTTCGAATCCCGGCCTGGGCATAGATGTTTGTGAGTGCCCATTCAACAACTTCATCATATCATCATCATCCTTACTGTCGAAAATTGGCCAAGAGTGACACACAAAGCGAAGTAAAATAAAGTAAATCAATCGGTCAATCTATTGCAGCTGACCTTCGTGGCGGAAAGGTTAGCACAACGCATTACGACGCTTCTTCGGTGTTGCTTTGAAGATTCTCCTCATCAGTTTTATCGTATCATTACTAATCCCCATAGTTTCGTCTAGCCAAAAGGGGAAGAAAAGCGACGCTACATAATAATAATCTAGTCAAATCAACTGTATTTTATTCATTTGTTTTATCTTGCTGCCTCCAGGAAGGAGTGGTACGAAGCCAGAAGCCCTAATTTAGAATCCTGCGAAAGGCATGGATATGCCATTGTGTTCGTTCTATTATTTATTTCAGCATTCCACCATTAATGCTCATTAACGATTAACTAAAGAAAAGCGACTCAGATTAACGTTAATAGGCTATACGTTGAATTTTTCTGTCGCTTCATTAATGTGGATCATTTCACTATCCTAGGGGAAAATGTTAGTTGAGTAACGTAAGGAATATTTGCATTCGAGGCAATGAAAGGCATGGGAGGGGGATTACTAAATTCAAAATACCATCTTTCGAAACGTCACATATATTTTATGCAATTTATGCTACACTAACAAGGGAGGTTATCTAAGTGTCCCCCTCCGATTTCCATGAAACTTGGCAGGTGTATAGAGGGGCCCTATGCCCCCTGTTTCTTCCTATGCCATATTTACGTGCTTTCGGGGTCAGATTTCCACTTCAATTTCTCCTCATCTTTACATTCGAGGGGGGGGGGGGTGCCTCATATAACACTCTTTTTTAGCTGAAACACAAAAACACGTGTATCTTCATTTGTGCCCCTCTATACACCTGCCAAGTGTCATGGAAATTGGAGGGGGACACTTAGATAACCTCCCTTGTAAGAGCATTTTATTGTTAGTTTATTTAACGTCGCATTTCTACCATTTCTGGCTAATTGCGAGGATGCAAATGAATGTTAGAAATGGAGAAGGGACAATCACAAACATATAACGCAAACCCCACAGAGGATTATATTGACTGTGAATGCAGTCCTTCTTCTGCACAACGTAGTCGAGGCTGATCTACGTGAAAGAGAGATTGACATTATGATGTATTCGGAAAGGGTTGCTTCTTACACCCCTTCAACATATTATTGTATTATAATTGTCAGATATACAATGTTACAAAGTAACAAACTGTTTCTCGGGAACTGTAATACATATCAAGAGACAGCCACTCAGGATCATATGATCATAAAAATACGCTGACAACACTAAAAGTAACAATTTTTAGAAGACAGGATTTTTCGATGGTTGTATGATTATGTATGGCAGTTGGCAGTGGCTGAAAACAAAAATAAAGTATTTAAATTTTTCCTTCCGAATTTTTATGTGCTGTTTTATGTGCATGCATTACATTTCAAGCTCTTCTTGGTGATTTTTTTCTATCGCCTTGAATTTATTTGGCCGTTATATCTTTGTATCGATGTCACGGACCCAAAGAGAACATGTGACGTCACAGAAAGCACAGTAGTGCGTCCCAAATGGCGCAACTTTAGCGTAATACGTCATCATATTATGCGCCGCTCAGTGTTCTGTTTTTTACCCTATAGCTACGCCGAACAACCGATTGAGAATTTGAGGTTGAAAATTTAAACCTTAACCTCGAAAAGTATCATATTAATATGAAAGATTAATCTTAGAACATGAAACAACTCTTCAACAAAGTTTTAAGATATATAATTGTAGTTATAAAAACCTACCGAATAAATTATATTCTTACACCTACATGCATATTTTGAAAAACATATTTTTAAAGAAAGAAATTACGGCTTTTCAACAACACTTTTAATGTCAGTTAAAATATATTCATATTTTCAATCACTGATTGACGCATAGTCGTAACGTAATTTCCTGAGAAATATGGTGTGAAAAGATGAATTCCCCCACTTCTAAAAGTTCGACTCTGTTGTTGAGTACGTTGGGTGATCGTACACTCCGGGTTCGAGTCCCGTCAGCAAGGACGAGGCTCTTTTGTGGGTGTCTCTTAATCCATTAAACATAATCAGGATTCATCGTCGTGAATTGCCAAAAGTGGAAGAAAAGCGACGTAAAATAAATAATAAATATCAAATACAAATAACTTCTAAAAGACACTGGCCTGGCAGACGACAAAGCTTCGTACTGTCCATAACTGCACAAAGAAACCTAACAGTCCATCTCCCCCCCCCCCCACGTTTCTTTTGAACAGGGAATCATTTCGTGGGCTTATAACTGAACAAAATATAAGACATAAAAAAGAACAAAGTGGGTTTCAGGGATGACCAGTGGCATAGCAGCAGCTGCCTCAATGCAGGGAAGGGGGAAGCTAGGGAGTGTTGTCTATGCAGTAAAGGTACAGCTGTTCCCTGAGCATTGCGCTATGACTGAATTTCATGGGAGTGTGGACTGTGGAGTCATAGGACATAATATGATAAGATGACCTGATTACTGCAACAATTCTATGCTGTGTCTCTTCACCCGAAAAATATACGCAATGTTTGGTATAGGTGACTTAGCACTCACCGCACCGCGAGAGGAGGGGGTCCAAGCCTCAAGACTCCATTCCGAGACCGGAAAGTGAAGGATAGAAAATAATTATGATGATAAATTGAATTCTTCAAGTTTCTCCGATTTGAAACAGAATTTAGTAAATAGTTTTGAATTTTGCGTACGTGTTATGTGTGCCCATATTTCTATTATTCATTTAAATTATGAAACTAATTAGTATGTTAATACCTGCTATTTATATATCAAGTTAAAACATCATGCCACTTTGCTGAATGAGTTGAAAGGTGCTTAGACTTAAAATGTACTAAGGTGACAGAGAACAGGCGATTTGTTCACAAGCCGTTAACATGTGCTGTTAACGAACAGCGATATCTCTTCATATCTAATCATCACGATCCCTCGCACAAACACTGCGTCATAAAGGAAACAATAAAGAAAGATTCCGCCGAACTACTGTCGTATTAGAAATTATGGCTACTCGAGTTTGCACTAGAATTAAAAGTTAACCACTTAACTTATTGAATTCTGAGTTAAGCTGTAATAACTAATTTTTTTCAAGTATGCTTTCAATTTGTTATCGTCGTGAGAACAAAAAAAAATCCGCTTTTTTGGTGTTTTTCAAACTACGCTCTCTTTGAGATTCTGTAATTAAAAAACTTGTGGTCCAATCGTGACGAAATTTGAATACGTAGCTCTACTGGTTAATTTTTTAATTGGAGTTCAAACTCGAGTCTCCATAATGTTTAATCCGACTGGAGACAATCATTTGCTTTCAGGTCATATGCTCTGAAATATTACCAACACAGATAAAAACAGGAATAGCATAGTCTTCCTCCTTTCCGTACTTTCAAGCGGCAACCCTGGAATCAGGCAGGAACGGCGTCACCAACCCCCTCCCCTCCCCTGACGTCCCCTCGCACTCAAGCAAGAAGCACAGCGTCGGAGATCCATTTGCTTACATGGGCCAATCTTGAGGGTCTCAAACAATTAAGAAAATTCTTCTTTGAAAGATTGCGTTAATACTTTTTTCACAATTTCCGTGGTGTAACTAAATCTAAAGAATAAACGCGATTATATGGAGTCATGGTTATCGTGTTTGTACCTTCATCATTTTATCATTCCACCTCATTGTCTCGATTCATTCACGAAATAGACCAGCGGCGAAAAATAAACAAAATAGAAATAGCTATGTAGGGGACATTTTAATTGAATAGGTCGACAATTCTTTCAAAATAATGTGACGTGTAGAAACGTTTATATTACAATCGAAGCAAGCAAGAAATATTTTTTGCAAAATTGAGGGAAAACCCGGCAATTTTGACCAAATATTTAGTATAAAATTTCATACTAAAGTAAAAAGTTGTTAACCGTAAGTGGCTGCTGGGAGGTCAGAATGTAATGTTGATTTATTTGGGAGAGGCAGAAAGTGCCTCGTCTGACCACCCACTTCCCCCAAGCACAAAGTGTGCCTGTATAAAATGAGTAGGCATAATAGTCCTTCCATTAATACTGGCCATGGTTTGATGGCACATATCTTTCAGACATCTGTATTTAAAATGATTTCGAAAAGCTTTAAAGCATGATTATTCTTTTACATTTGTTAAACATCGAAAACTGGTAAACACTGTTAACTGTTCGACCATTCCTTATATTAATAATACGCTAATGCGCGTAGGCGTGGAACTAAACGTACTTGCATTCACACGTGTAGGTACTTTAACTTTGTTTCGGGCGGGATATAATACAAAGAAACTCAATAACATACATATACGTATTGCATTCTCCTTACCTTGTGGGGTGACGCATCCCTCTCCCCTCCGCCGCGGCTAAAGGCGCCAGCAATCTTGCATCCTCTGCATGTAGCCAACATGAAGGAAAGGCGAGGTGGCAACAACCGAAGATATTTGAATGTGAAAACATGCACAAATGCAGAAGCAGTACCCTTGTTATAAAAATAAAATTTTACTTCATGAAATCCATTTCAGAGTTAGAGAGAGATAGGAATGGACGATATCGGAAATTTGATATCTCGAAAACATCATCACAGACGATACGATATTTTTACGTATAATGATATCGGTGATATATCGATTTCCTTTATTTTCGAAAATTGAGATAAAATTGAAGACTAAAATTGGTAAACGCTGTAAGTGCCACAATACTTCAAACACCGTTTTCCACGTTAAACTGTGAAATGTGACATGCTTTATAATGTGCTAAAAGCGAAATGTGGCTGGTATCTCTCTAAGTAGTTCAAAGGGCGTGTAAAGAGGTCACTAGCGTGCACGTTCTTACGGCTGATGTGCGGAACGATGCGATTTCACAACACTTTCGCTTTTGACACTTACAACGTTTACCACTTTTGGTCCTTATATTGATAAATGAACACAGAAACATCCATGCCTAGGCTGCATTCGAAACTGGTACCCCTAGTGTCGTAGCGCGATGTGCTAACCAGTCCTCCACGGGGGCCTGCCGCGGCGATATATCGTCTTCACGATAAATATTGCCAAATGTCGTGACGATATATCGCTGACACGATAGATGTTCTGAAATTTATTGACGATATATTGTGCGACACTAGTAAGAACTAATAATCTGGAAGTTAAATTGCAAGTTTAATTCTAAAATAAACTATAGAAGGCAAGGAGAGGAGATTTAAAATTACAAACAGATTTAATAGAGGATTCAAATGTTCGTAGGTAAGCGAAGATATGTGGCCCCCTAGAAAAGTGAGTTTACACTGGATATAAACAAAGCAAACGGCCCGACTATTTCTTAAAAGTTTTTGAAAGAAATGGACCGTAGGAAACAGGCCATCCCTTTGGGCGGTTGCAAATCCGTTAACCATTTTTCAGGACCAAACTTGAAACCAAGGCTGAAGAAAATAAAACTGGCAGTTTCTGGATCCGCGCATCTTTCAAATCTCCATTGCCGAAGTTGAAATTAAAAGATTGTCCAAGGGAATTTAAGAACACTTTATGTTATGAAACATAAAAATAAACAAAACAAACTTTGCATTTTTTTTTAGCGTATCGAACCGTGCTCTTGGTTATTTGTTAGTTTGACTTTCGCAAGTAATCCTCTGCTCCAACACGCCACACACGTACCTGGGGCCTCTCCGATGGTGTAGTTGCAACGTTGTCGATTTGATTGATTGATTTAGTTTCTTTTTACTTCGCGTTTTGTGCCTCTTGGCTAATTTGCGAAGATGGGGATGAGTGATGAAATGATGAAATTGATGAATGGACATTCACAAACAACCAAACCCGACCGGGATTCGAACCCGGGACCCTTTGCGTCGCAGCGCGATGTGGTAACCACTCGGCCACAGGGTCGGGCCGTTGTCGATTTGCCAAGAGGTCCTGGCACATAGTACAGTGGTTCGGAACCCACTATAAACTGTAGGCCCCGTTCCGATTAGCCTATCTGTACATAAAGTGCACTTTATTAACAATTCAAATCAACCACACATGCATATATACACATTTTTGTGTGAAGTTAGGTAGAAGTGGTAGAAATAGTATAAACATACGTTTAAACGTTTTGATATTATATTATCAAAGCTCAAATATTGTTTTCCTATCCAGTAATTCCCATCAAGCATCGTGTCACAACCCCGGACACCCCTGCGTCCAGTTTGTTTCACGACTGAGTTGACTGAAAACCTTGTCCGGTCAACTTAAGTAGCTGTTTTGTAGGGATATGAGAAAACAAATGCAGAAGTTATTAACTTTGAGCATCTCAAGAATTCTCAGAATTCAAGATTAAGGAATACGTACTTAGAAATGCAGAAAGTGATTAAAAACAAATTCTCACGATAACTTATTACATGTGTTTACAAATTATGTATCTCGGTCAATAGGACTTACGAGCGAAAAATATGTGCAACTTCCAGAAAATATAATAATGATTTGAGATTTCCGCGCAACATGCAACACAGTGGCGACAAGCGATAAAATAGTGAAAATACACACATTTTTGTAAGTACTGTATACTGGTTGTATACATTCTGAAACAAAAACGTCTAAGAATACATCAATTTCATACATTCTCTTTTTCCTTTTCCCCCTACTGAAAGAACTTTTCGTTAAGTGCTTTGGTAAGCGTAATTTGCATTGGATACCAAACTCTAGATTGAATTATTCTTCTGATAAATTGTTCAATATCAGCCAAGACATCAGAAAAGCGTCTTTGTCGTATTATAACTTTCTTCATTTTACGTCTCCTCTCTGACAATTTTGATTGATTGCGACGATGGGAACGAATGATGAAGACAAAAAATGACAAAAAATAATTAAAAATTTGTTTTAAGTCAACCTCTTGCTAAGATCGGACTTACAGTTTAAAGAGGCACTCCACAATGTGCCTCCGCAGGGAATAGAACCTGGAACCCCTTGATTACAAAGCAACAGTGTTACCCACTGCACGATACGCTACACAAAAATAAAACATTCATTCCCAAACAAGGGGTGATGGTTTATGTGAATAAAGTGGCCTTAAAATCAAAAACTAAAACAAGAAAGAAAGAAATCAGAAATAAACTCAAGGGGTTCAACCTTGAATCGTTGATGTGGATATCTACATTCTGTCATTTGACATCTGAAACCTTTAGTCGGTTTCCGTTGCGGAGTAAACGGCGTAACACGCCGTGAAGCCTCAGGTTCCTACGTACCTGGTCAGGCGTGGATGTATCATTGTTTGATCCATCACCATTTCATCGGTTAGTCATTTATCCTCAACGTCGCGATTAACACGAAAGGTAGAAAATGGGCGTAAAATAGAAATACACTGGAACCTTTAGTTTAGTGTTGACATTGGCGTTGAATTGCAACTGTAAGCACAAACATTCGTGTATTAGACGACCAAGATTTGAAACTTGTGCTCCTTCTCTAAGAATTCAATTGCCACTTTATGCACAGAAAGGCTATTCCAGACTGAACCTACAGTCTAAAGTGGAATCCGAACCACTGTACCACGACCCCTTGACGCTATCGTTTCCGAAGACCATAGCAAAACGTCCTTTTCCTGTATACAGTCAACGGCAAACATTGTAGCAGGCACGATATCCAAAGTTTTTTTTCCATTATTTACTTTCCCAGACAGGGCTTTTTTTTAAAGAAGCTGTATGAGAATTCCGATCCTTGAAAATCACATTGAGAAACACAGATTTAATTAACAATGATGAGCAATTCGTCTATTATTACATTTGCCTTCGATTGTACGCACAACGTAGGAATTCTGTACTTTTCGCAAATTACACAAGAAGAGCGAGAGAAACCTGGGAAGTGCTTCTACAGATAACATCTAAAAACAACACCGAGTGGTTTTTCCCCCATCCCTTGTCTGCGAGGGCGAGGGACTTAGTGGGCATGGTTGCAACTGCTTCAGAAACACATTCAGGCCGTGTGGGAAGAGAGAGAACTAAGAACGCTCACTCCCGTGTTCTCTCATCATTGCTTCACGAAACGTATAACAGAAATATTCTCAATTTAAAATGTGTAAACCAACTTTATGTTTTAATGTTGAAAAAATAACGTTATTTAAAAGCAGCGAAGTTAAGCATAAAAGATGAGTGTCTGGCAACCTTAGATATCGATAGCAGAGAAACAAGATCGCCTGCTTGACAGTAAGGTTGACCTGTCTCCTGGTTGCGCTCTGGTCATACGTTGCAAACGCAAGCTGCAAAAAATGCAAGCTATTCGAAAAAAAGTTTAGAAAACACTTCTTTTATAATCAATCGGTCTACAAACAGAAGGCAATAGCAATTGAATAGAATGGCCATATTTCCACGCAACAACTTTACTTTTTACTCTACATTTTTTTGTCTGAGAGCGTACCGGGGGTGGGGGTGGGGTCTGTAGACTCCCCTAATACATGAGCAATATTCAAAGAAATTAAATGCAGTATTCATTCATTTATTCAGTATAGGTTATATACTTGTGACTTACAAAGTACGAAATTACCTTGCATATAATTTTGTTGTGTATTTGTCACATTTTACATTGTTATAATAATTTTCTTCTGCGATAAACAAGTGCTTAGCTTTCCTTAAGCTGTCATTGAATATAAGTCAACTAAGAGGAAAACCGAAATCCTCAGCATTGAACCAACATGTCACACTGGCGACACCACACAAGATTAGATAAACTTCATAATACAACGACCTCGTACTCTAAACCAAACCAATGCAATGCTCAGGTTATAATACCAAAAATATGGCTACCGTTCCCAGTATTTTTTTTTTGTGAAAGTATTGTGGATTGTGTGGAAGGTAACTAATTTGTACCGTGTGGTTAACCACAACGCGGATATGAGAGGGCGTGCAGAATGGAAGAAACGGGATGTTTCCTGCAAGTTATCAAAGGTTCTGTTCAAATAATCGTCCGCAATAAGTGAGAAATAATTTTCCAAAGGGCGGAATCACAGCCTCATTTACTGAAATTGATGTTCTCTGTTTGCTTTCCTACTCAATAACATGCAACTCGCTATCACTACAGTTCACGAATGTTAACGAAAAGAAGATTTAAATAAGATAAGGCATTTTGCACCCCAAACTCGTGCACCCGAAGGTCAGTACTGAGAAGTTAACTTTAGGTCCAGCCCTGAGTTACTGAACGTAAAACTAAAATTAGAGGCACAATAAATTCATTAAATGAAGGGCTCTGGTGTAAACCACGGTAAGTGAAATCTTACCATGTACATCTTACACGTACAATCTTACAAAAATGATCAAAATGTCACAAACAGTTCAATCTGTTCTTTATACTTGATTTTTTGCGATTTTCTTGTCATCTGAAGTGAAACGAAGGAAGGTTTTTAACCGTAACACTCGATTGCTCAGTATCCTTGAAAACGATCTCTTCTCAGCGGATGATAGTGCATGAGAACTATTGGGAGTGGAGAGGTCCAAGGGCAAGGTGCAACGGGGGTAGTTCCCCAACAATCTATCTTTCAAAAGATCATTAACAGATCAACAGCAATAGCAACGTATTCACAATTAATGTGAAACAAGAAAGGACAATAAATATAAGAATGAAAACTAATTGATTTATATTAATAGAAAAACTAAACACAATGTTTCAAGTGTTACGCCGACATCCGTGGAGGAGTGGTTAGCATAGCGTGCTACGACGCCTGAGGTTCCGGGTTCGAATCCCGGCCTGGGCATGGGTATTTGTGAGTGTCCCTTCATCGGTTTCATTGTACATCAGACATTTCCATCTTCGCGATTAGCCAAAAGTGGCAGAAAAGCGAAGTAAAATAAACCAATTCAATCAATCAATCTTTCAGCTGTTCCATAATAAAACAATTTCAACAATTTTGAAGTTAATTGACATCTTTAACCACTTAGTAAAGAAATCAGTTTGCTACTTTATGCAAATCTGATATTTATGAAAGTAAAAAATAATTCTTTAAATGTATTTAATAATGTTATTTCTAAATATTTAGTGATTTAAGTAGTTGTATTGATACTACGGATAGCGCAGGAAAGGAAGAGCTCCCCTCAAGCAGATTTGCTACACTTAAAACTTGCTCAACATGTTCATATGAGTTTTTTGCTCAAGTGTGGAACCCTGCCTAATCCAGGATTTTTGTAAAAATGCCCTCGGGAATTTTTCAGAAAGGAAGAGCTCCTCTGAGAAAGGAAGAGCTCCCCTGAGAAAGGAAGAGCTCCCCTGTATTATAAACTCACGAAAGGAAGAGCTTCTCTCCAGCAGCTTTGCTACACTTAAAACTTGCTTAACATGAGCATATGAGATTTTTGCTCAAGTGTGGAGCTCTTCCTAATCCAAGATTTTTGTAAAAATGCCCTTGGGAATTTTTCAGAAAGGAAGAGCTTCCTCAGATTGATTTGTACATACTTACAAAAGTTGCATCAGCCAGATTTTTGTCCATAAACTTGTCAATTTTTGGCCACACCAGAAATTAAGCTTATACACATACATATTTACTTCTGGTTTAAGTTTAATTGGATACCATTCAATTTGCTTATCTAATATTAAAACAATGTAATATGTAGAGCCCTCTTCTAGAATTGCTCTGTGCTTGCATGTTTCCCCCTCTGTGGCAATGTGTGGAATTCCCGAGACGGTAGTATTGATTTTTTTCCTCAGCGCCAGTATTTACAGAAATTCCCGATTATTGCATCAGCCAGTTATGTGAGAGTGACTGAGGGGAATAGATGTGTTGATACAGTGCTTCTCATACTTACAGGCCTGTTTGGTTTAATTGAACATTATAAAATCTGATATTTGTTGTAATCCACTCATATTTAGAGTCAAGCTTATATTTGTCCCAGCCTGTTATACATAACAAGGTCATTGCCATTCTATACATGCATGTCCGTGCAGGCATTTGCGGAATGGCAGTGTGAATGAATATTCCACTTGTAAGCTATTGGCTTTACAACCTGTCATAATAAGCATAAAGATTAGATTTAAAACCCAGGAAATTTTATATAAATACCAAAGCCAAAAATATTAAGTGTATACACACCTACACATATACACACATATACAAAGCACACAGCTGAACCCAACTGATATTTTTTATTCAGTATAAAGTTTTGAATTGAAACCCAAGAAATTGTATATAATAAACAACAACAAAAATGCCGAATCAAAAATATTGTAATCAATGCAATAAAAATATATTTAGCTCTAATTGGGCCAGACACCAAAAGATTTGTAACCCGGACAAATACAGAACTCCCACAAAAATTTGCCCCAAATGCAATAGAAAATACAGCATGCAATACTTCACATATACACATAAAGATACTTGCTCTGCACAACCATCTACATCTGGTCTGAAAAGAAAGCACGAAGCACCTGTTAATGCCAGAGCAGCAAAGCAGCCACGCTATGAACCCATCCGTAGCAGTTTTAACGGCCAATTAAGGGATCACCGGTTTGTATCAGAGCCAAGATGTGGCATTGAGAATTTCTTGAATAGTATAAATTCTAATCTGCAGGCAATTCTTAATGCACAAAATGGCTCTTATAAGCTCTCCCTCAAATTGTTTGTACAATATAAGAAGCCAAATGGCACAAAATTTACACATCCCCACATAACAGAAACTGTACCTGTATATTCAAATGCAAATTCAGACAAAATAATAAGCAGGCTGATAGATCAATTGAATATCAAACACTCTGAATTTGCAGCAAAAGAGTCCGGATGGAGTCTATGCGGTTCATCACACAAGTTATATGTTAATATTTCTGAATTCAGCCCATTGCAAGGTTCCACTTATGTGCCATTACCTGCCAATATTAAAAACAGAAGAGCCGTGGTTAATATAGAAAATACCGACCAGAAATGTTTTCTGTGGTGTATATTAGCTGCTTTGTTTCTAGTTTCAAGGGATCCTCAGAGAATAACTTATTACAAGCAACATGAACACGATTTTGACGATGCAATGGAGGGTTTGGAATATCCAATGTCTGTTCAGAATATTGATAAATTTGAAAAAAGGGCCAGGCACATCAATGGCAAACAATTATCTATTAATGTATTTATTTGTTCCACTGGTAATTGCCCGATAGCACCTCTCAGAATCAGTACACTTGATGATGAATCTGCAATTCCGATTGATCTGCTCCTAATTGAAGGGGATGGCACATACCATTACACTCTGATACATAATCTTGAAGCTTTAGTGAGAACACAACTAGACAAAACTCATAGAATATTCAAGTTGTGCAGAAGATGTTTGACTGTATTTGATGGTCAAAAAATGGTAAATAGGGTTCCTGAAAAAAATGCAGAAATTGCTAAAAACAAGTTAATTGAGCATCTGAAATACTGTGGCAATCATAAACCTGTTCATATGGTGATGCCCAATCCAAGTGAAAATTGCAAATTCAAAAAATATGAAGCCTTGTTGGAACACCCAGCACATATTGTCTGTGATTTCGAATCGAACCTCAAACCTCTTGCATTCTGTAGCCCAGATCCCGAAGAATCTTCAACTACACCATACCAGTTACATGAACCTTCCAGTTTTTGTTATGTAGTTGTACGGGATGGTGTAGCTAGTAAAGAATATTCATACATGGGACCAAATGCCATCAAAATATTTGCACATAGAATAGAAAATGTGTGCCGTGACATAGCATCTAACATCTTATTAAAATCAAAGCCTATGTTGCCTTTAACAGAGGAACAGATTGAAGATTTCAACAATGCAGAAAAATGCCCGGTATGTGATTCTGAATTTTCAGATACAAATATCAAGGTTCATCACCATTCTCATACAGATGGTCGATATAAACAGGCCCTGTGTAATAGCTGTAATATTAAGATCAAGAGACCAAGATTTGTCCCCATATTTTGCCATGGAGCATCCAATTATGATTTCCATCATCTGATCAGGTACGAGGGGTTTGAGAAGCAGAATTTAAATATTTTAGCTGAAAATGATGAAAAATATATATCTATTAGCAAGATAATTAAAGTTGATGGTGTTCCTATTCACATAAGATTTCTTGATTCTTACAGATTTTTATCTGCTAGCCTGGCCACACTGGCCACTCAATTACCTGATGATCAATTAAAAATTACACGTGCCTCGTTTCCAAATCAGGACCTGAAATTAATTAGGCGGAAGGGTGTATATCCATATGATTATGTTACAGATTTTTCTAAATTTGATGAGTGTTCTCTGCCACCACAAGAAGCATTTTATAGCAAAATCAGAGGATCTGGAATCACTGATGAAGATTATCACCATGCTCAGTTGATGTGGAACAATTTAAAATGCAAGACATTTGGTGATTATCACATGGCATATTTAAAACTTGATGTAACCCTCTTAGCTGATGTAATACAGGTATTCAGAAAATCTTCTATGGAAAATTATAAACTGGATCCAATATATTTTTTCAGTGCCCCGGGCCTAGCATGGTCTGCAACGTTTTTGAACACTAAAATGCAATTGGATCTAATCCAAGATCAAGATATGTATCTGTTTATGGAGAAATGTATAAGAGGAGGGATGGTGCAATGTTCCCAGAGATATGCCAGAGCAAATAACAAGTATATGCCTGATTATGATCCAGCACGGCCATCAAATTATATACTGTATGTAGATGCGAACAACCTCTATGGTCACGCCATGATGCAAAAACTGCCATATGCAGAGCTTGAATGGGTTGAAAATTTCAATATTGAAGATCTTAAGAATTATGATGACAGTAATTATGGTCTCATCTTAGAGGTTGATCTGATAATTCCAGATTATTTGCACAACAAATTTTCTGATCTGTCCCCAATTCCCGAGGTTAAGTGCTCACCTGGCTCTAAACAGAAGAAGCTCATGATGACTCTGGAGCCGAAACAAGGATATGTCATATATTACAAAAACCTCCAGTTCCTGATGAAACATGGTGTTCAAGTAACTAAAGTTGGCAAAGTCTTGAGGTTCAGGCACTCAGAATGGTTGAAACCATATATTGATACAAATACAGAGCTTCGAACATCTGCAAAGAGCCAATTTGATAAGGGCTTGTTTAAATTGATGGTGAATTCAGTGTATGGCAAAACAATTGAAAATGTCAGGAAACATACCGATGTTAAAATAATTACCGACCCCAGCCGGAGCAAAAAATTGGTTGCAAAGCCCAACTTCAATTACAGAAGAATTTATGATGAGCACATGGCACTTTTCAACATGATGAAAACAAAGATCAAATTTGATAAACCTATTTATGTAGGGGCTGTGATATTGGAATTGTCCAAATTACATATGTTAACATTGTATTATGATGTGCTGAAACCTTTTTATGGTGATCGTGTAAAATTATTGTACATGGACACGGATAGTTTTATTCTTGATATTCAAACAGAAGATGTTTATCAAGATATTGCACAGTCTGAATTGTTTAAATATTTTGATACCAGTGAATTGCCTGGCCATCTGAATATTCAACCCCACAACAAAAAGGTGCCTGGCAAGTTAAAAGATGAGACGCTTGGTGATGTTATTGTGAAATTTGCTGGGTTAAGTGCCAAGATGTACAGTTTTGAAACATGTAGTGGTGCTGTTGCCAAAAAAGCCAAGGGCATTGGCAGAGTTACTGTTGAAAAAGATCTCCAATTTGAAGATTATGAAAATTGCATCAAATCCCAGAATTCAATCAAAACATCAGAAAATAGAATTCAGAGTGAGGATCACTTATTGACTAGCAATATTGTAAGAAAAGTGGCCCTGGACCCACATGATGATAAGAGATGCATTTTGTCATGTGGCATACATACTTTACCATGGGGTCATTGTGATTTGAAAAGTGGGAAACAATGCCCAATTACAGAGCATGATTTGAAATAAATAAACATGCCTATGAACTTATTTGGGTTCAAATTATGGACCTGCCGACACCACAAGCCTCTCCTGATAGGCTGTCTAAACTGAGTGGCTTGTTAATTATTCATCTGAACAGCATACTTACAGATAATAATGAAGAAACGGGCAAAACATTGTACATATTTAACAATAATTTAAATCATTACCAATTACCTGTAGGTGGGCAATTACAATTTATTACAACCCCTGAGGGTGATGTCAAGATTTCAGTAGGGAGAAATATTTATAGAATTAAACACTCAAACATGGTTTCTGGCACTGTATATACTGTTTCTGCTGGTGACTGCTTATATATTGAGGTCCCTGGGTCATATGACAAGCTTATACCCTTTTTTATAGAATTAAGAATCAGATACTCTATAATAAATAACCACTAAAACAAAATGCCTAATGATATATTTGGCCATACAAGACATGAAGATCACAGTGATGAGATTCTGATGCTTGATGTCAGAGTCAAGAAATTAAGAAGTGATTTACAAGCTTTGCAAACCACACTCAATGCCAGTCTTCAATTAGAAATTACAAATTTGCAATCACAATGCATGGACCCTCTTCTTAAAATTGATTCCGAACTCAAACTGTTGCTTCAGAAATATACTGATTTGGCCACATTGGATAATTTTCAAAGTTTGGAAGAAGCTGTAGCAGCTCTTCAAACCAAATTTAAAACCCAGGCTACCAATTCTGAGCAATTGAAACAGCAATTGGAAGAGCAAATAAATAATGTCCAGACACAGCTCCAAACAATTGTCAAAAGCATAAAATCACAAGAAGATTTTGATCTAGTCATTTCCACTCTAAAAGAACAGATTCAGTCACTCCAAATACCTAATCTGGACCCCTTGAACAATGCCATAGCCGAGGTTAAAGAAAAAATTGAGACACTTGAAAATTTTATGAACAACTTGCCATCTTCTGATGCTTTGAATGCAATAACTCGGAGTGTAGCAAACATTAATCTGCAACTTGAAACATATGAAGATTTTGGAAAAATTCAAAGTTCCATAACCCATCTTGAAGGTACAATAGCAGCAGTGCAAAGTGATTTGGCAAATGTACTAGAATCCAGATTGCCCGGTATTGTAGACACACTTGTCAGTGTCCAGCAACAAATCACAAAGCTTGAAAACCTCAACACTGAATCTGAACTATCTCATTTTCATCACTTGATCGATGATATCCAAACAAAGCTTGAAATTTTACAACAATCAACACCCTCTCAGGCAGATATAGCCCTGCTCCAAAATGCTATGCAAAATGTGGCTGATGCATCTGAATTAAACAATGTGAAATTGGCACTTGAATATTTGCAAAATACAGTATCAAATCTTCCCACATCACAGGAACTTAAAAATATAAAGAGGGCAGTGAATAGGATATTGAAATCAGAAGATATCAAGAATATCCAAGCAGAGATCAAACAACTCACTCAGACAGTGGCCACTCTACCAACCAATCAACATATTAATGAACTGCATGCCCTGTTTGAGGATATCAGAAGACAGGTCCATGATCTTACTGCTCAAAATTCAAAATTGGCAGTTGTTGAAAATTTGCAACAAATTGTAGCTAATATCAAGCAACAGCTAGGGACCATGGAATCCAATCAAGCAAATGCCCTGTCTGTTTTTGCCACCCAGCTTCAAGAAATTGTGCAACAATACAAGAAACTTATTGTGGACATAAAAATCAAGCCAGGCCACGATGATGTTGTTAGGACCATCAATGAACATCTTGAATCTGTAACAAGCAGATTGCTTACAGCAGAAAAGGAAATAACAGGCATAATCGAGAATCCAAAACATACAGTAATTCTTGAATTGTACAGCATCCCCAACAAAGAATATGATTCTCCATTTACACCAGGTGGCAAAATATATATGCTGTCCCCTGCACAATTTTATTACCAGTTTTTTGTTGGGGGCACATTGAGACCAATCAAGATCAAATATTGGCATCAGCCACAGGAACACCACTACCCTACCTTATCAATAACAAATGCTGAGAACAAAGTGAAAATCACCAGTGTAGAATTAGAGGATTTTACAGACCGCAATACATTAGAAACAGCCTATACTGAAGATGATGGCTCTCTGGAATTTAAAATACAAATAGGGGACAAATTATATTTAGAAAATCCTGTAGTATCAGCTGCTGAATACCCCATAGTTGCAATATTCTTGTTTTCATACCATGTCTAGACAAATTATCGTTGATGAATTACACAGACAAGCCAGACATCATTTTAAGAGACTCCCAGTAGTCACAAAGGGCATAGATGATTTATGGCAGAGCGACTTGATTGAGTTGTCAAGTGGACAGTTGAAAAACTTAGACAAAGTCAACAAGGGCTACAAGTATCTACTCACTGTCATAGACACATTTTCAAAATTTGCCTGGGCTGTGCCACTCAAATCCAAGACTGGAAAATGTGTTACAGAAACCATCAGAACAATTATCAATCAGAGTGGAAGATCACCGCGCTATTTGCAAACAGATAATGGCAAAGAATTTTATAATTCGGTGTTTCAACAATTTATTAAAAGCCAGTCAATAAAACATTACTCGAGTTACAGTGACCTCAAAGCCTCAATTGTAGAGAGATTCAACAGAACCCTAAAAAATCTTATGTATAAACAATTTACACTTCAAGGTAATTATAAATGGATTAATATTCTTCCAGAACTTCTACATAAATATAACAACTCGGTCCATTCCACAATCAACATGAAACCCTCTGAAGTAACTTCATCTGATGAGCAAAAATTGATCAGTACTGTTTATTATCCTAGATACCAGCCAACAACAAGAAAGGCCAAATTCAGGGTGGGGGATCAAGTAAGAATCAGCAAATATAAGCACTTATTCAAAAGAGGCTTTACAAGAAACTGGAGCACAGAATTATTTACAGTGGTTCAAGTTAAACCCGGGACCCTTAACACATATATAATAAAGGATCACCGAGGAGAAATTCTCAAAGGCAGGTTCTATGAACAAGAGCTCAGCAAAACTAAACAGCCTGACACATATCTCATAGAAAAAGTCATCCGCAGAAAAGGCAACAAGTTATTTGTCAAATGGCTGGGTCATCCGGAAAACAGCTGGATCGATGCAGACAAAGTGATAATATGAGCACCTGGGATGTTATAAAAAGGCTGCCAGAACCTGAACAGCAGAATAAGAGAAATGGCAAGTTGCTGCCTGAAAATATTAGGTGTCTTATTGTTGGGCCATCAGCTTGTGGTAAAACTACACTAATGGTTGATAATTTTTTATTGGCACACAACTGGTTAGACTGGAAAAACAGGCACTTGTATGTCTTCTCTAAGAGCTTGGAACAATTAAAATATCAGCAGCTGATGAAGCTATATCATGGATTGGATATTGCTACTTTTGAACCAGATGTTAAGCCACTTGATGAATGTCTCGATAATTCTGTTGTTGTGTTTGATGATATTATACTGGATAATCAAAACAAGGTTAGAAATTTCTTTACACAGGGCCGACACAAAAACATTGATTGCTTCTACCTGGCACAGACTTTTTCTAAAATACCGAAGCAGCTGATCCGAGACAACAGCAATTTTATATGTGTGTTTCATCAAGATCATACCAACCTCAAACACATACATGATGAATATGTAGGTGGGGACTTGAGCTACAATGATTTTTCCAAGTTTTGCAGCAGGTGCTGGAACCAGGACAGTTATGGGTTTGTCACAATTGATATGACAAGAACACCCAGTAGTGGCAAATACAGAAATAAAATCAACGATTTTCTAGACGTTGAGACGTATATAAATAACCATGAAAAGGCCAATCATTGATGATCTTAAGTTAAGAGATTATCTTGTAAAAAGATTTAAGGGATGGAAATCAGAGAACCGAGGAATTTATGAAAAACACAAGCAAACAGAACAGCCTGTAATTGATGCTATTAATAATTTAGGTAAGAATATCAAAACTGTTACAGAGCAAAATCAAAATTTGATCACAGAGCTTGTACCTGTAGCTGCTAGGAACATATTAGATTATCCATTCACCCCACTTTCCAGCATTCATACACCTAGTCCTGTTGCTCCTCGAAGAATTGAAGCTACTCAGGATCCTATTGAATTGGGTCTTCTTGCTCAAAAATATTTAACCACACCTAAAGACAACAAAGATGAGGTCTTTGGATTATATGCCGACACAGAGCTTGATGGCAGCATCATACATAGAATTGGCAATTTCAGAGTAACATTTATGGGAGATGATCTGATTGTTTATTCAGAATCTCGTCTCGGAGAAAAAGGTGCTTTTGTTAAATATCCCGGCACACCTGGGTTGTGGGAACTGATGACTAGGAAAAGGCCTGGCAGCTATACAGATCAAGATTATGAACATTACAAAGAAATATTAATAAAATCAGATGCTCTATACCAGAACAATGATCCCACACAAAAAAGAGTCAAGTCTAGCAGTGGGGCAAAATACAATAATTTAATCAAGCCCATATGGTCACAAATCAAGACTGGCAGTGGAATCAAACAATACAACACCCTGCCTAAAGAATTTGTGTGGGTTGATGATGTCAGGAAACTTGTAGATAGGTTGCTGGTGATAGCTGGGGAGGAAAATGCTGGCAACCACAATTTTTACAATGAAAAGGTTGGAATTATGGACATGATAAGCACAAAATTGTCTAATTTTATAGTGAATGACCCTAAGGGGATTGGATATCTCATAAAAATTATTAATACTTTACCACCTAAATTTTGGAATATTTCTGAGGGTCGGGGGTTGGTTAATGACATTATAAACAAGCTGCCATTTGAACTACATATTCCAGGCTATCAGTATTGTGGTCCAGGCACAAAATTGGATCATAGATTAAACAGAGGTGATCCTGGTGTAAATCCCCTAGATGCTGCTTGTAGAGACCATGACATAGCATACAACACACATTCTGATCTTGACAAGAGACATGTTGCAGACAAGAAATTAGAAGAGGCTGCATTTGGTAGATTTGTAAGCAAAGATGCTTCTTTGAGTGAGAGAATATCAGCATTGGGAACCACCATAGCTATGAGCACCAAACAAAAACTGGGGTGGGGGCTGTGAACATGTATATAATAAACCTACAATGAAGGCCAAGGGTGTTATGTATCAAATACCTTATGCAGGTCTCAAATCTCTTAAAACTATTGACAGTCTCTTGACCAAAAAGCAGCGCAAGAAAAAAAGCTCTTGTCTTGCCAAGGGACATGGTATGAAATTGTTGCTTAGCACCCCCCAATTAAAAAAATTACAGCAATCAAGAAAAAAATCACATGTGGGGGGTTTCATATTCACTATCCCGGCCATCTTAGCTGCTCTCGGGGCTGTTGGGAGCTTGGCTGGGGGATCAGCCGCCATAGCAAAAACAGTAATAGATGCCAAGAAAAATAGGGCAGAATTAGATGAATTGAAGCGCCATAACCTGGCCATGGAGAAACAAGGCAAAGGTGTTAAGAGAGCCATGAATAAGTTTAAAAAAAACAAGAGCCGCTTACAAACCAAGATATTGAAGCTTTAATCAAGCCACTGGGCATCAAAAATTTTAGAGGTGTGTACATGTCTGATTCTTTGCCAGAGCAACCACTCAACAAAGAGTGTGGCATTGTTAATTTGGATAAGTACAAAAATCAGGGCACTCACTGGATCTGTTATCTTAAATATTTAAACAATGAGGCATTTGTGTTTGATTCATTTGGAGGTGTTCCTCCTGAAAATTTAGTAAAATATCTAAAATCAGCTAATCTTTATTACAATAATGCCCGTGTTCAAAACTTCAAAGATGTTAATTGCGGACATTTGTGTTTATCAGTTCTCAGATATATGTCTCAAATAAATAAACCATCAATTGAAAATTTTCAAAAGGCCCTGTGGTATCTGAAACATCATGGGGGTATTCCATCTCACCAGCCAAAATTCAATATTGAAACTCAAATTACATGATGATATAGTGTATCCCAAAACAATAGCTCTCAGAGCATTTTACGGCATGTACTTGATCCCTAATATTACACACCACAACAATACAATTGCAGTAGGGGATCAAAAAATTGTCATCACTCCAGGGCAGTATAATCTGTCCACTCTAAATGCTCAATTACCCAGAGGTGTAGTGTTAAGTCAAAATTCTGTCACTCACAGAGTAGAGATTGTATCTGCTACAGAAACAGTGGATCTGGGTACTATAGGAGAGCTGTTAGGCTTTGAGAACAACACAAAACTTGAACCAGCCATCAAACACACTGCTATTAATATACCTAAATTCTTAGCCATAGAGACTCTGAATATTCACTGTAATGTGGCCGAGGGTATGATCACCAAATCAAATGGCATAGGCACTCACAAACAAACTGGCATCATTGCAACATTCAAACCTAATTCTGAATTTATGGAGCCGATCATCTACAATCCATCCCCAACATTATATTTTCCTGTGTGCCATAATAGAATAGATTACATTGAATTGATGGTCACTAATGAAAAAGAAGAATTAGTTGATTTTGCTGGAGCCACAACAACTGCAATCATAGAGATTAATATTTAAATAAAAATACATACAATGGAAAATATTGAGAGTTATGAGCTACAATCATTCCCCCCAAACAGGAGGACATTTGCAAATTTAAATCAACCCAACACAGAAATTGAGGTCGATCTTGATGTAGGGGACGGCTTTATACACCCCCACAGAGCAGATCTATACATCGAATTTGATGTTGTAAAGCTCGATGGAACAGATTATCCGGCAAATTCAAATATAAGATTGGTGGACAATTTTGTGCCGCATCTGTTCTCTGAAATTGAGATCAGAAAGCATGGCGTTGTTATAAACAGAATAGATTATCCCGGCATTACCTCCACGGCTTTGGCCACATTAAAATTGTCCAAAACCGAGGCTTCTTACTACAAAATAGGTGGATTTGAAGCTGGTGATAAAATATTAACCAAGAACCACACAGTGCTGTTCCCCATGCGCCTGTTGCCAGGATTCTTCTCGGATTACAAAGATATTATGTGGAAGGGCGGGTTAAGAATCACATTTAGAAGAGCTGCAAATGATAATAACGCATTGATGAGGTACAGCACATTAAACTCTACAGGAGAAGCTCTGCCTAATACCTTACCTGATGCAGGCAAATGCATTATTCAGACTATGGAGTTAAGAATCCCTGTTGTTGAATATGAGGCCAGTTATGCTCTGAAATACAAAGCTGATATAATAAAAAATCCACAGATTCCTCTGCAATTTTACACATATCAATGCGTACAGAAGGTTGCCACTGGTAGCTATTATGAATTTGATGCTACAAATTCATTCTCCAGTATTCAATTTGACATGCCCGATTTTGTGGTGGTACTGTTTCAGACTGGGAGACACAATAATCAGGAAAAAAATTCAAGTAAATTTGATAACTGCAACATCAAGAACATATATCTTAAAAATGGGAGAAATGAGGTTTTTCCTAGGGAAAATTACAATTTAGACATTTCCAAGGATGATTTTCTTAAATTATATGAGGCTTTTTCGGCTTTCAAGAGGGTCACTACAGGCAATACTGACATGTATTACACGCCAGATGAATTCAAAGCACGGAGACCCATGTTTGTAATTAACACTTCAAAAAGAAAACAGGTTGTGGTTAATGACAGAACAAACATTAAAATTATCTGTGAATTCCACGAGGCATTACCCGACGACACCATATGTAGTGTCATTCTCATAGGTGAAAAATCATATGTTTATGATGTAAGAAATGAGAGGGTCACGGAGCAATTCTAGAGGCCCGATTCAAACACAGAAACCCCTTGATTACAAAGCAATAATACCAACACTTTGCTGTCAGAGAGGCCCCAGACACTCTACCAGCTTTGAAACCTCAACTGTATTATCAGCTAGCAGTGAATATCTTATGTGTGGGCAGTTGTATATATTTCAATCTTTTATCAGGACTCGAACCCAAAACCCCTGATTACAATGCAACAATAATAACACTTCTCAATATGGAATATGCCCACATTTTACTGGGTTCTGAGACCCTTATACAGACAAAATTGGATTTTGAACTGCCATAATATTTTCCAAGTCTCTGCCTAGGCTCATATTATCAGAAGAGAATTGCTTTTAGCATGAAGGGGGTGCAGTTCATTGCCACTGTGTGAAAATATGTATTTTTATCTCAATAATCTTTGTTACACTTTTACATGTTGCAGACATGTTACACTTTTTCCCCTGTCGCACAGAAAGATTAATGGCCCCTTCAGTGAATCGTACAGAAAAATCATTAATGTTCCCTTCTAGCGTGTAGATTTTATCTCTTGCGTGCCGGCAAGACATGCAAACAATTAATTATATTTACCCGCTTTTCCCCCTATTGTATGGCTGAGCGAGTGGTTCCCAATAGAGAATAATTTTGCTCTGTTGAACAACACTTTTTACCAGGTTTTCAGATCTGGGAGTTGTATATCAACTAGGAAAAATTATTCTCAAAATCTCACGTGTGGAGTGCCACACATATTTCAATCTATCAGGACTCGAACCCAAAACCCCTTGTTTACAAAACTACAATATTAACATTTTGCCATCAGATTTTATGAGGACTCAAACCCGAACCTTTTGATTACAAGACAATGCACCACACTCCACTCGGTCTCAGAACCCAATAGATATCAATTCAAGATTCCTGGGATTTTGACAGAAAAACATACTATAAGCTTAATTTCTGGTGTGGCCAAAAATTGACAAGTTTATGGACAAAAATCTGGCTGATGCAACTTTTGTAAGTATGTACAAATCAATCTGAGGAAGCTCTTCCTTTCTGAAAAATTCCCGAGGGCATTTTTACAAAAATCTTGGATTAGGAAGAGCTCCACACTTGAGCAAAAATCTCATATGCTCATGTTAAGCAAGTTTTAAGTGTAGCAAAGCTGCTGGAGAGAAGCTCTTCCTTTCGTGAGTTTATAATACAGGGGAGCTCTTCCTTTCTCAGGGGAGCTCTTCCTTTCTCAGAGGAGCTCTTCCTTTCTGAAAAATTCCCGAGGGCATTTTTACAAAAATCCTGGATTAGGCAGGGTTCCACACTTGAGCAAAAAACTCATATGAACATGTTGAGCAAGTTTTAAGTGTAGCAAATCTGCTTGAGGGGAGCTCTTCCTTTCCTGCGCTATCCGTAGTATCAATACAACTACTGATTTAGTAATTAGTAATGTTGTATTTAATTACGTATACATATTAGCGCGCACGTACGTGTAGATTAAGATCTTTGTAAACCTCAACCAGTGATTTCACACCATGTACACGAAGCAAAAAGAAGAAGAGTCAGTATGGATTGATTGAGTTGGTGTTTTAAGTTCACTTTATGCACAGTAAGGCTAATCAGAACTGGACCTACAGTTTAAGGTGGGATCCGAACCACTATGTCTCTCCACCGGACATCGAACCCGGGACCCCTTGATTACAAGGCAACGAAGAAGAGTCGGTATGATGATGTTAAACCCATATTCTGCCTTCCATTTCAAAGATAAGGGCCTCCCTGATTGTTTCATGCCCAACGCTGTCGCTTTGTAATGAAGAGGTTCCGAGATCGAACTTTCATGCCTGTTTGGGACAGATTGATCAGAGGCTCGAATCCCTTCCCGATTAGCCTATCATGCAAAACGTGGACTCAAAATAAAGTTAAACCACAGATAAGCGTGGTTTGACCAAAGTTTTGCTTTGACACGTATAGTAAGTAAACGATGAAACAACATTGACCCCCCCCCCCACTCATTCGTTTTGCTTTGTTGTTCGCATGTATTGACTTCAATTATATCCTTCTTAAGTGGATGATGGGCAAAGTTTGATAAACAGATATTACCAACGATGGGAAAAACGAAGTACGTAGTGACTAGCAGCGAATGCAAACGCAATTTTGCGTCTGTAGCTTTTCCGAACGCGGGATGAGACTTCCTGGCGCCATTCTTTACTCCGCAGACGCTGCCAGCAAGGGAGGTCAAGAAGCAAGTTGCACAGCATTAGCTATCGCTTGTGGCGTTCTGAAAGACCACTGTGGAAAATAAAGGAACCCACCAAAGAGTGTTTTCGTTTTACTTTGTACAGCCAACGGCAAAGAAATGGTAGGCAAATTGTCCATTGCTATCTTCATTACTTTTTATTCTACATCCTGTGTTGGTTCAAAGCAGGCATTGTTCTCTGATTATTGACTTCATTATTTCAATTCAGTATCATCACATTGTGTAATACAGACCGAATGAAAATGGTGGTGGACAATTCGCCTACTGTTTCTTTCGCCGCTGAGTGTACAGCAGAACTGTTAAATACATTTATAAAATGATCAGAAAATATTTTAACTTTAGATCAATTCGTCTTTTCTTTAACAAAATTCAGCCTGAGGCTATCCAACTACTCTTCTTTAGCCAACATATTTAAAGACGCGAAAAGCATGAAGGTTGTACAAAATTATGTAACGAGATTGCTAATTTGAAGCAAGTATATATGATAAAATATTTTGAGACTCTTTTTTAATCAACGCAAAGCAATGTCCATTATCTGCAGCGAAATGTTTATTCGTCCAACAAACTTATGTAAGTTAATTAGAGAACTAACCACTTCTACTCGTTCCTTTGGGCCGGCCCCAGAAGGCAGAGTGGTTAGCACATCGGGGGTCCCGGGTTCGAATCTTGGCCTGGGCATCGATGTTTGTGAGTGTCTATTCATCAATTTCATCATATCATGACTCATCCTTATCTTCGCAAATTAGCCAAAAGTGGCACAAAAAGAGAAGTAAAGTAAAGCAATATAATCAATCAATCGTTCCTTTGGGGCAGGTAGGAGATTCAGTTCAGACGCGATAGAGTAATGTGCAACGGTTTCACCCCTAAATAGAACCGAGATGCAGTGCGATAATATTTTCTTTCGCCCTTTTTTGCTTAGATGTTCGACTATGCATTATGGCAATTGCCATTGAGTCACTGATAAAGTAAAAACATAAATGTGAAGGATAATGGCAGGTTGACGTGTGAATATACAAATTTATTAATTTGGAGTAACCAAATGTAAAATCGTCGCGATTAACAAAACAGGAAGATAAGCCATGTCAAATATACAGTGCGTTCAATTTAAAATTGAACCCACCGGAAAAGCATCATGAGAGTAAGTATTAATTTCCTTTTCCATTTCCTTGCCTCTTCGTTCCACACCAAGCTACGTGACTATGCAGCCGTCGTGTTACCATTACAAACATATAAATGCATTGCGTTAGGTATTCGTAAATGGGCGGACTGCGGTACAATTTTAAATTGAACGCGCTGTAAATAACCGAGTATAAATAGTTGTTTATTAACTTTGGAGTTTCCTTTTGTGTTGCTTACGAATTTGGAAACAGTACCTGAATACTTTCTTCCGAAAGAAGCACTGCACAGGCACAGAGACTCCACATGTATACATATGTAAAATTGTGTGATTGGAAAATAAATATGAATGATAAGAAACGTGATACTTTCTAAAGACGGTGGAGTTATTGATTTACCGTTACTTGAAAATACAGGAATCTCAGGTATTGGCAACAACGAAATATCGATATATCGAAACGGTACCTTCGATATTTTCCGGTACTTTCTGCAATTTCGATGTAACCGGTAGGCGTATTTACAAACCCTATAGTACTGCAGAACCTCCAGCGATATTTGGCTACTGATTGGCTGCCATTCTGGAAGTTGATGCAGCGTTCCTTCAAGTTAACGCTAGATGGCAGTGTTCAAATTAACAGTGTAGATTTCAGATATCCATCCCAACAAGATAAGAAACCCATTTACACTAAGGTTAATTTTTTAGCAAAATTATTTAAATTAATGTTTTAGAAGACAGAAATCAGAACTCTTCTTGAAGTGAATGATTTTTCTATTTAAAGTCACATCAGTGCAAACATTGTAAGTACCAATGACTATTCAGAAGATTATGTATATCCAAGGTATAGCATTTTAAACATTACATTTTATTATATAAACGCATATTTCTTAACATAATTTCGACAATCTGTTTACAAACTTTTATACAATATAATCACAACTCTTATTTTTCCATACTTTTGCTGTAAATGAAGAAGCAAGGAACAATGGACACGGAACATAAACACTTCCGGTGCACATAGCCAATAAGAAAGTGTTATATATCTCTGGTTCTGCAGCACTATAGGGTTTGTAAATACGCAACCGGTAGTTCGAGATATTGAACCAGGGTATCTAAAACTCACTCTGTACTCGTAATATTGTGAGACTGACACTTGCAAGGTATAAGTTTACTCCCCAGCACTTGAAATGAGAATTCTCAGGCTGGAGGAGGGAAAGGAAGGGGGGATTTCTCTAGCCCATAAGCAAAAATGAAGACATGGGACTGGATAGCAATTCTGCCATTGATTGCAACAACTAGGGTGATGTTTTAGCCCCTTTTCGCCCTAGTAATGATCATCACCTCACGTCAGGAAGTCTCCGGGGTGTCACTTTGCGAGGTTTTCTTTCTCCTGATAGGAGAGGAGCTCCTTTTTAGTTTTACCGTGCGACGGGGCAAAACGAGCTGACATCTGGGCAAAGCATGTCAAGCTGTTGATCACGTGGCCTCGGGTTAGAATCTCACCCAAACTTTACGTTGGAGAGAAAGGAATGGCAAATGGGCGCGGTAGGAAGAGAACCAACGAAACGCACGCATTCATGTAATAAAAAGATTTTCATCTAAAACGTTGTTAAATGTTTAAAAACTCATACTTGACTGATCGAAATCAAATTATTTCAAGGATGGGGTCGACTTCTCACATGATCACTCTTTTGGTTTGCCTCTAATTGTGGTAATCAATTCTTAACATACTCATTTCTTTATTCCATTGATTTTGAAGTGGAGATGAGTGGAGTGTCAGGAAATTTCGTTAGAGGACGCAGTTGCGGGGGCTTTTTGGGAGGAGGCAACTACCCCCACGCCCCCATAATCGCCGCCACTGTGTATAATCCTATTCTATTTAATATTATTAATTATAATATGTTAATGTAATTGCCCTTGTTCACCAAGAAGTGATTCCATGGCTGATGGTTACTGTGGCACGATATTAAGGGAGTAGCCTCGGCTGGAATCTACGATGGAGTTACTTTTTATGTAATCCGCTTCGTGAGCTAATTACTTCATTTCCTTGAGGTTAACTTGCTGGTGTATATAATGCACCGTAAAGCAGGCAAAATTAAACAAAAATATCCTGAAATGGTTGCATAATCGGGGTATATTTAGTACTGCTGAAACTATTGATTAATTTGGTTTATTTTACTTCGCTTTTCTGCCTCTTAATTGTAAAGTTGAGGATGACTGATTGATTGATTTTGTGTTTTAAGTCCACTTTATGCACAGTAAGGGTAATCGGGACTGGACCTACAGTTTAAAGTGGGATCCGAACCACTATGTGCCTCCACCGGGTATCGAACCCAGGACTCCTTGATTACAAGGCGAAGACGCTACCACTGCGCCATCGATGAGTGATGATATGGCCTAATGAAATTGATGAAGAGACTCGCACAAACACCCATGCCCTGGCCAGGATTCGAACCAGGGACCCCTGGCGTCGTAGCGCGCTGTGCTAACCACTACGCCACGGAGGCCGACTGCTGAAACCCTCGATATACGGGATCCGTTATCTGTACTCGAAAATATGACCTCTAAATATCGATATACTGAGAACCGACATTTTCGGTATCTTCGGTAACCAACATAAAGTACTCTCTTTAATGGTGACATTCATTTATATCTTGTAAGGTTGAGTAGTAGAGGCACTAACGTTAGGCCCTACGAGAATATTTGTGCGCGTCTGTATTTATTTTCTCTCATCTACCAACCACTTCGACTCATTGTTATCTTTGCGATAGAGATGGCCGAAGCACGCCCGCTCTAGTAAAGACGATTTTATTATTATCACTATTAATATTATTATGGGTTCTATATATTCTTATGTTGTGTATGTTCTTATAGTAGTGATTATTCTAAACAAAGATCCTCTTAAAGAAAGCCAAGTGTTCACTCAAATATTAATACATTTTGTTAAAATGTTAACAATTCGGCATTAACAATGCTTTAAATTGCAATTGATTTTGTAATGTTTAAAAATGTTATAAAAAATATGTCCCTTTTCTTTATTTTAGAAATCTCGCAACCCAACTTACAGCGAAAGGGGGAAACTACGTTCAAAACGTAAATACTCTCATCTAAAACGCTAGTAACAACAGAGAAGTAGGGAGAAATGTTTTCAGCACTCTGAACTCAATATTTCACATGCATGTACTACATGAGAAGCAGCAAATTGAACTTTCTTAAAGGATAAATGGAAAATCTGCTGCTACCAGGGTTCTCTGGGTTCTACTCTAACTCCTGCTATTAATTCGAGGAGACTATTTTCTTCACATATTGACTCACATGCTAGTCTTTCATGAAAATCCCCGCTTTTAGTAGGTCATTCCCAAGCAGTGACATGAATAGATATTGATAATTTTTAACATTAAAATTCAAGAAACTATTTTCTAATGTATCATTTCTTCCTTTGCTGTTTATATTAGTGCAGTTATATAATAATTATAATAATTGCAAAATTATAATCATTAATTAAAAGGGAACCAATTATTGCACCAGTGTTACACACAAATTTTATCATTTACTAAACCTCAAAGTAATATGTTAATATTGAATCAATGCTTTTTCTTGTTCACATCACATCACCTCCATATTAGCCGCGATTGAGGGGTGTGCGAGGCCCTACACATGGTTTTATATATTCTGATAGATAGTCTGGTCATTGTTAAGAGACTAAACAAAATGCATTACTACATTTAGAATATAATCGTTATATTTGCACCTTTAATCACTGCCACAGGCACTGTAGGTGCAATGCGTATAAAGTGTGTTAACAACACGCTCCGAAACGCTTGCCGTAATCATTTCAATGGGTGTGATTTCGCGCAAACAATTGTGGGGGAAGTTGTTGGTGAATATCATCCAATGGAAACAGCCGCTGAGGCTCTAATGGTGATCGAACGCCGGACCGCATCATTACATGTGATACCGTTACCACTACGCCATTGGGGACAATTGCGATAGCAGACAACATTCACACCATTTCGCCATCTTTATTTGCAGTTGAAGTTAATTGTACAGCGAGCTTGAACGATATTGGGAGTACTGTATTCTCAACCAATTGCCCCATGCACACGCCACTGTTGCTTGTGAATATAGCGTAAGTGTTCACTCATTTACAACCGAAACCGAAACTCGAGCTCTCAGCGACAGAAATCCAGACGTTTTGGCGCCTGAAACAGACGTTCGTTGGATCCTGCATTTCTACAGTCGTGGCCTTTGTCCCACTGCTTTGGTTGCGATGAAGTATTTTGACAGGTTTCCGTCTTTCGCTGCAGGATACATGCAAGGCTTAACAGAAGAATGTTAATTATATGCATATGATATATAATGGTGATTAATTATTATTCGGAAATTAATACATGATTTATCTTCTGCAGAGTGTAAGAATTTTTTCTTCCGATAAAATTAACAACAACGAAATAATAAAAAATATATTTAATCAGAAATCAACAAAGTGAATAACAGCGATTGCTTTTATTTGCCTTTTGATATATTACCAAAGCAATAACCGACATTTTTTTAATACTGCCGATACTGTGCGTAAATGCAGTCAGTACCCCTTCCCCCAAAATGATATGTTTACTGTCTCTTTACATATCTCTGCCTCTAATTAGTTCTTTATTTGCCACGTAATGCAGATGAAACTGACATAAGAATTCGAACCCAGAATTTATTGTGCTAAGATAATGAGTCAACCGACATTTAACAATCGTTACTTCCTTTATCTTTTCCAGGCAGTCATAGCCGAGATATATAAAACAACGTTTCGATTATAATTCTGTTGGTTAAAGTTGGATAATTTTTCGTAAGTAACGAAAACGCTTTGCTCGTTTCCGAATAGCACCTTTCAGTAAAAAAAAAATATAGATTGATCGAGTTCGTGTTTTAAGTCCACTTTACATATAGTATGGACCGGAGTAGACCTACAGTTTAAACTGGAAACCTAACCATGTTATGCCTCAACTGGTTATCGAACCCAGGACCCTTTGATTACAAGGCGGCGACGTTACCACTACGCCAACAAGGAGTCCCAGTAACCAATATATATATATACAGTAATAGGATGAGAAAGAGTGCCACAAGGGCGGATAAACTCTAATAATGGAGAGAGAGTGTATATATAGCCTATATAAGTACACAGAAGAGTAACAGTGTACAATTTACTTTCTTTTGGTCTATAAAACAACCGATATTAACACACCTTAAAAAAACAGCTTGTACATATGAAGCAAATTAAAATTGATATGTGAGGGCATAGTAGTGCGCTCGGGGGTTGCCAGTGGTGCATGAACACCTCCAAGTGCGTCCTAAAAAAATTAAGAATGTAGAAACAACCATTACAATAATGAAAATAATGTATCCCCTGCTGTCTTGAAATTTGAATTTTAATGGTCGGACCTTTCTAAAGTTTAAGCTAGAAGAGTGAAACGACTTGCAGCCAAAGATATCCTCTTCCGTAAATTTAAGCTGCTCTTCCCTATCCTCTTCTCTACTCTGCTTCGTAAATAAGGAAAGTGTCGTGAGGCTAATCCTCTTTTCAATTTCGTCAGTTAATGTTTGAACACCCTGTGCACTTTTACTTTTCCATCCTTTATATATTTTTTTTCTGACACTGCGCAGCATATCGTGCAAGAAAATATCTTCTAAATGCAACTCAAATTTCGCAAATTCTTCTTCGCTCATTCTCGCGCAAGATTTATGGTACCACTTTTTACAAAACTACATTCTATTGCCCCAGCATTCAAGTGTTTTATTCCAGCCTATTTCGGCTGCTTCGTCCTAAGACGGAGAGATCGACGTTCGAACCATGTTTGTACCACTAACCTTATTGTCGCTAGCTCGCTAATCCCCTACAGCTGCAACGAAAAAGCCTGCTCACCCGATCAAACAGTACAGTTCTTTTTCACTTTCTTACGTAGGGCACAAATATTTTACACACAAATAACCCTATCTCAACTTATTAAAACGATTTCTTAAGTTGAATGTATTATCTCAACAACTAACCAGAAGGACATCCTGGGTACAAGGCACCAAGTAAGATTATACAAAACAGAATCTAAGTTGAAGTTTTATTGTGGACTGACGTCAAAAGCAAAAAATTAAATAAAACCGACCGTGGATTTTTATATTTAAATTTATACGTATAAATATACATACAGGGTGGCTCAATAAGTCACTTAACACCCCCAGTACAAGGCCACTGCGGCATGGAACGTGAAAATGGCAATGACCAATCGTTGACTGGCCAAGGGGGAACCACATTGACGTCACCCGCATGGTCGGCAGCCATCCTGATGTCCGCCATCTTGAATTCAACTTCAGAAATTTAAATGGGAAGGAGGTCGTGCGGCATATCAAAATGGGCTAGAATTTTACCAGTAGTTTTGATTTATTTCCCTTTAGTGCGTGTGCGGTATTTGTGTGGTATGGTGACATGCATTTTGCAAATGGCAGTCTTTTGTTTTCAAAAAAGAGAAATTTACAGAATAATTTTTAATCAGATGTCTATATCTTAAAGATTACAAGTGTTATTAATACAGATCATGCAATTAGTGGAAGTGAAGTATCACGATAAGAAAACTGTTAATAATAATAATGATAATAATGTCGATACTGCCCAAAACAAGGAATAGTCAACGAGCCCAAATGTTATCAATCCCGCTCTGCCTGGACGACAAACGGGGCTTTGGCTTCTATGTACACTCACAGTCAGTCTGTTTGTTCCGCACTGCCCATGCTTATTTGTCATTGCCCGCGCATCAATTTCATCCTAATCTTCGCGATTGGCCAAAAGGGACAGAAGGAAGAAATAAAACAAATCAAATCAATCAGAAGAAAAGAGCAGCAAATGGCTGTGCCTTTCCCAAATTGGGGATTCATATGGCAAGTCTCGCATATAATATGAAGGTTAGGATGAATAATGAAACAGTTTGTTGGAACACACACAATTTCATGTCCAGGTTCTATCCAGGATGCGAAACTAGGACACCAAGTTTTTTTGCACGTCACGCTAACCATTCAGCCACAGAGCCGAACTGAAATACTTTGTATTTGGGCGAGTGATTCCCGACACGTAAACGATACAACTGGGAAGATAAAAAGAGACTGTTGCATTGGCGCCTTCAAGTCTGGGCAGAGCATTCAACCATATCAGTATCAATCACTCAACTTGATTTTGTGGTTTCAGGGTGAATAATAAGCAAGTCCATACTTCCGGTCATTCTGTCTGTTTCTGTCGTCCAACTTAAAGATATGCGAGTGTAACATAGTGTTAATGCGCATGGACATGTGAAAAATGCTAACGTTGGGATAACCGTTAAAATAATAGAAATGATAATTGCATTATGGTGGATTAAGGGTGTTGTTTGTTAACTGACGGTCGCAATTACAAGTATGGAAATTTAAATGTTTGTAGTTAAGTAAAACTCTTGGTAAAATGTTTTATATCTTCATACCAATGGCTAATAATGTATTTAAACGCGTCGTTTCTCAACGTATGGAGCGCGACCCACTCCTGGGTCCCGAGAAGGCGTTTGGTGTGTCGCGAAGTCGGGCTCGAAAATTTATTTTTTGTGTCTCAAACACTTATTACATTTTAATTACTAAGATACATTGTTTAACAATTTAAATTCAACTCTTGTTGTACGATGTCTAAGCTCTTCATGTCTATTATTTGCGCTCTATCATCGCTTTTTGCTGGCATCTCTCAATTTCATCATGCGTGTTTAGTTAGACTAGAGTAAATTAGTCTTAAATCACATATTTACTTTTCTTGAAGGAAGTATACGTAATTTCATTACGGAAATGTAAAAGACGGCTTCTTAAAGTACTCGATGTTAGCAAAAATTCGATTATAAGCTGGGTACACTCCCAGTAATTCTGCTGGCGTGCATGCTTGTGTGTCCCGTGAAGTGTAATATCTTTCAAGGTGGGTCCCGAACTGAAAAAAGTTGAGAACCATTTACTTAAAGGTAATATACCTAGATATTAGTATTTTCAGTTTGAAACATCACAGAGGGCGAAGGGGCGGTTTTTGAAGGACGCCGCATTATTCCTGCAAGGGAAAGGGTGGGGATATCGTATTGTATCCATGTACATACGAAGCACGGACTTGAAGTTTCCTATGGGATATATTAAAAATTACGTGCAACCCCCTCTCCTCCTTCCGCCAATAAATCTTTGGCACGCTGCTACCACGAGTCTGTACTCTAACTTTGCGCTTTTAGTCAGAGGAGACGCGTTTCTTCACACACTCACTCACCTAATAATTCATGAAAATCCACGTTCTTAGAATGTCATTCCCAATCAGTGACATTACGAATAGAAATGCGGAAATATTGCTCGCGTACTTTGAAACAGCTTTCATTGAAAATAACCCATAAAGCTTTCACGTTGAACGGTGCTGAAACTTGGTTCACGTCAAAATTCACGTCTTGTCGAATTGTATTACTCGTCCCCATCTGTTGCCACATCGATGGCGACGCAATCGATCACGGTTAAGCTCTGGCAATTAGTAATATTTTATTATTACTGCAAGAACTGTGCGTTACTGCTAGGCCTACTAAGTGAATTTCCCTTCCATACGCGTTACATTAAATCATTTTATGAACAAAAGAAATTTAGAAACATTGGTAGAGAACATCCCTAGAGAACAGTGTAATTTATTTTCATTTTTCATTAAAATATATACAGTTTAAAAATTTGATAACAAGATATTGTAGGCATGGCAGCACCCCCTCTCCTCGTGATCCAATCTCGAGCAACCTATCTGTGAACAAAGTGAACTATATAGATGAATGTTGTTGCCTAGTCATAGAGGATCACCGACCTCTACTCCGATGGAGGTACAAGGGCTGATACTTTCTTAATGTCACTCGGCCATCCAATTTATAATAATATTTTGAGACGTTTTGGGCGAGAGTATCTCATTTCACAGTTAATCCGCCCATGACTAATTTTAAATTGCATAGACTATTTTACGCTTAATGGGGAGTTTCTTCTATTTCTGTCTCATTTTGGATATTTCGTACGTTGCTTTTCACCGTAGAGCGATGAAGTAATGGCATGAAAATCGCATAAACAAAATGAATCGTCTATGTCTAACCAGCGTTGAACCCGCTTACCTCTGGCTCTGCAGTCTGTTAACCTCACCACTTAACCGTGGGAGGTTGCAAGGAAGTATCAACGTGGCTGTTTGGAACTTTAGTGAATGTACGTATGCCAATAAAATAGCTTATAATGATAGGTTTCGTTAGATATATTTAATTCGCTTACTTTCAGTTAACCGCAAAGAATTTGGATCGAGTGTCTTGAGCACGTACTGCAGGGTCCATGGTAAATATGAAGTTAAGGAAACCGTCCCGTAATATTTCCATTGTAACAGAAAATACAACAGGAAAAATAGGGAGACAGAAGGGTGTATATTTTAGGGACAAAATATCATTGGACATACCCATAAAAACCATACGAAGATAAAATATATTGGTTTGAAAAATCGTTTATTGATTGTACTTCTCTTGAACTTGCTTTCTGTGAGTCGAGAGGTTGTATACACCTTATCCCCTTTGTTGTCGCGAAGTACGTTATTTAATATTCTACCGTTGTCCTCGGTCTCCTTAGCGATTTTCTTTCAATCCTCAAATTTTGTATTGCATATGGCATAGTTATAAACATAGTGATGGACAACTTGCCTGCTGCTGCAGCTGCAA
Source organism: Lepisma saccharinum (assembly GCF_977018435.1). Lineage (NCBI taxonomy): Eukaryota > Metazoa > Arthropoda > Insecta > Zygentoma > Lepismatidae > Lepisma > Lepisma saccharinum. The sequence continues at coordinate 59,103,729 of NC_139243.1, read as the reverse complement.
ACTTAAAATAAGAGAATGCAAGTAAAATTATGCTATTGCAAGTTTAATTTGTGGAAGCAAACGTTATCTTTTTCCTTCCTTCATTCCTACCCTTCGCCGACCCTTCTCCAGACTTCGAGGAGACTGACACAGCTTGCAGAAGCATTCTTCCCAAACTTGTTTCTGTCCGACTCAAGTGCTAGGGGGGAATAAAGCATTGGATCGTATCGTTTCTCAACCTATGGGGCGCGACCCACAGCTGCGTCCCGAGAGGGTGTTTGGTGGGTCGCGAAGTCGGGCTTGCTGTCTTACAAAACTATTACATTTAAAATACTAGTATATATTGTTTCAATATTTTAAATTCAACCCGTGTTGTCCGTATTCTAAGCTTTACATTTCTGTTATGCGCACCCTACCATTGCTTTTCACCGGCATCTCTCAATTTCAGCTTTTAAAATTATATATGTATGGCACTTTTCTAGAATGAAGTATGAGAAATTTGTTTAAGCAAGCGTAAAAGAGGGCTTCGTAAATTACTCGATGTTAGCCAAAACACGTACTATTATAAACTGGGTGCACACTTCTTCAAGTAATTCTGCCGGCACCCATACTTGTGGGTCCCGTGAAGTGTAATATTCTTCAGGGTGGGTCCCGAACTGAAAAAGGTTGAGAACTACCTGATTAAAGGCCCTCGAAAAGTTTGATTCACTGATTGATTGAGTTTATTTTACTTCGCTTTTCTGCTACTTCTGGCTAATAGCGAAGAAAAGAATGAGTGATGAAATTGAAGAAGAGACTCTCACAAAGAACTAAGAACTCGTGGCGTGCTACCCACTTCGTTACGCAGGGCGGTACACTAAAGGAAAACTAGGAATTGGAAGTAAATTCCGCACAGAAATGCGTACAGAGTAAGTGAATGGTGGGTGACGTTTTCTGAATACAAATGGAAATAATTAAAGAGTTGATTTAAGTCCCGAGAATGAAGAGAATTCGTTCAAACCTAATCGGGTTTGGACGGAATCCAAGCAAATATGAGCCTCCACCGGACATGAATTCGGGACCCTTGATAAAAAGTTGACAGCATTACCAGTGCACCATCAATATAAACGGCTTGAAAACACATTGCCCCTTTGCTCGTTTCAAGATGACTGTCAGTTAGAGTCAGCGCCAGGGTGCAGGTGCAGTCCCTGGAGGTCTTTCAGAGCAAATTTAGAGACATCCGAATGACATATAGTACAGACAGATGCCTTTTATCATTTTTCTGAAAATTTATCCAAATGCTGTTTATACGGCCTTACTAAAAAACCTTGCGAAAAACACTTCGTTATGTGTTGCCGAACAAAGTTCATACATTGCTGAAGACATTATTATAGTTCACAATCAAAATTAATTGGTTATACCATGCAGTGTTGTAACGAGGCTAGAAAAAGCCATTTTACCTATCGTATATTAATTTTAAAATGTGACTTTTTGTCGTAGTTTTTTTTTAAGTTTGTCCACTTGCTTATGCCAAATCACAGGAATGTAAAAGCTTTAATAACATAAATTGGGGGAGAAATTATCTCACACAAACTAATTTGGAAGCATTAGGTGACTGTAACATCTAGAAGCAATAGATTTCGTGAATATAACTTGCCTGATAATTGCAGGACAAACCACATCGTTGGAAATTGATATTGCTGAAATCAATGTCGAATTATAAGGAACGATTGATTGATTTATTTGCTTTATTTTAATTCACTTCTTGTGCCACTTTTTGCTAATTTGCGAAGATGGGGATGAGTGATGATATCATGAAATTGATGAATGGACACTCACAAACATCCAGGCCAAGGCCGGGATTGAATCCGGGGCCCCTGGTGTCGTAGCGCGATGTGCTAACCACTCCACCTCGGGAGCCGACTTAACAAGAACGAAACAAGTTTCAAAATATTAAATTTCGTATGTAAATAAATCACCGAATGCATAGTCCGCGTATGCAAGGTCCGAGTGACGGAGCCACCAAAACATTAAAAATTGCTTCATGTTTGTTAACCCGGCGTTGGCCTACTTGTTAGCGTTGCTCTAACATTGAAATTTATGTGCTTATATATCTGTTGTAAAATTCGAAAGTCTTTTGTTTGGTCACGGGCCGGAGGGGGGTTATAATATGGTGGAGCAGTGGTGGCGATTAGGGGGGCGAGAGGGGCACTTGCCATCTGTTCTTCGTCACTTTTGTCCTTGCACTTGTCCTTATCTTCAAAGGGAAATATTGTCTTTGCCCCCGCGGTTATGGTTCTCCATCGCCGCCACTGGAGTGGAGCATTTCCTTTCGTCATTCGGAGCTGTGCCGTTATCCTGTAAACACATTGTCTATGTTAACTTGACGCTCACGTGTCGACCAACCACGAAATTGTTTTTTTTCATTTTTTTTTTTAGTGAATTGTATTGGTCTTCTTGTGCTTATGTGATTTTTTCTCATGATGGACAATACACACATATTTTAATGTCTCTCTTGCCCTCCGTGAGCATGCCTATGAGAAGGATTGTTATTGCTTTGACTTTCCATCCAAAGTATGATTTAGAACGGTCTTCTTATCCTGAACAGGTATTGAAATTTTGAAAGATCCTAGGTGATTACTTTGTAGTTCTGCCTCTTAAGGGAGGAATTCAACGATGCATGGATTCAACACACCCAGGTCGTTAGACCTGACTCAACTTTTATTCATTTTTATTATTTTACTTCACTTTTCGGACACTTTTGATTAATCGCGACGATGAGGATGAAGTTGATGAAGTGACACTCACATGCATGCCCAGTCCAGAATTCGGAACATTGGACGCCGGGCGACAAGTAAATCGAGTTCACAACCGTTGACTTCGTAGTAACCATTTATCTACTCGTCATTAAATGAACACTGACGTCATCAAAGCTGCTACCCTCGAGATATAAATAACCATCAAGACTTAAGTGTCGGTGGTGATAAATTGTAGACAGTTGTTGCTTCATTCTGCGTGCAACATTTCATCGTAACCTAACCTCTCGATTTCAATACACCGTGCTGTTTGACACGCTCTTCTTTTCAACAGTTCACTCATTAGGTCCTTATTGATGTTGTCATTTATATAGGGTGACCGTACGTCCCGTTTTGACCGGGACAGTCCCGTTTGAGCGTGTCCCGGTCGCCCCTTCGATATTATTTAAAAACACTATTTGTCCCGTTTTATAGAAGTCTAGGTGTTAGCTTGAAAACCAAGTGTAAAGTTGAGACATTTCATGCTAAAAAAAGTTGTATTGTTTTGCGTGTGTTCCGTTATTTGTAGAGCAGTGCATAAGCATGCCCAAGAAGCGTACATGCAGTTTCAATAGGGACTTGGTACAAGACACAAACCAGAAACTCAAATGGCAAATCTCGCTTGAGATGTGTGGGGTAAGGTTTTCAAGGAGATTTATAAAGGGTTGATGAAAAAATATAGCTGCTCTCAAGAAGATTGATTGTTCTGATAAATACTTCTTGCACTCCTCAACTTTAGCGTAGGGCTAACATCAAAGGTAGATCAGAAGGAACCAGAAATACCGTGTAAGTCACACCGAGATTATAAAAACGACAGTTCATATTTCAAATAATAATAACGATAGTATAATTATAACAATAATTTTATAATTAGGCCTAACTGATTTTTCAGGAGGGGAGGAGGTAAACTGATCTCCTTGGAATGTCCCGTTTTTGGGCCAAAATATTATGGTCACCCTACTACTAGGGCGCCAAAATATCTAGCTCCGGGGCTCTCATTCCATTGTAATTATCATACTCTTACCATGAAAGGTCTCCCGCTTATTATCCGCGGTCCCGGGTTCGAACTCTGGTCAGAGCTCCAAAATTTTGGGTGATGACTCAAAAGAATGAATATAGTTCGGAAAACTTAATAAGGACGATCTGGCTGCTATTGAAAAAGTCTGATAACAGCGGCGATGGGACTCAATGCTCTCAACGAAGAACCCATTGATAGGCCTTGGTCTTCATAAGGCTGTTGGCTATGCAGAGCACCTGCGTTATATTGAAAACTGAAAACTTCCATTACGTGAAGTCAAATTAACAATTTTGTAATAGCAATTTTGAAGTAATAAGCATAATCTTGTTTCGGGTCATAAAAACAAATGTTTAGAGTGTGAGCGAGCAAATCAATTGTTACTAAATACATGGTAAAAACAGACAATTTCGTCCAAATTGAACAAAGTATATTTTGTCCCAATCCTCCAACCCCGGTCACGTCCCTGGTCTTGTATGTATACGTGTCAGTTAGAAACCGAATTCATTGCCTTGTGCTCACTGAAGGTCTGCTTGAGACGATTCTCGACACTTTGGCGCCATCGGTCAGCTGCGTCGCTCGGAACTTGCTTTTGTCGCGGGCACGATTCGAATGGAAACAGACAACTCTGCTAGTGATTGTTGCAGTCTAATTCTCGAATGAATATTTCACTTGCTCTCGTTGCCTTCACGAATTCTATTTAAAGCAGCCCAATAAATCAAAGAACGATATAGCTATATTGGGAACCTTTCAACAACTCTCATATTCGCAGCCAGAATATTTTACAATAACAGGTGTTAATTGTATTTTTGACTGTAAACACAAGAATCTAATAAAAATCTTCCCACATTTTTCATCACGTTTCAATGAAGTCAAAAATTACAATGTTCAAACTTTCTTGTATTACTTTTCTAGATATCCAAGTTACAAGATGTGATTTCTCAACGATAACTTTGTTACAACATTAATATATTTCTGTCATTGTAATCAGCAATTCTTAGCTACGGTATAGTAAACGTTCATGCAACTTCCCACTCTTTAAAATTATACACTTTTACGTGAGGTGAGATCCCGTCAACATAAGTTAGGATTTGAGGAACAGAAACGGATGACACGCTCACTCATCAGTGGTGCTTTCAAATCTGGGCCGAATAACAATTACAAAATGTCAGATCAAGTTTACGCCATAGATTAAGCTGATGCACTCGTACCCGGACTGAGATTTTCTGTGGTTTCTACAAACGACTGCAGGCATAGCAGCTTCGTCGTTGGCCAGTATTTTTCAAATATTCCTAAATCAAGTAATTGTCCAAAATAGTGGACATTAAGTGAGATAGGAAGTGTTGGCTCTAACAGCTACATTCGTGCAACGATTTAATAAATTTTATTTTACCTTTACATGATTCACATTATAATCATCAATAAATATTCCACACCTTTCTGACAATTAATATTATAATTCAATATCTGAAGTGCAATAATGAACGTGGTATGGTGTCTGACTATCACGGGGTGACCTACCTAGGATTTTATTATTAATTAATTCAATACTTCGAATCAATATTTAGCTATTTGCAGTTTTTTATGACAGGTCTGCTCATGAGAAACCGTTGAAGGGAAAAGTGAACTGTGCACCGTATCCGACGAAGAGAAAGAAAACTGTTCGTGTTAACTAACTAACTCCTTTATTACGAAGAATATTTCTTTATAGGATAAATCTCGAACATGCCCACATGTACGTATTCGTTTAGGTCTCTGGTTTGAATGCTTATTTAGAAAAATGAATAACAGAAAAAAAAGTTTCATCGATGTAATTAAATGTTACAAAGATTTGCGCAATGTAGGACAAAGTGAGGAAACCTGATGGAATTTAGTTATTGTTAACGATGGATTACGGCTGTAATGCTTCATTTCCGTAAAAGATATCCGGAAACACGGCATATGCTTAAGTGCACAATCCATTTTCCCTCCAACGACATTCAAATCTAAAGTCTTAAAATACCACCATAAAATAGAGATTGTTCATTTTGCGCTCGTAGGCTTGTTGCACTACGTCTCTGTGTATTAGTAGCGACATGTTTTGTGCTGTCAATGGTTGGAAATGATTCGTGTGTACGTCGATGCAAACTGTTTCTTTCAAGGTTAGTTGATAAAACTACACACAATAATAAAACTAGACCGTATGATCGCAATGATCGAGACATTTAGCTTCTTGTGCTTTTCTAGTCGAGTCAGTTTGTTCTGCCTAGACGACACCATCTACTTTTTATCAGTAGTGAATTGAAAGCATTTCTTGTGATTAAGAAATGTCTCCCTCTGTTGCTAATATCGGATTCTTGAGATAACAGTGCAGGTGTTCGCCTCTACCTCACTTTGGTGTGGCCACTTGTTTTATTGCGACATGTTATGAGAGTTATTACAGCCGACATTGCAAGAAAATATAACGCAACATCTGTTCAGGGTTGTACAGTCGTGGTATTAATGATCCCATTGAACGTCAATAATGTTGCTACAACACAGAAGTGTCCGTGACTGTACGATATGCTTATTTACCAATAATATACTCCTCCCAAATCTGCCTCGCGAACGTTGCTTCATTTCTCTTTCTTAATCGAGGTTGCGTATTGCAAGGGTGAAGTGTTTGTGATATCGAGGTAGCAAGGTGGTAAAAAGGGTTATTTTTATCGACATGAAGACATACGATATTTAAACTCATTGACTGTATGCTTGCTTTTGGTGCAGGTGGAACTCGTTTGTTTGAGTTGGTGTTTTAAGTCCACTTTATGCACAGTAAGGCTAATCGGAACTGGACCTACAGTTTGAAGTGGAATCCTAACCACTAAGTACCTCCACCGGGTATCGGACCGGTATCCCTTGATTACAAGGCGACGAAGCTACTACTACGCCATTTTGTTTAAAGGAATACCCCCAAGCGGAAGTTATTATCTTTATTCTCAAGATTTTCATTTCTCGGTTAATCTCAATTTTCAGTTTTTCTCATTTGGACAAACACAAATACCTATGCCTCACCCGGGACTCGAACCCGGAACCTGTGGCGTCGTAGCTCTCTGTGCGAACCAATCCTCCACGGAGGTCGACAGCTCCATCGGGGAGGCTTTAAGTGGAACTTACCCCTCCCACTTCACTGCGAGAAGAACTACCGAAGTAAGAAAGGACCGGGTTGTCCGGTAAAAAAGGCGCGAGAACGAAACGCTTGTGGCCCAGGTGCAAAGAAACACCAGCAGACTTCATGGGTGACGTGGAAGTAGAGGTCAGGGGATAAACAGTTACTGTGATTGGGTTGTTGCAAGGAATGAGATTTATAAAACGTTTTATTGTTCGCTCCATTCGCGAAACAAACACGCTTCACATCAAGTTTATACGTCGATCATTCATTATTACAATTATGCGGGAAACTCTGTTTGTAAAAACATCTCTTCCTTTCCTGAGAAGAATTCAATAAAACAAGCGGCACGCGACACGCTTAACTTGGAAACCAGTATTCAGAAATAAATGCAACCTTTCGTATCAAAGCGACAGGACAAGCTGCACGTGTCGCTCTGACTAGGCAGTTTTCTCAATACCGTGCATCCTGTCACCTCGTGCTCTTGTTAGCTCATGTGCTGTGAATATTTGAATTTAAACTAACTGTGCTAGTGTCGCTTGCCGCTTGCAGCTTCTGTGTGAATTCTCCGTGTCGCTTGTCGCCTGTCATTTGTAGCTTTTTGGCTTTGTAAGGAAGATTTCACACGAAAGCGACAACCACCACGTGTCCCTTGGAAGCGAACCCGCAGTAATGAATTGAACCTTTCGAACAGAAGCGACACGACAAGATGCAGGTGTCGCTTGAAGCTTGTGTGTCTCCGATTGCCAGTTTTGTTAATACCGTGCATCATGCCGCTTCCTACTTTTGTCGCGCATGCGCGGTGAATGTTTTGCCTTATATTGAATGGTCTAATGTCACTTGTCGCTTTGGTATAAAATCTCCATGTCGCTAGTCGCCTGCCGTTTATGCCGTTTAAGCAGATTCCAGACCGAAGCGTAACGCGACAAGCGACAAGCCTCGGTAATCAATGAAACGTTTCGAACTGATACAGCACAGTAAGCTGCAAATATTTCATGTCGCTTGGTTGTGTCATTCAAACTGGCTATTTTATCAATGTTGTGCATCGTGACGCCTCAACTTGTTGTCGTGCACGGGCGGTGAATGTTTTAGTCTACAAGACAAAAGGAACCCATGTCTCTAGTCGATGTGGAAGCACACTGTCGCTTGTCGCCTCCGTCAGAATTCTTCCCCTGACCCCTTCAAGGAGACTTCAGATCGAAGCGACAAGTGGCAGGCGACAATCGACAGGCAACACTGGCATGGGCGTCAGCAGGACTTTTTCCAGGGAGGGGAAAGGAAGGTATTTTTTCCAGGGGGGCAAATAAGCCACAATTTCCCCAATGTTCCCTCAAAAAACATAGCTTAAATTTGAATTTATCATGTTTGTGCATTAATTAACACATTTTATTGTGGCTGAAATGAAATCATATGTGTGAAATATATAATTTTTGGTTGACTTTCATTTTCCAGGGGGGACACGTCCCCCCTTGCCCCCCTTCCGGACGCCCATGAACACTGGCGATTTCAATCTAAAGCAAGAAATTCACGGCTCATGCGCGAAAAACCTAATGCATCAACCCGCAAGCGACATGTGCAGCTTGCCCTGTCGCATCAATGCGAAAGGTCGAATCGATTACTAAGGTTCACTTCCAAGCGATACGTATCTCTTGTCGCTTGTTACCTATTGCATTTCGCTTGGTAGCGTGCCAATAAAGAGCTCCGTTTCACACACTTGCGGCATGATAGGCCACACAAGCCTGCTTTGATTTCTGAAATCTTCAAACAACACATAAAAGTATGCAAAGTAAAAATTAAGATTCAGCCATTGGGGTAAATGTGATTATTGTCTCAATTCCACAGTGGGGCAAAAACTCCTTAAGTACGGCACTGACTGCACAACAGTTAATCCCTTCCTAACTCCGCCGCGAGAGGAAGTCTTCTTTTCCCCCTCCCCTTCCGACCGCCGCGAGAGGAACTTTTTTCTTTTCCCCCTCCCCTTCAGAATGCTCTGCGGCGAGACAGATACGTCCAAGCTACGCGCTCTCAATTGACGCTGTAAAGCGCGTTTCACAACTATTGCCCAATTCGGTATGGCACGTAGCTGCTTACACACAGGAAGAAATCATGTGACCTACAAGAATTGTGATTGGTTGGACGGTTTGTGCAATATTGATTGGTACCCACAACGGATGCAATTGTATTAAAATTACAACACGTAATTTAGACAGGTGATATTGGCACCAGGTTCCAACAAGAATAGTAACCATTTTTTCGTGAGGAAAACTGCATAAATGAAAATTTTCAAAAACCACGGTGGTATTTGTAATCACATGCATGGTCTCGACATTTTAAAATGAATTTGATTATGCTAATTTATCAAATTATAGTGGTTCCAACAACATATGTACACTCACTCGGGCCTTATAAGACCACGTTTACACGTATGGGTGTGTGTGTGTGTGTGTGTGTGTGTGTGTGTGTGTGTGTGTGTGTGTGTGTGTGTGTGTGTACTGAATAATAGCCAAATTGGAAAAGCAATCAAAAGTGTCAGTGCCAGTAATGTATATCAAAAGTTACCTTGAAGAGGTTTTTTAAAAAATGAAAAACATCTTGAAATTATTTTATACGTTAAAAGCTGCTGCCACAAAAATACAGTATTAAAAGAGAAAAAAATTCACAAGTCAAGAATTGATTATGCAAACTTATTTTGCTTCTGATGGAAGCCAAAGTTCTCCCTCTGATGGAGGGATCCAAGTCCTAGCAGCCTCGGACACTATGCTATGTATATAATATTTCAAGATGCAATTTTTAGATTTACCATGCTTATTTACTTACAGGCTCAAACACAAATGGTCTAACCGAGGAATCATATGTGTTTGCATATATATGTGCGGTCCCATGAAATGATGAAATGTAACGGCATTTCTATTGGCTGCTGTTGCCCGCACTAAAGAAAGGGACTTTCCCAGTACAGTAGTGACGAATTTTTCTGACGCAATGCGGTTGGATTACTGTCAATCAGTTAACAGTTGTAGCCATGAACTTAGTGATTCACCACAGTTGAATAGACAGAAATGAAGTCCCAGAATGTCAGGGTGAAAATAGTGTCTAAAATATCAATACTTATTACATGCAAAGCCACTATTCTATATATTGCATACAAAGCTAACATGGAAAAAACATTAATTATTCATTTTATGTTTGCATGGGACAGACGGGAGAAGGAAATATACCTGCATTATTCTATAGCATATGAAGATCAGATAAGAGAATTCAACATATATTCTTTGTTCTGTAATGTGTGCAGAGATAAGATATCTCGAAACACAGAATTGTTGTCGGATAAGATAAAAGAATTTCCAAACATGTAAAGGGTTATTATTTATTCATCTATCTGACACGAAACGGAGAAATATATGTTATATTCTCTTATCTGATCTTTACATGATATAGAATGAGCTCGATAGTAGTGCAGTTTGGACAGTTCACCAACATCAAGTGAGGAGCTGAAGTGAGGAGCTCGCCTTAATGGATTTCTCTCGTAAGGCATGAGCTCTATTTGATGGCGCAGTGTTGCCAGCTTCTTACTCGAAAAAATCACCAAGGTTTTTGGGGTAACCTAACCTAAAGCAAGGAGCTGGCAACCTTTTTCTCGCAGTGTTGCTAGCTGCTTACTCGAAAAAATCACCAAGGTTTTTTTTTGGGTCTAACCTAGCCTAAAGCAAGGAGCTGGCAATCTTGCTTGAGGCTTCTTAATGGTTTGCTCTTGTAAGGCATAACCCCCCCCCCCTATTTTCGGACACAGTATTACCAACATCTTATTCGAAAAAAATCACCAAGGTTTTTGGTCTAACGTAACCTAAAACAAGGAGCTGGCATCCGTGCTTGAGGCTTGTTTTACAGTGCATAAAGCAAGGTTGCCAACCTACTGGTACTTTTACCATGGCTTTTTACAAAAAAAAAAGAGAGAGGAGAGAGAGAGAGAGGGAAGAGTTAAACAACCGACAGCCTACCTACAGCTTTTTTTGTCTAACCTAGCCTCAAGCAAGGGGCTGGCAACTTTGCTTGAGGTTTGCTTTACAGTGCATAAAGCAATTTTTGCCAACCTACATATACTAAACAAAGAGAGCCGGCACTGCCGTAAAAGAGAGAGATGGATGGATGGGAACACTACACGGGTTCAACGTCATCAAATAAAAATCGCCTTAATGGTTTTTTCTTGTAAGGCACGATCTCTATTTTCTCGCAGTGCTGCCAACTCCTACCTACACTTTTTTTTAGTTGGCAAGGGGCTAGAGAGAGAGAAAAACTTATAGCTGGTAACAGTAATGAGCGAATGTGCCATATCGTAATTTTCCAACTCCCGGGGGCCAATGTTTGTATATCGCGACTTTTGTAAACCTCTCTCTCTCTCGGGGGAACGATGTGCCACACACACACACACACACACACACACGCACACACACACACACGCACGCGCGCATATGTATTGTAACACAAACAAACAAACAAAATAATAATTGTTGTTTTTAGGATGCCTGGCCCCTATAACCTCGCCAGGGTGCGTGGTGCCCAACCAAAAATGTAAAAGTTTTCTAACGGCTGCGGTTATAGATTACCGCACCGCTGTAGGGTTTCACGTGTTTTTTTTTTTCTCAAACTATTAAAGCACATATTTGAGGAAAACAACGCCACCCATATATAAATAAACCCTCAAACTAACACTAATTAGAATTAGCCTACAAAATTTTTCTCGTAAGGCATTTTTTTTTGTAAACACTCTACCACCAACAGATCACATATAAATAAACATACCCCCCAAAAAAATGCGCTCCATGAAAAGTTGCCCTGTGTGCAAGATAACCATATCAAGCCAAAATTTTGCAAGACATTGTCGTACCTGCGCACCTGGTAAGCGTGTAACCGCTAAAAAATCATGTCCCAGGTGCGGTATACCTATTACCATTAATAATTTGAAGAGGCATATAACATCATGCAAAGTTGTCGTCGGAGCACCCGTTCCCCAACCGTCGACCAGCTCGACCAAGAGGAAAGCGGAAGCCGACTCGCCACCATCCGCCAAACGCGTCAAGCCTGTGGCGAAAGCGAACCAGTCTGCTTTCCAGCGTTTGTTAGATGATTTTGTCATCACTTCGGAGGGCTCATGCGACGTGCGTAGCTTTTTGGAGAACGTGCAAGCCAAAATCATTTCCATCCTCGGTGATGCGCTTGCAACGCACTCCACCAAATTCTACGCATCGCTACGTTGCCAGTACAAGAAGCCGTCTGATGAAATTTACAGCTTCTGCCACAACACCAAGGCGAAGACGCTGCATCTGGCGGATGTCGACAACCTCGAGGTCATCTACAACCAGTTTGCCGATGAACTGGTGGCAAAACAGGAGGAACATCAAGCTAAAGGCTCGGGGGGTTCGCTGTGTGGCGAGCCTCACGAACTGTGCGTCAAACTTTGCAAGTTCATACCTCTCTCCGCCTCCAGCTACGCCCCCTTACCACCTACCATTGTGGCAAAGAAGGCCGTCCTGAACATTCAGAACAGTGACGCCAAGTGCTTTCTCTGGTCGGTGCTTGCAGCATTACACCCTGTCCACTGGAAAAACCAACCACACCGAGTTAACCACTACCTACCCTATGAGGCAGAGCTGGAAGTTGCCATGGCTGGGATCGACTACCCGGTAGAGGTCCCGGACATTCGAAAATTCGAGGCTCGTACACACAACCCTCGGTTGGCCATCAACGTTTACGGTCTCACTGACGAAAATGCGGTGTACCCCATCCGGGTGAGTGACGTAAACAACAATGATGCTCGAGAAATCCATCTCCTACTTATCAAGGACGAGACCCATCACCACTACACCCTCATCCGTTCGCTCTCCCGGTTGGTGTCGAGCCAAAAAAGCAAGCATGATGGTAGCATAGAAGTTTGTCGAAGGTGTCTGTTCACTTTTGACAATCGAGAACAGCAGGATTATCAGCAGATCAGAGGTCCCAACATCGCTGCAGAGAAGCTCGCTCGCCACAAGTTCTACTGTAGTAACAACGAGCCGGGTGTGGCAGTCTTGCCCAAACCTGGCACCGTGGAGCGTTTCCACATGCACGGTGCTATGGTGGAGCACCCCGCTATCATCATCGCGGATTTCGAAGCCTTCCTCAAACCCCTGTCCACTTGCGATCCCGACCCCGAAGTTTCTTCCACCACCCCTTACCAACTCCACGAGGCATCCAGTTTCGCATACGTTGTGGTGCGACGTGACCAGCACATCACCCCCGAGCCCTACGTGTACCGTGGTCCCGACGCCGCCAAACACTTCCTCGAGAGGATGGTTGTCGAGGCCAACGAGATAGGGAAGGTACTGTTGGCCCCCAAGTCTATGCTCCCACTGTCTCCCGACGATCAGCGTAGACACGACGAGGCCATCGCTTGCCCTGTCTGCGTCAAGAAGTACACTGCCAACAACCGTAAAGTCCAACACCACGATCACTTTAACGGTAGGTATGTTGGTCCATGGTGCAACGGATGCAACCTCATGGCCCGGGACCCGCGCTTCATCCCTGTGTTTTTTCATAATGGCTCGGGATACGACTTCCACCATCTGGTGCCTCACTTTGGGTACGACGACATGCGAATCAACGTCCTGGCGCAGAACGAGGAGCGTTACATTAGCTTGAGCAAATGGGTGCGAATCCCAGGATCACACTCTACCGTCGAGCTTCGCTTCCTCGACTCCCTGAGGTTCCTCCCGGCCAGCCTCGATGCTCTCGCAGGGAAGCTTAGCGACGAGCAAATGCTCATTACCTCCGGAAACTTTCCGAACTTGGACGCAGGTCTCTTCAAGCGTAAGGGGGTCTATCCCTACGAATACGTCACAGATCCTTCCAAGTTCGCGGAGACGACGCTACCTCCCCAGGCGAAGTTCTATAGCAAGCTGCGAGGCTCGGGCATCTCTGAGGATGACTATCACCACGCCCAGTCCATGTGGCGCGAGCTGGGCTGTCGAACTCTCGGGGACTACCACGACGCCTACCTCAGACTTGACGTGACGCTCCTCGCCGACGTGTTCCAGACGTTCCGTGCGACCGCAATGAAGATCTACAAGCTGGACCCCGCCTACTTCTACAGTCTCCCCGGACTGGCGTGGTCAGCCATGTTTCTGGTGACGAAGATCAAGCTGGAGCTTCTTTCGAACGTGGACATGATGCTGTTTGTGGAACGCGCCGTGCGGGGTGGAATGGTTCAGGTGTCGCAGCGACACTCGCGCGCCAACAATCACCACATGGCCACCGGTTACGACCCCTCACAACCGTCCAGCTACATCATGTACACGGACGTCAATAACCTCTACGGACACTCCATGATGCAGCCACTCCCCTTTAGAGGCTTCGAGTGGGCTGACCCTTCCAACTTCGACGTCGAAAGCTTCGACGATTCGGAACATGGGTTCTTCGCCGAGGTGGACCTTGAGTTCTCCGAGAAGCTGCAGGATTTGTTCTGCGATCTTCCCCCTGCACCCTAGCTCAAGTGTCCACCCGATTCCAACCAGAAGAAGCTCGTCATGGACTTCGAGTCCAAAGAGCGTTATGTCCTGCACTACCAGAATCTCCGGTGGTTGATGCAGCGAGGGGTCACGGTCCGCGCAGTTCACCGCATCCTCAAGTTCGAGCATTCTCCATGGTTGAAGCCATATATTGAAGTCAACACCAAACACCGCACTGCAGCCACGTCCGAGCTTGATAAGGATTTCTTCAAGCTTATGAACAATGCGGTGTTTGGCAAAACTATGGAGAATGTACGGAATCGCATGGACATAAAATTGGTAACGAGGAAAGCACAATGTCGCAGGCTCGTAGCAAACCCGTTATTCAAATCGAGGACCATTTATAATGAGCAGCTTGCTCTGGTGCATATGAGGAAGAGTGAGGTGAGGCTCGACAAGCCAATTTATGTTGGTGCCTCAGTATTAGACCTGAGCAAGCTGCACATGTTCGAGACGTACTACGACATATTACGTCCATATTATAGCCACAACATCTCGCTTCTCTACACGGACACGGACAGCTTGGTGTACCACGTCCACTCAGCCGATGCATACAGGGATATAGTCACGGTACCAGCTTTGGTTAACCTCTTCGACACCTCGGGCTATCCCCAGCCGAACCAGTATGGTATCCTGGCCCGCAACAAAAAGGTGCCTGGCAAACTCAAAGACGAGAAAGACGGTGATGTAATTCTCGAGTTTGCAGGTCTTCGCGCCAAGGCCTATGCCATCAAAGCCGAGGGCAGCGTTACCAAGAAGGCCAAGGGTGTCGGCAGACAGGTGGTTCGGGAGCATCTCACATTCGAGGACTTCGTCGATTGCCTCAAGACCAGGTCGTCGGTTCTAAGAGTAGAACAGCGCATCCAGAGCGTCGACCATGTGTTGACCACAAACAAAGTTAGAAAAATTGCGCTGGATCCCGAAGACGACAAGAGGTGCGTTCTCGAGTGTGGTATTCACACATTGCCGTGGGGGCACTATCGCTTAGCAGAAAGCAAAACCTGCAACATATGTCCATCTTCAACAGAAGATTCATAAAAACAAAACAAAACAAAAAAAAACACTTTGACTGTCATTACAAAAAAAACTATGACCGTATTCTTAAATAACCAGCATGCCTATGAATTTGTTCGGTTTCAAAAAACAGATCATTATGGAAACCATACCAGATCATGAAGTCTTACCTTCCGTGTTACCTAAACTCAACGGTCTGTTGATCATTCACCTCAACAGCATTTGGACGAAACTGAATGACGATGTGGGCAAGATGTTTTATGTTTTTAATAACAATTTACATTTCTACGAAATTCCGATCGACGGGAAACTTCAAATCACCGTGAATCCGGAAAACGCAGGCGAAATCAAAATTTCTACCGGCAAGAACATTTTTCGAATCAAGCACGACAAGATGCTTTCTAACATTACGTACGATGTGTCTGCAGGAGATTATCTTTACGTGGAACTCCTCGGAGATTACGACAAACTTATTCCTCTCTTCGTAGAATTACGAATCGTCTATCCTATTATAAATAACCGTTAACCAAAAATGCCTAACGACATTTTCGGCAACACCAAGCGTGTAGACCACGCAGAAGAGATTCTCGTGTTGGACATTCGAGTTAAGAAGTTGAGGACCGATTTGATCGCTTTGCAGGAAACCTTAAACAAAAGTTTAGAGTCGGAAATCGCTACGCTCCAAACGCAATGTCTCGACCCCATTCTGAAAATCGATTCCGAACTGAAGACGCTGATAAAAAATTATGTCGACGTACCTTCTTACGACAACGTTCAAAATATACAGTTGAGCGTGGATTCGCTTCAAAATGATTTGGCCAAATTACAGCAATTTCAATCGAAAAATGAAGATTTGGAAAAATTGAAACTCGAAATCGAAGAACGAACTTCCGCAATAGAAAAGAATTTCTCTGAACTTCAAACCGTCGTGAACGATATAGACGCAGAACGCTTGCATGTCGTCGTTTCCAAATTACAAGAAGAATTCACCAGCACGTTGGAAGAAATTAAATCCAAGTTGCAGACTTTGGAAGATACCATGACGAACCTACCATCGTCGGACGAACTGCAGGTCATCGGTAAAAGCGTCGCGAACATAAAAATTCAATTGGAGGCCTATCAAGATTTCGAACACATTCAAACCACCATCGCTACGCTTCAGGCGTCCTTGGAATTGATCAACGAAGAAATTAAAAATATTCACGCTGAAGCGAGAGCGTTGACGAGCATTCAAGACACGTTGAGCACGGTTCAGCAGAAGATCGAATATTTAGAAAATTTAAACGTCGAATCCAATCTCGCTCATTTTCATCACGTACTGGACAACATACAGGGTGACTTGGAATCGTTACGGACGACCGTGCCTTCGAGCGAAGATTTGGAAAAATTGAAAACGGCGGTGACGGCACTATCCGATTCGAACGACATCAAAAGCTCATTGAGCGATCTCGAGAGTAAAGTGGCCAATCTCCCCACCTCCAAAGAATTGCACGTTTTGAAAAGAAACATATCTCGAATGCTGAAACGACTGGAAACGGAAACGGCGAACGTGGAACAGATTCGAGACGAAATTAGTTCGCTGGTGTCGACGCTGCCCACTTCGCAGAGCGTAGCCAACCTTCACACGCAGTTTACAGAGATGCGAAGCATCGTGAACGATCTTACCGAGAAGAGCTCGAAATTGAATCAAGTCGAGAACCTTCAGAATATTGTCGTCAACATCAGAGATCAAGTCGGAGTGCTGGAATCCACGCAGGAATCGACGCTGGCCTCTTTCGGTGCCAAGTTGCAAGAACTCAACGAAAACTACAAGCAGTTGAACGTGGAAGTGAAAATCAAACCGTCGTTTTCTACCGTAACGGATACCATAGTCGAGCATTTGCTGCCCATCGAAAATAAACTCGGACAAGTTCACAGTAATCTGCTCGGCGTCGACACTAAATTCGCTAAACTGCATTCTCTGCAAGCCATCGAAATCAACAGCGTACCCAATCAACAGAGAATCTCCACGTTCGTCGAAGGTAACAAACTGTACATGTTGCATCCTTATCATCCGTACTACAAGTTTCTCCTCGATGGCACGATTCAGATAAATGAATTTTCGTACTGGTCTCACGGCAAAAAAGCTAGCGTTCCCACCATGACTTTGATATCGAATCGTCGTGTTCAGAAAGCAGGAAACATTCCTCTGGCACGTTGGAACGAAACGCGCAACATATATGAAATACACGAAGACGAAGATCTCACCGTTTTCGACGTGAGTGCCGGCGATAAGCTGATCATTCAAAACACGAGCGAAGTGCCACCCTCTTTGAATCCCATCACGCTTGTGCTTCTCTTGAAACGTAATCTCTAAAAAAATGTCTAGGCAAGCCATCGTCGAAGAATTGCATAAACCTGCACGCCGTAACTACGAACGTTTGGCTGTGGTAACCAAGGGCATCGACGACCTCTGGCAAAGTGACCTCGTGGAGATGAGTAGCGGCAATTTGAAAAACGTGCATAAATTGAACAAGGGCAACAAGTACCTTCTCACCGTCATAGACACGTTTTCGAAATTCGCATGGGCTCTACCTTTGAAGGCGAAAACGGGAACGTGCGTCACGGAAGCATTCAAATTAATTTTTCGCGAAAGCGGTGGCAGACGACCACGGTTTCTGCAAACGGACAACGGTAAAGAATTTTACAACGCCGTATTCCAAAAGTTTATTCAAAAACACAAGATTCGACATTATTCGAGCTTCAGTCACATCAAAGCCAGCATCGTGGAAAGATTCAATCGAACCTTGAAAACACACATGTGGAAACGATTCACGCTTCGGGGAAATTACAAATGGGTCGACGTCCTGCCGGAACTCGTCGACACATATAATCACACACGGCACAGAACGATAGGCATGAAGCCAGCCGACGTTACCAAGTCTGACGAGCAGCGTTTAATTTCTACAGTTTACTGTCCAAAGTACACACCCACGACAAAAAAAAGCTAAATACAAAATTGGAGACCAGGTGAGGGTCAGTAAATTGAAGCGAACGTTCGACAGGGGTTTCACACGAAACTGGAGCACGGAACTCTTTACGGTGGTTCGAGTTTTACCCGGAAACCGACACACGTATATAATAAAAGATAGTAGCGGCGAGATTTTGAAAGGAAGATTTTACGAAGAGGAACTCTCTAAAACGAAACACGCCGACACGTACCTCATCGAGAAAGTATTGCGTAGGAAAGGTGACAAACTGTTTGTTAAATGGCTGGGACTTCCGGAAAAGAGTTGGATCGGCGCGGACGAAGTGATCTTGTAAGTACGTGGAACGTGGTGAAGCGTCTACCGGATCCGGAAAGTCAAACGAAGAAAAAGAACGGCGAGTTGCTTCCCGACAGCATCCGCTGTCTGATCGTAGGTCCTTCGGGGTGTGGGAAAACGACACTGCTCGTGGACAATTTTCTCCTCGCACCGAATTGGTTAGATTGGAAGAACAGGCACCTGTACGTGTTCTCGAAAAGTTTGGAGCAATCCAAATACCAGCAACTGATGAAACTGTACGATGGTCTTGACATTGCAACATTCGCCTCGGAAATAAAACCACTCGACGATTGTCGTGAAAATTCAGTCGTTGTGTTCGACGACGCCATCCTGGAAAATCAAAATGAAATTCGCAACTTTTTCACGCAAGGTCGTCACAAAGGAATGGATTGCTTCTACCTAGCTCAAACGTTTTCCAAAATTCCAAAACAGTTAGTACGAGACAACGCTAATTTCATATGTTTGTTTCGTCAAGATCACACCAACCTCAAGCACGCGTACGATGACTACGTAGGCGGAGACATGAACTACAATCAATTTTCGGAACGCTGCTGCTCTACTTGCTGGAACGGTGACGATTTCGGATTCGCGACGATCGACATGACGAGGAAACCCAACGAGGGAAAATACAGAAACAAAATCAACGACTTTCTAAACGTTGCGACGTTGTGAGAAACAACGTGTATAAATAACGTCATGACGAAACGAAAAATCGAAGACGAAAATCTCAAGCTTCGCGATTACCTCGCGAAACGCTTCAAAGGTTGGAAATCCGAGAATCGCGGATTCTACGAAGAGAAGAAACGTCAGGATCAACCTGTGATCGATGCCATCAGCAGTCTAGGTAAAGAAATTAAAAGTGTCACGGAACAAAATAAAAATTTGATTAATGAACTCGTACCGCTCGCAGCTAAAAGTTACGCCGTACCCACGCCCATCTCGAGCATTCCTTCGACGCCGTTCGAACTGAAGGATGCACCGGCACGACGTCGAGCCATTGGTAGCACGTCGTCTTCGGATAAAATCGAGTTGGGACCTTTGGCACGAGACTACCTGAGCACGGGGAAATTCGACAAGGATGAAGTGTTCGGATTGTATCCCAGCATGGAAACCAGCGAAGGCGGCGGTGTGGTGTGGAAGATTGGGAAATCGAAGGTGACCTTCGAAGGCAACGACATTAAAGTCAATTTAGGCGACAAGGATAGTTGGACCAGGTATCCGGGTACGGTGGGACTGTGGGAACTCGTCGCCAAAAAGCAGCCGAAAGATTACACCGACGAAGATTACCAGAGTTACAAGGAAATTCTGATCATGACGGATGCCTTGTACCAGAACAACGACGCCTCGCAGAATAGGGTGAAATCGAGCAGCGGCGAGAAGTACAGGAATCTCATCAAACCGATTTGGAACCAGGTCAAAACGGGCAGCGGCGTCAAACGCTACAACACGTTACCCAAAGAATTCGTTTGGGTGGACGACGTTAGGAAACTCGTGGACCGATTGTTGGTGATAGCCGGCGAAGAGAATGCAGGCAATCGTAATTTCTACAACGAGAAGGTTGGCATCGTGGACATGATCAGCACGAAACTTTCCAACTTCATCGTGAACGATGACAAGGGCATAGGTTACCTGATCAAAATCATCAACACGCTGCCTCCGAAATTTTGGAACGTGGCCGAAGGAAAGGGACTCGTGAACGACATCATCAACAAGTTACCTTTCGAGATGCATCTACCGGGCTACCAGTACTGCGGACCGGGTACCAAACTCGAGAAAAGATTGGAGAGAGGAGACAAGGGCGTGAATCCGTTGGACGCGGCATGCAAAGATCACGACATCGCCTACAACACCACGCAGACGGATCTGGACGCACGTCACGAAGCAGACAGAAAGTTAGAGCACGCAGCTTTCGAAAGGTTCGTGAGCAGAGACGCATCGTTGGGTGAACGGGTCGCCGCACTAGGCACCACCATCGCCATGAACACGAAACAAAAATTGGGGTGGGGTATATAAATAACATACAGTAAAAAAAAACAACATGGCTTGCATAACTGATTTGCCACCCGAGCTACTATCTAAAATATTCAAAAAGGTAGTTAACGGAGATGTAGGGAAACTTGTAATCATAGCAAGAACGACGCCGGAATTTCGCATCCCTTGTGAAATGGTTCTCAAGGACCATCTTCGGGGGATCAGCGGCCTGAGGTGCAGTGATCTCAACATTCTGCTTTCGGCTGCAGGGGAAAAATTGAACGAGAGGTCGGACGAACTGCACGAGGCGATGCAGGGAAGAAGACGGTACACAGTAGATTGGTACAAGTCTATGCAGGAGAAGGAAGATATCATTACGCACATCATCGCGTTTTCCGAAGCACGGACTTTCTTCCTCTGTTAAAAAAAATAATAATATATATACGTGCCAAAAAAAACTTGATATATAAATAACACACATAGTGAAAAAAAATAATCTTCGGTATATATAAATAACACACATCGTGAAAAAACAATTAAATTTCTCTCTAACACTCTGAAATTTTTTTTGATATGACGACCGAAAAAATAAGTGATCTCCAAGCATTAAAACAAATGCTAAATTTGTCAGTTGAGTATGTAAAAATTCAGGAATTGGAAGTCGACAAACCTTACACGATAACTTCCGGTTCAATCGTTTCTACCCAGTATGGTCCCAAGGTACGCCTGTTGCTCAACGCACAATACAGTCTATTTTTACCAGATCGATACGCTAACATGTTATGCGACGAGAAGCTATCTATTTTAATCGAGAACAAAACTCGAATCGTGTACAAGGGGACAAAGGAACTTCTTGGCAAGAAAACGAAGCACGTTATAGAATTTGTGTAACGACTGCGAGGCCTTGAAAATATATAAATAACATACCGTAAAAAAACTACACAAGAAAAAATCTCAGAATATATATATAAATAACATACCGTGAAAATAACACATAGAGCATCAACATGAAGCCCAAGGGTGTCGTGTACCAGATACCATACTCCAATCTTAAAAATCTAGGTGCCCTCGATGGGTTACTCACCAAGAAACAACGCGAGAAGAAACGTTCTTGCTTGTCGAAAGGACATGGAATGAAATTGCTGCTCAGCACACCTCAATTGAAAAGATTGCAGCGTTCGCGGAAACAGCAAAAGATCGGAGGCTTCATATTCAGCATCCCGGCCATCCTGGCAGCATTGGGGGCCGTTGGAAGTTTGGCCGGCGGAAGTGCCGCCATCGCGAAAACCGTCATCGACTCGAAGAAGAACAAAGCGGAATTGGAAGAACAGAAACGTCACAACCTGGCCATGGAGAAGAAAGGAGGAAAGGGCGTGATGAAGAAGTTTAAAAAAAAGAAACAGAAGCACTCACCAACCGAGACATTGAATCTCTGATCGCACCGTTACGAATCAAACACTTCAGAGGAGTTTTCATGTCCGACTCGTTACCTTCAAGCGTTAAAAGAAGAGAATGCGGAGTAGTCAACTTGGACGGTCAAGAAAATCCAGGCACGCATTGGATATGTTACCACAAAAACGACAATGATAAAGCATTCGTTTTCGATTCTTTCGGAGGTGTTCCACCTACAAATTTAGTCTATTATCTGAAAACGAACAAAACCTCTATATACTACAACAACGAACGCATTCAAAATTTCGGAGACGTGAACTGCGGTCATCTCTGCCTCTCCGTGCTCGCGTTTCTCTCTAAAATAAATAACCCTACGATCGAGGATTTCCAGAAAGCATTGTGGAACCTCAAACAGCATCACTAGGATGGGCGTGTTCCATCTCACGAGCGAATCTTCAATCTTAAAACTCACGCTGCACGACGACATCGTCTATCCTAAATCCGTGGCTCTGCGTGCATTCTACAGCATGTACCTCATACCCAATGTTACGCAGCACAACAACAAAATTAGCGTCGGAAGCGAACACATCGTCGTCACGCCAGGACAATACAATCTTTCCACTTTGCAAGCTCAATTACCCAAAGGCACATACCTTTCTCAAAATTCGGTCACGCACAGAGTGGAAATCCTGTCCGCGACGGAGACCGTGGACCTGGGCACCATGGGAGAACTTTTAGGTTTCGAGAACGACACCAAACTCGAAGCTGGCATCAAGCACGTGGCAACCAACATTCCTAAATTCTTGGCCATAGAGACTCTGAACGTACACTGTAACGTGGCGGAAGGCATGATCACGAAATCTTCGGACGGATTGTTAGGAAGTCACAAGCAGACAGGAATCATAGCCACGTTCAAACCAAGTTCCGAGTTCATAGAACCAATCATCTACACGCCCTCTTCGCCGATCTATTTTCCAGTATGTCGCAACCGCATAGACGACATAGAGTTGGTGGTGACGAACGAGAAAGGAGACGTGGTGGATTTCGCAGGTGCCACTACGACGGCCATCGTGGAGATCAACGTATAATAAATAACCGTACATGTAAAATGGAGCAAATCGAAAGTTACGAATTGCAATCTTTCCCTCCCAACCGTCGCACGTTCGCCAATCTGAACGAGGCGAACAGGGAGATCGAATACGACGTGGACGTAGGCGACGGGTTCGTTCATCCTCACAGAGCGGACCTCTACCTTCAATTCGACGTGGTGAAGAAGGAAAGCGGAGACGCGTTTCCCGCAGCAGCAAACTTGATACTCGTGGACAACTTCGTGCCTCACCTGTTCTCGCAGGTGGAGGTGAGGAAACACAACACCGTCATCGACAGAATAGATTATCCAGGCATCACGTCGACGGCAGTGGGAACGTTGAAATTATCCAAAACGGACGCAGCGTACTACCAGGCCGGGGGATTCGAAGCCGGGACCAAAATATCGACGAAAAGTCACACGGTGCTCTTTCCCATGCGTCTGCTGCCTGGTTTCTTCTCGGACTACAAGGAGATCATGTGGAAGGGAGGACTGAGGGTCACGTTTCGAAGAGCGGCCAACGACAACGACGCACTGATGCGATACGCTACTTTGGGTCCGGACGGCACCACACCGATAGCCAACACATTACCCGAAGCAGCGAAATGCGTCATCCGGAGCATGGAATTGAGAATGCCGGTGGTGGAATACAAAACGAACTACGCCCTCAAGTACAAAGCGGAGATCTTGAAAAGTCCGCAGGTGTCGATTCACTTTCACGGTTACCAGTGCGTGCAGAAGATGGCGTCGGGAAGTCACATGGAATTCGACGTGACGACGCAGTTCAACAACATACAGTTCGACATGCCAGATTTCGTCGTGGTGCTCTTTCAGACCGGGAGGGACAAGAATCAGGAAAAAGATTCCAGCAAGTTCGACGACTGCAAGATCAAGAACATTTATCTCAAGAATGGACGCAACGAAGTGTTCCCGCGCGAGAATTACAACCTCGACATGACAAAAAACGATTACCTCAAACTTTACGAAGCGTTCTCGGCTTACAAACGCGTGACCGAGGGAAGCGTGGACATGTACTACACGCCCAGCGAGTTCAAAGCACGGAGACCCATGACCGTCATCAACACATCTAAGAGGAAGAAGGTTGTGGTCAACGATCGAACCAACATCAAGGTCGTCTGCGAGTTCCACGATGCCTTGCCCGAGGATACCCTATGCAGCGTCATCCTGATTGCAGAGAAGTCCTTCGCCTACGACGTGAAGAACGAGAGGGTCACAGAGCAGTTTTAACAAGTTTTTTAACATCTTTTCTTGCACAATAAGAAATTTTCTGCACTAGCACAATCAGTTACAATGGCACAATACGAATTTCACTAGTTCAGATCAGTTACAAATATCAATTTCATTAGTTATCAGTTACAATATCTTTTTTGCACTATAGCACGAGACAATCAGAATTTGCACAAAAAAATTTGTTGTTGTTTTTACACGTGAAAATTAACAATAAAATTTCTTTTTTATCGTTTCAGATGCTGTCGAAACATCAAAAACACATACACACACACTAAAAAAATAAGCATGCAACTTTATTTGCAACACACACATACATTCTCCATCTTCATCAAGAAAATATTATAATAAACATAATTATTTTTATCTATCACACAATAAAACTCTATATCCAAAAATATCACAACATCAAATAACACTAGAGTCGTTAGTACACGTTGCATGCATTACGGAGGTCCTCTGTAGGGTTTCATGGAAGTTTGGGGGAAAGAAAAAACACGTGAAACCCTACAGAGGTGCGGTAATCTATAACCGCAGCCGTTAGAAAACTTTTACATTTTTGGTTGGGCACCACGCACCCTGGCGAGGTTATAGGGGCCAGGCATCCTAAAAACAACAATTATTATTTTGTTTGTTTGTTTGTGTTACAATACATATGCGCGCGTGCGTGTGTGTGTGTGTGCGTGTGTGTGCGTGTGTGTGCGTGTGTGTGCGTGCGCGGCACATCGTTTCCCCGAGAGAGAGAGAGGTTTACAAAAGTCGCGATATACAAACATTGGCCCCCGGGAGTTGGAAAATTACGATATGGCACATTCGCTCATTACTGTTCCCAGCTATAAGTTTTTCTCTCTCTCTAGCCCCTTGCCAACTAAAAAAAAGTGTAGGTAGGAGTTGGTAGCACTGCGAGAAAATAGAGATCGTGCTTTACAAGAAAAAACCATTAAGGCGATTTTTATTTGATGACGTTGAACCCGTGTAGTGTTCCCATCCATCCATCTCTCTCTTTTACGGCAGTGCCGGCTCTCTTTGTTTAGTATATGTAGGTTGGCAAAAATTGCTTTATGCACTGTAAAGCAAACCTCAAGCAAAGTTGCCAGCCCCTTGCTTGAGGCTAGGTTAGACAAAAAAAGCTGTAGGTAGGCTGTCGGTTGTTTAACTCTTCCCTCTCTCTCTCTCTCTCCTCTCTCTTTTTTTTTTGTAAAAAGCCATGGTAAAAGTACCAGTAGGTTGGCAACCTTGCTTTATGCACTGTAAAACAAGCCTCAAGCACGGATGCCAGCTCCTTGTTTTAGGTTACGTTAGACCAAAAACCTTGGTGATTTTTTTCGAATAAGATGTTGGTAATACTGTGTCCGAAAATAGGGGGGGGTTATGCCTTACAAGAGCAAACCATTAAGAAGCCTCAAGCAAGATTGCCAGCTCCTTGCTTTAGGCTAGGTTAGACCCAAAAAAAAACCTTGGTGATTTTTTCGAGTAAGCAGCTGGCAACACTGCGAGAAAAAGGTTGCCAGCTCCTTGCTTTAGGTTAGGTTACCCCAAAAACATTGGTGATTTTTTCGAGTAAGAAGCTGGCAACACTGCGCCATCAAATAGAGCTCATGCCTTACGAGAGAAATCCATTAAGGCGAGCTCCTCACTTCAGCTCCTCACTTGATGTTGGTGAACTGTCCAAACTGCACTACTCTCGATAGTTCGATTTTGGCTTTTCCCATCCGAAATTTAACTGCGAACTATTTAAATACGAAAATCTCGAGAACGAAACAACATAGAAAGATAGGATTTTATGCATTCACTTCATCTTGAAATTCTCTTTTATTTGACACCTGACTCGATATAGGTCATCATAAAAGAAGATAAAACTTTTATTTTTTTAGATCTCAACAATTAGTATAGCATCCTTGCCTTGTAATCAAGGGGTGCCGGGTTCGATACCTAGTAAGGTATAAGTGGTTCGGGTCTTATTTTAAACTGTAGGTCCAGTCTCGATTAGCCTTTCTGTACATAAAATGGACATAAAACATCAAATCAACGAAACCAACCAATCAAGAATTTAAAAAATATAATATATTAAAAAATGATATAAATACCCAAAAGGAAGAAAAAAATGCCAATGAATGTATTTGGCTATATTACCCAAATAGAAAGAAATCCAGATAGCATGCAAGTGATTTCCGATCTTCAACGTAAATTGAGAGGCTTAATTATTGTCCATTTAAATAGCATATGGTACGAAATTGATGAGAATACCGGACAACAGCTATATGTCTTCAATAACAATCATCCGTCTTATGAAATCCCTGCGACAGAAAAGATCCAAATAACTATCTAAACACCTAATGCTGCGATTGTGCATACAGGAATAAATCTCTATAAGATCAAGTACAATAATAGGATTCCTGGCAATTTTTTCCTGTATGCTGAAATAAATGGGGACTATGATAAACTAATTCCTCTCTTCATCGAAATAAGAATAATTTATCCTCTCATGAATATATAAAAATAATGAAACAAAAATAAAATAAAATAAATAAATAAAAATAAAACCAAAAAGGACCTATTTGGAAACAGAAGGCGACAGGAAATACCGGATGAAACCAGCGTTATTGCCAGATTGGACGAACGTCTTAAGAAACTTAAATGAGATTTATTAATATTACAGAATTCTTTGAATATAAGACTACAAGCTGAGATTACTAATCTACAGTCTGAATTAATTAACCCCATAGTGAAAATTGATGGTGAACTAAAATCTCTACTCCAAAAATATAAAAACTTGGCTTCTATCGATAATGTTGAAAATTTAAAAGAGAATTTAGCTAAATTAAAAAATGATCTTGAGAAATTCCGTCAAATTCAAACAACTACTTCGGAGCATCTAAAGCAAGAACTAAATAACCAAGCGAATACTATTCCTACCGAACTACTTTCCATAATTGAAACTATCAAGACTCGAGAGCAATATGAACTGCTCAATGATTATGCTCATTCTTGAATTGCGGGACCAATTTTTATGTTTTTTTAATATATTCCCTCACTGGAATATATTAAATCCGAACTGCAAACAGACCAATTACATGCAGCCATAACAGAAGTTTAAACCAAACTACAAACATTAGAAGACTTTATTAATAATTTACCTTCATCTTCCGAATTAAATGCCATCGCACGCAGTGTTGCCAGTATCAAATTACAGTTAGAAACTTATGAAGGTTTCGGAAAGATACAGGGTATCATAGTTCATATTGAAGACACTTTGACAACCATGAGAAATGAATTGACAAACGTACAGGAAACTCTGGAATTCAAGTTACCAAGTATAACCGAATCTTTAAACATAATCCAAGAAAAAATTACCAAGCTGGAAAACCTCAATACCGAATCTGAATTATCCCATTTTCATCATGTCATAGATGACATACAGAACAAATTACAAATATTACAGCAATCTACGCCTACACAAGATGACATACAACAACTTAAAAAACCTTTGAGCAATGTTGCAGGTGCTACGGAGTTAGATACTGTCAAGAAAGCTTTGACCACACTTCAAAATACCGTAGCTAATTTACCCACTTCCCAAGAGATAAGATCTGTAAAAAGAGCAGTAAATCGAATACTCAAGTCAGAGGACATCAAAAACATTCAAGCGGAAATTGCTGCAATTCAAGGTAACATTGTACTTTTCCTACCAACCAGATAGTCAACGAGCTTTATGCATTGTGAGTACACGATCTTGCAAGCCAAAGTACCAAATTGGAACTTGTAGAAAATTTACAAGAGATTATTTCTAACATTAACCTACAAATCACTACTCTCGAAACAAGTCAAGAATCTGATTTATCAGGTTTTACCTCGCATCTTCATGATCTCAAATAACAATTGAAACAACTGTATGTCGATGTGAAAATCAAACCTAGCTACGATGAAGTGGTACGCACCATAAACGAATATCAAGAATCGGTATTAATGAGATTAGACGATCTTGGATTACGTCAATTTTTCACTGTTGAGATAGTTAGACTTGAGAGTGTAGCAAATGTACGAGGGCACTGGACTTACGTTAATGCAGGAAATGTTTACAAAATGTACTCTTACAGTCAGTCTCATGATTTTTTCTTGATGGCGGAATTAAGTTTTTAAAATTTGGCTATGTAAAGAAGGGAAAGCATGTGGAAGTCCCAAAATTCACCATACAGAGAAAAGATGGCGTCTACAGAGCACTTCAGATACCTATTGCATATTGAGATGAATCTGGAAAGAAATATAAAATACATGAGGATCTAGAATTATCTGCTTCTCCTGTTCAAGCCAATGAACAATTATTATTTGAAGTAAAACAATTAAACCCCGAAAGATAATCCATTTTATGTTATATTTTCTTATCAAACTAAATGTCAAGACAAGATATAGTTTAGGAATTACACAGACCAGCCCGTCGTAACTACAAACGACCGAGTGTGGTAACGAAAGGTGCGAATGAATTCTTCCAGGCTGATCTGATTGAAATGGCTACAGGGACCTTAAAAAAATTGGATAAGATCACTCATGGTTACAACTATATGCTTACAGTAATAGATACATTCAGTAAATATGCATGGGCTGTTCCCCTGAAATCTAAGACTAGTACTTGTGTTACCGAGGCTTTTAAGTCGATATTTAGTGAGGGAAGGATACCAAAATATTTGCAGACAGACAGAGAGAAAGAATTTTACAATTCATCATTTGCTACGTTAATGCAACAACATAATATTGAACATTATTCTACATACAGTGATCTGAAAGCTAGTATAGTGAAACGATTCAACAGGACATTGAAAAATCGCATTTGGAGGCAATTTACTCTCCAGGGCAATTATATATGGGTGCAAATTTTACACGAGCTAGTTCATAATTATAACAACACAGTACACAGTACTATTCACATGAAACCAGTTGAGGTAAACAAGTCTGACGAGGAACGATTGATTTCTACTGTTTATTGTCAAAAATATAAATACACTACCAAGAAGCCAAAGTTAAAAATAGGGGATCAGGTAAGAGTTAGTAAATTTAAACAGTTATTCGAAAAGGGATTCACCAAAAATTGGAGTACGGAGTCATTCACTGTGGTTCAAGTTCTACCAGGAAATAGAAATACAACCTTGGTGACAATGAAGTTTGACCAGAAAGGAATACGTGATTAAATGCGCAGAGGCATAGGCGGTGGAATGGGTGACCCGCAGAAGTGACGCATGTGTGTAAGAGGAGACGTGTGAGCAGGCAAGAATCGTGATCCCAGCATGTTGCACCAATGGTCACGTAAAGAACGAAAACTGGGAACTATACGCGTGACATTGAACTTCGACCAGGCACCAGACCCATACGGTAAATTCCACATAGTGGCACATTCGACGGAAGCATGACGTCACGAACACGATAAGGGAGTACGCCGTATATAAGCGCGTGCTGTGCACCGAGGAACCGCAGTGCATCATCACCATGGCCAGGGGCAAACCTATTGACAACACCGTGAGGAGAAGAGTGGTGGAGTTGCAACGGGATGGACTCAGTGTGCGGGAAATAGGGCGCCAACTGAACTTACCCAAGTCAACCGTCCACTGCATCATCAAACACCACGAAAATACGGGTACTACAGAGCTTGGTAAGGCCCCCGGTTGACAACTCCTGCTAAGCGTGCGTGACCTACGGATATTTAGGCGCTATATCCAGACCAACAATCATGTTTCTGTGGCCGAATTACGACTGTGGACTCGAGAACGCTTTCACATTGAAGTGTCAACCAGAACCATTCGCCGTTACCTACAGTGATGCGGTTACCGAGTGTACAAGGCGAAACGTAAACCCTTCCTTTCCATGTTGAACAAAGGCAATCGACTACGGTAGGCACGAATGTACCGAGGATGGACATTTCGGCAGTGGTACAGGGTTTTGTGGACGGACGAATCCATTTTCAATGTTGTGTACGGGAAAATACGGAAAACAGTCATTTGTCGGAAGGAGGAACAGAATGAAGCAAAATGTTATGCACGTCGGGTACAGAAACCTGCGTCAGTGATGGTATGGGGATGCATGACGGCATCTGGGGTTGGCCCACTACACGTCCGTGAGTGCATTGTGAATGCACACGCCTATACACGCATACTGGAGCGGCATCTTCCTACAGTGCGAAGGCACCTGTTCCACAGACGGCGTCTCATCTTTCAACACGACAATGTCAGGCCTCATATAGCGCGGCTGACGTGAGAATGGTTGACTCGCCATCACGTGCGAACTCTGCCAAGGCCACCATCGAGTCCCGACCTATCGCTCATTGAGAATGTGTGGCGTGTTCTTAAGCGACGTGTGCAACAGAGGGGACCCACGACAGTGGCTGCTCTTATCGCCTGCCTGCAGGAGGAATGACACCGCATCGATGTGGAATACCTTGAAGGACTCGTCCGCAGCATGCCCCGACGCATTGCAACAGTTATTCGCCGACGGGGCGGCGTCACACCATGGTAAACAGGATCCCCTCTAACAGTGGTCGAACTTCAATGTCACGTGTAGATGGACGAAAATGTTTTATTTTGTGTGGACACCATACATTGCTGCGTTGCAGCGGAAATTGATGTTTTCCTTTG
The DNA here is from genome assembly GCF_977018435.1 of Lepisma saccharinum. Taxonomy (NCBI): domain Eukaryota; kingdom Metazoa; phylum Arthropoda; class Insecta; order Zygentoma; family Lepismatidae; genus Lepisma; species Lepisma saccharinum. Next base: position 59,072,662 of record NC_139243.1, on the reverse strand, counting down.
TTCCATGTAGCCGGCTGAATAAAATATGTTCAGCATATGCATGTGTTCTCCTTCTTTCACAACGCACTCCTATATTTGTGACTGGTCGAACTTCATTGTCACTAAGGTTGTACAAATATCATAAAAGATAATCATAACAAATTGAAAGGGAGATTCTATGAAGAGGAACTCAGTAAAACAAAATATCCAGATACATATTTAATGAAAAAATATTAAAGAAGAAAAATAATAAATTGTATGTTAAATGGTTAGGATTGCCAGACAAAAGTTGGATCGAAGCAAACCAGGTAATTCTTTAACACCAACATGGAATGTTGTACAGCGTTTACGAGATGTAGTGGAAAGTAGTAAAAAAAACGGAGAACTTTTACCCGATAATATAAGGTGCCTTATTGCAGGCCCATCTGGTTGTGGAAAAACCACTCTGCTGGTTGATAATTTCTTGCTCGCCCCCAATTAGCTAGATTGGAAAAATAGACACTTGTATGTATTCTCTAAAAGTTTAGAACAACCAAAATATCAACAACTGATGAAGCTGTACGAGGGACTGGGTATATCCACATTTGCATCAAAAATAAAACCTCTCGACCAATGTTTGAAAAATTCTGTTGTGGCATTTGACGAAGTTATTCTAGAAAATCAGAATGAAATCCGAAATTTCTTTACACAGGGTCGTCACAAAGAAATAGACTGCTTTTATTTAGTTCAAACTTATTCAAAAATTCCCAAACAGTTACTACGAGATAAAACAAACCTAATTTGTTTATTTCGTCTAGATCATACTAACCTTCAACGTGTATACGCCGATTACGTGGGGGTGACTTAAATTATAACCAATTTTCAAAATTCTGTTCATCTTGTTGGAACAAAGACGATTTTGGATTTGTTACTATCAACATGACTAGAAAACCTAACAATGGAAAATTTAGAAATAAAATAAACGACTTTTTGAACGTTGAAACAATATAAAATAACCTCTAATCAAAAAATAAATATGTCAAAACATAAAATTGAAGATAACTCGAAATTACGAGAGTACTTGTCCAAATGGTTCAAAGGTTGGAAATCAGAGAATCGAGGCTTTTACGAACAACACAAACGTCAAGACCAACCAATTATCGATGCAATCAGTGGTCATGGTAAAGAGATTAAGGGTCTGACAGAACAAAATAAAAATCTCATAAATGAATTGGTACCTCTTACTGCTAAAAATTATGCAGATTTTACCCCTACGCCATTATCTAGCATTCACACGCCCCTGGTACTCAAGAAACCACCTATAGAAGAAACAGAGAAAATTGAGTTGGGTCCCCTGGCAAGGGATTACCTGAGTACAAGCAAATTTGAAAAAGATGAAGTGTTTGGATTGAATCCAACCATGGAGACAAACGAAGGAGTGATTTGGAAAATTGGGAAATCTAGAGTAACATTCGAAGGGGATAACATAAAAATTAATTTGGTTGAGAAAAATAGCTGGTCGAGATATCCTGGTACTGTGGGATTATGGGAATTCATCACTAAAAAAACAACCAAAAAATTTTACAGAAGATGATTATCAAAGTTACTCCGAAATTTTGACACTCTCTGATGCTCTATACCAAAATAACGACGCCAGTCAAAAGCGAGTGAAATCGAGGAGTGGTGATAAATACAAAAATCTTATCAAACCCATCTGGAACCAACTTAAAACCGGTAGTGGTATAAAACAATACAATACTCTACCTAAAGAATTTGTGTGGGTGAATGATGTGAGAAAACTTAATAGATAGATTGCTGGTTATACCAGGGGAGGAAAATGCTGGGAACAACATTTACATAATGAGAAAATGGGTATTGCAAACACGATCAGTGACAAACTAGCCAATTTTATTGTAAACGATCCCAAAGGTATAGGTTACTTAATTAAAATTATCAGTACTTTACCTCCTAAATTCTGGAATGTAGCAGAAGGTCGTGGTTTGGTAAATTATATTATTAATAAACTCCCATTGGAGTTACATTTACCAGGTTACCAATATTGTGGTCCTGGTACGAAACTTGAAAAAAGGTTACAAAGAGGGGGCAGGGGTATCAATCCTCTCGATGCAGCTTGTAAAGAACATGACATTGCATACAACACACACAATGATCTGGATGCTCGTCATGTGGCTGATCAAAAATTCGAAGAGACTGCATTTGGAAGATTAACCAGCAAAGATGCATCATTAGGTGAACGAATAACAGCATTGGGTACAACTATTGCTATGAACACAAAACAAAAATTAGGGTGGGGTTTGTAATAAATAAATATATAATATAAATAACCTGAAAAATAATAATAATATATAATAATAACAACATGAAGCCAAAAGGAGTTGTATACCAAATACCATATCATGATCTTAAAAATTTAAAAATTAATCCAATTTTAAGTAAAAAACAACAGAAAAAGAAGAAGTAATGTGTAGACAAAGGAAATGGAAAGAAATTATTACTCAGTACACCACAATTAAAACGTTTGCAAAATACAAGAGAAAAAACACATAGTTGAGGATTCATATTCAGCATTCCAGCTATCCTGGCAGCTATGGGGGCAGTGGGGAGCTTAGCTGGTGGTAGTGCTGCTATTGCAAAAGCTGTTATCGACTCAAAAAAATAAGGCAGAACTAGAAGAGCAGAAGCACCATAATCTTGCCATGGAAAGAAAAATAGGTAGTAGTGTGAAATCCAGAGTACTCAGAAAATTAAAAAAAAAAGAAGAAGCAATCACGAACCAAGACATTGAATCTTTAATTAGAATATTTAAAATTCGTCACTTGAAGTGAGTTTTCATGTCCGATTACCTCCCTAAAGATAGTACCCATTCTCGGGAATGTGGCGTGGTCAATTTGGATAAGCGCGAAAACATTGGTATCCACTGGATATGCTATTATAAACAAAATAACAATGCTTTTATTTTCGATTCTTTCGGAGGGGTACAACCTAAACAATAAATTCGTTACTTGAAACATGTTAAGGTTTATTACAACGACGATCGTATTCAAGATTTCGATAAAATTATATGTGGCCATGTTTGCATTACGATGCTCAGAATGTTGAATAAAATACCAAACATCAAAAAGGTGTATTATATATTAAACATGGAAATTTTTCATCTCTCCAGCGAGTCTTGAAACTACATCTTCACGATGATATTATCTATCCAAAATCCATGGCTTTGAGAGCATTCTACAGTATGTATCTGATTCCGAATGTAACTAACTACAACAATATTATATTAGTAGGTAATGAAAAAATAATTATTCCTCCTGGACAGTATAACTTATCTACTTTACAATCTGAACTTCCTAACACCGTATTGTTATCTCAAAATTCTGTTACACATAGAGTGGAGATTGTCTCCACCAAAGAAATAGTGGAGTTATCTACTATGGGGGAACTTCTAGGGTTCGAAAACAATAGGAAATTAGAACCTAGTGTTAGGCACATAGGTAAATTTATACCAAAATTCCTAGCTATAGAAACATTGAATATTCACTGTAATATTGCCAAAGGTATGATTATCAAAGCAGAAGAAAATTTGATTGGTAGCCACAAGGAGACAGGTATCATTGCAACATTTAAAACCAAATTCAGAATTTATGGAATAAGGATATTCAATTTGACATTACAATAGAGGACGGGTTCATTCATCCACATAGATCAGATCTGTGTATAAAATTTGATATTGTAAAACAAAGTAATGGTGAAGAATATCCAGCTACTGCTAATATAAAACTTATAGATAATTTTCTTCCATTCTTATACTCACAAATTGAAATTAGGAAACATTGTACAGTCAGTGACAAGATTGATTGTCCTGGAATTACATCTACTACGGTGGGGACATTGAAGTTGTCCAAATCAGAAAGTGCTTATTATAAAGTTGGTGGGTTTGAAGCTGGAACAAAAATTAAAACAAAAAGTCACACAGTACTGTTCCCTATGAGATTGCTATTTGGATTTTTCTCTGATTATAAAGAAATTATGTGGAAAGGTGGTTTGAGTGTTATATTTCGCAGATCACCCAATCATTATAATGCTATCATGAGATACAAAACTTTAAATGCAGATGGAACAGCGAATGAAGCTAGTTTACCCGAGGCTGTGAAATGTGTGATCCAGTCTATGGAGTTGCGAATGCCTATAATTGAATATGAGTCCAATTATGCTCTCAAATACAAAGCCAACATTTTGAAAAATCCCCAAATTCCGATACAGTTTTATACTTATGAATGCATCCAAAAACCGGTAGAGGGTAAATTCTTTTAATTTGACATTACGAATCAGTTTCAATCTTTACAATACGACACGCCAGAGTTTGTAGCTGTGTTGTTTCAGACAGGGAGAGATGGCAATCAGGAAAAGGATAGCAGCCAGTTTGATAATTGTAAAGTATAAAAATATGTATTTGAAGAATGGTAGAAATGAGGTATTCCCTCGTGAAAATTACAATTTAAACATTACAGAACAAGATCATTTAAATTTATATGAAGCTTAAAATGCATTTAAAAGGGTGACTGAAGATAACATAGATATGTATTATAATCCAGACGAATTTATAATTCACAGACCAATGTTTTTAATAAATGCATCAAAAAGAAAATTCGTAGTTATTAATGATCGAACAAATATTAAGTTAATATGTGAGTTTCATGAAACTTTAGCTGAAAATACAATATGCAATGCTATTTTAATTGTAGAGAAATCATACATATATGATGTAAAGAATAAAAGAGTAGTAGAACAATTTTAATTTTTATACTATTTAATACTAATAAGTATAATGCAATATAATACAATATATTTTTATTTATTTTAGAGCAAAATTTTAGCCTTAGGCTACTCTACCACCACCTAACTCAAATATATATTACAATAAATAACAAAAATATTAAAAAATAATATTAATATTTATATCAATTTTTAATTCATAAACATTTATCAAAATGTTTACTTGTGTTATAGTATCCATATTCTTTAGTATGGACATTGCAATGTAATATTTGCAATTTATTATTATTATTACTATCAAGAGCTACTTCATTTTTGTAGTATAAACACTAGGTAATTTGCTAGTTAAATAAATATTGTTTTTAAATCTTTCATTGTAAGTTCCCTTGTTCATGCTCAACTTACATTTATCACAATGTTTACTTGTGTTATAATGTCCATATTCTCTAGTATGGACACTGCAATCTAATATTTGCAATTTTTTATCTTCCCCATTAAGGGCTATCTTGTTTCTTTTTATTGTATGCACAACATCCAATTTGCTAGTGAGATGATATGAAGACATGTTTCTTCTTTTCTTTTCAAATAAACATTCTTTAAAATCTTCCATTGTAAGTTCTCTTGTACATGATCGACTTACACGCTTGGCTCTTTTAATTTCTTCTTTCCCATCAATATTTAGGCAATTCATTTTTGGTCTTAGACCAGCAAATTCTGTTATTATGAACCCTGCTGCCTCATCTTTCATTTTCCCAGGGATCATCTGATTTTCGAGGGTAAATAACGGATGATTTTCTGGATAATTGCTAAAGTCAAAATATTCTTTCATAGAAAGCAAATCACTGTACAAATCGGGTGTTTCTATCACATACACAAAACTATCAGTATCCATGTATACTATTTCAATTTTATTTTTGTATATAGGTTTCATAATATCATACTGAAATTTAATCATTTCAAATTTACCTAATTCTAGAACTGCAACACGCACAGCTATTGGTGAATCACACATTACTTTGTTATTGGATCTTTCAATAAGAATTAAATCATCTGTAATTCTTGTAAAACCTTTGTATGTAGGATCGGCAATGAGTTTCTTGAGTTTGTTTTTTTTTGGATTGCATACCAAATTACACCTTACTCGATTTCTTCTGTTTTCTGTACATTTTCCAGATATAGAGTTAATTATTAATTTAAAAATATTTTTTCTACTTTAGAATTTGGTTGTATTCAATTGTTTGTATTTTTCATAATATATTGAGCTAACCATTTTTTTTGATCAAATTTTAACCCGTTATGGATTTTAATACGTTCCATACCTTGCTCCAAGTAATATTGCAACAGTCGATAGTGAAGCACACACACATACACACACACACACACACACACACACACACACACACACACACACACACATACGTGTAAACGTGGTCTTATAAGGCCCGAGTGAGTGTACATATGTTGTTGGAACCACTATAATATGATAAATTAGCATAATGAAGGTCATTTTAAAATGTCGAGACCATGCATGTGATTACAAATACCACCGTGGTTTTTGAAAATTATCATTTACGCAGTTTTCCTCACGAAAAAATGGTTACTATTCTTGTTGGAACCTGGTACCAATATCACCTGTCTAATTTACGTGTTGTAATTTTTAATACAATTGCATCCGTTGTGGGTACCAATCAATATTGCAAAACCCGTCCAACTAATCACAATTCTTGTAGGTCACATGATTTCCTCCTGTGTGTAAGCAGCTACGTGCCATACCGAATTGGGCAATAAGTTGTGAAACGCGCTTTACAGCGTCAATTGAGAGCGCGTAGCTTGCTCGTATCTGTCTCGGCGCAGAGCATTCGGAAGGGGGAGGGGGAAAACAAGAGTTCCTTTCGCGGCGGAGTTAGGAAGGGATTAACTGTTGTGCAGTCAGTGCCGTACTTAAGGGGTTTTTGCCCCACTGTGGAATTGAGAAAATAATCACATTTACCCTAATCGCTGACACTTAATTTTTACTTTGCATACTTTTTTGTGTTGTTTGAACATTTCAGAAATCAAAGCAGACTTGTGCGGCCTATCATGCCGCAACGGTGTGAACTTTATTGGCACGCTACCAAGCGAAAAGCAATAGGTAACAAGCGACAAGAGATACGTATCGCTTGGAAGTGAACCCTCAGTAATCAATTCCACCTTTCGCATCGATGCGACAGGGAAAGCTGCACATGTCGCTTTCGGCTCGATGCATTAAGTTTTTCGCGCATTAGCGGTGAATTTATTGCTTTAGATTGAAGTTGCCAGTGTTCATGGGCGTCCGGAAGGGGGGCAAGGGGGGGCGTGCCCCCCCTGGAAAATGAAAATCAACCAAAAATTATATATTTCGCACATATAATTTCATTTCAGCCACAATAATATGTGTTAATTAATGCACGAACATGATAAATTCAAATTTAAGCAATATTTTTTGAGAGAACATTGGAGAAAATGTGGCTTAGTTGCCCCCTGGAAAAAAAATACCTTCCTTGTCCCTCCCTGGAAAAAATCCTCCTGACGTGCCTGTCGATTATCGTCTGCCACTTGTCGCTTCGATCTGAAGTCTCCTTGAAGGGGGTCAGGGGAAGAATTCTGACGGAGGCGACAAGCTACAGTGTGCTTCCACATCGACAAGAGACACGGGTCCCTTTTGTCTTGTAGACTAAAATATTCACCGCCCGTGCACGACAACAAGTGGAGGCGTCACGATGCACAACATTGATAAAGTAGCCAGTTTGAGTGACACAACCAAGGGACATGCAATATTTGCAGCTTGCGTGCTGTATCAGTTCAAAACGTTGCATTGATTACCGAGGCTTGTCGCTTGTCGCTTTCGCTTCGGTCTGGAATCTACTTAAACGGCATAAACGGCAGGCGACTGGCGACATGGAGATTTTATACCAAAGCGACAAGTGACATTAGACCATTCAATATAAGGTAAAACATTCACCGCGCATGCGCGAACAAAAGTACGAAGCGACATGATGCACGGTATTAACAAAACTGGCCAATCAGAGCGACACGCAAGCTTCAAGCGACACCTGCATCCTGTCGTGTCGCTTCTGTTCGAAAGGTTCAATTCATTACTGCTGGTTCGCTTCCAAGGGACACGTGTTGGTTGTCGCTTTCCTGTGAAATCTCCCTTACAAAGCAAAAAAGCTGCAAACGACAGACGACAAGTGACAGGCGACAAGCGACACGAAGAATTCACACAGAAGCTGCAAGCGACACTAGCACAGTTAGTTTAAATTCAAACATTCACCGCGCATGAGCTAACACGGTATTGAGAAAACTGCCTAATCAGAGCGACACATGCAACTTGTCCTGTCGCTTTCTAAATGCTGGTTTGCAAGTTAAGCGTGTCACGTGCCGCTCGCCTCTGAAAGCTACACCAAGCCATTGTTTTATTCAATTCTCCTCAGGGAAGGAAGAGAATGCTTATACAAATACAGTCTCCGCAGATCATTTGCGAAGCCACTCATTATATTTGAAACTATATTTTCTGTGCACATTCAGCGTGCACTATAATCTACTGAAGCGGCCCTAACGAATTATTCGCTGGAACTAGGATCTCACTTTCCTCATCGTTGTGAAGGGTCACTCGCAATAGAATTGTTACGATTTTATCTCTCCGGTTGAGAACAGAATTTGAAGACTATAGTCCACAAAAAATTTACTTCTGTTGGAGTTATTAGATTGGGGGAGGAGGGTGGTGCTTCAGATGGCTGTTACATGTAGACTGTACATTTCAACAAAACGAGCAAAGGAAAAGTAACTTATTTAATTTCTTTTTAAAATGAATTAAGTGCTAATTTACCAGAAGTCCAGTACAGTAAAACTATCCAAGCATATAATGGTGTGTGTCTTAATGGACATTTTAATTAAACCTTTCTTCACAAACTGATTCAATATTGAATAGGGCAGTGGTTCCCAAAGTGTGCTCCTTGGCGCCCCAGGGTGCGATAATTTCACTGAAATGCCACTTACTTGTTAGTGTTACATAAACAATGTTTCTGAATTTGAAATATATGCTTATTTTTTAACATAAGGCAAGCAACCTAACAACACTAACTTAGCGTTGCAAGTTTTAGATAGGCCTATGCCTACATTCTGACTTGGGCGTCGCGGAAAAAATTTAAAACTACAAAGTTTGGGATCCCCTGAGATAGGGCATAATTGTAATAATGAATGATTGACGTATAAACTTGATGTGAAGCGTACAGAAATGTTTGTTTCGCGAATGGAGCGAAAAATAAAACGTTTTATAAATCTCATTCCTTGCAACCACCCAATCACAGTAACTGTTCATCACCTGACCTCTACTTCCACGTCACCCATGAAGTTTGCTGGTGTATCTTTGCGTCCTATCACCTAGACCACAAGCATTTCGTTTTCGCGCCTTTTTTACCGGACGCCCGGTTCTTTCTTACTTCGGTAGTTCATCTCTTAGTCAAGTAGGAGGGGTACGAGTACACCTAAGGCCTCCCCGATGGCCCTGTCGACCTCCTTGGCGGAGTGGTTAGCACAGCGCGCTACGACGCCAGGGGTTCCGGGTTCGAGTCCCGGGTAAGGCATGGATATTTGTGTTTGTCCAAATGAGAAAAACTGAAAATTGAGAATAACCGAGAAATGAAAATCTTGAGAATATAATGAAAAAAAGGGATATTTCCGGTTAGGGGTATTCTTTAAAAAAAATGGCGTAGTGGTTGCTTCGTCGCCTTGTAATCAAGGGGTCCCAAGTTCGATACCTGGTGGAGGCACTTCGTGGTTTGGATTCCACTTTAAACTGTAGGTCCAGTCCCGATTAGCCTTACTGTGCATATAGCGGACTTAAAACACCAACTCAAACAAACGAGTTCCACCTGCACCAAAAGCAAGCATACAGTCAAGAAGTTTAAATATCGTACGTCTTCATGTCGTTACCCAGTCTCAAACGCAGGATTAAAAATAACCCTTTTTACCACCTTGCTTCCTCCATATCACAAACACTTCGCCCTTGCAATACACAGCCACGATTAAGAAAGATAAAAGAACCAACGTTCTCGAGGCCGAGTTGGGAGAAGTATATTATTGGTAAATAATCATATCGTACAGTCACGGACACTTCTGTGTTGTAGCAACACTATTAACTTTCAACGGAATCATTACTACCCAGAAGTGTCCGTGACAGCACAACCCTAAACTGCCCTAAACTGATGTTGCGTTACATTTTTTTGGAATGTCGACTAAAAAACTCTCATAACATGTCGCAATAAAACAAGTGGCTTCACCAAAGTGAGGTAGAGACGAACACACCATTATTCTGCACTGTTATCTCAAGAGTCCGATATTAGCAACATAGGGAGACATTTCTTAGTCACAAGAAATGCTTTCAATTAATTACTTATAAAAAATAGACGGTGTCGTCTTGGCAGAACATAGACTCAAATACAAAAGCACAAGAAGCTAACTGTCTCAATTATATACGGTCTAGTTTTATTATTGTGTGTAGTTTTAACAACTAACCTTGAAAGAGACAGTTTGGATCGACGTACACACGGATATACAATGAACAATCTCTATTTTATGGTGGTATTTTAAGACTTTAGATTTTAATGTCGTTGGAAAGGTGTAGAGCTCTTAATACAAAAAAATACTAATAAATAATATGAATGTGAAACATGGTAAAGTAAAGTGCATTACAGCGTTGTATGGATGTAGTTGTAAGGAGCCACATATTATATCTCACTTAATGTCCCACTATTTTGGAACATTTCTTGATTTAGGGCAATTATTTGGAAAATATTGACCGTCGACGAAGCTACTATGCCTGCAGTCATCTGTATAAGACAGAAAATTTGAGTCCGGATACGAGTGCATCAGCTCAATCTATGGTGTAAACTCGTTCTGACTCTTGTAATTGTTATTCAGTCCAGATTTGAAAGCACCACTGATGCAAGGCCTCTTGTTGAGTGAGCGTGTCATCAATTTCTTTTCCTCCCTCCCAATTCATGATGGCGGGCCTCACGCAAAAAGTGCATAATTTTAAAGAGTTGGAAGTTGCATGAACGTTTACTACACCCTAGCTGAGAAATGATGACTACAATGACAGAAATATATTAATGTTGCAACAAAGTTATAATTGAGAAATTATAACATCTTGTAACTTTGATATCTAGAAAAGTATTACAAGAAAGTTTGAACATTGTATTTTTGACTTCATTAAAACGTGTTGAAAAATGCAGGAACATTTTTATTAGATTCTCGTGTTTACTGTCAAAAATACAATTAATACCTGTTATTTAAAATATTCTGGCACAATATGTACTGGGCCTCCCCGATGGTTCAGTGGTAGCGTCGTCGCCTTGTAATCAAGGGGTCTTAAGAAATCTTGTTAATAATAAGTTGAGATAGGATTATTTGTGTGTAAAATATTTGTGCCCTACGTAAGAAAGTGACAAAGAACTGTACTGTTTGATCGGGTGAGCAGGCTTTTTCGTTGCAGCTGTACGGGATTAAGGGATTAGCGCGCTAGCGATAAGTAGGTCAGTGTTACAAACATGGTTCGAACGTCGATCTCTCCTTCTCAGGACGAAACAGCCGAAATAGGCTGGAATAAAATACTTGAATGTTGCGGCAATGAACTTTGTTATGAGGGGACAATAGAATGTAGTTTTTGTAAAAAGTGGTACCATAAATCTTGCGCGGGAATGAGCGAAGAAGAATTTACGAAATTTGAGTTGCATAGAAGATTTTTTTTTCCAATATGCTGCGCACTGTCAGAAAAGGAAAGTAAAATTGCACAGGGTGTTCAAAAATTAACTGAGGAGAATAAAGAGAGCGTTAGCTTCACGACACTTTTATTATTTATGAAGCAGAGTAGAGAAGAGGATAGGCAAGAACAGCTTAAATTTAGAGAAGAGGATAGCTTTGGCTGCAAGTCGTCTCACTATCTTGGCTTTAAGTTTAGAAAGATCCGACCATTAAAATTAAAATTTCGAGACAGCAGGGGAGACATTGTTTTCATTATTATTATAATGGTTGATTCTACATTCTTAATTTTTTGTGGACACATTTGGAGGTGTTCATGCACCACTGGCAGGCAACCACCGTGCTCACTCCTATGCCATCACATATCAATTTTAATTTGCTTCATATGTACAAGATGTTGTTTGAAAGTGTGTTAATATCGGGTGTCTAATAGAGCAAAGAAAATAAATTTTACACTGTTACTCTTCTTTGTACTCATAATATATATATATATAGGTTACTGGTACTCCCTTTTGGCGTAGTGGTAACGTCGTCGCCTTGTAATCAAGGGGTCCCGGGGGCTTCGATAACCAGTTGAGTCATAAAACGGTTCGGATTCCAGTTTAAACTGTAGGTCTAGTCCCGATTAACTATACTGTATGTAAAGTGGACTTAAAACACGAACTCGATCAATCTATCAATTTGTTTATTGAAAGGTTCTATTCGGAAAGGAACAAAGCGTTTTCGTTACTTACGAAAAATTATCCAACTTTAACCAACAGAATTATAATCGAGACGTTGTTTTATATATCTCGGTTATGACTGCCTGGAAAAGTTAAAGTACGTAATGATTGTTAAACGTCGGTGGACTCATTTTCTTAGCACAATAAATTCGGCTTCGAATTCCAATGTCGATTTCATCTGTCGTATGTGGCAAATAAGTAATTAATTAGAACCATATATATATATATATATTGTTGTAACCCCGTTTTCCTGGGGTTAGAGAGGTTACAGGGAAGTTTCATTTAAACATTTAGGTAGAGCTAATAATGTTTGATGGCTGAACCTGCTCCGTAGGAGGGTAGAGATATGGAAAGTTGGTGTAAGGTTATTCACGCTTGTTCATACCTGGTAGATGTGTGTGATGTCTTGTCCTGATGCTTCTCGCAGACCGAATCGTGACAGTTCCAAGGTTCTATCCAGCGACCCTCAGCTCACCAAGCCAAGCGATCCCTTGCGCCTTGTAGCATGCTAGGCAGCGGTAACTCCGTGTTCCATCGTCGTAGTTAGCAGTGTAACGTGTTGTAAAGTAATCGGACTAGTTATCCATGTAGCGTCGATGAGTGTCAGAATCAAAAGAGAGCGAGCTCCGGGTAGGAGCTTGCTTTTATCATTCTAGGCGTCGAAAGGTTGTTAAACCTTTCAAACGCGGTAGATCCTGTTTAGATCCACGCGTTTGCCTTTCCAGTTCCTGGTTTTACGGAAGTTACAAGTTAGCGCATTCTTGGGATCACTCGCTGGTCGGACAAGTTCAGGAAATGAACAAGTGTGAATATTAACATGACGAGGTTTTCTCGGTTTAATGGTCTCCATATCTCTACATTCCCCTTGTTGAAATAATCGAACCACTCTGTGATGGTCGACTACCTCGTCCGGAGTAGGTTATATTTAAAAATTATGATTTATTAACATATCAAAACTCGTAGAAAACCAATACAGTAAACCAATCAGTAGAAGAATCACATCACCGTAAAAAAAAAATTGAAATCACCAGAATAGTCATATCATATCGTGGCACCAAACACCGTCGAGAAAAAAAAAATATAAAACACGTAGAATAATAAAAAAAATTAAATTGTAGGTCATAGCCTCTTATAAACTCAAAAAGTACGAGCACAATTAACTAAGTCTTGAGGCATGGATAAAAATAATTGCTTAAGTGTGACACTGAACTAGTTTTGGTTGAGTGATGACAGCACAATAAAAAAAAACACATGTCAGCACAATGTGAGGAAACGCCGGGAACCGCAAGCGGTTGTGTTTACTGTTTGCGGAGTTCAAAGTACATTCGGCGGAACATACACAATGCTGGGCGGAGCCTTGAGGTATGTTACCTATGGCAACTCTGTAAACTGCATGCCGCCATAGGCTGGACGTGCTGTGCAGCTGACGATAATAAAAAAAAACACAAAAGAAAGAGACGTATCTCTAATCCAATATGGGTAGCACCCATGGGCACTAACTTTGGCACTGTAAATGACATATGTTTGTATTAATTGCGTGTGCCTTACGGTACTTGAAGTAGCTGAGCACCGGAACACTTTTAGCCGATGTAAGATAACAATAAGTATCATGTGTCGTCAGTAAACAAGTGCAGGATGCACGGAGTGGGCGTGGCCTGTCGATGAAGATCGCCGTGACGTCAGCGAAGTTGAGTCTGGAAGTCAAATTTGCGATGGCGCTTTGGGTCAAGAGACGTCCTGGGTAAAGCGCTCCACGTCTGGGTCGCGGCGTAGAAGATGGAAAAATCAGCCATGGGTCCAGACGGGAACGGGTCCTTGTTGGTGCTGGAACTCCACAAGATCGTTGTTGGTCTCTGCGATGAGCCTAGGTCTGTCGCTCGATGGTACAAGCCGGTGGTCGTCATGGGTCCAGGAACATCCGTGGCGATGAGATTGAAACAAGCGCAAAAAAGGGAAAAATTAGGAAAAAGCAAAAGGTAGTGGAGCAGATTTACAATAAATGATGACGGGTTATAAAATCAATTGAAAAAGGACTTTCAGTTAAAACTGGTGAATTATTTTGGGGGGGAGGGGAGGTAATATCTAATTTGAATGTCGGCGAAGGGGCGTTGTTGCTTATTTGACGTAGAGTTTTTAAGGGGGCCTGTTTATGATTAACAGGTTTACCTGAAGAAAAGTTCGCCGGGGCAACGGGGGGGGGAGTAGGTGGAATAATTCCATGTTGTAAGGAAAGTTCGCCGGGGGGGAATGGGGGGGGGAAGTTAGAATAGTCGGCTTAGCCGGGAATGAAATGAGAAAAGAAAGGAGAATTCAGCGATAATAGAACGAACTAAGTGATTACGAGACATTTCCTTCTGTAATATGTGTAAATGTCGTTTATAAAAGCAATTGCAAGAATTTTACGTGTATTGTGGACAAAGGTTTAAGCGCCTTCGATTCGCTGCTAATAAAAAAAATTGAAAAAGAAGTGAGAAAGAGTAAGTAATAGATTTGTGTAAGAGTTCGTTGAAAAATACAGTAGAATGTAATTTCATGGGATATGAGCTATACCATGTTGTATGCTATCAATATTTGAACTATAAAATTAAAGGAGAGAGTGGGAACATTTGCCTATTTTATTATATGCTTTATTAACATATTTAGTGCATTGCAGCTTTCAAAGAAGCAGTTCGCGTTACACCTGAGCGTAAATAAAAATTGCTATGGCCAAAAAGCCAATTGTTCAAGCAAGTTCTACGCAGTTCATTTGTTCTTTAAATCATTGATCTTGTTCTATCTTAGTTCATTCGTTCTTTATTTCTTTATTTCTTTGTACTTTTTTCTTCATTTGAGCGTATATGTACCAGCAAATGGGGAAAAAAAAATATTTGCTAGTTAGAATCATAAACACACTAAGTACTTATTAGTCAAATCAGCTAAGTGATATGTTCTGACTATTACTATGCGTTTAATCGCATATTATAAAATAACATTAAAATATCTGAAAAAAAAAATAAATTATTAGGCAAGAGATGTATTATAAATGTTCCGACGATTGAGATAGCATTCTATAATCCTGGTCTTGTTAAAAATAAAAATAACCATGTTGTATTAAAAATAAAAATGAGTTCGTTCTAACGCAGAAATGCAGTGCGAGCACTGGAAGTGGAAAGAGGGGGGAGGGGAGTCGATGAGCGTGAGAAAATGCTGGATCATGGTATGCTAGCATGTGCAATGTACGGAGCGAGGAGGCTAAAGAGGAGGTTAACGTAGTGGCGTGTTAATGAATGTTAGTGGGGTTTTATGGCACTAGTCGTAGCGGGCTTTGAGTCTAGAAATAGTAATAGTGTCAGTCTTTTGTTTACTTCTGCCGTCGATGAAAGTTACTTCGTAGGAATTCTCGTTAACTTTGCGAAGAATAGTTCCTTTGTACTTATAAGAGGACGCAAAAGCTTTTGACACGCCTGGAGTTGGAGTGGCATCTAGAATCCATACATGTTGTCCTGGTGAGTACTGTATTTTCCTAGAAGTGCTGTCTGCGTACTTTTTCTGCTGTTCGTAACGCTTATTCAAGTTGTCATGTGCGGTCTTTCGTATGGAGGTCAGGAGTTCAAGTCTCTGTGCGTTCGTCTGGGAAACATTGTCGGGGTTCGAAGGAAGGACAGCGTCAGCTAAGATCCTTGGGTTGTAGCCAAATAAAGTAAAATACGGGCTCTGGAGGGATCCAGAATGGATTGTAACGTTGTGGCTGAACGCTGCGCTAGCTAAATAGTCACACCACGAAGCTTTCTTTTCTAACACAAAGACTCTCATAACCTTCTTTAAGTAACTAAATGAACTTTCAACTAATCCATTCGTGAAATGGGCACAAGTATCTACATATTTTAGTTGTACGCCTGTAAGATTAGCTAACTCTCGTAAGAGTAAACTTGAATTGGGCGTTGAACGATCTAAATAGATCGTCTCTGGGATGCCATGAACTAAAAAGACTTTCTCAACTAGGGCTGTTGCTATGTTTTGTGCATCGTGATTAGCCAAAGGAGCTGTAATTACATACCTTGTACAACTATCGACTACTGATAGGAAATATTTGTATTTGTGCGTTTTTGAAGAGACTAAAGGACCACATACGTCAATATGAATTCGTTGGAAAGGAATTTGGGCTGGTTGAAATGTTTGCAGCGTATGCGGTTTAGAACCTTGTGGTTTCTTTGAAATCTGACAAGGGATGCAATGTCTAACCTTATCGTACACAAATTTCTTCATATTAGGGAAGAAGTAGCGCATAAGCATTAAATTATATGTCTTTTGAGCACCTTGGTGACTTCCGTTCATTTTGTGTGCATGAATAAGGTCGAAAACTTGATTTCTTACTGCATGTGGAATACAAAGTCTATCCCTATTACCAGTTTTGATTTTATTAGTCCTATATAAGACTCCATTTTTGAGTACATAAGAATACGAAAGCTTTTCTAGTTTAGGGTCACTAGCTTTATCTTTGTTTTCTAATACATCAATAATGTCTCTGAAATAGGGGTCTTTACGTTGTTCTGAACTAATATCAAAATCTGCTGCTTGTGCATGAAATACTTGATGAAAAAATAAGTCATCATCATCATCATCATCTTTCTTGTCATGATTAGTCTTTTCTATAGGGTTGTCTTTGGGAATTACAGGTGACTGAGTGTTTACTGTATCATTGGGAAGGACTACTGGATGCTGGGCCATAAGGGAAGCAGATGGGGTAAAAAGTACAGGCTTAGGGGTGTTAGGTGTCGTAGTGGTGATGTTCAAATTGATATAAGTTTCTGTTCGTGGACTTAACTGAACTGTGTTTGAAAGGGTAGCTTTTCCCTCATACACATTTGCATTCTCAATTTGGGTAAATATGTCATGCGACAGCTGGTGAGTCTTGTACTTTGATCTTAAAATACTATAATTAGGAGTACGTCCTAAATGACAAAGAGTTATTGTGTTGTCTTTTAACGACATTTCGCACCTCTGCGTTCGTAAAAAGTCATTTCCTAAAAGGGGAGGGACGTCAGTTGAATCTACTATTCTAAATGGGTGCGAATATTTACGCTTTCCAATTATGATAGGAAGAACGACAATTTCAGACACACTCAGTTTCGATCCGGACACACCTTGGATTGTGGATTGTACTTTGTATGTTTTTCTTTCAGTAGGGAGAAGATGGGAAGGATAAATTGAGATTTGGGAACCCACATCAATAAGTAAATCTACCTGTTTTCCTTGTATGCTACTATTAATAAAGTATAGGCCATTTCTCTCAATTATAGGAACTTTATCTAATCTGGTATTATCTTCGATTTCGTTCCTGCAAGTCGAAGACGATTTTAGTTTAAATCACTGTCTCGTTGTGGCTTGTAAAAGCAATTGTCGCTTTCGTGATTATAACGACCACAAAACTTGCAGGCTGAGGTATTTGCATCGTCGCGATTAGCCTGATCTTGACGTTGAAACCTCTTGTTACCATTACTTCTGAACTGGCCTCTTGAGTTCGATCGAAAGTTACCTCTGTGATTAGCTCTAGAATTATTATTATTTCTGTAGGAAGAGGACTTATTATTCCCCTTGTTGAAACCTCTGTTATGTGCGTTTTGATTAGCTGTTTTCGCAAATTCCAGCACATTTGAGCAAAGATTGAAAAGAGAACTGGCGTTCATCTCTTCGGTTGAATGCAAAGCTAATGTCGAGATTTGTGACGAAAGTTTGTTTATTTCGTCACCAGAGGTAGCACTTGGAGCGTGTTCTACTCTGGGTACGGCTGGTATCGCCGCGCAGCGGGCACTATCAGAACTCGGTATATGATACATTCCTTGATACACTGTGTGGGAACTATTTACAGAAGCGGGATTGGACTGTAGACTTTGGACTTGATGTTTCAATGGTGGGAGAGAAGGAGACGGACATTGGTTGTATGGTACAAAGTGCTGAGTCAAGGTGTGAGAATTACTGGGGAGGGGGGAATAGACCTGTGCATGCGAACAGCTGTGAAGTGGTGACGGGGTGAATGTCTGGGGCAAGCTCGCCTGAGCGATTGCCTGATCTATTTCCAATTTCTCTTCCAACATACGTGAATTAATTAATGACTGCTGGCGTTCGAAATTCTGTAGGTGGGCAATTAATTCTTCTGTTCTAGCAAAATGCTTGTTGGTTAAACAGCCAATGTATTTGGCTCGCAGTCCCGTGATGATGTAAGAGAGAGTTTGTTCTTCAGTGGCGTTCGGGAAGTATTGCTGGACTAATGCCTTTTTAGCAATAACGTAGGTGTGAATGGGTTCGGTTACCACCTGTTTTCTTTGGAGTATTATCTGTACGGGATCCGCTGATAGGTACGATCCCTTAAATAGCGTACTTAGCTCGTCTTTGATATGGGTGTATGTCAAGTCTACAAAATTGGGTCGTTTCTGTATGTCATGAAAATAAGTTAAAGCGGTGTCAGTCAAAAATAAAGGTAACATCTCTTTTCGCTTAGCTTCCGACCATCCTGCGGCATGTGCTACATTTTGGAACTTGAGGAAAAATGAGTCAATGTGCTTAGGGTCATTTCCGCTAAATGGTGCCGGGTATAATGCAGTTGGAATTTGGGTGGCCATGTTAGTGGTGGGAATTTCTACAGTTAAGTGATCAGAGTTATTAACAGTGTTAGAGGAAGTTGAAACGGGAGCCGGGGTACTCGCTAAGGGTTGGGGTTGGTTTTTGTTGGGTGTTTGTAGTCCAAGGACAAATTGAGGGTAATTTCTATTAGCAGACCTTAACCGTGTTAGTGGAGGGGAGGGAATTGGGGTTAAAGGTCGTGAATTTATTGGATTTGCCGTGATTGCAGTTGCTAACTCTATGATTTGGTCGAGGGAGGAATCTAGGTGTTCGTGCAACGCTATCTGTGACGTATTCATAAACGAAGGTTCGTCGTGCTGACCAAAGAACAAATGAAAGTATGGGTATACAGTTATTTATGTCATTAATATATCGCTGGTCAAATAAGTATAAGCAAGTGTTCTCATTCCTGTGTGAATGATGCTTGAATACATGTTATGCAGAAGAACTAGATTTTGTTGAAAAAGGGGGAGGCTCGGCATAAAAGAAAAAGAGAGGTTGTTGTCCATAGGGTAATACACATAATTGTCACTGGGTCTGACGCATCTTAAGCGTACTGTGGGAGTATGAGTTGGAATTACTAAAAACTTACTTTAAAAATGCTCCCAAAGTGGGGGGGGGAGAATAATTTAATGTAAAGCAATTCGTACAGGAGGGTACTTAATTGCAAAAAGGGCCTGAAGCACCTCCACCATGTTGTAACCCCGTTTTCCTGGGGTTAGAGAGGTTACAGGGAAGTTTCATTTAAACATTTAGGTAGAGCTAATAATGTTTGATGGCTGAACCTGCTCCGTAGGAGGGTAGAGATATGGAAAGTTGGTGTAAGGTTATTCACGCTTGTTCATACCTGGTAGATGTGTGTGATGTCTTGTCCTGATGCTTCTCGCAGACCGAATCGTGACAGTTCCAAGGTTCTATCCAGCGACCCTCAGCTCACCAAGCCAAGCGATCCCTTGCGCCTTGTAGCATGCTAGGCAGCGGTAACTCCGTGTTCCATCGTCGTAGTTAGCAGTGTAACGTGTTGTAAAGTAATCGGACTAGTTATCCATGTAGCGTCGATGAGTGTCAGAATCAAAAGAGAGCGAGCTCCGGGTAGGAGCTTGCTTTTATCATTCTAGGCGTCGAAAGGTTGTTAAACCTTTCAAACGCGGTAGATCCTGTTTAGATCCACGCGTTTGCCTTTCCAGTTCCTGGTTTTACGGAAGTTACAAGTTAGCGCATTCTTGGGATCACTCGCTGGTCGGACAAGTTCAGGAAATGAACAAGTGTGAATATTAACATGACGAGGTTTTCTCGGTTTAATGGTCTCCATATCTCTACAATATATATATATATAAAGAGACAATAAACATATCATTTTGGGGGCAGGGGGTAGCTACTGACTGCATTTACGCACAGTATCGGCAGTATTAAAAAACAAAGATTGGTAATTGCTTTGGTAATATATCAAAAGGTTGATATTTTTTTACTATTTCGTTGTTGTTAATTTTATCGGAAGAGAAAATTCTTACACTCCGCAGAAGTGTACGAAAAATTATCCAACTTTAACCAACAGAATTATAATCGAGACGTTGTTTTATATATCTCGGTTATGACTGCCTGGAAATGTTAAAGTACGTAATGATTGTTAAACGTCTGTGGACTCATTTTCTTAGCACAATAAATTCGGCTTCGAATTCCAATGTCGATTTCATCTGTCGTATGTGGCAAATAAGTAATTAATTAGAACCATATATATATATATATATATATATATATATATATATATATATATATAAAGAGACAATAAACATATCATTTTGGGGGCAGGGGGTAGCTACTGACTGCATTTACGCACAGTATCGGCAGTATTAAAAAACAAAGATTGGTAATTGCTTTGGTAATATATCAAAAGGTTGATATTTTTTTACTATTTCGTTGTTGTTAATTTTATCGGAAGAGAAAATTCTTACACTCCGCAGAAGAGAAATCATGTATTAATTTCCGAATCATAATCACCATTTTATATCATATGCATATCATTAACATTCTTCTGTTAAGCCTTGCATGTATCCTGCAGCGAACGAAGGAAACCTGTCAAAATACTTCATCGCAACCAAAGCAGTGGGACAAAGGCCACGACTGTAGAAATGAAGGTTCCAACGAACGTCTGTTTCAGGCGCCAAAGAGACTGGAGTTGTCTCGCTGAGAGCTCGAGTTTCGGTTTCGCTTGTAAGTGAGTGAACACTTATATACACAAGCAACAGTGGCGTGTGCATGGGGGCAATTAGTTGGGAATACAGTACTCCTAATATGGTTCAAGTTTGCTGTAAAATTAACTTCAACTGCAAATAAAGATGGCGAAATAGTGTAAATGTTGTATGCTATCGCAATTTTCCCTAATGACGTAGTGGTAACGGTATCACATATAATGATGTGGTCCGGCGTTCGATCACCATTACAGCCTCAGCGGCTGTTTCCATTGTATGACATTCAGCCAACAACATCCCCCACAATTATTTAAGCGAAATCACACCCATTGCAATGATTCCGACAAACGTTTCGGAGCGTGTTGTAAACACACTTGAAGGTGAAATTATAACGATTATATTCTAAATGTAGTTATGCATTTTGTTTAGTCTCTTAATAGTGGGGCGTTACCCCCACACCCCCTATACGCCTTCATGGCGTAGTGCTAAGCACTGGGAAGCACTTTACCTTTCTTTTACCTCTTAACAATGACCATACTATCTATCAGACTAGATAAAACGATGTGTAGGGCTTCACACACCCTTCAATCGCGGCTAATTTGGAGGTGATGGTGGTGTGATGTGAACAAGAAAAAGCATTGATTCAATATTAACATATTATTTTGAGGTTTAGAGAATGATAAAATATGTGTAAAACTCGTGCAATTGGTTCTCTTTTTTTCAATGATGATAATTTTGCAATTATTGTAATTATTACATAACTGCACCTAATATAAACTACAAAGGAAGGAATTATTCATTAGAAAATAGTTTCTTGAATTTTAATGTTAAAAAATATCAATATCTATTCATGTCACTGATTAGGAATGACCTACTAAGAGCACAGACTTTCATGAATGACTAGCATGTGAGTCAACATGTGAAAACTCCGTTACGAGTAGAACCCAGTATACAGAGCCCCCTGGTAGCAGCAGTTTTTCATTTATACTTTAGGAAAGTTCAAGTTGCTGCTTCTTATGTACTAGTACATGCATGCTAAATATTGAGGACAGAGTGATGAAAACAATTCTCCCCTCTTTCTTTGTTGCTACTAGCGTTTTAGGTGAGAATATTTACGTTTTGAACGCAGAGTTTCCCCCTCCCCTTGTAGGAATAATGCGGCGAATTCAGCAGTCTTTCAACAACCACCCCTCCACCCTGTGTGATGTCTCAGACTTACACTATATATAACCTTCAAGTACATTAACTTGACATTTGTGTGAAAATGTAAAACATTTTACCAATATATTTTAGGTAGCCTTACTGTGCATAAAGTGAACACCAAATCAACCAACAACCAATATATTTTAGGCGAACCTAACTACAAATATTTAATTTTCGATAGTTATAACTGCGAAAGTTAGCTAAAGCAAGACATTTAATCCACCATCATGCAAATATCATTTATTTTATTTTAACGGATATCCCAACGTTAGCATTTTTCACATGTCCCTTTGTAAGCAACAGGTTCTGTGTTCGATGGAGGCTTATAGTGTTATGATTCAACTTTAAACTGTAGGTGTCCACTATGACTAACCTATTTGTACATAAAGTAGATTTAAAATAAAACCTCAAGTTAATTACCTGATTCTTCAAAGTTTTTAGGACAAGAACATTACTCGGAACGAATTATTCGGAAATCCTCGTAACTCCTTATCGTTCTTAAATTTTACAGTGATTTTATAATTGTCTTTTACAATCCTGTAATATTGTATATTTCCCAGTGTTGAAATCTTTCTATACATATATAAATGATGGACTAAGAACGATGTCACTTTCTAATCAAGGTTTTTATTAAGGGCGAGGTCCGTAAAGACTTTCTCCCACCCCGCTTGAAGAGGTCTGTCCATAACATCCCCTTTTCCGCGAGGGGTGGGGGTCATAAACTTGTGACGTCACCTGGGAAGGAAGCTTCTCCTTTGCCTTGACAAATTCATTTCAAACAACGACGAGGTGTCAATATTTTCCAATAGTTACAACAAAATATTTAACTCATTATATCTTTTATTTTATTTCTGGGGTATGACATGGACGCAGACACTTATCTAGAAATGTATTCCGGGAAGGGTTCTTGAACGTTGGTCAATTGTATCACATATAATAGTATAATATATATCACACAAAAATGTCTTGGTATTACAATATCTGCTAATAATACTATGTTAAAAGACAAAGAATAGCCGGATCTATGGCCGAGTGCGTATAGGGTTGACTTTCATAAAATAGGAATAATAATTATTATTATGTAATAATTATGGATGATTTGTGAATAGAGGCAGGGAGCTGCGGTGATTAAGTCGGCAGGGCGTCTGACTGCTACGAGACCCGAGATTATTATTTTTATTGATTTATTGATATTGATTGAAATGCTTTATTTTACTTCGATTTTTGGGCCATTTTTGGCTAATTTGAGATAATAATAATATATAATAATTATTATTATTATATTATTGCATCCAAAGTAAATATATAAACACATCTCTCACGTCTGTCATTTCAGGAAATTAGGTACTCAATTACAACTTAAACGTATAGCACTGACCGAAATGTATTTTTTTTTCTTCTAAATTTTCGTACCAACCACCGACAAGAGTAAAATTTAGTTTGAGATCTTTCTCCTTCCTCCTTACCTATGGACTTTCGTGTATTATGTCGCAGCAGGAACTGAGTTCCTTCAACAAACAGAGTGCCGGATAGTTCCGGCTCACTGGTCATACTGTAATCAAGTATTTTGCTTTTTAAATTTAAATAGCTACTTCGCAAGTTTTCCGGGGGAGCTTGACCCCAGAACCCACCCTCTAAATACGACGTTGCATACAAAAATTCCAACAACAATTGCATACATAATAGGTCTGTATACAAATTGAAAACATTCGTGCCTCCAATGCGCTACCATTTAAAAAGACTGGCGAAGGAAGGCAAGTGCTTCCGCGATTACGTCACAGAATTCTCGACAGCGGGGGTTGTTAAAAAAGCCCAGTTATGACGGCTCCCGGATTCGATGTCCGGTGGAGGCACATATTGTTTTGGATCCCATTCAGTCCCGTTTAGTCGATCTGTTCAGAAAGTAGACTTGCAACAACCCATTATCTCTTTACCTTAATATCCAGGAACAGAAACTTGTCGATCTGAACTAAGTCACTAATTCTACACATGTTTACATAGTTTATTTATTAATATAAACATCATTAAAATTAAATGCAAAATTTACTTCAGTTTTCCTCCAAAACGCTTTCAATTCCAAGCTTTATTCTTGCATAGTATTTGAACTTCATAGAAAAACAAGCTTTGGAAAAACGCTGCGAGCTGTTTCCATTGCATGGCGCCTCGAAGTCTGGACAGGAGTCCGCGAAGAGTAGGGATCAACAAGGGAAAATAACAATTATACCAATACAAAATTAGATTATAGCAGCATACAATGACTTGCATTTTGTTACTTCCAGTTTGTAAATGCAGCAGTAGTCAAGTTGTCATTGTGAATATTCTGCACATTGTTGGATTGAAAGCAAAGTTATAAGAAACCGAGGACAATGTCAGAATGTGAAAGAACACTTCACACAGTAGTGGCAAGAGAGAGGGGAGAAGGTAATGTAATGCGACGTGCACACGTCGCGAAATTTGTTTGCTATTGCCAAGACCCTTAAATCTGTGATTGTCCCTTCATTCATTTCTGGCATTCATTTGCATCCTCGCAATTAGCCAGAAGTGGTAGAAATGCGACGTCAAATGAGCTAAATCAACTAACAATAAGTATATTAATAAGTGCACAATCCATGTATGACGCTTCGAAAGGTGGAATTTTGAATTTAGTAATCCTCTCTCAGTTGCGTAGCAATATGCGAAGCCCTGCACGAGATTAGAAGGCGAGGCCCGCATCCAGTGGCGGAAATTAAGGGGAAGTGGGGGCGAGCAGCCGCTTCCCCCTTTTTTTCCACCTTTGCGACAGCACTATGCTAAACCTTATCTACCAAGGGAAAGTAAACTGTCCATGTAATTTTTGTTTTATAATCATTGATGCGTGTTTACAAGACATTCCAATTTAGTCGCGACAGTCCATTTCTTCTAATCCCTGTCCCAATTTCTTTCAAACTTAAGTCGTGTTTAGAAAATGTTTATTTTTTTGGGGGGGGGTAACTCACATTTTGACATGTTCTTCATTTTAATGATTGCTAATACGTATAATTTAATTAATATATGTATTATTTTCTAACCATAGAATTATCATGGCTGTTCAATGGTGCTGGTACAAGAACGTTTCTAAAATAATGAAAACATTTTTAGATTGCGGAACACAGTACTATTCAACTTCTGAGAATTGAATGCAAACAATAAGCACCAACATTAGTCTGTAAGCGATAGTGTTGCTGAATGCTGATTGTCGGATAGGGGGGAGAGGGCTTATCGGTGAGTTCATTTTTTCCCGATACTTTGGAATAACATTGCAACTCTACAATTCTATAGCTAGGAAAGATAATAGTAGGCAAATTATTCACCACCATTTTCATTCTCTCTTTACCCTACATCTTGTGTTCTTCTAAGGGGTCATTGATTCCTTTGATGTGAAGCTTATGTTGACATCTGCGTCTCTATTTCAACCCATTATCATGACACTGTGGAAAACAGACTGAATGAAAATTCAAAGGAGATGGACATATTGCTTTAACCGTTGGGTGTACACTTAGCACTGTATCTACGAGCTAGCACTAGCTCGTACAATAATACTAGCGAAACATTGGTGGTCACATTAAGTACTCCCAACAGAATTGCGCCGACCAGGGTCGACCACCTTGACGGAGTGGTTAGCGCAGCGCGCTACGAAGCCGTGGGTTCCGGGTTCGAATCCAGGGTTGGCCTTGGATGTTCTTTGTGAGTGTTCCTTGATAAATTTCATCATATCGTTACTCATCCTCATCATCGCGAAAAGCCAAAGTGTCAGAAAATCAACGTGAAATAACCTAACTCAACAAATCCAACAGGAATTCGGATCTTCCCTTTTCGGATCTGTCTCCAACCTCCTCAAAAAATCCTAGGTACGGGCCTGTTCGAGGAAGGAATGAAACAACACGAACATTCAAATGCCTCTCACTTGCTTCGTGGCAGTTGTAGGCGTTTGTTGTTAACTTATTATAATCGGGAGTGAAAGGTAAAGCGAAAGAAGAGAATACAAGACAACGGGCTTTTTATTAATGAAAGAATAAATGGGAACAAATGTCTAAGCAAGTTATCGTGAATTGTTGCTAACTGTTTCACGTGAGAAAAACGACGATCAGTTTTTACTTATTCCTGCCTGCCTGTATGTTATGCCCCTGATTTGACGTATTCATTCAAATTATAACGTTTAACTAGAATTTAAAACCAGATGAATACAGAATAGTTTAATATTATTGGCCACATGTTTTTCCCCCACTTCTATTTATAACATTTTTCGTATCAAGCTAATGCGACTCGAGGCACCTTTAGGCGCGAGGCCCCGTGCGGTCGCGCATTTCTCGCACCCCTTGCTTCACCACTGCCTCTCAATGCCTTGGATTGCCCCGAAAGTGAATATTCTTTACGTTGATAACTAACATTTTTTCCCTAGGATAGTGAAATGATCTACATTAATGAAGCAACAGAAGAATGCAACGTATATTTACGTTTATTTTAAGCGTATTTCTACGTCGTAGGTTAATCGTTAATGCGCATTAATGGTGGAATCATAACGAACACGATGACATATTCATTCCTTACCCGGGATTCAAAAGTAGGGCTTCTAGCTTCGTAGCCACTTCTTCATGGAGCCCGGAAGGTAAATAATGAATACATTTTATTAGATTATTTTTAGCGTCGCTTTTTCATTTCTGGCTAATGCAAACGACGAGGACGAGTAATAATATGATGAAATGCACCGTCAAAAAAACACCCATGAGCAGACCGGGATTCGAACCGAAACCACGTACCGTCGTAACGCACTGTGCTAACCTTTCCTCCACGAAGGTCAGCTGCAATATAGTCGAATCTACTGAATACGTTCGTTTTAAGGAGACTTCCCTTTATAATGCTTCACCAGAGCGTGGTTTTTGATTCATTGATTGATTTGGAATTTTAAGTCCACTTTATGCACAGTAAGGCTAATCGGGACTGGACCTACAATTAAGTGGGATCCGAACCACTGTGACATGTGCCTCCACCGCGTGTCGAACCCGGGATCCCTAGATTACGTCAGAGCGTGGTGTTGATCATTCATGTCTCCTTCAATACGGCAGATATCGAGAATGTGTGGAGCCAGCCATATCACTTGCTCGAATGGTGTCACGGCACGGTGCCATACACAGGGGGAACTTTACTTTTTTTGTAGCAGTCGCCACATATATTTTGATGGCATAAAATCTACCTAAGGCTTCGCTGTCCCTTCAAGTACATTTGCTTCTATAGCTTTGTAAATATTGTTTTATAAAGACCACACCGAGGGAAGGAATGCTCTATCTTCCACTAAACCTGAATACTGTGTGACCATTTACTTCATTGCATTATTAATTATAAAATGCAATCAAATACACGGCTATAAATTATCAGGTTTAGAAACGGGAAGAGTATTTATGTAGTTTATATTTTATTTTGCCATCTAGCAAGTAGTGTTTACTACAGTGAAATTAATATTTTCATTAATATCATAGAAGGCAAGTACATGTTGTTTACAGGCATTATTTATCAAAAAGGAATGAAATCGATGTCTTCAACTCGAGGTTTTTCTCCTTCCTCAAAGTTTCTGTTGGGGACCATCATCAAATGTACATTTCATTGTTCTCTCGGTTGTTTTATGTATATGAAAATGCATTATACGCATATGATAATTCGAATATCTCTGCGTAAGTATTTGTATGTTATCTCTTTATATTTGAACTTTGAACACACACACACACAAACCGAAGTAAGGAGCAGGACACAGTTCCTACTTTGTGAAACTTACGCAATGGAGAGATCAAGCGTAAGATACCGTGACAACAGAGACAGGGGGCGAGCGATTACAGAAGACGTCCAATACGTGTAGCAACGTCGCAAGAAGACATCAGGGTCTCGCCGTGGCTGCAGGGCGAGAATAAAAATTTCAGTTCACTTATCAGTGTTGCCAAACACGACTGTTAAAGAAAGAACTACATTGAAATTGAATGTAGTTAAGGATTGCGATCAAGCAGTTAACTTTGAGAAGTATAAATACTTGGTTCCGTGTTCTACGACTAGGGATCCTGTGTTCGAATCCCGTACGAGTCTTGGGAGCTTCCCGACCGAAGCGAGAAGCGACACTTGTCACTTGGAAACAAAACATTCAATAACAAATGCAACTTTTCAAACCTTTCGAACCGACATGACAACGTGCACGTCTCCCGTCGCGTCGTTGTTTTCTAGTGGCATCTGCTGGTAGCGCAGCTGCAGTAAATGTTCGACGGGTTCGATACCCGGTGGAGGCACATAGTTGTTCAGATACCACTTTAAACTGTAGTTCGAGTCCCGATTAGCTTTACTGTGCATAAAACAGACTTTAAAACACCAACTCAATCAATGTACTTTATAATGAATAAATGTAAATCATATTTACATGTAAATGTAACGTAATCGTCTATTTCGACTGTTAATGTCCATTTTTAGTACCTGAAAAATTTCAAATGATGAACAGAATAGTGTGTTAACTAACTGCTACGATCCTAGCTGTAGTTCAATACCAATTCAGGATAACAAAACTGTTGGAAAACAAACTATGTATCGAAACTTTCCAGGATTTATCCATGCTGTAAAGCCGCGTTTACACCGGGGTTGCTCACACACGTCACCAGCAAATTTTGGTAATATTTCGAAAAACGCTTATGAATTTCTTATCAACATCTCACGTTAGCAACAGATTTCCCGTGTTGGAAACAGAAATGTTGTTATACACTAGAAGTCGGTAAAGATCAAAGGACACTTCCGCTACAATTAGTTCCTGCCCGCAGTGAAGGTCTCATCCAGAATCTTCTGTCTTCTCTGTTGCGCCAAATGACTCATGTTGCCACAGAGAGTACAACTTCCTCCACAGTCGGCATCTTGCAGCCAAAATGTTAACAAAAGTTATTAACAAAAATAAAGTGAAAGTAGTGTTATGGCAACCAACATTTGTTGGCAATGTCTGTTCTTAACCGTGTTGGTAACAAAATGTTGATAACGTTTGTAGGTAACATTCGGTGTAAACGCGGCTTTATCCGTCCCGTCCCTCTTTCTCCGCAACGGTTGCCATTTGGCAGACACTCTTTATCTCCACATGCAGGATCTTCTGTGGCTGGAATTTATACACGCACAATTACCATCCTTTTGTCCATCCTTATTTAGTTAACGATACGATACGGAGTCTCAAGGTCATGTTTCATGATGCTGAGGAACAGACATTCAGCTTTTGAAATGTCACTTAAAGACGTAAGTAACGGAATTCTAAACTATACGCTCTCCTCTCCCTACCCATCACACACATATGCATGCATGGGAGTGTTAAGGGGTGTTTCAGTTGCCTATCTGGACAGTGTTAGCTTAATTGTCATGCGTTCATTTCCCCCCTTTCACAGAAACCATTAGGTATATGAAGATAAATATTTGACCTTATTGTTTATGGGTATGCATTATCACCTTACCACAGCTTTTCCTATTATTGTGAGTTGTGACGGTATTTACACTATTTATATGTGCCGCCACTGAAAATCGAATCGGAGACATCTTCATTACAGGCCGATAATGTAACTATACGAAAAGCGTTAATACACACCAGCAAAACGGTGACTGCTATATCAGTTTTGCACCCCCCCCCCCCGAAAAACATATTAAGGACTCCCTATATAAATCGAGTAGAGTAATTTCTCGTGCAGTATCTAGTACGCTAAATATTTACACATAAAAAATCTAATTAGAATTCAGTAACACAATTGTTATGAAAGAAAAACTGCATGCTATTTCGAACAAATTGAATAATAATAAGAAGAATATAGTTAAAATTATTTTGTACTTCGCCAAAATGTGTGTCTTGGAGTCTGACCCTGAACTGCATTTATCAGACTAACGAGGCTCTGGTGACTGGGTTGTGTCGTCCATGTAGGTTTGTGATTGTCACTTCATCAATCTGATCGTATTACCATTCACCCTCATCTTCGCAAATACCCAAAAGTAGTGGAAATGCGATGTTAAATAAATCAAATCAATCGGAGTCTACTTTGAAACCTGTTTGCTCTCAAGTAGAATGTTTCTCGTCTAGAAACATCGTACAGATTACGTAGATCATTTTGGAAACTATTGTGGGTATTGTTACCATTGTATTTTATTGTATTAGTCAACATCATTTGTTTGAAACTCGACAAGCATTAAAGTATTTCCCCTTATCTCTTGTGAATCCCGAACGAAAGGTCATCTCTCCGGATGGTTTCCAGCTTTGGCTGCAAGTCTCTTCATCCTACCGGCTCTAACTCGACTGATTGATTCATTGAATTTGTTAAGTATTTTATTAAGTCCACTTTCTGCACAGTAAAGCTAATTGGTACTGAACCTACAGTTTAAAGTGGGATCCGAACCACTATGTGCCTCCACAGGGTATCGAACAGCGGGGAGGCCCCAGTTGTAACTCGAGAACGACCCAACTGTTAACATTCAAATTTGGAGGCAGCGCAGGAGACATTATTTTCATTATTGTAATGGTTGTTTATACATATTTTACTTTTTGAGGACATATGAGAGGGCACTCAGGTCCCACTGGCACCCCCCGTACAAAGGTGCTATTCTGATATGAGCAAAGCGCTTTCGTTACTTACGAAATATTCTCCTACTTCAACAGAATTGTAATCTAAACTTTCTTTTATATATCGCAGCTATGACTGCGACTCATAATCACAGCTCCAAAAATTCTGGGTTCGAATTCGCATATCAGTTTCATCTGCCTAAGGAGGCCAATAAGTAAATAGTTAGAAAAAGAGAGCGTTGGAAGAGACAGTAAACATACCATTTTGGGGGCAGGGTTACTGACTGCATTTACGCACAGTATCGGCAGTATTTAAAAACAAAGACAGCTAATTCCTTTGGTAATACATCAAAAGGTAAAGAAAAGTAAATGCTGTATGCATTTTGTTGATTTCTGATTAAATACTTTGCTATCTTGCCGTTGTTAATTTTATCCAAAGAGAGATAATAATCCATGTTATATCACACGAGGTAATATTAGCGTTAACATTCTTTTATTACCCCTTGCATCAATTCTGTAGTGAAATACAGACACCTGTCAAAATACTTCATAGCAACCAAAGCAGTGGAACAAAGCCACGACTGTAGAAATGCAGGTTCCAACCGAACCTCAGTTGCTAAACCGTTTTCTGTCCCTGGCGCAAAACCGTCTGGAGTTGTATCGCCACTTGTGTGCTAGAGAGCTCGAGTTTCGGTTTCGCTTCTAAGTGAACAAGCCCAAGCAACAGTGGCGTGTGCATGTGACAGTTAGTTGGGAAATAAGTACTCCCTATTTCTTTCAAGCTCACTGCACAAATAATTAACGTCAACTGCAAAGAAAGATGGGGAAATAGTGTGACTGCTGTCCGCTATTGCAATTGTTCCCGATGACGTAGTGGTAACGGTATCACATGAAATGATGCGATCCGCCGTTGCCCCCCCCCCCCCGTTAGAGCCTCAGTGGTTCACTTTCCATTGGATGATATTAAACGAACAACTTTCCCCCAATTCATTGTGCGAAATCACATCCACCGCCATGATCTCGGAAAACGTTTCGGAAAAAACACTTGATAGGCATTGCACCTACAGTGCTCGTGGCAGTGATTGAAGGTACAAAGCAAATATAA
Source organism: Lepisma saccharinum (assembly GCF_977018435.1). Classification (NCBI taxonomy): domain Eukaryota; kingdom Metazoa; phylum Arthropoda; class Insecta; order Zygentoma; family Lepismatidae; genus Lepisma; species Lepisma saccharinum. The sequence continues at coordinate 59,040,748 of NC_139243.1, read as the reverse complement.
CGATTATATTCTAAATGTAGTCCTTCAGCATTTTGTTTAGTCTCGTAGCAATGACCAGACCATCAGACTATGTAAAGAGATGTGTAGAGCCTCACATACTCTTCAGTCTAGACCAATTTGGAGGTGATGTGATCAGCAGCACGTTCTTGCCGCCTTTAACCCCCCCCCCCAAGTTTAACCCTAGGCACCCGTTTGTTTGAGGCTGGGTTAGCTCCAGAGCCGTTTCATGCATGGACAAGGCCGGAAAAAAAATTGACCTTAGATCATCCACGGGACTCCCGTGGGAGCCAGGATCCCTACTGTATTGTGTATAACCTACTTAGTTTCACTACAGCCCCTTCCCCCGCGCTCTTAATTAAAATGATTTATTGTTACCAATAGCTTATCCGTGATGGGCAAGGGGGAGGGAGAGACTCCAAACCCACCACCTCTTTTTTTATCGAATTTTTAACTGTTGATATTTGTATAAAAAAAAATTGAAAATAAATTAAAGTCAATTACAATGTTCGCTATCAATATTTCTCAATTACCTTCGTTCATAAAATGATGAAGGTAACGTACATACGAGGAAAATTTAGGTTGAGGGCCTATCAGCCCTAATACAGATGTATGTTCCGCCAAGGTACTTGTGTACCTTGTAACAGTGTACAATTGGTTGGTAATTATGGTAATTAATGTAATTATTATAACAACTATAGAACTTCTCATATGTAAACAAAAAAAATCATTGATTCAACATTAACATGTTATTTTCAGGTTTAGTGAATGATAAAATTTGTGTGTGACACTAGTGCAATATTATACGTATAACTGCAGCTATATGAACAACAAAGGAAGAAATGATTCATTTAAAAAATTGTTTCTTGAATTTTAATGTTAAAGAAGAAGAAAATGTGTGGGCCTCTGAGGCCTCCCTTATATAAGTAGTCTGTCTACGTTGATTGTACGCCAGGGATAAGCTAGGGATAATATAAAACTTCTTCCAGTCTTAACTGCAGTTATTTTGTTAAACAATGGTTTCATGCATGCAATCATGTCTTATACGTATAATATTTCTGCAAGGGTTCTTTGTTCAGATTCTCATTCATTCAACATTTTGACTGGCACCTATCCTCTTCTGTCTTTTCCTCTTGAGCCAGAATAGGTACAATTCAAATGTAGCCGATAAAAGGTAAAGCTAATGTAATTTGAGACCCTTTCCTGTTCAATTCCTACAGATCTTATGAGTTATTTCTTACGACGCCAAGAACGTGCAATCTTTTCCTAAATTTGGCGGGTTTTTTTTTAGGATAGTTGCTCTAAAAGTCCTTGTAGATATGCCACTGTTACATAACTTTGCAGCTGGCACATCGTAACACGCTTGAATCACCCGGTGACAGAATTCGGCTCTGTTTAGCGTGAAACACGGTACAAGCTGATCTAGTGGTTAGGATATTAGCCTGTTTTGTTAATATTTTGCCGCCCATCTTATCTATTCATCATCTCCATAACGGTTATGATGAATAAACTCCGTGGCAAGACGTCCCTGTATAACAAATGCCTGTTAATTGGTTAACACGTGATCAGAACTTCGAAAGACGAAAATGTTCGAGCTCCCACCGGTAAATAAACCTTTGATCACGCAAACTCGAAGGGGGGACGAGCAGATAAATGGGGATCAACGCCTTTGTCTGTAGAATAAGATACTACGAAGTCAACGGTTGTGAACTCGATTTACTTGTCGCCGTCTCCCACGGGACGAGACGGGAAAGCTTTTAAAAATTCGAGACGAGACGAGATTGATCATGTGTCCCGAGACAAACTAATATTTTCGAGACGAGACAGCATTTCACAGCATTTCCACGAGACGAGACAGGCCAAAGTCTCGTCTCGTGGGCAACACTAATTCTGGACTGGGCATGGATGTGAGTGTTACTTCATCAACTTCATCCTCATCGTCGCGATTAGTCAAAAGTGGCAGAAAAGTGAAGTTAATAATAAAAATGAATAAAAAGTTGAGTCAGGTATAACGACCTGAGAGTTTCTGTGAGTTGGGTTACTCATCAATTGTATACATGCATCATTCAACTCCTCCCTTAAGAGGCAGAACTACAAAGTAATCACCTAGGATCTTTCAAAAGTTCAATACCTGATCAGGATAAGAGGACCGTTCTAAATCACACTTTGTATGGAAAGCCGCAGCAGTAACAATCCTTCTCATAGGTGTGCGAACGGAGGGCAAGGGAGACATTACAATATGTGTGTATTGTCCATCATGTGAAAATTGAATTGGTCTTCTTGTGTTTAAGTGGCGGCGATTCGGTTCCAAAACCGGGAGGGGGGGGGCAAATACAGTATTTCCACATACGAAATATAATATTTTAAAACTTGTTTCGTTCTTGACAAGTCGGCCCCCGTGGCGGAGTGGTTAGCACATTACGCTACGACACTAGGAGCCCCGGATTCAATCCCGGCCTGGACATGGATGTTTGGTGTCCATTCATCAATTTCACCATATCATCACTCATCGCTATCTTTGCAAATTAGCCAAAAGTGCCACAAAAAGCGAAGTAAAATAAAGCAAATCAATCAATCAATCGTTCTTGATAATTCGACAGTGATATTAATTTTCAACGATGTAGTTTGTCCTGTAATTATGAGGCAAGTTATAATCACCAAATCTATTCTTTCTAGATGTTACAGTGACCTAATGCTTCAAAAATTCGTTTCGGTGAGATAATTTCTCCCCCAATTTCTCTTATTAAAGCTTTTACATTCCTGTGATTTGGCATAAGCAAGTGGACAGTACGACGAGAAGTCACATTCTCAAATTAATATATGAAGATGAGGCCTAGGTAAAATGGCTTTTTGTAGCCTCGTTACAACACTGTATCGCATAACAAAATAATTTTGATTCTGAACTCTAGTAATGTGTTTAGCAATGTATGAACGTCGTTCGGCAACACGTAACGAGGTGTTTTTTTAGCAAAGCCGTATAAACAGCATTTGGATAAATTTTCAGAAAATTGATAAAGGCAGCTGACTGCACTATATGTCATTCGGTTTTCTCTAAATTTGGTCTTAAAGCCCTCCAGGACTGCACCTGCACCCTGGCGCTGACTCTAATTGACAGTCATCTTCAAACTTCTAATCAGGTAGTTCTCAACCTCCTTCAGTCCGGGATCAACCTTGAAGGATACTACACCTCACGGGACGCACAAGAATGGCAGATTTACTTGTAGGGATTTATAATCGTATTTTTACTAATATCGAGTACTTTAAGAAGCCCTCTTTTACGCTTGCTTAAACAAATTTCACATACTCCATTCTAGAAAAGTTCCATACATATATAATTTAAAAGGCTGAAATTGGGAGATGCCGGTAAAAAGCAATGGTAGGGTGCACATAACAGAAATGTAGACTGCGTACAACACGGGTTGAATTTAAAATGATGAAACAATATATCTTAGTAATTTAATAGATTTTTAAGACAGTAAATCAATTCTCGAGCCCGACTTCGCGACCCACCAAACATCCCCTCGGGACCCAGCTGTGAGTCGCGCCCCATAGGTTGAGAAACGATAAAATCTAATGCCTTATTCCCCCAAAGCATTTGAGCGTCGAACAGAAACAAGTTTTGGAAGAATGCTTTTGTAGGCTGTCTCAGTGCATGGCGCCTCGAAGTCTGGAGAAGGGTCAGCAAAGAGCAGGAATCAGGGAAGGAAAAGAAAACATTTACTTACACAAAATAACCTTGCAATCAGGCACGTATCCAGAAATTTCTTTCGGGGGGGGGGGTGCTTGAACAACATATTTTTAAGGGGTATAGATAGGGCTAGTGGTGGCCTTTTGGCAACTTTTGGTACCAAACGGGGGGGGGGTACAAGGAAAGTTTACTCTCTCTTGGTAGACAAGGCCTAGCATTAAGAGGCCATATACCGGAGGCAAGAAAAGGGGGACAACTGTCCCCTAAATCGAAGCCACCGTTGAACGCTGCCATTTTTATAACAATGTGACGATTCATTGTGTTTGTGTGATTATTATGGCATTACTTCATCATTCTACGATGAAGAGAAACGTAAAATAACCAAAATGAGACACAGAGATAGAAGAAACTCTCTCCATTAAGCCTAAAATAGCCTATGCAATGTACATTTATCATGGGCGGAATAACTGGGAAATCTAATACTTTCGCCTGTGCCGAAACGTCTCAATTTTTAAAAAATATATTGGGTGGCCGAGTGACATTGAGAAAGTATCAGACCCGGTGCCTCGTTCCGAGCACAGGTCGGTGATCCTGTACTATGACGAGGGAACAGCGTTCTTCTTCATAGTTCACTTGCTCATAGAAAAGTTGATTGAGACTGGATTCCCAGAGGCACAGGCCTGCCATTTCTTGTTTATCAAATTTTCAATTGTGAATATTTGCTTAAAAATAAAATTAATTACATTGTTCCCTTGTGGATGATCCCTACCAATGTTTCTGAATTACTTTTGTTCATAAAATGATAAAGGTAACGGGCATGGAATGAAATTCACGTATTAGGCCTATCAGTAATTGACAATTCTTGCAGTAATAATAAAATATTACTAATTGCCAGAGCTTAACCGTGATCGATTCGTTCACGGTAAAATTCACTCAATGTGGAGACAGATGGGGACAAGTAGTACAATTCGACAAGACGTGAATTTTGACGTGAACTAAGTTTCAGCACCGTTCGACGTGAAAGCTTCACGAGTTATTTTTATTGAACACTGTTTCAAAGTGTGCGAGCTATATTTCCGCATTTCTATTCATAATGTCACTGATTAGGAATGACCTTCAAGAGCGTAGATTTTCATGAATGACTAGTATGTCAGTGAATGTGTGAAGAAACACGTCTCCTCTGACTAAAAGCGCGAAGTTATGTTAGAGTCCCTTGGTAGCAGAGTGCCAAAGATTTTCTGGTGGTAGGAGGGGAGGGTTGCACGTAATTGTTCATTTATCCCATAAGAAACTTCAAGTCCGTGCTTCTTATGTATATGCATACAAAATATTGAGGACAGAGTGCTGAAAACAATTTCCCCTCTATTTCTTTATTGTTGCTGGCGTTTTAAATACTAGTATTTACATTTTGTGCACATATCCCCACCCATTCGCTTGTAGGAATAATGCTGCAAATTCATCAGTCAATCAAAAACCGCCACTTCACCCTCTGTGTTGTCTCAAACTGAAAATATATATTATCTTTAAATAAGTGGTTCTCAACCTTTTTCAGTCCGGGATCTACCTTGAAGTATATTACACTTCACGGAACCCATAAAAATGGGCGCCGGCAGAATTACTTGAGGGGGTGTGCACCTAGTTTGTAATCATATTTTTGCTAACATCGAGTTCTTTAAGAAACCCTCTTTTACATTTGCGTTAACAAATTACGCATACTTCATTCTAGAAAAGTAAATATGTAATTTAAAACACTAATTTACTATAGTCTAACTAATAACACATTCTGAAATTGAGAGATGCCGGTAAAAAACAAAGGTAGAACGTAAATAATAGACATGCAGAGTTTAGACTCTGTACGTACAACACGGGTTAAATTTGAACTGTTAAAGCAATATATCTTAGTAATTTAAATATAAGAGTGTTATGAGACACAATAAATTAATTTTCGAGCCCGACTTCGCGACACATCAAACGCCCTCTCGGGACCCAGCAGTAGGTCGCGCCCCATAGGTTGAGAAGCGATGGGTTTAAATTATTTGTATGGAGATGCAAAACAATTTACCAAGAATTTTTAGGCGAGTTTAATTACAAACGTTTAATTTTCTATAGTTATAATTGCGGCAGCCAGTTACCAAAGCAACACCCTTAATCCACGATCCTTGAATTATCATTTCTTTTATTTTATCGGATATCCCAACGTTGGCATTTTTCACATATCCCTGCGCATTAACACTAGGAATGGCCAGATCCGGATCCTAAAATTTTTCGGATCCGTATCCGGAACTTTCGGATGCGGTTCCAGAACTTTCGGATCCGGTTCCAGAACTTTCGGATCCGGATCCGTTTTTGCCACCCCACATGCGCTTCTTTGGAAAGTAAGAATGTGTTTATAACATATTGTTACCTGCTAATATACATATACAGGGTGATTGGTAATTCGACCTATTCCTGGAAAGGGGTAATACTAGAACACATTTGCAACAAATTTGACCCTATGCACCGGGGGGCGGAAGTCAATGGGTTTCGAGTTATTGCACTTCGTAGATTTTCGTGGCATATTCCGACTTGCGACCAAAAAACTACTAATTCTGAAAAAACTACTACACTCTGAGCATATAATCGACATGTTGCTAACAGCTGACGAATGAGTGACTACTGGGGAAAAAATTCATGCCCAAAATTCCCATACCTACAGAAAGAAACAGTCATTGGTGCAAACGTCATGAAGAAATTTGCAAATTATCGTTTAAATCGAAGAGGATTACTCAAGAAATTGGTAACACACTTGGCGTAAAAATTACGGAAAAAACTTCCTCGTTTCATAAGCTCTCCAAAAAGATAAAAATGTTGTCAACTGACACACGGGTTGGGGAAAAAATCTGAATAAAAAGCGGAGAAGTCTCGTTGTAGATCACTTTGTAAAGTGAAAAGAAGTTATTGTTTGTGAGAAATAAAGGAACGAAAACGAGTGAAATAATACTGATATTTACCATTCACATGATTCCAGGTTGTCAGAATTAACTGTTACAAAAACTACAAATCCTGCGGCGTACTTTAGACACAATCACACGCGTTGACACAATCACGCGGTCCCGGCGCCCAACCAGCGTCGAATAACATGGGTACCTGGGGGAAACCCTGGGGGGTAAAGGCGGTCAGGGGCGTGATACTGATCACATCACCCCCACTCACGACCGGATCAAGAAAGTGTAGGGCGTTACCCCCACACCCCCTATACGCCTTCATGGCGTGGTGCTATGCACAGGGGAGCACTTTACCTTTTTTTTTACCTTTTCTTGTTATATGTGTTAAAGGTTTCATCCTGGAATGGAATGTCTCACATTTATGTGTGTTTCCATTTCCAATACATTCGAATGAATACATATTCGTTTCAATGGCATTTGAAAAATCACCTCTGACATTTTATGTTAAACAAGTAAGATTATTTTTGTGCACGAGTGTGTTAGCCGATGCGTAGCAAAGTATTTTAGGAACAACACTTGAAAAAAATTATTGTAGGAGTAACTAATGAAAAATTTCTTTGTAATCGAAGATCATAATACCTTTTAAAGTGTGGTAATATTATAATGGGATTGAGATACAAAACTCTCGGATCTGGATCCGGATTTTCGGATCCGGAACTTACGGATCCGGATCCGATACTTTCGAACCCGGATCCGGATCCAGAACTTTCGGATCCGGATCTAGATCCGAAACTCTCGGATCCGTATCCGGAATTCTCGGATCCGGATCCAGATCCGTAACTTTTGGATCCGGTTCCGGATTAGAATGGATCCGGATTTTTCTTATCCGGATCCGTTTGGCCATCCCTAATTAACACTATGTTATTGATGCAAATCTATAAGTTGTACGGCAGAAACACAACATACTATTCACCTTGAAACCATGAAATCAAGTTGAGGTATTGTAACTGATATGGTTGAATGCTCTGCGCAGACTTCAAGGCGCCAATGCAACAGTCCTTTTTTTATCTTCCCAGTTGTATCTTGTAAGTGTCGAGAGTAGTGGGATTTACAATAGGATGAGCACCACTTACAAGTGTAGAAAAAAAAGGGTATTTGATTGAACAGCCCGATTTGCCTACACTTAAAACAATGGCAAGAGGGGCTTATACCCCAATTCTTCAGGTGTGATATGCTCTGAATTTTTAAGAATTTTGAATTCTAGTGTAGAAAAGATGAAGCCTCTCAGACAGATTTGCCCATACTTAAAACTATGGCAAGTTCCTATATCATCTTATTGTTTATAGTGTGTTTTTCTGTCAAAATCCCAGGAGACCTAGTAGAGTGTGGTGCATAGCCCCATGGTTTTTATTGTCTTGTAAACAAGAGGCTCTGGGTTTAAGTCCTCATAAAATGTGAAGTCTCCCCTGATGGCAAAATGTTAATATTGTTACCTTGTAAACAAGAGGCTCGGGTTTGAGTCCTGATAAAATATGTAAGATTGAAATACATGTGGCAAAATAATATGTCCACATGTGAGATTTTGAGAATAATTATTGCTAGTTGATATACAACTGATAGCTCCCAGATCTGAAACCTGGCAAAAAGTGTTATACAACAGCATAAAAGAGCAAAATTATTTTATATTGGGGATCACCAGAGCCTAGTTACTGCTGTTATAATTGTTTTGGCATATTGTCTATAGTTCTGTTTTTTGATGAACCCCCCCCCCCCTCCTCTCCTCAGACAGATTCGGCCATGTGTGTAAAAGCTATATCTGTGTGATTGTTGTTTATAAACTTGTCAAAAATATGGCCTTTTGATATTGTTTTTGGCTATATTCCTATGCTCTACAACTTACAGATCTAATTCAATACAAAATGCAAGCAAAATTTGAGCTGTTGCCTGCTTTTTTTCTAATATCTGATCAATTCCATTCCTCGGGGTAAGCAATTATTTAGCTCGGAAATGCATGAATTGATATTAATCTATCAAAAGACTAATGTTTTGCTTGCATGCCTTGCCGGCACACAAGAGATATAATCTACACAGCTAGAAGGGAGCATTAATAATATTTCTGTGTGATTCACTGAAGGGGCCATTAATCTTTCTGTGCGACAGGGGAAAAATTCCTAGTCATGCAAGACAACATGTAAAAACGTAACAAAGATCATTGAGATAAAGATACAAATTTTCTGACACAGTAGCAATGAACTGCCTTGCATGCTGAAACCATTGCATTATTCTGATAATACGAGCATAGGCAAGGCTTAGAGAACAATTCATTACAGTTCAAAATCCCATTTTTGTCTGTATTAGCTTCTGGGTCTCAGAACCCAGTAAAATGTGGATATATTCCATATGGAGAAGTGTTAATATTGCTGCCTTGTAATCAGGGGCTCTGGGTTTGAGTCCTGATAAAATGTGTAAGATTGAAATACATACAACAAAATAATATGCCCACACATGAGATATTCACTGCTAGCTGATATACAGTTGAGGTTTGAAAGCTGGCAAAGTGTGTTGTACAACAGCATAATAGAGCAAATATCTTCTAGAATTGCTCCGTGACTCTCTCATTTCTTACATCATCAACATATGATTTTTCACCTATGAGAATAACACTACATATAGTGTCATCAGGTAATGCCTCATGGAATTCACAGATAATTTTAATGTTTGTCCTGTCATTAACCACAACTTGTTTTCTTTTTGAAGTGTTGATTACAAACATGGGTCTCTGTGCTTTGAATTCATCTGGTGTGTAATACATGTCAGTATTGCCAGTAGTGACCCTTTTGAATGCCGAAAATGCCTCATATAATTTGAGGAAATCATCCTTGGACATGTCTAAATTGTAATTTTCTCTAGGAAATACCTCATTTCTGCCATTTTTAAGATATATGTTCTTGATGTTGCAGTTATCAAATTTACTTGAATTTTTTTCCTGATTATTGTGTCTTCCAGTCTGAAACAGTACCACCACAAAATCCGGCATGTCATATTGTATACTGGAGAATGAATTTGTAGCATCAAACTCATAATAAGTACCAGATGCGGGCTTCTGTACACATTGATATGTATAAAATTGTAGAGGAATCTGGATTTTTTAGAATATCTGCTTTGTATTTAAGAGCATAACTGGCCTCATATTCAACAACCGGGATTCTTAACTCCATAGTCTGAATAATGCATTTGCCCTCATCAGGTAGGGTATTAGGCAGAGCTTCCCCTGTAGAGTTTAATGTACTGTACCTCATCAAAGCATTATTATCATTGGCAGCTCTTCTAAATATAATTCTTAAACCACCCTTCCACATAATATCTTTGTAATCTGAGAAGAATCCTGGCAATAGGCGCATCGGGCGCACTGTGTGGCTTTTAGATAATATCTTATCACCAGCCTCAAATCCACCTATTTTGTAGTAAGAAGCCTCGGTTTTGGATAATTTTAGTGTGGCCAAAGCTGCGGAGGTAATGCCGGGATAATCCACTCTGTTTATAACAACACCATGCTTTCTGATCTCAATTTCAGAGAAAAGATGCGGCACAAAATTGTCCACCAATCTTATATTTGAATTTGCCGGATAATCTGTTCCATCGAGCTTTACAACATCAAATTTGATGTATAGATCTGCTCTGTGGGGGTGTATAAAGCCATCCCCTACATCAAGATCAACCTCAATCTCTGTGTTGGGTTGATTTAAATTTGCAAATGTCCTCCTGTTTGGGGGGAATGATTGTAGCTCATAACTCTCAATATTTTCCATTTTTTTCTTGTATGTATTTTTATTTAAATATTAATCTCTATGATTGCAGTTGTTGTGGCTCCAGCAAAATCAACTAATTCTTCTTTTTCATTAGTGACCATCAATTCAATATAATCTATTCTATTATGGCACACAGGAAAATATAATGTTGGGGATGGATTGTAGATGATGGGCTCCATGAATTCAGAATTAGGTTTAAATGTTGCAATGATGCCAGTTTGTTTGTGAGTGCCTATGCCATTTGATTTGGTGATCATACCCTCGGCCACATTACAGTGAATATTCAGAGTCTCTATGGCTAAGAATTTAGGTATATTCATAGCAGTGTGTTTGATGCCTGGTTCAAGTTTTGTGTTGTTCTCAAAGCCTAAGAGCTCTCCTATAGTACCCAGATCCACTGTCTCTGTAGCAGATACAATCTCTACTCTGTGAGTGACAGAATTTTGAGTTAATACTACACCTCCGGGTAATTGAGCATTTAGAGTGGACAGATTATACTGCCCTGGAGTGATGACAATTTTTTGATCCCCTACTGCAATTGTGTTGTTGTGGTGTGTAATATTAGGGATCAAGTACATGCCATAAAATGCTCTGAGAGCTATTGTTTTGGGATACTCTATGTCATCATGTAATTTGAGCTTCAATATTGAATTTTGGCTGGTGAGATGGAATACCCCCATGATGTTTTAAATACCACAAGGCTTTTTGAAAATCTTCAATTGATGGTTTATTTATTTGAGACATATATCTAAGAACAGATAAACACAAATGTCCGCAATTAACATCTTTGAAGTTTTGAACACGGGCATTATTGTAATAAAGATTAGCTGAATTTAGATATTTTATTAAATTTTCAGGTGGAACACATCCAAATGAATCAAACACAAATGCCTCATCTTTTAAATATTTAAGATAACAAATCCAGTGAGTGCCCTGATTTTTGTACTTATCCAAATTAACAATGCCACACTCTTTGTTGAGTGGTTGTTCTGGCAAAGAATCAGACATGTACACACCTCTAAAATGTTTGATGCCCAGTGGCTTGATTAAAGCTTCAATATCTTGGTTTGTAAGCGGCTCTTGTTTTTTTTAAACTTATTCATGGCTCTCTTAACACCTTTGCCTTGTTTCTCCATGGCCAGGTTATGGCGCTTCAATTCATCTAATTCTGCCCTATTTTTCTTGGCATCTATTACTGTTTTTGCTATGGCAGCTGATCCCCCAGCCAAGCTCCCAACAGCCCCGAGAGCAGCTAAGATGGCAGGGATAGTAAATATGAATCCCCCCACATGTGATTTTTTCCTGGATTGTTGTATTTTTTTTAATTGGGGGGTACTAAGTAACAATTTCATACCATGGCTCTTGGCAATACAAGAATTTTTTTTCTTGCGCTGCGTTTTGGTTAAAAGACTGTCAATAGTTTTAAGAGATTTGAGACCTGCATAAGGTATTTGATACATAACACCCTTGGCCTTCATTGTAGGTTTATTCTATACATATTCACAGCCCCCACCCCAGTTTTTGTTTGGTATTCATAGCTATGGTAGTTCCCAATGCTGCTATTTTTTCACTTAAAGAAGCATCTTTGCTTACAAATCTACCAAATGCAGCCTCTTCTAATTTCTTGTCTGCAACATGTCTCTTGTCAAGATCAGAATGTGTGTTGTATGCTATGTCATGGTCTCTACAAGCAGCATCTAGGGGATTAACACCAGGATCACCTCTGTTTAATCTATGGTCCAATTTTGTACCTGGACCACAATACTGATAGCCTGGAATGTGCAGTTCAAATGGCAACTTGTTTATAATGTCATTAACAAGCCCCCGACCCTCAGAAATATTCCAAAATTTAGGTGGTAGAGTATTAATAATTTTTATCAGATATCCAATCCCCTTAGTGTCATTCACTATAAAATTAGACAATTTTGTGCTTATCATGTCCATAATTCCAACTTTTTCATTGTAAAAATTGTGGTTGCCAGCATTTTCCTCCCCAGCTATCACCAATAACCTATCTACAAGTTTCCTGACATCATCAACCCACACAAATTCTTTTGGGCAGGGTGTTGTATTGTTTGATTCCACTGCCAGTCTTGATCTGTGACCATATGGGCTTGATTAAATTATTGTATTTTGCCCCACTGCTAGACTTGACTATTTTGTGTGGGATCATTGTTCTGGTATAGAGCATCTGATTTTATTAATATTTCTTTGTAATATTCATAATCTTGATCTGTATAGCTGCCAGGCCTTTTTCTAGTCATCAGTTCCCACAATCCAGGTGTGCCGGGGTACTTAACAAAAGCACCTTTTTCTCCGAGACGAGATTCTGAATAAAGAATCAGATCATCTCCCATAAATGTTACTCTGAAATTGCCAATTCTATGTATGATGCTACCATCACGCTCTGTGTCAGCATATAAGCCAAAAACCTCATCTTTGTTGTCTTTAGATGTGCTTAAATATTTTTGAGCAAGAAGACCCAATTCAATAGGATCCTGAGTAGCTTCAATTCTTCTAGGAGCAATAGGACTAGGTGTATGAATACTGGAAAGTGGGGTGAATGGATAATCTAATATGTTCCTAGCAGCTACAGGTACAAGCTCTGTGATCAAATTTTGATTTTGCTCTGTAACAGTTTTGATATTTTTACCTAATTCACCAATAGCATCAATTATAGGCTGTTCTGTTTGTTTGTGTTTTTCATAGATTCCCCGGTTCTCTGATTTCCATCCCTTAAATCTTTTTACAAGATAATCTCTTAATTTAAGATCATCAATGATTGGCCTTTTCATGGTTATTTATTTATGTTTCAATGTCTAGAAAATTGTTGATTTTATTTCTGTATTTGCCACTATTGGGTGTTCTTGTCATATCAATTGTGACAAACCCATAACTGTCCTGGTTCCAGCACCTGCTGCAAAACTTAGAAAAATCATTGTAGCTCAAGTCCCCACCTACATATTCATCATGTATGTGTTTGAGGTTGGTATGATCCTGATGAAACACACATATAAAATTGCTGTTGTCTCGGATCAGCTGCTTGGGTATTTTTGAAAAAGTCTGTGCCAGGTAGAAGCAATCAATGTTTTTGTGTCGGCCCTGTGTAAAGAAATTCCTAACCTTGTTTTGATTATCCAGTATAATGTCATCAAACACAACAACAGAATTATCGAGACATTCATGAAGTGGCTTAACATCTGGTTCAAAAGTGGCTATATCCAATCCATCATATAGCTTCATCAGCTGCTGATATTTTAATTGTTCCAAGCTCTTAGAGAAGATATACAAGTGCCTGTTTTTCCAGTCTAACCAGTTGGGCGCCAATAAAAAATTATCAACCATTAGTGTAGTTTTACCACAAGCAGATGGCCCAACAATAAGACACCTAATATTATCAGGTAGCAACTTGCCATTTCTCTTATTCTGCTGTTCAGGTTCTGGCAGCCTTTTTATAACATCCCAGGTGTTCATATTATTATTTTGTTTGCATCGATCCAGCTGTGTTCTGGGAGTCCTAGCCATTTGACAAGTAACTTGTTGCCTTTTCTGCGGATGATTTTTTTCTATGAGATATGTGTCAGGCTGTTTAGTTTTGCTGAGCTCTTCTTCATAGAACCTGCCTTTGAGAATTTCTCCTCGGTGATCCTTTATTATATATGTGTTAAGGGTCCCAGGTTTAACTTGAACCACTGTAAATAATTCAGTGCTCCAGTTTCTTGTAAAGCCTCTTTTGAATAAGTGCTTATATTTGCTGATTCTTACTTGATCCCCCACCTAGTATTTGGCTTTTTTTGCTGTTGGCTGGTATCTAGGATAATAAACAGTCCTGATCAATTTTTGCTCATCAGATGAAGTTACTTCAGAGGGTTTCATGTTGATTGTGGAATGGACCGAGTTGTTATATTTATGTAGAAGTTCTGAAAGAATATTAATCCATTTATAATTACCTTGAAGTGTAAATTGTTTATACATAAGATTTTTTAAGGTTTTGTTGAATCTCTCTACAATTGAGGCCTTGAGATCACTGTAACTCGAGTAATGTTGTATTGCCTGGCTTTTAATAAATTGTTGAAACACTGAATTATAAAATTCTTTGCCATTATCTGTTTGCAAATAGCGCGGTGATCTTCCACTCTGATTGATAATTGTCCTGATGGCTTCTGTAACATATTTTCCAGTCTTGGATTTGAGTGGCACAGCCCAGGCAAATTTTGAAAATGTATCTATAACAGTGAGTAGATACTTGTAGCCCTTGTTGATTTTGTCTAACTTTTTCAGCTGTCCACTTGCCATTTCAATCAAGTCGCTCTGCCATAAATCATCTATGCCCTTTGTGACTACTGGGAGTCTCTTAAAATTATGTCTGGCTTGTCTGTGTAATTCATCAACAATAATTTGTCTAGACATAATATGTAAACAAGAATATTGCAACTATAGGGTGTTCAGCAGCTGATACTACAGGATTTTCTAAATATAATTTGTCCCCTATTTGTATTTTAAATTCCAGAGAGCCATCATCTTCAACATAGGCTGTTTCTAATGTATTGGGATCTGTAAAATCCTCTAACTCTACACTGGTGATTTTCACTTTGTTATCAGCATTTGTTATTGATAAGGTAGGGTAGTGGTGTGCCTGTGGTTGAAGCCAATATTTGATTTTGATAGGTCTCAGTGTGCCCCCAACAAAAAAGTGGTAATAAAATTGTGCAGGGGCAGCATATATATTTTGCCACCTGGTGTAAATGGAGAATCATATTCTTTGTTGGGGATGCTGTACAATTCAAGAATTATTGAATGTTTAGGATTTTCAATTATGCCTGTTATTTCTTTTTCTGCTGTAAGCAATCTACTTGTTACAGATTCAAGGTGCTCATTGATGGTCCTAACAACATCATCATGGCCTGGCTTGATTTTTATGTCCACAACAAGTTTTTTGTATTGTTGCACAATCTCTTGTAGCTGGGTGGCAAAAACAGACAAAGCATTTGCTTGATTGGATTCCATGGTCCCTAGCTGTTGCTTGATATTAGCTACAATTTGCTGTAAATTTTCAACAACTGCCAATTTTGAATTTTGAGCAGTAAGATCATGGACTTGTCTTCTGATATCCTCAAACAGGGCATGCAATTCATTAATATGTTGATTGGTTGGTAGAGTGGCAACTGTCTGAGTGAGTTGTTTGATCTCTGCCTGGATATTCTTGATATCTTCTGATTTCAATATCCTATTCACAGCTCTCTTAATATTTTTAAGTTCCTGTGATGTGGGCACATTTGCCACAGTATTTTGCAAAGATTCAAGTGCCAATTTTACATTGTTTAATTCAGAAGCATCAGCCACATTTTGCATAGTATCTTGGAGCAGGGCTATATCTGCCTGAGTGGGTGTGGATTGTTGTAAAATTTCAAGTTTTGTTTGAATATCATCAATCAATTGATGAAAATGGGATAGCTCAGATTCAGTGTTGAGGTTTTCAAGTTTTGTGATTTGTTGCTGGACACTGGCAAGGGTATCTAATATCCCAGGCAATCGGGATTCTAGTACATTTGCCAAATCACTTTGCACTGCTGCTATTGTACCTTCAAGATGGGTTATGGAACTTTGAATTTTTCCAAAATCTTCATATGTTTCAAGTTGCAGCTTAATATTGGCAACACTCCGAGTTATTGCATTCAAAGCATCAGAAGATGGCAAATTGTTCATAAAATTTTCAAGTGTCTCAATTTTTTCTTTAACCTCGGCTATGGCATTGTTCAGAGGGCCCAGATTAGGTATTTGGAGTGATTGAATCTGTTCTTTTAGAGTGGAAATCACTAGATCAAAATCTTCTTGTGATTTCATGCTTTTGACAATTGTTTGGAGCTGTGTCTGGACATTATTTATCTGCTCTTCTAATTGCTGTTTCAATTGCTCAGAGTTGGTGGCCTGGGTCTTAAATTTGGCTTGAAGAGCTGCTACAGCCTCTTCTAAACTTTGAAAATTATCTAATGTGGCCAAATCAGTATATTTCTGAAGCAACAATTTGAGTTCAGAATCAATTTTAAGAAGAGGGTCCATGCATTGTGATTGCAAATTTGTAATTTCTAATTGAAGACTGGCATTGAGTGTGGTTTGTAAAGCTTGTAAATCACTTCTTAATTTCTTGACTCTGACATCAAGCATCAAAATCTCATCACTGTGATCTTCATGTCTTGTATGGCCAAATATATCATTAGGCATTTTTGTTTTAGTGGTTATTTATTATTGAATATCTAATTCTTAATTCTATAAAAAAGGGTATAAACTTGTCATATGTTCCCGGGACCTCAATATATAAGCAGTCACCAGCAGTAACAGTATAAACAGTGCCAGAAATCATGTTTGAGTGCTTAATTCTGTAAATATTTCTCCCTATTGAAATTTTAACATTGCCCTCAGGGGTTGTAATAAGTTGCAATTGCCCACCTACAGGTAATTGGTAATGATTTAAATTATTGTTAAATATGTACAATGTTTTACCTGTTTTATCATCAATATCTATAAGTATGCTGTTCAGATGAATAATTAAGAAAGCACTTAGTTTAGATATCATATCAGAAGAGGCTTATGGTGTTGGCAGGTCCATAATAGCCCGTTTTTTGAACCCAAATAAGTTCATAGGCATGTTTATTTATTTCAAATCATGCTCTGTAATTGGGCATTGATTGCCATTTTTCAAATCACAATGACCCCATGGTAGAGTATGTACTCCACATGACAAAATGCATCTCTTATCATCATGTGGGTCCAGAGCCACTTTTCTTACAATATTGCTAGTCAATAAGTGATCCACACTCTGAATTCTGATGTTCTGATGGTGCTACATGATTTGAGGCAATTTTTATAATCTTCAAATTCAAGCTCTTTGTCAACAGTTACTCTGCCAATGCCCTTGGCTTTTTTGGCAACAACACCACTACATGTTTCAAAACTGTACATCTTGGCTCTTAACCCAGCAAATGCCACAATAACATCACCAAGTGTCTCATCTTTTAACTTGCCAGGCACCTTTTTGTTGTGGGGTTGAATTTTTGTATGTTCACTGGTATCAAAATATTCAAGCAATTCAGGCTGTGCCATATCTTGATAAACATCTTCTGTTTGAATATCAAGAACAAAACTATCTGTGTCCATGTACATCAATTTTACACAATCACCATAAAAAGGTTTCAACACATCATAATACAATTTTAACATGTGTAATTTGGCCAATTCCAATATCACAGCCCCTACATAAATATGTTTATCAAACTTAATTTTTGTTTTTTTTTCATGTTGAAAAGTGCCATATTTTCATCATAAATTCTCCTATAATTGAAATTAGGCTTGGCAACCATTTTTTGCTCAGGCTGGGGTCAGTAATTATTTTAACATCGGTATGTTTTCTGACATTTTCAATAGTTTTGCCATACACAGAATTGACAGTAGTGCAGGTTGGGGAGTTCTGCAACATCTTCTGAGGATCGCCTTACTGGATTTGTGTCGTAAGGCATAATCCTCACAAGAGGGCACAGTGTTGCCAACTCCTTACTCGAAAAAATCACCAAGGTTTTTGGGGTAACCTAACCTAAAGCAAGGAGCTGGCAATTTTTGCTCGCAGTGTTGCCAACACTGCGCCCGAAAGTAAAGCTCGGTGGGGCTTGCCTTAATGGTTTGCTCTTGTAAGGCATAAACCCCCCCTATTTTCGGACACAGTCTTACCAACATTTTACTCGAAAAAAATCACCAAGGTTTTTTTGTCTAACCTAACCTAAAGCAAGGAGCTGGCAACCTTGCTTAAGGCTTGCCTTACAGTGCATAAAACAAGGTTGCCAACGTACTGGTACTTTTACCATGGCCTTTTACAAAAAAGAGAGAGGAGAGAGAGAGAGAGGGAAGAGTTAAACAACCGACAGCCTACCTACAGCCTTTTTTTTGTCTAACCTAACCTAAAGCAAGGAGCTGGCAACTTTGCTTGAGGCTTGCCTTACAGTGCATAAAACAATTTTTGCTACCCGAAAAAATCACCAAGGTTTTTGGGGTAACCTAACCTAAAGCAAGGAGCTGGCAATTTTTTTCTCGCAGTATTGCCAACACTGCGCCCGAAAGTAAAGCTCGGTGGGGCTTGCCTTAATGGTTTGCTCTTGTAAGGCATAAACCCCCCCTATTTTCGGACACAGTATTACCAACATTTTACTCGAAAAAAATCACCAAGGTTTTTTTTGTCTAACCTGACCTAAAGCAAGGAGCTGGCAACCTTGCTTAAGGCTTGCCTTACAGTGCATAAAACAAGGTTGCCAACCTACTGGTACTTTTACCATGGCCTTTTACAAAAAAGAGAGAGGAGAGAGAGAGAGGGAAGAGTTAAACAACCGGCAGCCTACCTACAGCCTTTTTTTTGTCTAACCTAACCTAAAGCAAGGAGCTGGCAACTTTGCTTGAGGCTTGCCTTACAGTGCATAAAGCAATTTTTGCTACCCGAAAAAATCACCAAGGTTTTTGGGGTAAGCTAACCTAAAGCAAGGAGCTGGCAATTTTTTTCTCGCAGTATTGCCAACACTGCGCCCGAAAGTAAAGCTCGCTGGGGCTTGCCTTAATGGTTTGCTCTTGTAAGGCATAAACCCCCCCCTATTTTCGGACACAGTATTACCAAGATTTTACTCGAAAAAAATCACCAAGGTTTTTTTTGTCTAACCTGACCTAAAGCAAGGAGCTGGCAACCTTGCTTAAGGCTTGCCTTACAGTGCATAAAACAAGGTTGCCAATCTACTGGTACTTTTACCATGGCCTTTTACAAAAAAGAGAGAGGAGAGAGAGAGAGGGAAGAGTTAAACAACCGACAACCTACCTACAGCCTTTTTTTGTCTAACCTAACCTAAAGCAAGGAGCTGGCAACTTTGCTTGAGGCTTGCCTTACAGTGCATAAAGCAATTTTTGCTACCCGAAAAAATCACCAAGGTTTTTGGGGTAACCTAACCTAAAGCAAGGAGAGCCGGCACTGCCGTAAAAGAGAGAGAGATGGATGGATGGCAACACTGCACGCGTTCAACGCCAGAAAGTGAAGATCGTCTTAATGGTTTTCTCTTGTAAGGCATGAGCTCCATTTTCTCGCAGTATTACCAACTCCTACCTACACCTTTTTTTTACTTGGCAAGGGCTAGTGAGAGAGAAAAACCTATAGCTGGCAACAGTAATGAGCGAATGCGCCATATCGTAATTTTCCAACTCCGGCAATGTTTGTATATCGTGACCTTTGTAAACCTCTCTCGGGGGAACGATGTGCCACACACACACACACACACACACACACACATACACGCGCGCGCGCGTATGTATTGTAACCCAAACAAACAAACAAACAAAATAATAATAATTGTTGTTTTTTAGGATTCCTGGCCCCCATAACCCCGCCAGGAGTGCGTGGTGCTCAACCAAAAAAGTAAAGGTTTTCCCGTACGGCCTTCGAACGTAAAATTAATTGACGTGGGGGGCGAATCTCTTTGGGGATGTTTTTCAATTTATATATTTACCCGTGCATACTATTTATTATTAATTTAGCCGTGTTCTGTTTGGCATCTATTTCGAGCAGTTTGCCCGGCGGTAAAGTCTTATTGTTTTTAAATTTTTTGATTTTTTTACGCAAGGCCATGATCTTGCGTATGCACGTGGCGTTTAGCGTGTCCTGTGAGAAATACACGTGAAGATCAGCTTCCGTGCAACCGGCTGGATTCGTGACGCCGCGATAAACATTAACTTCCGTGCCGGGCGCTTGAAAAAAACTATTTTTTATTGCGAATAACATAAAAGCGATAAACATTAACTTCCGTGCCGGGCGGAACGGACGTTCCAGTTACATTTGACATGTTTGACTAATCGCGAATCAACGTACGGAAGCCGTTGAAAGGGGAGAGGCCGGCTGCGACCATGATGCTCGGGTAGAGTGACGTAAAGTCCAATGTCAAAATAATCTCATTCTCTGTTCTGTTTTTGAGTGCCACGTTCTTGTGAGGGTTACGGTGTACGTAACCCCCGACCAGCTTGTGATGATACTCGAGATGCTGCCGTGGGAAACACAAACATTGCTTGTTCTGCAACGCTTCGCTGAAATAGTAATGCGAGAGATGCCAGTTGAGTTTGTGCCCTCGAACCTGGTCCGCTCGCAACACGCTCTGGCAGCACAATTTGGGTCGCCGTAAACTCAGAGGCCTAGTGAGTTGGCAATACTGACACGACCTAGTTTTTGCTTATATTGTCACCGCAACCAAATGCGACGACGGGTGGAGAGAAGAGAGAGGGGGGGAGATGACTTTCGTTTTCTGTGGAAACTTCTGTAGAGAAGAGTAATGTTTTTTTTTGCAACTGCACGCGATTATACAACTGTTTTGTGTGTGTTAAATTGCTAGCAGCTTTTTGTAGGTAAGTTTTGTTTTTTTTTTGTTATTTTTTTTGCATGTGTGTGTAATAATTGCGAGTTGCGTTAGTGAACAGGAAGTGGTGTTTTGATTAAACATCGAAATTTACGCTAAACAAAAAAAATATGAGCATACATAACGTGCGCTTGAAAAAACTATTTTTTATTGCGAATAACATAAAAACGAGGTAACAATCGGAGGGAGGGGAAGGGGACGATGATCATAATCATGCTAGTTTACTCATGGTGGATGGTATTGACGCGTGTACTTTGGGTTGGATTTGTTGTTTTAAGTCTACTTTATGCACAGTAATGTTAATCGAAACTGGACCTACAGTAAAATCCGCCGGGTATCGAACTTGGCGTTTTAAATTATACAAGTACACAGGGGGAAACTTTATTTTTTTAATTTGTTGATACTCTGGTTTGGATTTGTTTTTTTATGTCTACTTTATGCACAGTAAAACTAATCGAAACTGGACCTACAGTCACCAAAAAAAAATCGACAAGGGGGGAGATTTTTCGATAACTCTTTTACTGTTTCCAACGTACTTAGGTTTTTTGATAGACGACAACGACGGAGTCATCAATGAGTAAACATCTGTGAACTCGGTGAACAAGTCAATTTTTTTTCAGTACGTCAATATTTTTTTTCTTATTTCTTAGTGAATGGGTTATGGATGACTTGCAACGACGAAGGCCTTCTAGCAACATGTACTTAGCTTATGCCTCTTCCACCGAACATTCAACACAAGAGGGCTGTGTTAAATATACAGAACAGCGATAACAAGTGTTTTTTTGGTGTATATTGGCTGCACTGCATCCTGTTTATTGCAAAAATAATCCACAGTGGGTTGGATATTACAAACAATACGAGTCCGAGTTTTGAAAGTGTAATGTCTGGCATCGAATACCCGGTGACTATTTCTGATACATCAAAATTCGAAACACGAGCACGAGATGCAGAAGGAAAACGCTTAATCATCAACGTGTATTCCTATACGTTGGATAAACATGTCGTACATCCCCGTCAGGATAAGCGATGTCGACGATGATGATGCTCGTGTGATTAATCTTCTTCTAATTTCAAACGACAGTGTTCACTATTACTGTCTCAGGAATATTATGCTTTTTTTTTCTCTATAAAAAAGAGAGATTTGTGTTGATTGTTTGGTTAAAAAGAATTTCCTAATTATTTGTTTTTTGTTACAAGAATTGTTTGAATTTCAAACATTCCTAAGTGTTTGCTTAAAGATTGATGCATTAACCTGTTAAGAATGTCACATTAATAATACCGACTCGGAAATGTCATGTCCTCTTCCTCTATAAAAAGTCATATAAATGTGCTAATTGGTTGGTTAGGGGGGGATTTTTTGATTAGTAAATTGAGGTTATAAATACGTACGTATAAAGGTTTTGCTAATATGGAATGCTAAAGCTTAGTACTTGGCTCTCTCAGAGATTCGAATTCTATTAGGTTAAACAGCATAGAAATTTCACAGCAAGAATTCTCATATTTACTGACGATATTCTTAACAACCTGTGTTTTGATTCCACTACAAAAACTGTATACAAAATATGCAGTCCCTAGAATAAAATGGATGAGACTTATGAACCTCGACCTATACAGTTGTACAATCTGGCAATGAATAGATGTTTTTTTTTTATTAAGCATAGCAGAGTGTTTTCGCTTATTTTAATATCAGGCAACAATGTTAGAAAGTGGCCCCAAGAATAAAATTTAAAATCACTAATGTGATATGAACTTTTTTACTTGTGTGTATTTGAATATGAAAGTAAAATATTTTGAATAATTGAGGGGGACAATCACAAGTAAGCTTGCAATGGTATTGGGAGGTGTCACGAGTTCAAATTTTAGACGATTTCTGTTAATCTGCTAAGGCGATATCAGTACGAAAAAATTTGTAAAAAAAAAAGAGGTTAATGGCAACGATGAGGATGAATAATGATAATTATGATGAAATTGATGTGTGGCACTTAGAAAACAAAAACTTCAAAGTGTATTGCACCAACAACAACAATTGTCCCCCTCCCCCAAAATACAAGGCAGTTAACAGAGGTGTGTATATTTGTTGGTTTACGAGTCTGAGGGCTTAAGTTAGTATATTCACTATAGCTATACATATTAAAAAAATGAAATGACCTGAGCAATAAAATATAACAATACCGATTCTGGCTTTTTTTGTCGGATGACGTAGTGGTAACGTTTGTTGCAATCACACCTCTGATGGTGTATAAAACTTAAATGTTTTGCATAACATGAAATATTGTTAATGGGAATGTGTTTTTTCTAATGTTAAATATAGAAAGCAGATAACAAGAAAAAAGAAGAAAAGAAATAATGTTGCAGGTAGATACGGAGCCTCAGCCCAAACACATATATGATCAGACAGGATGTCAACGATGCATTCATAACTAACATGTGATTATTCAAAAATTGAAATAGTACAGTAAAAAACAACTAACTAACTAACTCTCTATGTTTTTTTTTAAACCGGCACGAATGGAAGGAATAAAGGAGATTTTTACAGGAATCTTGTTGGGAAACCTGATGGTAAAGGACCAAAACGAACATGGAGATGAATCTAAAAGAAATCTGTAAAGATTGGAATAGAATATATATAAATTTTGCTCAGGATAAGTACAAATTGAACTGTAACTACGAATTTTCAGAATCAAGAGTGCTAGAGAATTAATTAATTAATTAATTAATACTTAATATAATGAAGGTAGTAATATAGTATTCTTATTGAGAAGAGAATTTCTAAAAAACTTATTTTTCCTCGTACGTTTACTAATAGCAGTTACATTTGACATGTTTGACTAATCGCGAATCAACGTACGGAAGCCGTTGGAAGCAGTTTGAAGACTGAAATGGCTATGGAAGGACACTTATTATAATGTTAATATCTTAGTATAATGTTTTGAGAATTGCTTCTCGATAATGTTTGGTATATAATTTAATCTGTTGTTAGATAAAATACATAATTATCAGAATTTAAGGATGGAAAATATGAAGAGCGAATGAATGATACGTTTGACTAATCGTGAAGATAAGTATCACAGTACGTTTTATCGTTTCTTATATAAACGTTGAAACGTTTGAGAACGTATAAGAACGTTTACTGAAACGTTTCAACGTTTGTTGAAACGACCAAAATAATCCTGTCTTGCACATCCCTAGAGCGTAGGGCTGAGAATGTTGTATAAGTAGAATAAACAAAACAAAAAACTCCTCGCGACCTCACGCCCAAGCCATACGTAGGGGAGGGTTGCACGGAAGCAGGGTTGGCAGTGCATACGGGCCAAACTGTTTACGCAGAACGAGAAGAAAAGTAAGCAAGAAATTGAAGTTCATCAAAAAAATAGGTTTTTACAGTAAAAAAAAATACGCAAGAAGTGAGATGTTAAGATAGTGAATTAAGAGCATACCTGCACTATAAAGTTTAGTCGCTATCGGTTATGTCTTCTATGCCACTCATGTCATCCTCGTTGATGGGATGATCTTCCAAGGAGCTATCATCTTCCAAGGGACTATCAACGTCAGAATCACTGTCGTCGGCAATATTGATAATGAGTCTCTCTGTTGCACTATCGATTAACGGTTCTGCCTTGAGATATTTATCCTCAATATTTTTAACGTGATTTGACACTTTTTCCCACGCTGAAAGTGGTAACGTGGCTACAAATTCTGTGCACAAATTAGTAGCTGATTCCACAGTAAACTTCACGTTCTTTTTCGAAATGTATTGTTTCATGTCTGTCCATATCAGTTCTATCGGGTTAAGATCTGGGTGGTATGGCGGTAAACGTACAACAGAATGACCGTATTCTGCTAAGATGGAATCAATTTTGAACATCTTCAAACGGGGTTTGTTAAGTTTCACCAACGAATACAATTCTGATTTGAACATGTGTGCGTCAAAGAGGATGTTGTTTTGAACTAGCCACTGAATCATAGTATCTTTTCGGGAGGAGGAAGAAGGTGCAGGATTTATTTGTATGTTATGGTATGAGGCGTTGTCAACAACAACCACACTGTTTGGTGTCAAATTTGGGATCAACTTCTCTCGTAGCCACTTCTCAAAATTTTGGGCATTCATATCATGGTGGTAATCGCCAGAAGACTTTCCAGATTTGAACGTTAACAGTGCACCTGGAACAAAACTCTCTTCGCCGCCAGCATGGACAACAATTACACGTTGCCCTTTAGACACCGGTGCTTTGACGCCAGCCGCGGTTCCATCCAAGCTTCTTTCTTTGTTGTCGAGCTGTGAAAATGAGTCTCGTCAACGTAAACAATGGGTCGCCCTTGTCGACGAAAGATTTTTATGGCTTTGAGGTAAGATGAACGTAAACTTCTTATTTCGTCCTTTTCTATAAGCAGTTGTCTATTATTTTCTGCTTTTTTCCACTTAAACCCTAGATCACGTATTATCTTGCGCACACACCAGACACTGCCTTCGAACCCTATTCTTTGTTTCAAAACCCTTCGGATACCTTCTAACGTTGGCCTTTCTCCATCCGTAATGTGAAATTCGTGCACAACACGCCTAACAACACACTTATCGAACTCGTCTATATCACTCTTGATTTTTCGGCGAGGTCGTGTTTTATGGGGCGTTTCCGACCCAGCACACGGGTGAGAGAGTTTCTTGTCTCACCTCTTCTAGTTGAATGATCGACCGGCTGAAGAGGAAAGCTTTTAGTTCATTGAACTTTACAGAAAAGACACAAGACAGCAAACCAACACTTATCCTAACTGGATTAAAAACTAAAACGAAATCATACACAAGGCATTTTTAAACAATTTACTAGAACTCTGTAAAATGATTAACTGGATTCTCTTCCAGCGGCAAATTGTTGTTGCCTTGTTTGTTCCTGAAAAGGGAGTTTGGAACAGTTCGGGTTTTATCACAATTTTTACAAATCTAGCATGAAAAAACTCGGCCATCTGAATGTTATTATTGCATTGAGGACGTTTGAATTACAAGAATACTCAACTCTACAAAAAAAAATGTCAACTTAATCTACAAATGGAGAGATGAAACAGGTTTCGACAAAACATTTCTTTCCCTCTGATCACTCATAAATTGCTTCCATTATTTTTTTCATTTTTGTGCATCAAGAATTTTGTTTTAAAATTTTGTTTACATTATATCATATTTGCTTTAACAACGTTATTGTCATAATTTTAACGTGCTTCATGTATGTCACTTCTGACAATTTGTAACATATGTATCGTATATTTATTTGGTTCATTTTAGTAAGGGTTGAATTATACTTGGTCTACTGTATTTTATTACGACAGGTATGGGAAGGATAGGCAAGTGCAGGTCACCTGTTCCCCTGCCTGATTTAGCACCGTACGCCACTGGTCAACGGTGATATATGGACATTTAATGATTTTTTTTTAACGCCGCTGATACATGGACGTCTTCACGATTTTTTCCAGGAAGGGACAAGCATGGTATTTTTCTAAGCGAGGGGGGACAATAATAATGAGGCAGAAACACCCCAAAAAAATAGTATTACTCCCTTTAAAAAAATTCTTCAGTTTCACGTTATCATGTTCCTGCAACGCCCTTACAATAATTAACATATATTACTAAGACTGAAATGAAATTATATGCGTGAAATATGTACTTTTTCATTGACTTTCATTTCCGGGTGGCGTGGCCCCGCTTGGCCCCTCCCTTCCGGACGTCCATGCGAATGGAGAAATCATTCCAACCAGTTTTAGTTAATGGAATTATAAGGTGACTAGATTTGTTAAATCAAT
This sequence comes from Lepisma saccharinum, assembly GCF_977018435.1. Lineage (NCBI taxonomy): Eukaryota > Metazoa > Arthropoda > Insecta > Zygentoma > Lepismatidae > Lepisma > Lepisma saccharinum. Next base: position 59,014,116 of record NC_139243.1, on the reverse strand, counting down.
ATACAAGAACAACAAAGAAAAATCCTTAATTGTTAGTTCTATGCATCATAAGCCACGAGAATCATGGAAGATCTATACTGTAATAATGAATTGAAGGAAATCATGCCGAGTTTTTATTTTTAGGCTACCTGTTCACGTAGGAATGGAAAGGTGCACAAAAAAAATTACAAAAATGTATGTAAAAGAAAACCAAGTATTTCGATCAAGTTATTTCTATAATTGTAATAAAGAATGACCAATTGTCCTTTCAACTAAGTACAGTATAAGTTTCAATTTGTCTTTTCCGGGTTATTAACTTTGCCTTGCCTTTCATCGTATATTTATCATGATCCTTAATTTTAAACAAATCTTACATAAGTTGGTAAAAAAATAGGACACCGAAACTATAGGAAAAAAAATACTGTGATATAGAAACAAACACAAAGGAAACACCAATGACATTAACGCGGGTCAAACCAAAACCATTTGTCGTTGAGAGCTGAACTCACATCCACGAACTCGCAGAAAAATTCCCATGGAATTCGCTATTCGTCTGATATTGAATACCCAATGATGCTTTCTGTTATGTAATAGACACTTATGAAGTGAATACATTACGAGGGCCACTATTTATATTTTGAGCCTTGGCAACACTGATTGAAGTTAGGCCCGATTTGATGTTTGCACGGAATCGTCTGGCATTATTGACCATAACGTACTTCAAATGTTTTTTCAATAGCTTGATTTGTGTTGTTTATGTTGCCTTGGAGATTGCGCGACAACAATAAAATGGAATTAACTCGAGAACATTTTCTTGCGATGATTTTTTACGATTTTCGACGTGGATTATCAAGACAAGAGTGCATCGATCAACTTACTTCCACATTTGGCGATGAAGCCGCATCCTTTGCCATTGTGAAACGCTGGTATAACGAATTTAATCATGGCCGCCATTCGCTCACCGACGAGATTCGCGAAGGTCGTCCAAAATCAGTTGTTGTCCAAGAAAACATTGATGCTGTGCAAAACCTAATACTGCAAGATCGTCATGTGACATACTGTGAGATTGAGGCAACCATAGGCATTAGTTCCACCAGCATATATAAAATATTACATGATCATTTAGCTGTGAGAAAGGTATGTTCTCGTTGGATCCCACACAATTTGACAAAAACTCAAAAAGACGCTCGCGTCAATTGGTGCAAACATATGCTCAATAAATACAATCGTGGTGCTTCAAAAGACGTATATAAGATTGTAACAGGTGACGAATCATGAATATATGCATATGAGCCGGAACGTAAACAGCAGTCGACTGTATGGGTGTTTCAAGATGAAACCAATCCAACAAAAGTTGTTCGCGCTCGAAGCACATCGAAACAAATGGTCGCCTGTTTTTTTTTGGGAAAACTGGTCATGTGGCAACTGTGCCTTTAGAGGAACGTAGAACGGTCAACTTTGAATGGTACACAACAATTTGTTTGCCAGAGGTCTTCGGTCAAATACGGAAAACAAACAAACGCCGTCGGATCATTCTTCATCAAGACAATGCCAGCTGTCACACATCTCGTCTAACAACCGACTTTATGAACAGTCAAAAAATCGAATTGATGGGTCATCCGCCGTACAGTCCTGATTTGGCACCCAATGACTTCTTCTTGTTCCCGAATGTCGGCGGAAGACGCAGTTGATGCGTTCAAAAACCATATTATGTAGGTGTCTCAAGAAGATTGGAAAAACTGCTTTTGTTAGGCTCAAGATATAAATAGTGACCCTCGTATTAGTCCTACTTTGCCAGATTTCAGAAAACACACACACTCACATACTTAAAAGATATGAATAAGAGATTGGTCATTTGGAAATGAATTTTCAAGTTTTATTTTTATGCTCTAGTGAATAGATGTAAAGTAAAGTGAAGTATCTTATTGTTAAACAGAATTACAAATTTATATTTTCTCAAGGATTAATTTTTCACAATTAATTGCAATTATACATTCAACATACGTTGAAACAATGCCTTTTGTTATGGACTTTTGGTGGATTTAAGACTCAACAATACGCTATCGAAAATAAACCTACAGTTTAAACCCTACCTAAAATGGGTTTCGAGCCACTATGTCCCTCCACCGGGTATCGATCCCAGTGCCCCTTCATTACAAGGCGACGTTGTTAGCACTATGTTATCGGGGCACAGCGCGCTACATCATGTTTTTTTTTTTTTTTTTTTTTTTGTCAGTACACATTCATCAATTATGTCAGTATCATTGTCGTTGAAACGTTTCAGTAAACGTTCTTATACGTTCTTAAACGTTTCAACGTTTATATAAGAAACGATAAAACGTACTGTGATACTTATCTTCACGATTAGTCAAACGTATCATTCATTCGCTCTTCATATTTTCCATCCTTAAATTCTGATAATTATGTATTTTATCTAACAACAGATTAAATTATATACCAAACATTATCGAGAAGCAATTCTCAAAACATTATACTAAGATATTAACATTATAATAAGTGTCCTTCCATAGCCATTTCAGTCTTCAAACTGCTTCCAACGGCTTCCGTACGTTGATTCGCGATTAGTCAAACATGTCAAATGTAACTGCTATTAGTAAACGTACGAGGAAAAATAAGTTTTTTAGAAATTCTCTTCTCAATAAGAATACTATATTACCACCTTCATTATATTAAATATTAATTAATTAATTAATTCTCTAGCACTCTTGATTCTGAAAATTCGTAGTTACAGTTCAATTTGTACTTATCCTGAGCAAAATTTATATATATTCTATTCCAATCTTTACAGATTTCTTTTAGATTCATCTCCATGTTCGTTTTGGTCCTTTACCATCAGGTTTCCCAACAAGATTCCTGTAAAAATCTCCTTTATTCCTTCCATTCGTGCCGGTTTAAAAAAAAACATAGAGAGTTAGTTAGTTAGTTGTTTTTTACTGTACTATTTCAATTTTTGAATAATCACATGTTAGTTATGAATGCATCGTTGACATCCTGTCTGATCATATATGTGTTTGGGCTGAGGCTCCGTATCTACCTGCAACATTATTTCTTTTCTTCTTTTTTCTTGTTATCTGCTTTCTATATTTAACATTAGAAACAACACATTCCCATTAACAATATTTCATGCTACGTAAAACATTTAAGTTTTATACACCATCAGAGGTGTGATTGCAACAAACGTTACCACTACGTCATCCGACAAAAAAAGCCAGAATCGGTATTGTTATATTTTATTGCTCAGGTCATTTCATTTTTTTTAATATGTATAGCTATAGTGAATATACTAACTTAAGCCCTCAGACTCGTAAACCAACAAATATACACACCTCTGTTAACTACCTTGTATTTTGGGGGGAGGGGGGCAATTGTAGTTGTTGGTGCAATACACATTGAAGTTTTTATTTTCTAAGTGTTACACATCAATTTCATCATAATTATCATTATTCATCCTCATCGTTGCCATTAGCCTCTTCTTTTTTTTTTACAAATTTTTTCGTACTGATATCGCCTTAGCAGATTAACAGAAATCGTCTAAAATTTGAACTCGTGACACCTCCCAATACCATTGCAAGCTTACTTGTAATTGTCCCCCTCAATTATTCAAAATATTTTACTTTCATATTCAAATACACACAAGTAAAAAAGTTCATATCACATTAGTGATTTTAAATTTTATTCTTGGGGCCACTTTCTAACATTGTTGCCTGATATTAAAATAAGCGAAAACACTCTGCTATGCTTAATAAAAAAAACAACATCTATTCATTGCCAGATTGTACAACTGTATAGGTCGAGGTTCATAAGTCTCATCCATTTTATTCTAGGGACTGCATATTTTGTATACAGTTTTTGTAGTGGAATCAAAACACAGGTTGTTAAGAATATCGTCAGTAAATATGAGAATTCTTGCTGTGAAATTTCTATGCTGTTTAACCTAATAGAATTCGAATCTCTGAGAGAGCCAAGTACTAAGCTTTAGCATTCCATATTAGCAAAACCTTTATACGTACGTATTTATAACCTCAATTTACTAATCAAAAAATCCCCCCCTAACCAACCAATTAGCACATTTATATGACTTTTTATAGAGGAAGAGGACATGACATTTCCGAGTCGGTATTATTAATGTGACATTCTTAACAGGTTAATGCATCAATCTTTAAGCAAACACTTAGGAATGTTTGAAATTCAAACAATTCTTGTAACAAAAAACAAATAATTAGGAAATTCTTTTTAACTAAACAATCAACACAAATCTCTCTTTTTTATAGAGAAAAAAAAGCATAATATTCCTGAGACAGTAATGGTGAACACTGTCGTTTGAAATTAGAAGAAGATTAATCACACGAGCATCATCATCGTCGACATCGCTTATCCTGACGGGGATGCACGACATGTTTATCCAACGTATAGGAATACACGTTGATGATTAAGCGTTTTCCTTCTGCATCTCGTGCTCGTGTTTCGAATTTTGATGTATCAGAAATAGTCACCGGGTATTCGATGCCAGACATTACACTTTCAAAACTCGGACTCGTATTTTTGTAATATCCAATTTACTGTGGATTATTTTTGCAATAAACAGGATGCAGTGCAGCCAATATACACCAAAAAAACACTTGTTATCGCTGTTCTGTATATTTAACACAGCCCTCTTGTGTTGAATGTTCGGTGGAAGAGGCATAAGCTAAGTACATGTTGCTAGAAGGCCTTCGTCGTTGCAAGTCATCCATAACCCATTCACTAAGAAATAAGAAAAAAAATATTGACGTACTGAAAAAAAATTGACTTGTTCACCGAGTTCACAGATGTTTACTCATTGATGACTCCGTCGTTGTCGTCTATCAAAAAACCTAAGTACGTTGGAAACAGTAAAAGAGTTATCGAAAAATCTCCCCCTTTTTTTGGTGACTGTAGGTCCAGTTTCGATTAGTTTTACTGTGCATAAAGTAGACATAAAAAAAACAAATCCAAACCAGAGTATCAACAAATTAAAAAAATAAAGTTTCCCCCTGTGTACTTGTATAATTTAAAACACCAAGTTCGATACCCGGCGGATTTTACTGTAGGTCCAGTTTCGATTAACAATACTGTGCATAAAGTAGACTTAAAACAACAAATCCAACCCAGAGTACACGCGTCAATACCATCCACCATGAGTAAACTAGCATAATTATGATCATCGTCCCCTTCCCCTCCCTCCGATTGTTACCTCGTTTTTATGTTATTCGCAATAAAAAATAGTTTTTTCAAGCGCACGTTATGTATGCTCATATTTTTTTTTGTTTAGCGTAAATTTCGATGTTTAATCAAAACACCACTTCCTGTTCACTAACGCAACTCGCAATTATTACACACACATGCAAAAAAAAAAAAAAAAAAAAACTTACCTACCAAAAGCTGCTAGCAATTTAACACACACAAAACAGTTGTATAATCGCGTGCAGTTGCAAAAAAAAAAACATTACTCTTCTCTACAGAAGTTTCCACAGAAAACGAAAGTCATCTCCCCCCTCTCTCTTCTCTCCACCCGTCGTCGCATTTGGTTGCGGTGACAATATAAGCAAAAACTAGGTCGTGTCAGTATTGCCAACTCACTAGGCCTCTGAGTTTAGGGCGACCCAAATTGTGCTGCCAGAGCGTGTTGCGAGCGGACCAGGTTCGAGGGCACAAACTCAACTGGCATCTCTCGCATTACTATTTCAGCGAAGCGTTGCAGAACAAGCAATGTTTGTGTTTCCCACGGCAGCATCTCGAGTATCATCACAAGCTGGTCGGGGGTTACGTACACCGTAACCCTCACATGAACGTGGCACTCAAAAACAGAACAGAGAATGAGATTATTTTGACATTGGACTTTACGTCACTCTACCCGAGCATCATGGTCGCAGCCGGCCTCTCCCCTTTCAACGGCTTCCGTACGTTGATTCGCGATTAGTCAAACATGTCAAATGTAACTGGAACGTCCGTTCCGCCCGGCACGGAAGTTAATGTTTATCGCTTTTATGTTATTCGCAATAAAAAATAGTTTTTTTCAAGCGCCCGGCACGGAAGTTAATGTTTATCGCGGCGTCACGAATCCAGCCGGTTGCACGGAAGCTGATCTTCACGTGTATTTCTCACAGGACACGCTAAACGCCACGTGCATACGCAAGATCATGGCCTTGCGTAAAAAAATCAAAAAATTTAAAAACAATAAGACTTTACCGCCGGGCAAACTGCTCGAAATAGATGCCAAACAGAACACGGCTAAATTAATAATAAATAGTATGCACGGGTAAATATATAAATTGAAAAACATCCCCAAAGAGATTCGCCCCCCACGTCAATCAATTTTACGTTCGAAGGCCGTACGGGAAAACCTTTACTTTTTTGGTTGAGCACCACGCACTCCTGGCGGGGTTATGGGGGCCAGGAATCCTAAAAAACAACAATTATTATTATTTTGTTTGTTTGTTTGTTTGGGTTACAATACATACGCGCGCGCGCGCGTGTGTGTGTGTGTGTGTGCGTGTGTGTGTGTGTGTGTGTGTGTGTGTGTGTGGCACATCGTTCCCCCGAGAGAGGTTTACAAAGGTCACGATATACAAACATTGCCAGAGTTAAAAAATTACGATATGGCGCATTCGCTCATTACTGTTGCCAGCTATAAGTTTTTCTCTCTCTCTCTAGCCCTTGCCAAGTAAAAAAAAAAAAGTGTAGGTAGGAGTTGGTAACACTGCGAGAAAAACCTATAGCTGGCAACAGTAATGAGCTCATGCCTTACAAGAGAAAACCATTAAGGCGATTTTTACTTTCTGGCGTTGAACCCGTGTAGTGTTGCCATCCAACCATCTCTCTCTCTTTTACGGCACTGCCGGCTCTCCTTGTTTAGTATATGTAGGTTGGCAAAAATTGCTTTATGCACTGTAAAGCAAACCTCAAGCAAAGTTGCCAGCTCCTTGCTTTAGGTTAGGTTAGACAAAAAAAGGCTGTAGGTAGGCTGTCGGTTGTTTAACTCTTCCCTCTCTCTCTCTCCTCTCTCTCTTTTTTTTTGTAAAAGGCCATGGTAAAAGTACCAGTAGGTTGGCAACCTTGTTTTATGCACTGTAAGGCAAGCCTCAAGCAAGGTTGCCAGCTCCTTGCTTTAGGTTAGGTTAGACAAAAAAACCTTGGTGATTTTTTCGAGTAAAATGTTGGTAACACTGCGTCCGAAAATAGGGGGGGTTTATGCCTTACAAGAGCAAACCATTAAGGCAAGCCCCACCGAGCTTTACTTTCGGGCGCAGTGTTGGCAACACTGCGAGCAAAAATTGCCAGCTCCTTGCTTTAGGTTAGGTTACCCCAAAAACCTTGGTGATTTTTTCGAGTAAGGAGTTGGCAACACTGCGCCCTCTTGTGAGGATTATGCCTTACGACACAAATCCATTAAGGCAAGCCCCACCGAGCTTTACTTTCGGGCGCAGTGTTGGCAACACTGCGAGCAAAAAATTGCCAGCTCCTTGCTTTAGGTTAGCTTACCCCAAAAACCTTTGGAGATTTTTTCGAGTAAGGAGTTGGCAACACTGCGCCCTCTTGTGAGGATTATGCCTTACGACACAAATCCAGTAAGGCGATCCTCAGAAGATGTTGCAGAACTCTCCAACCTGCACTACTATTGACCATCAATTTAAACAAGGCCTTATCAAATTGGCTTTTTGCAGATGTTCGAAGCTCTGTGTTTGTATCAATGTATGGTTTCAATCATCTTGAGTGCCTGAACCTCAAAACTTTGCCAATTTTGGTCACTTGAACACCATGATGCATCAGGAACTGGAGGTTTTTGTAATATAAGACATAACCCTGTTTTGGCTCCAGTGTCATCATCAATTTCTTCTGTTTAGAGCCAGGTGAGCACTTAACCTCAGGAATTGTTGGCAGATCAGAAAATTTGTTGTGTAAATCATCAGGAATTGTCAGATCAACCACTAAGAAGAGGCCATAGTCACTGTCATCAAAATCCTTAAGATCTTCAATATTGAAATCTTCAACCCATTCAAGCCCTGCATATGGCAGTTTATCCATCATGGCATAACCATACAGGCTGTTTGCATCCACATACAGTATATAATTTGATGGCAATGCTGGATCATAATCAGGAATATATTTGTTATTAGCTCTGAGAACATTGCACCATGCCCCCTCTTATACATTGCTCCATAAACAGATACATGTCTTGATCTTGGATCAGATCCAATTGCATTTTAGTGTTCAAAAACATTGCAGACCATGCTAGGCCCGGAGCACTGTAAAAATACATTGGATCCAGCTTATAATTTTGCATAGAAGATTTTCTGAATGCTTGAAGTATATCAGCTAAGAGGGTCACATCAAGTTTTAAATATGCCATGTGATAATCACCAAATGTCTGGCATTTTAAATTGTTCCACATCAATTGGGCATGGTGATAATCATCATCAGTGATTCCAGATCCTCTGATTTTGCTGTAAAACTCTTCTTGTGGTGGCAGAGCACACTCATCAAATTTAGAAAAATCTGTAACATAGTCATATGGATATACACCCTTCCGCCTAATTAATTTCAGGTCCTGATTTGGAAACAAAGCACATGTGATTTTGAATTGATCATCATATAATTGAGTGGCCAGTGTAGCCAGGCTAGCCGATACAATTCTGTATGAATCAAGAAATCTTAAGTGAATAGGAACACCATTAACTTTAATTATTTTGCTAATAGCAATATATTTCTCATCATTTTCAGCTAAAATATTTAAATTCTGCTTGTCAAACCCCTCATATCTGATCAGATGATGAAAATCATATTTGGATGCTCCATGGCAAAATATAGGGATAAATTTTGGTCTCTGGAACTTAATATTACAGCTATTACACAGGGCCATTTTGAATTTACCATCTGTATGAGAATGGTGTTTCACCTTGATATTTATATCTGAAAATTCAGAATCACATACCGGGCATTTTTCTGCATTGTTGAAATCTTCAATCTGTTTCTCTGTTAAAGGCAACATAGGTTTTGATTTTAATAAGATATTAGATGCTATGTCATGGCACTCATTTTCTATTCTATGTGCAAATTTTTTGATGGCATCTGCTCCCATGTATGAATCTTTTTTACTAACAACACCATCCTGTACAATCACATAATAAAAGCTGGAAGGTTCATGTAATTGATATGCTGTAATTGAAGATTCCTCAGGTTCTGGGCTACAGAATGCAAGAGGTTTGAGATTTGATTCAAAATCACAGACTATATATGCTGGGTGTTCCAACAAGGCTTCAAACTTTTTGAATTTTGCATTTTCACTTGGCATTGGCATCACCATATGAACAGGTTTATAGTTGCCACAGTATTTTAAATGTTCAATTAACTTGTTTTTAGCAATTTCTGCATTCACTTCCCGAACCCCATTCACCATTTTTTGACCATCAAATACAGTTAAACATCTTCTGCACAACTTGAATATTGTATTGGATTTGTCTAGTTGTGTTCTCACTAAAGCTTCAAGATTATGTATCAGAGTGTAATGATATATGCCATCCCCTTCAATTAAGAGCAGATCAATCGGAACAGCAAAATCATCATCAAATGTACTGATTCTGAGAGGTGCTATCAAGCAATTGCCACGGCCAGTAGAACAAGTAAATACATTAATAGATAATTGTTTGCCATTGATATTCCTGGCCTTTTTTTCAAATTTATCAATATTCTGAACAGACATTGGATATTCTAAACCCTCCATTGCTTCATCAAAATTCTGTTCATATTGTTTATAATAACTTATTCTCTGAGGATTTCTTGAAACTGGAAACAAAGCAGCTAAAATACACCACAAAAAGCATTTCTCATCATTATTTTCAATATTGACCACGGCTCTTTTGTTTTTAATATTGGCAGGTAATGGCAGATATGTAGATCCTTGTAATGGGCTGAATTCAGAAATATTAACATATAACTTGTGTGGAGAACCGCATAGGCTCCATCCTGACTCTTTTGCTGCAAATTCAGAGTGTTTAATATTCAATTGGTCTATCAAACTGCTTATTATTTTGTCTGAATTTGCATTTGAGTATACAGGTACAGTTTCTGTTATGTGGGGCTGTGTAAATTTTGTGCCATTTGGTTTGTTATATTGTGTAAACAATTTGAGGGACAGCTTATAAGAGCCATTTTGTGCATTTAGAATTGCCTGCACATCAGGATTTACACTGTTCAAAAAATTCTTAATGCCACATCTTGGCTCTGATTCAAACCGGTAATCTCTTAATTGGCCATTAAAACTGCTATGGATGGGTGCATAGCGTGGCTGCTTTGCGGGTCCAGCATTAACAGGTGCTTCATGCTTCCTTTTCAGACCAGATGTAGATGGTTGTGGGGGCAATATTGATGACTGTACATAAGAATTACACTTATGCCATTTGTAATATGCCTTGCTTAATATTTTATGGCATCTTGGGCACAATTTAGTAGCTTTTCTGCATTTCTTAGGCTCACAAATATGCCGGTGCCTAGACCAATTAGAACTAGATATATTTTTATTACACTGATTGCAATATTTTTGTTTTGGCATTTTTGTTGTTTATTTATATAACATTTCTTGGTCCAAAAAAACAGAACTATGGACAATATGCCAAAACAATTATAACAGCAGTAACTAGGCTCTGGTGATCCCCAATATAAAATAATTTTGCTCTTTTATGCTGTTGTATAACACTTTTTTACCAGGTTTCAGATCTGGGAGCTATCAGTTGTATATCAACTAGCAATAATTATTCTCAAAATCTCACGTGTGGACATATTATTTTACCACATGTATTTCAATCTTACACATTTTATCAGGACTCAAACCCGAGCCTCTTGTTTACAAGGTAACAATATTAACATTTTGCCATCAGGGGAGGCTTCACATTTTATGAGGACTTAAACCCAGAGCCTCTTGTTTACAAGACAATAAAAACCATGGGGCTATGCACCACACTCTAGTAGGTCTCCTGGGATTTTGACAGAAAAACACACTATAAACAATAAGATGATATGGGAACTTGCCATAGTTTTAAGTATGGGCAAATCTGTCTGAGGGGCTTCATCTTTTCTACACTAGAATTCAAAATTCTTAAAAATTCAGAGCATATCACACCTGAAGAATTGGGGTATAAGCCCCTCTTGCCATTGTTTTAAGTGTAGGCAAATCGGGCTGTTCAATCAAATAACCTCTTCTTTTCTACACTTGTAAGTGGTGCTCATCCTATTGTAAATCCCACTACTGTCGAGAATCACTCGCCCAATTACAAAGTATTTCAGTTCGGCTCTGTGGCTCAAATGTTAGCATGACGCGCTACAAAACTCGGTGTCCTAGGTTCGCATCCTTTATAGAAGTTGTGTTTGTTCCGAAAGTCTTTTTCATCGTTCATTCTAACCTTCATATTATATGAGAGACTTGCCACAGGAATCCTCAATTTGAGAAAGGTACGCCATTTGCTGCTGTTTTATACTGCCGCGATAACTCGGTCGGCAGGGCGTCTGACTACCAGGCGAGGGAGAACCGGGATTTTTTCCACCTGTTCAAGCGGTCTTGACGCCCACCCTGCGTCGTACAAAGTGGGTATCTGGAGGAAACTCTGGGGGCGGCCAGGGCTTCGGCTGTGACCAAGAAAGTGTGGGGCCCAAATCTACACCCCGTATATGCCCTCATGGCGTGGTACAAAGCACAGGGGAGGATTTTACTTTTTTTTTCCCTACTGATTGATTTGATTTATTTTACTTCTCCCTTCTGTCTCTTTTACCCAATCGCGAAAATTAGGTTGTAATTGATGCGCGGGCAATAACAAATACGTATGGACAATGCGCAATACAGACTGACTGTAGTCCAGGCAGAGTGGGATTTATACAATTTGGGCTCCTGGACTATCCCTTGTTTTAGGCACTGTCGATATTATCATTGTTATTATGATTATTATTATTATTATTATTATTATTAACCGTTTTGTTTTCATGGTACTTCACTTCCACTAATTGCGTGCTCTGTATTAATAACACTTGTAAACTTTAAAATACAGACACGTCTGATTATAAATTATTCAGTAAATTTCCGTTTCTTTTAAAATTGCCACTTTCAATATGCATTTCACCATACCACACTAATACTGCACACGCACTAAAGGAACAGAAACCAACATTACATTACGGTAGCCACACTGGACGCGAATTAACCAAGAAACAAGGATGTTGATTTGGACCGTTAGTATCCCTCCACTTCACTTGACTTTTAATTATTGGCATTTAAAATGTTTACATTCGTTTTTACGAGGAACAATTGTTTATATTCGAGCAATAAAATTGTACATATTGTTTATATGACTTGACCTTTGAAAATAGGATCATCATGTAAGAACTTATTTAACCGCTAGGAACTCCTTCCTTCTACCTTCATTCATGAAATAAGCAGGTAAAAGTGATCTGACATGTTCTAATCTGCTATTATCACAACATTAAGAAAATGTAAGAGTCGATGGTCTTTTTCACTTCTGCCCCTTCAGGGCCTCATTTATGTGCGACCCTAGGTTATAGCATAAGATAGCTTAGTGGCAACCCTCCCCCCGTTTCCCGAGTACAGGATGTAATACGTGGAGAGGGGTTGGCATTTTGGTGCTTACAGGAAAATCATCCCTTACAACCCGCTTCTGTTATCGCTAATAAGGAACCCTCTCCACTTGTCGGCTGTATTCACCAGCTTTCAGTGGCGTGTACATAAATGTAGTAAAGGAATGTGAGCATAAGGGAGTTATGAGCCATTTTTACCACTCCTAGATCCTTCCATCTTTTCCTATATTTTACGTGCTTTGAAAGGAAAGTTGATCAAAAATAAGACTACGCCCCTCTAAAACTACTTCTAGATACGCCACTATTACATAACTTCGCAGCTTGCATATCATAATACTGGTCTATCACCCAGTAACAGAATTTAACCCCGTTTAGCGTGAACACAATACAAGCCGATGTAGTGGTTAGTATAACAGCCTGTTTTGTTAATATTTACCCGCTCAATTTATATATTAATTATCTTCGTAACAGTTACGATGAACCAACTCCGTGGCAAAAGGTTCCTTCAATAACAACGGTCCGTTAATAGACTTCCTCATTGGTTGACACGTGGTCAGTACATCGAATCGCATTGCCGCTGTTATCTGGTTTTCTCGATCGGAACCTGCTAGTCCACGTAGCTCCCCAATTGCCTTCAAAAAAAGAAATGTTCTGTGATTGATCTAACTTGAGTTCTAAATATACTTTATGCAAAGATAGGTTAATCAGGATTGACCTACAGTTAAAAATGCTTTCCGAACCACTCTCCCGTGTATCGAAACCGTATCTCCTTGATTACAGGCCGATGACGTTACTACTACTAAATCGGGGAGGCCCTATATGTTAGGCCCTTACCATTCGACTGTTTCGAAGCTCCGATCATGACATGACGGAAATAAAAATGATAAAGCAAACACAGCCACAGTAATCTTTGCAGTAAAGAATCACCAGTAAATACTTTGAACAAGCTAAAGAAAAGTTTCGCAAAGAGACTTTGTAACCTCGTCTTTGAGCTCTGAAATATGGGACAAACATTCATTTTGCAACATTTTACTGCCTATTCCGTCAGTCAACCACCGAGCACAGGTCTTGAGTAGTATCGATCTGCGCTAACGTCAATCGCTATTTAATATTCGCAATTTAATTTGCACGTACTTATAACTAATTTGCACGGGTTTTAATTAATTCGCACGTACTTAGAATTCATTTGCATGTACTTAGAATACTTTACATTTATGTATTTGCTTATTTATAACTTTTTATAAATATATAATTATTTATTTTATGAAAAATATGTATATAGAAGGTAATTAGAGGTACTAAACGGTATGCATATGATTTTATATTCATTACTGCAAAGTATGTAATGTATAAATCGATAATATTAATGTTTATAATATTGAAAATAAGTTTTCTATGGTTTATGAACCGCTATGAACGCTGGTAATGGTACGAAAGAAGACGGTCCCGGTACTCGAACCCGCGATATGTAATATTATTAATTAGTACTATGTAATAATTGCATTATGGTATGAAAGACGATGGTACGAGATGCTAGACAGAATACTGTCTCCGAATCTCGACTCCGCTCTGATCCCAGACAGAGAGAATGAATTAATATTCCGCGCAGGTAGAGGAGAAAGGAATTTGGGGAGTGTGCGTTCAAGGTCAAATGACGTCACAACGTCAGAACAAAGAAAGATGCTGATTGACCAATCAGAGAACGCGTCGGTAGATTTTCAGAACCGGTTTTTTTTCAAGGTTAACCAGTACGCAATAACAGGGGAAAGCTATGCAATACTGTAGGGCAGGGGAGGGATTCAACCAGACAACAAAGGATGTCTGGAAATGCGCAGCAAGGGTCAAATCTCTGAAGCTATGCGTCGCTTGTAGAACTGGTTTCAGCCGCCAATTAATATTCCGCTCAGGGTTGCCCCAAGGCACAGGACGCTTTAGCGCAGGGTTTTTTATCTGTACTATGAAGAAGGGAGAGCTATCAGGGACGGGGCCTACAGTTTTCACCATTAGCTTTTATCACGGGGTAACGAACCTAGGACCCTTTGATTATTGATTTAGGTAGTAAATGTATGTTACTGTGTGCTATTTAATTTAATTTTGAGTTTATTTTTTCAACTTTTAACTTATTATTTTACAACTTTATGTTAATTTTTTACCAAAATAACATTATTTATACTATTCAGGCATCATTTTTTATTAAATTTTGGACTCACAAAGACATTTTTTCAACTTTTAACTTATTATTTTACAAATTGATATTACGTTTTTACAAAAATAACACTATTTGTACTATTCAGGAAAGACTTTTAGTTACATTTTCGACACACTAAGTGTGTGTTCTCAACTTCTATCTGTTTATTAGGCTTATTATTACTCAAATAACACAATTTCAGCTGTTCAGGCAACATTTTTTATTAAATTTTGGACTCACAAAGACATTTTCTTCAACTTTTAACTTATTATTTTACAATTTTATGTTAATTTTTACCAAAGTAACACTATTTATACTATTCAGGCAACACTTTTTTCATTAAATTTTGGATTCACAAAGACATTTTTTCAACTTTTAACTTATTATTTTACAATTTTATGTTAATTTTTACCAAAATAACACTATTTATACTATTCAGGCAACATTTTTTCATTAAATTTTGGATTCACAAAGACATTTTTTCAACTTTTAACTTATTATTTTACAACTTTATGTTAATTTTTTACCAAAATAACACTATTTGTACTATTCAGGCAACATTTTTTATTAAATTTTGGACTCTCAAAGATATTTTTACAACTGTTTAACTTATTATTTTACAACTTTATGTTAATTTTTTACCAAAATAACACTATTTATACTACTAAGGCAACATTTTTTATTAAATTTTGGACTCGCAAAGATATTTTTTCAACTTTTTAACTAATTATTTTACAACTTTATGTTAATTTTTACCAAAATAACACTATTTATACTATTCAGGCAAAATTTTTTTCATTAAATTTTGGATTTACAAAGACATTTTTTCAATTTTTAATTTATTATTTTACAACTTTATGTTAATTTTTACCAAAATAACACTATTTATACTATTCAGGCAACATTTTTTCATTAATTTTGGATTCACAGACATTTTTTTTTTCAACTTTTAACTTATTATTTTACAACTTTATGTTAATTTTTACCAAAATAACACTATTTATACTATTCAGGCAACATTTTTTCATTAAATTTTGGATTCACAAAGACATTTTTTTCAACTTTTAATTTATTATTTTACAATTTTATACCTATTTTTACCAAAATAACACTATTTATACTATTCAGGAAAGACTTTTAGTTATATTTTCGACACACAAAGTGTGTTTTTTCAACTTCTATCTGTTTATTTCACAAGTTTAGGCTTATTTTTACCAAAATAACACTATTTATACTATTCAGGAAAGACTTTTAGTTACATTTTGGATGCAAAAGTGTGTTTTTTCAACTTCTATCTGTTTATTTCACAAGTTTAGGCTTATTATTAACAAAATAATACAATTCAATCTGTTCAGGAAAGACTTTTACTTCTCAACTGCTATCTGTTTATTTCACAAGTCTAGGCTTATTATTACCAAAATAACACAATTCAATCTGTTCAGGAAAGACTTGTAGTTACATTTTCGACACACTAAGTGTGTGTTCTCAACTTCTATTTGTTTATTTCACAAGTTTAGCCTAATATTACTCAAATAACACAATTTAATCCAGTCAGGAAGGATTTGTTGTTATATTTTGGATGCACAAAGAGATGTTTTCAACTTTTTTACTGATTTTTTGCAGGGTATGTATTAATTTTTATTTATTTTGTTTTGTATTATATATACATTTACAAATTTTTAACTTAGAGTTTAGTATTTATTTAAATTTTTTCGAAAACACTAAAGAAAAAGTACTTTTAGCTAAAATGGAAGCCACAGAATATATATATTATTATTATTATTATTATTATTATTATTATTATGGTTTACTGATTTTTACTATGCTATTTTTGGTTCTGTATTTCTATATGTATTTATTTAGGTCAGGTTACGCCTGCTACGTAGGAAAGTTTGTTTATTTTAGAGTTTGCTGAGTATTTTGTTACTCTTATACTAAGTTTTCTAAATATATCAGGTAGAGCTCCATCCATATACTTTTGTTTTTGCTGTTTGGAGATGATGCGATCAGCATCACTCTCCATCTGCTTTTTATTTTATGTACCCAATATTATTTTGAGGCTTAGTGAATTCTAGAGCCTATTTATGCAGGAGAGAGGGCTTGAAAATTTTGATCTCAGATAACCCACAACTATTTGTCAGAGTATTTTAAAGGATATTTTATATTTATTATGTGCCACTAGAATATCAAAGCTTGCTTAATTTTTATGTCTGTAACGCTGTTATTGTATTTCTAGCTAAGGTTTACTGGATAAAGTACACGAAATGTTTAACATTTCGACTATTTGCCTTTATACGAGGCCAAATTTTTAGTGTAACGAAAATTATTGTGTGTCTATAAAGACTGAAATCCTTTTACCGATGGGTCCATAACTGGACGCTTACCAACATTGTTTTTTTTTTTAAATATAACCATCTATCAATATATTGACAATTCACAGGACAAGACGAAGTTCAAAGACAACTGACTATATGGACCATAGGTCCACTTGCTAAACTTTTTTCTATGCTAGAAGAATAATTTAGCCTTATAGCCTTTTTCAAGGTATTTTTGAAGTATTACTGGTTTTTTGGGTGCATCAACATTTGGGTTATTTCCATTTGGTTTATTATACGAGGCTACAATCACTATCTGAACACTGAAATTCTCTACTTGAAACTAAAAGCTCAGGCTGTAACTAGGGACTTAGTATGTATATCGATAATTTATAGGACAACACGAACTTTACAAAGGATTATAGGTGACGTAGGACCACACGCCAGAGGTTTGTTAATCTTCAAGAAGCATTTACAGCTAATATTACGAGGAAATGAGGTTGATTTTTTACTGTTTCACAAGAATGCTATTTTTTATACACCCAATATTTGCTTTTTCAAGTAACTACATGTACCAGAAGTATTTACAGGCCAACTCTAACTAGACTTCGATTTATATAAATGTGGCAAGAACTATATTTCTGAGGAAGTACGCAAAAGCAGATTACCCGATTAAAGTATCTGAAAAACAGATTTTTCTATGTAAGTATATTTTTATTGACTGGATTATTTAACAGATCAAACAGGAGGACTGCAAAATTCATTAAATGTAGTTCTATAGTATAGGTGGTTTCAGAGATATATAAAAAAAACAAATATAAGATTTCGCTTTTTTTTTTGCTTCTGAGGCTAATTGCGACGCTAAGGTTAAATGGCGAGGAAATGTAACGGAGGAGAAACAGTCCCAAAAGTTATGGGCTGCATGTAAGTTAATACCACAGAGATATTACAGTAGGTGTAGGTTCTACCACCAGAACATTTCTATTATAATAATACTGGTTATGCTGTACTGTTAGCTAAAGATGCTGATATTTGAGAAACTTAAAAGCTTATTTGCAAAATTTTAGATAAATACAAATCTGTTAGACTGTAAACATATTTTATATCCATTCTGCAAAAGATCCGATGACAAAATTTAAAAATTGTTATCGCCCAGACATGGACTCGAACCCTGGACAGATAGGTTAAAAGCCTAACGCTATACCAACTAAGCTATCTGGGCACAAGGTATTATTTTCTTGAAAAGTTAGTTATGTTAAGAAATATATTGAAACACTTGAGAACACTCTTGGTCTGGTTCGACAGAGAAGGAGACAACATTTCCAAATTTTTACAGACTAGGTGTATTTTTCCACTATAGAGGCCTTCACTATATGTAATTCGAAACGCTAAAGTTCAGCTAACTTCCAAAATTGAGGTAAAGATTGTGTTTGGCGAGATTAACAAGTTACAATTATATCCAGTTACGGACAAATAAAGCTAAAACTCTCAGATTTACTGTACTAGCCAAGTTTTAGTAACATTTTCCTTCACTATAGTACTAATACCAAAGAAATAGATATATTTTATTTATAATTTGACCAAATGTACTAGTATGTAATTCACAAAGTTAGGTAAAAAACAGTATTTTTTTAAAATATTGTTGCTGCCTTCAAATTTTATGTTATTTAGCCACTAACAACTGGTTTACACTGTTTGACATCCTTTAAATAGCAAAAGAAGGAATTATTTGTTTAGTATTTATACTACTTTATATTTATTTAAGAAAACAATTCTACAGTTTAACTTAATTTTTAACAAATTGTTACTTACTAATTTATATATCAAAGTTATGTTATTTAGAGTGTATGAAGGCGTATAAAGTTAATATTTGTACTTATCAGTGCAACTAACAATTATATTTTACACACAAAAGATAATGTATACAGTTAAATCACTTGAATCAGAGAATAATATTTTACAGTAATGGATTCATTCAGCACTAGTCAGTACCTTTATGCATCAGAAAGTTTTTTTTTAATTTTCTATTATGCATGCTATTTTGGGCTTTTCTTAAAATGTATTTCAAGGGCAAACTGGTTTAATTTTCTGCTTATAATGCAAAGTTGACATAGTTTTCGCACAATTCATTGTACATTTGTTATATTCTCTACTTACAATCCAAATATTATGCTTATTTAATGTATAACTAACTAACTCTCTAGCCTTCTTAAACCCGAATGTTCATGGCTGCAGCAACACATGCCTTTCATCTGTCCCTGTCCTGACCAAGATCTATATACTCCTACCAATTTCCTTTAGGTCCATCTCTACATTATCCCTCCATCTTTGTTTTGGTCTTCCTATTGGTCTTTTACCATCAGGTTTCCCAACAAGAATTCTGTATACTCTTCTTTCCTCTCCCATTTGTACCACATGATCTACACACCAGAGTCTTCTTGATTTAATTATTCTAATAATATCTGGACATGAATACAAATTATGTACTTCTAAAT
Source organism: Lepisma saccharinum (assembly GCF_977018435.1). NCBI lineage: Eukaryota > Metazoa > Arthropoda > Insecta > Zygentoma > Lepismatidae > Lepisma > Lepisma saccharinum. The sequence goes on along the minus strand of NC_139243.1, from coordinate 58,994,521 downwards.
TATGTAATTTTCTCTACTTATCTGCCTCGTCATCTGTTTTAGGCCCAAATATTTTCCTAAGGATTTTATTTTCAAATACTCTCAATTTATGTTTCTAGCTTATACTGTAGTTATTATATCTTTTTCTATCAGCTTATTTTGAAATTAATATTATTAGGTATAGTCTTTGATTTATAACTATATTGCTTTTTTTATCAATTTATCTAAGAGTACATGCAGACAAACACATGTGTACACACTTTTATGTAAATAGATAAGCCTTTTTTCAATATTTTAGTATGAAGATTGCACTTTAGCTATTTAAGCAAGGGTAGGAAAGGTAGGATTTCTGAGAATTTGTTGCAGGATTTTGTTGTCCAAGTATAGATGAGAACTGAGCTGGGAGACTGCTTTGAACCTTTTCATGAGAGTTTGCATGTGAACTGTATGCAAATTCAGCACTATTGACTGTGCATGCTTCTAAGTTTTGCTGTTATTTTACATCAAGTCTGTGAGACTGTAGACAGTTTTTCCCTTTTCAAGTAGTTTTTATTGATTGTATTTGTATATGTTTTGGGGACTTAGCAGTTTTATGTTATGAGGCAGTTTGTTGTAGAATATTTTTACCGGATTGTTTTGAGATATTGAGTGTTTTACTTGTAATTATTTTTCTTCTTGTGTTGTGTAAAAGGTAAAGGTAAAGTGTTCCCCTGTGCTTAGCACCACGCCATGAAGGCGTATAGGGGGTGTGGGGGTAACGCCCCACACTTTCTTGATCCGGTCGTGAGTGGGGGTGATGTGATCAGCATCACGCCCCTGACCGCCTTTACCCCCCAGGGTTTCCCCCAGGTACCCATGTTATTCGACGCTGGGTGGGCGCCGGGGCCGCTTTCACCGTTAGAAAAGTTCCCGGATTTGAACCGGCCGGGGATCGAACCCGGGACCTTGAGCATGGTAGTCAGACGCGTTACCGACTGAGCCACCGCGGCCACTATTGATTTCTCTTTCTGGATCCCATGATGGTTTCTGTGTATTCCTCTTGTGTTGTGTATTTGACTATATTTTGTCCAAGTTCGTAGTATTAAGAATAATTGTTATTGACTTGTAGATGTAGGGAGTAATAAACCTTTGCAAGATGCTCTATACTTTAGTCTGAACATTATTCTTAGTGTTCACTTTTGAAGCCTTAGTATTCTGGTAGTATTATTAATGTAGAGGTAAATTAGGCTAAAATGTAGGCATTTTTCTGATAAATTATACTCACTTAGTTGTTTCAGCAGGTAGAAGTTGCATGATGGTTTACTGCTGATTATGTTAATTTGCTCTTCTTATGTACTACGCATGATGTAGCTTACTTGAGTAATTGGAATTTTCTACTGAAAAAAGGATTGCTTGTCTATTTTATTCCTATGTTGTTGAATTTGTCCATAAGCAAGCCATGTTTTTACTCTATCCTATGCCTTGGAAGAATCTAGATATATTGTGTTTGCAGTTTTATGTTTCTCTAAGGTTTCAGCTATGTAGCTTTTTAAACTGTGCTATGGGTGTGACTATTGATTTCTCTTTCTGGATCCCATGATGGTTTCTGTGTATTCCTCTTGCTGCTTGAATTTGACTTAGGTTGCTTGCTTTTTTCTTAGATCTTTATTTGTTTATTTGTTCAGTATTTTTTATTTTTTAATATTTTTTTACATAAAAAATTCAAGGTACATTGTTTAAGTCAAAGTGTGTTAAAATTCAATTTTTCAAAGTTAAAGTTTTAAAAATACAATTTTCTAAAATTAAAAGTTATAATAGTATATTTTTGTTAGTAGAAGTTTTTATACTAGGGCAAATTATTTTGTTGTTAATGTAAAATTTGTTAGTTAATATAAAATTAAAGTAATTAAAAATCAATTTTTCAAAGTTAAAGTTTTAAAAATACAATTTTCTAAAATTAAAAGTTATAATAGTACATTTTTGTTAGTAGAAGTTTTTATACTAGAGTAAATTCTTTTGTTGTTAAAGAAAAATGTGTTAGTTAATGTAAAATTAAAGTAATTAAAATTCAAAAATTAAAAAATACTGAACAAATAAACAAATAAAGATCTAAGAAAAAAAGCAAGCAACCTAAGTCAAATTCAAGCAGCAAGAGGAATACACAGAAACCAACATGGGATACAGAAAGAGAAATCAATAGTCACACGCATAGCACAGTTAAAAAACTACATAGCTGAAACCTTAGAGAAACATAAAACTGCAAACACAATATATCTAGATTCTTCCAAGGCATAGGATACCGGGCATTTTTCTGCATTGTTGAAATCTTCAATCTGTTTCTCTGTTAAAGGCAACATAGGTTTTGATTTTAATAAGATATTAGATGCTATGTCATGGCACTCATTTTCTATTCTATGTGCAAATTTTTTGATGGCATCTGCTCCCATGTATGAATCTTTTTTACTAACAACACCATCCTGTACAATCACATAATAAAAGCTGGAAGGTTCATGTAATTGATATGCTGTAATTGAAGATTCCTCAGGTTCTGGGCTACAGAATGCAAGAGGTTTGAGATTTGATTCAAAATCACAGACTATATATGCTGGGTGTTCCAACAAGGCTTCAAACTTTTTGAATTTTGCATTTTCACTTGGCATTGGCATCACCATATGAACAGGTTTATAGTTGCCACAGTATTTTAAATGTTCAATTAACTTGTTTTTAGCAATTTCTGCATTCACTTCCCGAACTCCATTCACCATTTTTTGACCATCAAATACAGTTAAACATCTTCTGCACAACTTGAATATTGTATTGGATTTGTCTAGTTGTGTTCTCACTAAAGCTTCAAGATTATGTATCAGAGTGTAATGATATATGCCATCCCCTTCAATTAAGAGCAGATCAATCGGAACAGCAGAATCATCATCAAATGTACTGATTCTGAGAGGTGCTATCAAGCAATTGCCACGGCCAGTAGAACAAGTAAATACATTAATAGATAATTGTTTGCCATTGATGTGCCTGGCCTTTTTTTCAAATTTATCAATATTCTGAACAGACATTGGATATTCTAAACCCTCCATTGCTTCATCAAAATTCTGTTCATATTGTTTATAATAACTTATTCTCTGAGGATTTCTTGAAACTGGAAACAAAGCAGCTAAAATACACCACAAAAAGCATTTCTCATCATTATTTTCAATATTGACCACGGCTCTTTTGTTTTTAATATTGGCAGGTAATGGCAGATATGTAGATCCTTGTAATGGGCTGAATTCAGAAATATTAACATATAACTTGTGTGGAGAACCGCATAGGCTTCATCCTGACTCTTTTGCTGCAAATTCAGAGTGTTTAATATTCAATTGGTCTATCAAACTGCTTATTATTTTGTCTGAATTTGCATTTGAGTATACAGGTACAGTTTCTGTTATGTGGGGCTGTGTAAATTTTGTGCCATTTGGTTTCTTATATTGTGTAAACAATTTGAGGGACAGCTTATAAGAGCCATTTTGTGCATTTAGAATTGCCTGCACATCAGGATTTACACTGTTCAAAAAATTCTTAATGCCACATCTTGGCTCTGATTCAAACCGGTAATCTCTTAATTGGCCATTAAAACTGCTATGGATGGGTGCATAGCGTGGCTGCTTTGCGGGTCCAGCATTAACAGGTGCTTCATGCTTCCTTTTCAGACCAGATGTAGATGGTTGTGGGGGCAATATTGATGACTGTACATAAGAATTACACTTATGCCATTTGTAATATGCCTTGCTTAATATTTTATGGCATCTTGGGCACAATTTAGTAGCTTTTCTGCATTTCTTAGGATCACAAATATGCCGGTGCCTAGACCAATTAGAACTAGATATATTTTTATTACACTGATTGCAATATTTTTGTTTTGGCATTTTTGTTGTTTATTTATATAAAATTTCTTGGTCCAAAAAAACAGAACTATGGACAATATGCCAAAACAATTATAACAGCAGTAACTAGGCTCTGGTGATCCCCAATATAAAATAATTTTGCTCTTTTATGCTGTTGTATAACACTTTTTTACCAGGTTTCAGATCTGGGAGCTATCAGTTGTATATCAACTAGCAATAATTATTCTCAAAATCTCACGTGTGGACATATTATTTTACCACATGTATTTCAATCTTACACATTTTATCAGGACTCAAACCCGAGCCTCTTGTTTACAAGGTAACAATATTAACATTTTGCCATCAGGGGAGGCTTCACATTTTATGAGGACTTAAACCCAGAGCCTCTTGTTTACAAGACAATAAAAACCATGGGGCTATGCACCACACTCTACTAGGTCTCCTGGGATTTTGACAGAAAAACACACTATAAACAATAAGATGATATGGGAACTTGCCATAGTTTTAAGTATGGGCAAATCTGTCTGAGGGGCTTCATCTTTTCTACACTAGAATTCAAAATTCTTAAAAATTCAGAGCATATCACACCTGAAGAATTGGGGTATAAGCCCCTCTTGCCATTGTTTTAAGTGTAGGCAAATCGGGCTGTTCAATCAAATAACCTCTTCTTTTCTACACTTGTAAGTGGTGCTCATCCTATTGTAAATCCCACTACTGTCGAGAATCACTCGCCCAATTACAAAGTATTTCAGTTCGGCTCTGTGGCTCAAATGTTAGCATGACGCGCTACAAAACTCGGTGTCCTAGGTTCGCATCCTTTATAGAAGTTGTGTTTGTTCCGAAAGTCTTTTTCATCGTTCATTCTAACCTTCATATTATATGAGAGACTTGCCACAGGAATCCTCAATTTGAGAAAGGTACGCCATTTGCTGCTGTTTTATACTGCCGCGATAACTCGGTCGGCAGGGCGTCTGACTACCAGGCGAGGGAGAACCGGGATTTTTTCCACCTGTTCAAGCGGTCTTGACGCCCACCCTGCGTCGTACAAAGTGGGTATCTGGAGGAAACTCTGGGGGCGGCCAGGGCTTCGGCTGTGACCAAGAAAGTGTGGGGCCCAAATCTACACCCCGTATATGCCCTCATGGCGTGGTACAAAGCACAGGGGAGGATTTTACTTTTTTTTTTCCCTACTGATTGATTTGATTTATTTTACTTCTCCCTTCTGTCTCTTTTACCCAATCGCGAAAATTAGGTTGTAATTGATGCGCGGGCAATAACAAATACGTATGGACAATGCGCAATACAGACTGACTGTAGTCCAGGCAGAGTGGGATTTATACAATTTGGGCTCCTGGACTATCCCTTGTTTTAGGCACTGTCGATATTATCATTGTTATTATGATTATTATTATTATTATTATTATTAACCGTTTTGTTTTCATGGTACTTCACTTCCACTAATTGCGTGCTCTGTATTAATAACACTTGTAAACTTTAAAATACAGACACGTCTGATTATAAATTATTCAGTAAATTTCCGTTTCTTTTAAAATTGCCACTTTCAATATGCATTTCACCATACCACACTAATACTGCACACGCACTAAAGGAACAGAAACCAACATTACATTACGGTAGCCACACTGGACGCGAATTAACCAAGAAACAAGGATGTTGATTTGGACCGTTAGTATCCCTCCACTTCACTTGACTTTTAATTATTGGCATTTAAAATGTTTACATTCGTTTTTACGAGGAACAATTGTTTATATTCGAGCAATAAAATTGTACATATTGTTTATATGACTTGACCTTTGAAAATAGGATCATCATGTAAGAACTTATTTAACCGCTAGGAACTCCTTCCTTCTACCTTCATTCATGAAATAAGCAGGTAAAAGTGATCTGACATGTTCTAATCTGCTATTATCACAACATTAAGAAAATGTAATAGTCGATGGTCTTTTTCACTTCTGCCCCTTCAGGGCCTCATTTATGTGCGACCCTAGGTTATAGCATAAGATAGCTTAGTGGCAACCCTCCCCCCGTTTCCTGAGTACAGGATGTAATACGTGGAGAGGGGTTGGCATTTTGGTGCTTACAGGAAAATCATCCCTTACAACCCGCTTCTGTTATCGCTAATAAGGAACCCTCTCCACTTGTCGGCTGTATTCACCAGCTTTCAGTGGCGTGTACATAAATGTAGTAAAGGAATGTGAGCATAAGGGAGTTATGAGCCATTTTTACCACTCCTAGATCCTTCCATCTTTTCCTATATTTTACGTGCTTTGAAAGGAAAGTTGATCAAAAATAAGACTACGCCCCTCTAAAACTACTTCTAGATACGCCACTATTACATAACTTCGCAGCTTGCACATCATAATACTGGTCTATCACCCAGTAACAGAATTTAACCCCGTTTAGCGTGAACACAATACAAGCCGATGTAGTGGTTAGTATAACAGCCTGTTTTGTTAATATTTACCCGCTCAATTTATATATTAATTATCTTCGTAACAGTTACGATGAACCAACTCCGTGGCAAAAGGTTCCTTCAATAACAACGGTCCGTTAATAGACTTCCTCATTGGTTGACACGTGGTCAGTACATCGAATCGCATTGCCGCTGTTATCTGGTTTTCTCGATCGGAACCTGCTAGTCCACGTAGCTCCCCAATTGCCTTCAAAAAAAGAAATGTTCTGTGATTGATCTAACTTGAGTTCTAAATATACTTTATGCAAAGATAGGCTAATCAGGATTGACCTACAGTTAAAAATGCTTTCCGAACCACTCTCCCGTGTATCGAAACCGTATCTCCTTGATTACAGGCCGATGACGTTACTACTACTAAATCGGGGAGGCCCTATATGTTAGGCCCTTACCATTCGACTGTTTCGAAGCTCCGATCATGACATGACGGAAATAAAAATGATAAAGCAAACACAGCCACAGTAATCTTTGCAGTAAAGAATCACCAGTAAATACTTTGAACAAGCTAAAGAAAAGTTTCGCAAAGAGACTTTGTAACCTCGTCTTTGAGCTCTGAAATATGGGACAAACATTCATTTTGCAACATTTTACTGCCTATTCCGTCAGTCAACCACCGAGCACAGGTCTTGAGTAGTATCGATCTGCGCTAACGTCAATCGCTATTTAATATTCGCAATTTAATTTGCACGTACTTATAACTAATTTGCACGGGTTTTAATTAATTCGCACGTACTTAGAATTCATTTGCATGTACTTAGAATACTTTACATTTATGTATTTGCTTATTTATAACTTTTTATAAATATATAATTATTTATTTTATGAAAAATATGTATATAGAAGGTAATTAGAGGTACTAAACGGTATGCATATGATTTTATATTCATTACTGCAAAGTATGTAATGTATAAATCGATAATATTAATGTTTATAATATTGAAAATAAGTTTTCTATGGTTTATGAACCGCTATGAACGCTGGTAATGGTACGAAAGAAGACGGTCCCGGTACTCGAACCCGCGATATGTAATATTATTAATTAGTACTATGTAATAATTGCATTATGGTATGAAAGACGATGGTACGAGATGCTAGACAGAATACTGTCTCCGAATCTCGACTCCGCTCTGATCCCAGACAGAGAGAATGAATTAATATTCCGCGCAGGTAGAGGAGAAAGGAATTTGGGGAGTGTGCGTTCAAGGTCAAATGACGTCACAACGTCAGAACAAAGAAAGATGCTGATTGACCAATCAGAGAACGCGTCGGTAGATTTTCAGAACCGGTTTTTTTTTAAGGTTAACCAGTACGCAATAACAGGGGAAAGCTATGCAATACTGTAGGGCAGGGGAGGGATTCAACCAGACAACAAAGGATGTCTGGAAATGCGCAGCAAGGGTCAAATCTCTGAAGCTATGCGTCGCTTGTAGAACTGGTTTCAGCCGCCAATTAATATTCCGCTCAGGGTTGCCCCAAGGCACAGGACGCTTTAGCGCAGGGTTTTTTATCTGCACTATGAAGAAGGGAGAGCTATCAGGGACGGGGCCTACAGTTTTCATCATTTGCTTTTATCACGGGGTAACGAACCTAGGACCCTTTGATTATTGATTTAGGTAGTAAATTTATGTTACTGTGTGCTATTTAATTTAATTTTGAGTTAATTTTTTTCAACTTTTAACTTATTATTTTACAATTTTATGTTAATTTTTTACCAAAATAACATTATTTATACTATTCAGGCATCATTTTTTATGAAATTTTGGACTCACAAAGACATTTTTTCAACTTTTAACTTATTATTTTACAAATTGATATTACGTTTTTACAAAAATAACACTATTTGTACTATTCAGGAAAGACTTTTAGTTACATTTTCGACACACTAAGTGTGTGTTCTCAACTTCTATCTGTTTATTAGGCTTATTATTACTCAAATAACACAATTTCAGCTGTTCAGGCAACATTTTTTATTAAATTTTGGACTCACAAAGACATTTTCTTCAACTTTTAACTTATTATTTTACAATTTTATGTTAATTTTTACCAAAGTAACACTATTTATACTATTCAGGCAACAATTTTTTCATTAAATTTTGGATTCACAAAGATATTTTTTCAACTTTTATATTATTATTTTACAATTTTATGTTAATTTTTACCAAAATAACACTATTTATACTATTCAGGCAACATTTTTTCATTAAATTTTGAATTCACAAAGACATTTTTTCAACTTTTAACTTATTATTTTACAACTTTATGTTAATTTTTTACCAAAATAACACTATTTGTACTATTCAGGCAACATTTTTTATTAAATTTTGGACTCTCAAAGATATTTTTACAACTGTTTAGCTTATTATTTTACAACTTTATGTTAATTTTTTACCAAAATAACACTATTTATACTATTAAGGCAACATTTTTTATTAAATTTTGGACTCGCAAAGATATTTTTTCAACTTTTTAACTAATTATTTTACAACTTTATGTTAATTTTTACCAAAATAACACTATTTATACTATTCAGGCAACATTTTTTTCATTAAATTTTGGATTTACAAAGACATTTTTTCAATTTTTAATTTATTATTTTACAACTTTATGTTAATTTTTACCAAAATAACACTATTTATACTATTCAGGCAACATTTTTTCATTAATTTTGGATTCACAGACATTTTTTTTTTCAACTTTTAACTTATTATTTTACAACTTTATGTTAATTTTTACCAAAATAACACTATTTATACTATTCAGGCAACATTTTTTCATTAAATTTTGGATTCACAAAGACATTTTTTTCAACTTTTAATTTATTATTTTACAATTTTATACCTATTTTTACCAAAATAACACTATTTATACTATTCAGGAAAGACTTTTAGTTATATTTTCGACACACAAAGTGTGTTTTTTCAACTTCTATCTGTTTATTTCACAAGTTTAGGCTTATTTTTACCAAAATAACACTATTTATACTATTCAGGAAAGACTTTTAGTTACATTTTGGATGCAAAAGTGTGTTTTTTCAACTTCTATCTGTTTATTTCACAAGTTTAGGCTTATTATTAACAAAATAATACAATTCAATCTGTTCAGGAAAGACTTTTAGTTCTCAACTGCTATCTGTTTATTTCACAAGTCTAGGCTTATTATTACCAAAATAACACAATTCAATCTGTTCAGGAAAGACTTGTAGTTACATTTTCGACACACTAAGTGTGTGTTCTCAACTTCTATTTGTTTATTTCACAAGTTTAGCCTAATATTACTCAAATAACACAATTTAATCCAGTCAGGAAGGATTTGTTGTTATATTTTGGATGCACAAAGAGATGTTTTCAACTTTTTTACTGATTTTTTGCAGGGTATGTATTAATTTTTATTTATTTTGTTTTGTATTATATATACATTTACAAATTTTTAACTTAGAGTTTAGTATTTATTTAAATTTTTTCGAAAACACTAAAGAAAAAGTACTTTTAGCTAAAATGGAAGCCACAGAATATATATATTATTATTATTATTATTATTATTATTATTATTATTATTATTATTAGGGTTTACTGATTTTTACTATGCTATTTTTGGTTCTGTATTTCTATATGTATTTATTTAGGTCAGGTTACGCCTGCTACGTAGGAAAGTTTGTTAATTTTAGAGTTTGCTGAGTATTTTGTTACTCTTATACTAAGTTTTCTAAATATATCAGGTAGAGCTCCATCCATATACTTTTGTTTTTGCTGTTTGGAGATGATGCGATCAGCATCACTCTCCATCTGCTTTTTATTTTATGTACCCAATATTATTTTGAGGCTTAGTGAATTCTAGAGCCTATTTATGCAGGAGAGAGGGCTTGAAAATTTTGATCTCAGATAACCCACAACTATTTGTCAGAGTATTTTAAAGGATATTTTATATTTATTATGTGCCACTAGAATATCAAAGCTTGCTTAATTTTTATGTCTGTAACGCTGTTATTGTATTTCTAGCTAAGGTTTACTGGATAAAGTACACGAAATGTTTAACATTTCGACTATTTGCCTTTATACGAGGCCAAATTTTTAGTGTAACGAAAATTATTGTGTGTCTATAAAGACTGAAATCCTTTTACCGATGGGTCCATAACTGGACGCTTACCAACATTGTTTTTTTTTTTAAATATAACCATCTATCAATATATTGACAATTCACAGGACAAGACGAAGTTCAAAGACAACTGACTATATGGACCATAGGTCCACTTGCTAAACTTTTTTCTATGCTAGAAGAATAATTTAGCCTTATAGCCTTTTTCAAGGTATTTTTGAAGTATTACTGGTTTTTTGGGTGCATCAACATTTGGGTTATTTCCATTTGGTTTATTATACGAGGCTACAATCACTATCTGAACACTGAAATTCTCTACTTGAAACTAAAAGCTCAGGCTGTAACTAGGGACTTAGTATGTATATCGATAATTTATAGGACAACACGAACTTTACAAAGGATTATAGGTGACGTAGGACCACACGCCAGAGGTTTGTTAATCTTCAAGAAGCATTTACAGCTAATATTACGAGGAAATGAGGTTGATTTTTTACTGTTTCACAAGAATGCTATTTTTTATACACCCAATATTTGCTTTTTCAAGTAACTACATGTACCAGAAGTATTTACAGGCCAACTCTAACTAGACTTCGATTTATATAAATGTGGCAAGAACTATATTTCTGAGGAAGTACGCAAAAGCAGATTACCCGATTAAAGTATCTGAAAAACAGATTTTTCTATGTAAGTATATTTTTATTGACTGGATTATTTAACAGATCAAACAGGAGGACTGCAAAATTCATTAAATGTAGTTCTATAGTATAGGTGGTTTCAGAGATATAAAAAAAAACAAATATAAGATTTCGCTTTTTTTTTTGCTTCTGAGGCTAATTGCGACGCTAAGGTTAAATGGCGAGGAAATGTAACGGAGGAGAAACAGTCCCAAAAGTTATGGGCTGCATGTAAGTTAATACCACAGAGATATTACAGTAGGTGTAGGTTCTACCACCAGAACATTTCTATTATAATAATACTGGTTATGCTGTACTGTTAGCTAAAGATGCTGATATTTGAGAAACTTAAAAGCTTATTTGCAAAATTTTAGATAAATACAAATCTGTTAGACTGTAAACATATTTTATATCCATTCTGCAAAAGATCCGATGACAAAATTTAAAAATTGTTATCGCCCAGACATGGACTCGAACCCTGGACAGATAGGTTAAAAGCCTAACGCTATACCAATTAAGCTATCTGGGCACAAGGTATTATTTTCTTGAAAAGTTAGTTATGTTAAGAAATATATTGAAACACTTGAGAACACTCTTGGTCTGGTTCGACAGAGAAGGAGACAACATTTCCAAATTTTTACAGACTAGGTGTATTTTTCCACTATAGAGGCCTTCACTATATGTAATTCGAAACGCTAAAGTTCAGCTAACTTCCAAAATTGAGGTAAAGATTGTGTTTGGCGAGATTAACAAGTTACAATTATATCCAGTTACGGACAAATAAAGCTAAAACTCTCAGATTTACTGTACTAGCCAAGTTTTAGTAACATTTTCCTTCACTATAGTACTAATACCAAAGAAATAGATATATTTTATTTATAATTTGACCAAATGTACTAATATGTAATTCACAAAGTTAGGTAAAAAACAGTATTTTTTTAAAATATTGTTGCTGCCTTCAAATTTTATGTTATTTAGCCACTAACAACTGGTTTACACTGTTTGACATCCTTTAAATAGCAAAAGAAGGAATTATTTGTTTAGTATTTATACTACTTTATATTTATTTAAGAAAACAATTCTACAGTTTAACTTAATTTTTAACAAATTGTTACTAATTTATATATCAAAGTTATGTTATTTAGAGTGTATGAAGGCGTATAAAGTTAATATTTGTACTTATCAGTGCAACTAACAATTATATTTTACACACAAAAGATAATGTATACAGTTAAATCACTTGAATCAGAGAATAATATTTTACAGTAATGGATTCATTCAGCACTAGTCAGTACTTTTATGCATCAGAAAGTTTTTTTTAAATTTTCTATTATGCATGCTATTTTGGGCTTTTCTTAAAATGTATTTCAAGGGCAAACTGGTTTAATTTTCTGCTTATAATGCAAAGTTGACATAGTTTTCGCACAATTCATTGTACATTTGTTATATTCTCTACTTACAATCCAAATATTATGCTTATTTAATGTATAACTAACTAACTCTCTAGCCTTCTTAAACCCGAATGTTCATGGCTGCAGCAACACATGCATTTCATCTGTCCCTGTCCTGACCAAGATCTATATACTCCTACCAATTTCCTTTAGGTCCATCTCTACATTATCCCTCCATCTTTGTTTTGGTCTTTCTATTGGTCTTTTACCATCAGGTTTCCCAACAAGAATTCTGTATATTCTTCTTTCCTCTCCCATTTGTACCACATGATCTACACACCAGAGTCTTCTTGATTTAATTATTCTAATAATATCTGGACATGAATACAAATTATGTACTTCTAAATTATGTAATTTTCTCTACTTATCTGCCTCGTCATCTGTTTTAGGCCCAAATATTTTCCTAAGGATTTTATTTTCAAATACTCTCAATTTATGTTTCTAGCTTATACTGTAGTTATTATATCTTTTTCTATCAGCTTATTTTGAAATTAATATTATTAGGTATAGTCTTTGATTTATAACTATATTGCTTTTTTTATCAATTTATCTAAGAGTACATGCAGACAAACACATGTGTACACACTTTTATGTAAATAGATATGCCTTTTTTCAATATTTTAGTATGAAGATTGCACTTTAGCTATTTAAGCAAGGGTAGGAAAGGTAGGACTTCTGAGAATTTGTTGCAGGATTTTGTTGTCCAAGTATAGATGAGAACTGAGCTGGGAGACTGCTTTGAACCTTTTCATGAGAGTTTGCATGTGAACTGTATGCAAATTCAGCACTATTGACTGTGCATGCTTCTAAGTTTTGCTGTTATTTTACATCAAGTCTGTGAGACTGTAGACAGTTTTTCCCTTTTCAAGTAGTTTTTATTGATTGTATTTGTATATGTTTTGGGGACTTAGCAGTTTTATGTTATGAGGCAGTTTGTTGTAGAATATTTTTACCGGATTGTTTTGAGATATTGAGTGTTTTACTTGTAATTATTTTTCTTCTTGCGTTGTGTATTTGACTATATTTTGTCCAAGTTCGTAGTATTAAGAATAATTGTTATTGACTTGTAGATGTAGGGAGTAATAAACCTTTGCAAGATGCTCTATACTTTAGTCTGAACATTATTCTTAGTGTTCACTTTTGAAGCCTTAGTATTCTGGTAGTATTATTAATGTAGAGGTAAATTAGGCTAAAATGTAGGCATTTTTCTGATAAATTATACTCACTTAGTTGTTTCAGCAGGTAGAAGTTGCATGATGGTTTACTGCTGATTATGTTAATTTGCTCTTCTTATGTACTACGCATGATGTAGCTTACTTGAGTAATTGGAATTTTCTACTGAAAAAAGGATTGCTTGTCTATTTTATTCCTATGTTGTTGAATTTGTCCATAAGCAAGCCATGTTTTTACTCTATCCTATGCCTTGGAAGAATCTAGATATATTGTGTTTGCAGTTTTATGTTTCTCTAAGGTTTCAGCTATGTAGCTTTTTAAACTGTGCTATGGGTGTGACTATTGATTTCTCTTTCTGGATCCCATGATGGTTTCTGTGTATTCCTCTTGCTGCTTGAATTTGACTTAGGTTGCTTGCTTTTTTCTTAGATCTTTATTTGTTTATTTGTTCAGTATTTTTTATTTTTTAATATTTTTTTACATAAAAAATTCAAGGTACATTGTTTAAGTCAAAGTGTGTTAAAATTCAATTTTTCAAAGTTAAAGTTTTAAAAATACAATTTTCTAAAATTAAAAGTTATAATAGTATATTTTTGTTAGTAGAAGTTTTTATACTAGGGCAAATTATTTTGTTGTTAATGTAAAATTTGTTAGTTAATATAAAATTAAAGTAATTAAAAATCAATTTTTCAAAGTTAAAGTTTTAAAAATACAATTTTCTAAAATTAAAAGTTATAATAGTACATTTTTGTTAGTAGAAGTTTTTATACTAGAGTAAATTATTTTGTTGTTAAAGAAAAATGTGTTAGTTAATGTAAAATTAAAGTAATTAAAATTCAAAAAAATAAAAAATACTGAACAAATAAACAAATAAAGATCTAAGAAAAAAAGCAAGCAACCTAAGTCAAATTCAAGCAGCAAGAGGAATACACAGAAACCAACATGGGATACAGAAAGAGAAATCAATAGTCACACCCATAGCACAGTTAAAAAACTACATAGCTGAAACCTTAGAGAAACATAAAACTGCAAACACAATATATCTAGATTCTTCCAAGGCATAGGATACCGGGCATTTTTCTGCATTGTTGAAATCTTCAATCTGTTTCTCTGTTAAAGGCAACATAGGTTTTGATTTTAATAAGATATTAGATGCTATGTCATGGCACTCATTTTCTATTCTATGTGCAAATTTTTTGATGGCATCTGCTCCCATGTATGAATCTTTTTTACTAACAACACCATCCTGTACAATCACATAATAAAAGCTGGAAGGTTCATGTAATTGATATGCTGTAATTGAA
The DNA here is from genome assembly GCF_977018435.1 of Lepisma saccharinum. NCBI lineage: Eukaryota > Metazoa > Arthropoda > Insecta > Zygentoma > Lepismatidae > Lepisma > Lepisma saccharinum. The sequence continues at coordinate 58,979,482 of NC_139243.1, read as the reverse complement.
GATTCCTCAGGTTCTGGGCTACAGAATGCAAGAGGTTTGAGATTTGATTCAAAATCACAGACTATATATGCTGGGTGTTCCAACAAGGCTTCAAACTTTTTGAATTTTGCATTTTCACTTGGCATTGGCATCACCATATGAACAGGTTTATAGTTGCCACAGTATTTTAAATGTTCAATTAACTTGTTTTTAGCAATTTCTGCATTCACTTCCCGAACTCCATTCACCATTTTTTGACCATCAAATACAGTTAAACATCTTCTGCACAACTTGAATATTGTATTGGATTTGTCTAGTTGTGTTCTCACTAAAGCTTCAAGATTATGTATCAGAGTGTAATGATATATGCCATCCCCTTCAATTAAGAGCAGATCAATCGGAACAGCAGAATCATCATCAAATGTACTGATTCTGAGAGGTGCTATCAAGCAATTGCCACGGCCAGTAGAACAAGTAAATACATTAATAGATAATTGTTTGCCATTGATATTCCTGGCCTTTTTTTCAAATTTATCAATATTCTGAACAGACATTGGATATTCTAAACCCTCCATTGCTTCATCAAAATTCTGTTCATATTGTTTATAAAAACTTATTCTCTGAGGATTTCTTGAAACTGGAAACAAAGCAGCTAAAATACACCACAAAAAGCATTTCTCATCATTATTTTCAATATTGACCACGGCTCTTTTGTTTTTAATATTGGCAGGTAATGGCAGATATGTAGATCCTTGTAATGGGCTGAATTCAGAAATATTAACATATAACTTGTGTGGAGAACCGCATAGGCTTCATCCTGACTCTTTTGCTGCAAATTCAGAGTGTTTAATATTCAATTGGTCTATCAAACTGCTTATTATTTTGTGTGAATTTGCATTTGAGTATACAGGTACAGTTTCTGTTATGTGGGGCTGTGTAAATTTTGTGCCATTTGGTTTCTTATATTGTGTAAACAATTTGAGGGACAGCTTATAAGAGCCATTTTGTGCATTTAGAATTGCCTGCACATCAGGATTTACACTGTTCAAAAAATTCTTAATGCCACATCTTGGCTCTGATTCAAACCGGTAATCTCTTAATTGGCCATTAAAACTGCTATGGATGGGTGCATAGCGTGGCTGCTTTGCGGGTCCAGCATTAACAGGTGCTTCATGCTTCCTTTTCAGACCAGATGTAGATGGTTGTGGGGGCAATATTGATGACTGTACATAAGAATTACACTTATGCCATTTGTAATATGCCTTGCTTAATATTTTATGGCATCTTGGGCACAATTTAGTAGCTTTTCTGCATTTCTTAGGCTCACAAATATGCCGGTGCCTAGACCAATTAGAACTAGATATATTTTTATTACACTGATTGCAATATTTTTGTTTTGGCATTTTTGTTGTTTATTTATATAACATTTCTTGGTCCAAAAAAACAGAACTATGGACAATATGCCAAAACAATTATAACAGCAGTAACTAGGCTCTGGTGATCCCCAATATAAAATAATTTTGCTCTTTTATGCTGTTGTATAACACTTTTTTACCAGGTTTCAGATCTGGGAGCTATCAGTTGTATATCAACTAGCAATAATTATTCTCAAAATCTCACGTGTGGACATATTATTTTACCACATGTATTTCAATCTTACACATTTTATCAGGACTCAAACCCGAGCCTCTTGTTTACAAGGTAACAATATTAACATTTTGCCATCAGGGGAGGCTTCACATTTTATGAGGACTTAAACCCAGAGCCTCTTGTTTACAAGACAATAAAAACCATGGGGCTATGCACCACACTCTAGTAGGTCTCCTGGGATTTTGACAGAAAAACACACTATAAACAATAAGATGATATGGGAACTTGCCATAGTTTTAAGTATGGGCAAATCTGTCTGAGGGGCTTCATCTTTTCTACACTAGAATTCAAAATTCTTAAAAATTCAGAGCATATCACACCTGAAGAATTGGGGTATAAGCCCCTCTTGCCATTGTTTTAAGTGTAGGCAAATCGGGCTCTTCAATCAAATAACCTCTTCTTTTCTACACTTGTAAGTGGTGCTCATCCTATTGTAAATCCCACTACTGTCGAGAATCACTCGCCCAATTACAAAGTATTTCAGTTCGGCTCTGTGGCTCAAATGTTAGCATGACGCGCTACAAAACTCGGTGTCCTAGGTTCGCATCCTTTATAGAAGTTGTGTTTGTTCCGAAAGTCTTTTTCATCGTTCATTCTAACCTTCATATTATATGAGAGACTTGCCACAGGAATCCTCAATTTGAGAAAGGTACGCCATTTGCTGCTGTTTTATACTGCCGCGATAACTCGGTCGGCAGGGCGTCTGACTACCAGGCGAGGGAGAACCGGGATTTTTTCCACCTGTTCAAGCGGTCTTGACGCCCACCCTGCGTCGTACAAAGTGGGTATCTGGAGGAAACTCTGGGGGCGGCCAGGGCTTCGGCTGTGACCAAGAAAGTGTGGGGCCCAAATCTACACCCCGTATATGCCCTCATGGCGTGGTACAAAGCACAGGGGAGGATTTTACTTTTTTTTTCCCTACTGATTGATTTGATTTATTTTACTTCTCCCTTCTGTCTCTTTTACCCAATCGCGAAAATTAGGTTGTAATTGATGCGCGGGCAATAACAAATACGTATGGACAATGCGCAATACAGACTGACTGTAGTCCAGGCAGAGTGGGATTTATACAATTTGGGCTCCTGGACTATCCCTTGTTTTAGGCACTGTCGATATTATCATTGTTATTATGATTATTATTATTATTATTATTATTAACCGTTTTGTTTTCATGGTACTTCACTTCCACTAATTGCGTGCTCTGTATTAATAACACTTGTAAACTTTAAAATACAGACACGTCTGATTATAAATTATTCAGTAAATTTCCGTTTCTTTTAAAATTGCCACTTTCAATATGCATTTCACCATACCACACTAATACTGCACACGCACTAAAGGAACAGAAACCAACATTACATTACGGTAGCCACACTGGACGCGAATTAACCAAGAAACAAGGATGTTGATTTGGACCGTTAGTATCCCTCCACTTCACTTGACTTTTAATTATTGGCATTTAAAATGTTTACATTCGTTTTTACGAGGAACAATTGTTTATATTCGAGCAATAAAATTGTACATATTGTTTATATGACTTGACCTTTGAAAATAGGATCATCATGTAAGAACTTATTTAACCGCTAGGAACTCCTTCCTTCTACCTTCATTCATGAAATAAGCAGGTAAAAGTGATCTGACATGTTCTAATCTGCTATTATCACAACATTAAGAAAATGTAATAGTCGATGGTCTTTTTCACTTCTGCCCCTTCAGGGCCTCATTTATGTGCGACCCTAGGTTATAGCATAAGATAGCTTAGTGGCAACGAATGGTACGAAAGAAGACGGTCCCGGTACTCGAACCCGCGATATGTAATATTATTAATTAGTACTATGTAATAATTGCATTATGGTATGAAAGACGATGGTACGAGATGCTAGACAGAATACTGTCTCCGAATCTCGACTCCGCTCTGATCCCAGACAGAGAGAATGAATTAATATTCCGCGCAGGTAGAGGAGAAAGGAATTTGGGGAGTGTGCGTTCAAGGTCAAATGACGTCACAACGTCAGAACAAAGAAAGATGCTGATTGACCAATCAGAGAACGCATCGGTAGATTTTCAGAACCGGTTTTTTTTTCAAGGTTAACCAGTACGCAATAACAGGGGAAAGCTATGCAATACTGTAGGGCAGGGGAGGGATTCAACCAGACAACAAAGGATGTCTGGAAATGCGCAGCAAGGGTCAAATCTCTGAAGCTATGCGTCGCTTGTAGAACTGGTTTCAGCCGCCAATTAATATTCCGCTCAGGGTTGCCCCAAGGCACAGGACGCTTTAGCGCAGGGTTTTTTATCTGTACTATGAAGAAGGGAGAGCTATCAGGGACGGGGCCTACAGTTTTCACCATTAGCTTTTATCACGGGGTAACGAACCAAGGACCCTTTGATTATTGATTTAGGTAGTAAATGTATGTTACTGTGTGCTATTTAATTTAATTTTGAGTTAATTTTTTTCAACTTTTAACTTATTATTTTACAACTATATGTTAATTTTTTACCAAAATAACATTATTTATACTATTCAGGCATCATTTTTTATTAAATTTTGGACTCACAAAGACATTTTTTCAACTTTTAACTTATTATTTTACAAATTGATATTACGTTTTTACAAAAATAACACTATTTGTACTATTCAGGAAAGACTTTTAGTTACATTTTCGACACACTAAGTGTGTGTTCTCAACTTCTATCTGTTTATTAGGCTTATTATTACTCAAATAACACAATTTCAGCTGTTCAGGCAACATTTTTTATTAAATTTTGGACTCACAAAGATATTTTCTTCAACTTTTAACTTATTATTTTACAATTTTATATTAATTTTTACCAAAGTAACAATATTTATACTATTCAGGCAACACTTTTTTCATTAAATTTTGGATTCACCAAGACATTTTTTCAACTTTTAACTTATTATTTTACAACTTTATGTTAATTTTTTACCAAAATAACACTATTTGTACTATTCAGGCAACATTTTTTATTAAATTTTGGACTCGCAAAGATATTTTTACAACTGTTTAACTAATTATTTTACAACTTTATGTTAATTTTTACCAAAATAACACTATTTATACTATTCAGGCAACATTTTTTTCATTAAATTTTGGATTTACAAAGACATTTTTTTAATTTTTAATTTATTATTTTACAACTTTATGTTAATTTTTACCAAAATAACACTATTTATACTATTCAGGCAACATTTTTTCATTAATTTTGGATTCACAGACATTTTTTTTTTCAACTTTTAACTTATTATTTTACAACTTTATGTTAATTTTTACCAAAATAACACTATTTATACTATTCAGGAAAGACTTTTAGTTATATTTTCGACACACAAAGTGTGTTTTTTCAACTTCTATCTGTTTATTTCACAAGTTTAGGCTTATTTTTACCAAAATAACACTATTTATACTATTCAGGAAAGACTTTTAGTTACATTTTGGATGCAAAAGTGTGTTTTTTCAACTTCTATCTGTTTATTTCACAAGTTTAGGCTTATTATTAACAAAATAATACAATTCAATCTGTTCAGGAAAGACTTTTAGTTCTCAACTGCTATCTGTTTATTTCAAAATCAAGGCTTATTATTACCAAAATAACACAATTCAATCTGTTCAGGAAAGACTTGTAGTTACATTTTCGACACACTAAGTGTGTGTTCTCAACTTCTATTTGTTTATTTCACAAGTTTAGCCTAATATTACTCAAATAACACAATTTAATCCAGTCAGGAAGGATTTGTTATTATATTTTGGTTGCACAAAGAGATGTTTTCAACTTTTTTACTGATTTTTTGCAGGGTATGTATTAATTTTTATTTATTTTGTTTTGTATTATATATACATTTACAAATTTTTAACTTAGAGTTTAGTATTTATTTAATTTTTTTCGAAAACACTAAAGAAAAAGTACTTTTAGCTAAAATGGAAGCCACAGTATATATATATATATATATTATTATTATTATTATTATTATTATTATTATTAGGGTTTACTGATTTTTACTATGCTATTTTTGGTTCTGTATTTCTATATGTATTTATTTAGGTCAGGTTACGCCTGCTACGTAGGAAAGTTTGTTAATTTTAGAGTTTGCTGAGTATTTTGTTACTCTTATACTAAGTTTTCTAAATATATCAGGTAGAGCTCCATCCATATACTTTTGTTTTTGCTGTTTGGAGATGATGCGATCAGCATCACTCTCCATCTGCTTTTTATTTTATGTACCCAATATTATTTTGAGGCTTAGTGAATTCTAGAGCCTATTTATGCAGGAGAGAGGGCTTGAAAATTTTGATCTCAGATAACCCACAACTATTTGTCAGAGTATTTTAAAGGATATTTTATATTTATTATGTGCCACTAGAATATCAAAGCTTGCTTAATTTTTATGTCTGTAACGCTGTTATTGTATTTCTAGCTAAGGTTTACTGGATAAAGTACACGAAATGTTTAACATTTCGACTATTTGCCTTTATACGAGGCCAAATTTTTAGTGTAACGAAAATTATTGTGTGTCTATAAAGACTGAAATCCTTTTACCGATGGGTCCATAACTGGACGCTTACCAACATTGTTTTTTTTTTAAATATAACCATTTATCAATATATTGACAATTCACAGGACAAGACGAAGTTCAAAGACAACTGACTATATGGACCATAGGTCCACTTGCTAAACATTTTAGCCTAATTTACCTCTACATTAATAATACTACCAGAATACTAAGGCTTCAAAAGTGAACACTAAGAATAATGTTCAGACTAAAGTATAGAGCATCTTGCAAAGGTTTATTACTCCCTACATCTACAAGTCAATAACAATTATTCTTAATACTACGAACTTGGACAAAATATAGTCAAATACACAACACAAGAAGAAAAAAAAAAAAATTACAAGTAAAACACTCAATATCTCAAAACAATCCGGTAAAAATTTTCTACAACAAACTGCCTCATAACATAAAACTGCTAAGTCCCCAAAACATATACAAATACAATCAATAAAAACTACTTGAAAAGGGAAAAACTGTCTACAGTCTCACAGACTTGATGTAAAATAACAGCAAAACTTAGAAGCATGCACAGTCAATAGTGCTGAATTTGCATACAGTTCACATGCAAACTCTCATGAAAAGGTTCAAAGCAGTCTCCCAGCTCAGTTCTCATCTATACTTGGACAACAAAATCCTGCAACAAATTCACAGAAATCCTACCTTTCCTACCCTTGCTTAAATAGCTAAAGTGCAATCTTCATACTAAAATATTGAAAAAAGGCATATCTATTTACATAAAAGTGTGTACACATGTGTTTGTCTGCATGTACTCTTAGATAAATTGATAAAAAAAGCAACATAGTTATAAATCAAAGACTATACCTAATAATATTAATTTCAAAATAAGCTGATAGAAAAAGATATAATAACTACAGTATAAGCTAGAAACATAAATTGAGAGTATTTCAAAATAAAATCCTTAGGAAAATATTTGGGCCTAAAACAGATGACGAGGCAGATAAGTAGAGAAAATTACATAATTTAGAAGTACATAATTTGTATTCATGTCCAGATATTATTAGAATAATTAAATCAAGAAGACTCTGGTGTGTAGATCATGTGGTACAAATGGGAGAGGAAAGAAGAGTATACAGAATTCTTGTTGGGAAACCTGATGGTAAAAGACCAATAGGAAGACCAAAACAAAGATGGAGGGATAATGTAGAGATGGACCTAAAGGAAATTGGTAGGGAAGGAAAGGAGTATATAGATCTTGCTCAGGACAGGGACAGATGAAAGGCATGTGTTGCTGCAGCCATGAACATTCGGGTTTAAGAAGGCTAGAGAGTTAGTTAGTTATACATTAAATAAGCATAATATTTGGATTGTAAGTAGAGAATATAACAAATGTACAATGAATTGTGCGAAAACTATGTCAACTTTGCATTATAAGCAGAAAATTAAACCAGTTTGCCCTTGAAATACATTTTAAGAAAAGCCCAAAATAGCATGCATAATAGAAAAATAAAAAAAAAACTTTCTGATGCATAAAAGTACTGACTAGTGCTGAATGAATCCATTACTGTAAAATATTATTCTCTGATTCAAGTGATTTAACTGTATACATTATCTTTTGTGTGTAAAATGTAATTGTTAGTTGCACTGATAAGTACAAATATTAACTTTATACGCCTTCATACACTCTAAATAACATAACTTTGATATATAAATTAGTAACAATTTGTTAAAAATTAAGTTAAACTGTAGAATTGTTTTCTTAAATAAATATATAGTAGTATAAATACTAAACAAATAATTCCTTCTTTTGCTATTTAAAGGATGTCAAACAGTGTAAACCAGTTGTTAGTGGCTAAATAACATAAAATTTGAAGGCAGCAACAATATTTTAAAAAAATACTGTTTTTTACCTAACTTTGTGAATTACATACTAGTACATTTGGTTAAATTATAAATAAAATATATCTATTTCTTTGGTATTAGTACTATAGTGAAGGAAAATGTTACTAAAACTTGGCTAGTACAGTAAATCTGAGAGTTTTAGCTTTATTTGTCCGTAACTGGATATAATTGTAACTTGTTAATCTCGCCAAACACAATCTTTACCTCAATTTTGGAAGTTAGCTGAACTTTAGCGTTTCGAATTACATATAGTGAAGGCCTCTATAGTGGAAAAATACACCTAGTCTGTAAAAATTTGGAAATGTTGTCTCCTTCTCTGTCGAACCAGACCAAGAGTGTTCTCAAGTGTTTCAATATATTTCTTAACATAACTAACTTTTCAAGAAAATAATACCTTGTGCCCAGATAGCTTAGTTGGTATAGCGTTAGGCTTTTAACCTATCTGTCCAGGGTTCGAGTCCATGTCTGGGCGATAACAATTTTTAAATTTTGTCATCGGATCTTTTGCAGAATGTATATAAAATATGTTTACAGTCTAACAGATTTGTATTTATCTAAAATTTTGCAAATAAGCTTTTAAGTTTCTCAAATATCAGCATCTTTAGCTAACAGTACAGCATAACCAGTATTATTATAATAGAAATGTTCTGGTGGTAGAACCTACACCTACTGTAATATCTCTGTGGTATTAACTTACATGCAGCCCATAACTTTTGGGACTGTTTCTCCTCCGTTACATTTCCTCGCCATTTAACCTTAGCGTCGCAATTAGCCTCAGAAGCAAAAAAAAAAGCGAAATCTTATATTTGTTTTTTTTTTATATCTCTGAAACCACCTATACTATAGAACTACATTTAATGAATTTTGCAGTCCTCCTGTTTGATCTGTTAAATAATCCAGTCAATAAAAATATACTTACATAGAAAAATCTGTTTTTCAGATACTTTAATCGGGTAATCTGCTTTTGCGTACTTCCTCAGAAATATAGTTCTTGCCACATTTATATAAATCGAAGTCTAGTTAGAGTTGGCCTGTAAATACTTCTGGTACATGTAGTTACTTGAAAAAGCAAATATTGGGTGTATAAAAAATAGCATTCTTGTGAAACAGTAAAAAATCAACCTCATTTCCTCGTAATATTAGCTGTAAATGCTTCTTGAAGATTAACAAACCTCTGGCGTGTGGTCCTACGTCACCTATAATCCTTTGTAAAGTTCGTGTTGTCCTATAAATTATCGATATACATACTAAGTCCCTAGTTACAGCCTGAGCTTTTAGTTTCAAGTAGAGAATTTCAGTGTTCAGATAGTGATTGTAGCCTCGTATAATAAACCAAATGGAAATAACCCAAATGTTGATGCACCCAAAAAACCAGTAATACTTCAAAAATACCTTGAAAAAGGCTATAAGGCTAAATTATTCTTCTAGCATAGAAAAAAGTTTAGCAAGTGGACCTATGGTCCATATAGTCAGTTGTCTTTGAACTTCGTCTTGTCCTGTGAATTGTCAATATATTGATAGATGGTTATATTTAAAAAAAAACAATGTTGGTAAGCGTCCAGTTATGGACCCATCGGTAAAAGGATTTCAGTCTTTATAGACACACAATAATTTTCGTTACACTAAAAATTTGGCCTCGTATAAAGGCAAATAGTCGAAATGTTAAACATTTCGTGTACTTTATCCAGTAAACCTTAACTAGAAATACAATAACAGCGTTACAGACATAAAAATTAAGCAAGCTTTGATATTCTAGTGGCACATAATAAATATAAAATATCCTTTAAAATACTCTGACAAATAGTTGTGGGTTATCTGAGATCAAAATTTTCAAGCCCTCTCTCCTGCATAAATAGGCTCTAGAATTCACTAAGCCTCAAAATAATATTGGGTACATAAAATAAAAAGCAGATGGAGAGTGATTCTGATCGCATCATCTCCAAACAGCAAAAACAAAAGTATATGGATGGAGCTCTACCTGATATATTTAGAAAACTTAGTATAAGAGTAACAAAATACTCAGCAAACTCTAAAATAAACAAACTTTCCTACGTAGCAGGCGTAACCTGACCTAAATAAATACATATAGAAATACAGAACCAAAAATAGCATAGTAAAAATCAGTAAACCATAATAATAATAATAATAATAATAATAATAATATATATATTCTGTGGCTTCCATTTTAGCTAAAAGTACTTTTTCTTTAGTGTTTTCGAAAAAATTTAAATAAATACTAAACTCTAAGTTAAAAATTTGTAAATGTATATATAATACAAAACAAAATAAATAAAAATTAATACATACCCTGCAAAAAATCAGTAAAAAAGTTGAAAACATCTCTTTGTGCATCCAAAATATAATAACAAATCCTTCCTGACTGGATTAAATTGTGTTATTTGAGTAATATTAGGCTAAACTTGTGAAATAAACAAATAGAAGTTGAGAACACACACTTAGTGTGTCGAAAATGTAACTACAAGTCTTTCCTGAACAGATTGAATTGTGTTATTTTGGTAATAATAAGCCTAGACTTGTGAAATAAACAGATAGCAGTTGAGAACTAAAAGTCTTTCCTGAACAGATTGAATTGTATTATTTTGTTAATAATAAGCCTAAACTTGTGAAATAAACAGATAGAAGTTGAAAAAACACACTTTTGCATCCAAAATGTAACTAAAAGTCTTTCCTGAATAGTATAAATAGTGTTATTTTGGTAAAAATAAGCCTAAACTTGTGAAATAAATAGATAGAAGTTGAAAAAACACACTTTGTGTGTCGAAAATATAACTAAAAGTCTTTCCTGAATAGTATAAATAGTGTTATTTTGGTAAAAATAGGTATAAAATTGTAAAATAATAAATTAAAAGTTGAAAAAAATGTCTTTGTGAATCCAAAATTTAATGAAAAAATGTTGCCTGAATAGTATAAATAGTGTTATTTTGGTAAAAATTAACATAAAGTTGTAAAATAATAAGTTAAAAGTTGAAAAAAAAATGTCTGTGAATCCAAAATTAATGAAAAAATGTTGCCTGAATAGTATAAATAGTGTTATTTTGGTAAAAATTAACATAAAGTTGTAAAATAATAAATTAAAAATTGAAAAAATGTCTTTGTAAATCCAAAATTTAATGAAAAAATATTGCCTGAATAGTATAAATAGTGTTATTTTGGTAAAAGTTAACATAAAGTTGTAAAATAATTAGTTAAAAAGTTGAAAAAATATCTTTGCGAGTCCAAAATTTAATAAAAAATGTTGCCTTAATAGTATAAATAGTGTTATTTTGGTAAAAAATTAACATAAAGTTGTAAAATAATAAGTTAAACAGTTGTAAAAATATCTTTGTGAGTCCAAAATTTAATAAAAAATGTTGCCTGAATAGTACAAAGAGTGTTATTTTTGTAAAAATAAGGATAAGCTGTGAAAATGTTTGACATAAAGTCAAAATTTGGTAAAAAATATACTCAAAATTAAGTTAAATAGCACACAGTAACATACATTTACTACCTAAATCAATAAGCAATGGGTCCTAGGTTCGTTACCCCGTGATAAAAGCAAATGGTGAAAACTGTAGGCCCCGTCCCTGATAGCTCTCCTTTCTTCATAGTACAGATAAAAAAACCCTGCGCTAAAGCGTCCTGTGCCTTGGGGCAACCCTGAGCGGAATATTAATTGGCGGCTGAAACCAGTTCTACAAGCGACGCATAGCTTCAGAGATTTGACCCTTGCTGCGCATTTCCAGACATCCTTTGTTGTCTGGTTGAATCCCTCCAATGCCCTACAGTATTGCATCGCTTTCCCCTGTTCTTGCGTACTAGTTAACCTTGAAAAAAAAAAACGGTTCTGAAAATCTACCGACGCGTTCTCTGATTGGTCAATCAGCATCTTTCTTTGTTCTGACGTTGTGACGTCATTTGACCTTGAACGCACACTCCCCAAATTCCTTTCTCCTCTACCTGCGCGGAATATTAATTCATTCTCTCTGTCTGGCATCAGAGCCGAGTCGAGATTCGGAGACAGTATTCTGTCTAGCGTGTTGCACCACCGTCTTTCATACCATAATAACATACATTATTACATGGTACTAATTAATAATATTGCATATCGCGGGTTCAAATACCAGAACCGTCCCCAATCGTAATTGGACCTGTACCTACACCCATCACCACCGTTCATAGCGGTTCATAAACCATAGAAAACTTATTTTCAATACTATAAACATTAATATTAACATTTTATACATTGCATACTTTGCAGTAATGAATATAAAACCATATGCATAGCGTTTAGTACCTCTAATTACCTTCTATATACATATTTTTCATAAAATAAATAATTATATATTCATAAAAGTTATAAACATGCAAATACATAAATGTAAAGTACTCTAAGTACTTGCAAATGAATTCTAAGTACGTGCAAATTAATTAAAACCCGTGCAAATTAGTTATAAGTACGCGCAAATTAATTGCGAATATTAAATAGCAACAGTCCTTGGCGGGGTCCCCATCTACTGTCTTGTAATGTGTTTGACATGGTTAACTGAATGGAGTTGGGTGAAGAGAACAAAGGGCGTAATTCTTATTGCTTTCTTACAGAGAGGGGGAGGGACGAACGGACACGTTTTTAATGCTCTTAGCTTCTCACAAAAGGCGTGCTTTTCCTGCATTTACTTGAAAGGCGAAAACGTATCAGCAGCGAAGGAAGTGAATAACTCGTATACTCGCCCAAGTTTGATTTGATTTCGAAATCCACCCAAGAAAAGTAGCTTCACCAAGATAAGAACAATCCACTGGCGCTGTTGCATAATTTTCAACAGTAAGGGAGCAATCAACAGTTTACCATGCAATCCTGCTCCTGCGTTGCTAAAATGTTCAGCACGGTCATCATCTTTATTCAGTGCTGAGCATTTGTATCATCACGAACCTCACACATCGAAAGTAGAGATGTAATATTTATCGTTGTTAAACCTTTTGACATTGAAGCACTGAAGGAAACTGGCAACACTGCAGTACTCGGGTGAAAGGGAAAAAATAAAGATACACACGCGTGAAAGGAAATGTTAAAACTTTTGCTGCTATTCAGTTTCTTCAATGTATGGATGTTGGTTGTGTGTTCACGGTGTTGGAAAGATTTGATTTTGTTATTTAGCGTCGCTTTCCTACCACTTTTGGCTAATCGCGACGACGAGGATGAGTGATGACAGGATGAAATTTGTAACATTTGTAATCTTTGTAACATTTAATTACATCGATTAAACTTTTATTTCTGTTATTTATTTTTCTAAATAAGCATTCAAACCAGAGACCTAAACGAATACGTACATGTGGGCATGTTAGAGATTTATCCTATAAAAAAATATTCTTCGTAATAAAGGAGTTAGTTAGTTAAGACGAACAGTTTTCTTTCTCTTCGTCGGATACGGTGCACAGTTCACTTTTCCCTTCAACGGTTTCTCATGAGCAGACCTGTCATAAAAAACTGCAAATGGCTAAATATTGATTCGAAGTATTGAATTAATTAATAATAAAATCCTAGGTAGGTCACCCCGTGATAGTCAGACACCATACCACGTTCATTATTGCACTTCAGAAATTGCATTATAATATTAATTGTCAGAAAGGTGTCGAATATTTATTGATGATATGAATGTGAATCATGTAAAGGTAAAATAAAATTTATTAAATCGTTGCACGAATGTAGCTGTTAGAGCCCACACTTCCTATCTCACTTAATGTCCACTATTTTGGACAATTACTTGATTTAGGAATATTTGAAAAATACTAGCCAACGACGAAGCTGCTATGCCTGCAGTCGTTTGTAGAAACCACAGAAAATCTCAGTCCGGATACGAGTGCATCAGCTTAATCTATGGCGTAAACTTGATCTGACTTTTGTAATTGTTATTCGGCCCAGATTTGAAAGCACCATTGATGCAAGGCCTCTTGTTGAGTGAACGTGTCATACGTTTCTGTTCCTCAAATCCTAACTTATGTTGACGGGATCTCACCTCACGTAAAAGTGTATCATTTTAAAGAGTGGGAAGTTGCATGAACGTTTACTATACCGTAGCTAAGAAATGCTGATTACAATGACAGAAATATATTAATGTTGCAACAAAGTTATCATTGAGAAATAACATCTTGTAACTTGGATAACTAGAAAAGTATTAAAAGAAAGTTTGAACATTGTAATTTTTGACTTCATTGAAACGTGATGAAAAATGTGGGAAGATTTTTATTAGATTCTTGTGTTTACAGTCAAAAATACAATTAACACCTGTTATTGTAAAATATTCTGGCTGCGAATATGAGAGTTGTTGAAAGGTTCCCAATATAGCTATTTCCTTCTTTGATTTATTGGGCTGCTTTAAATAGAATTCGTGAAAGCAACGAGAGCAAGTGAAATATTCATTCGAGAATTAGACTGCAACAATCACTAGCAGAGTTGTCTGTTTCCATTCGAATCGTGCCCGCGACAAAAGCAAGTTCCGAGCGACCCAGCTGAGAGCTGGCGCCGAAGTGTCGGGAATCGTCTCATGCAGACCTTCAGTGAGCACACAGGCAATGAATTCGGTTTCTAACTGACACATATATATATACAAGACCAGGGACGTGACCGGGGATGGAGGATTGGGACAAAATATACTTTGTTCAATTTGAACCAAATTGTCTGTTTTTTTTACCATGTATTTAGTAACAATTGATTTGCTCGCTCACACTCTAAACATTTGTTTCTATTACCCGAAACTCAAGATTATGCTTATTACTTCAAAATTGCTATTACAAAATTGTTAATTTGACTTCACGTAACGGAAGTTTTCAGTTTTCAATGTAACGCAGGTGCTCTGCATAGCCATGGAGCCCAACAGCCTTTTGAAGACCAAAGCCTATCAATGGGTTCTTCGTTGAGCGCATTCAGTCCCATCGCCGCTGTTATCAGACTTTCTCAATAGGAGCCAGATCGTTCTTATTAAGTTTTCCGAACTATATTCATTCTTTTGAGTCATCACCCAAATTTTGGAGCTCTGACCAGAGTTCGAACTCGGGACCGCTGATAATACGCGGGAGACCTTTCATGGTAAGAGTATGATAATTACAATGGAATGAGAGCCCCGAAGCTAGATATTTTGGGGCCCAGTAGTAGGGTGACCATAATATTTTGGCCCAAAAACGGGACAGCCCAAGATCAGTTTACCTCTTCCCCTCCTGAAAAATCAGTTAGGCCTAATTATAAAATTATTGTTATAAATATACTATCGCTATTATTATTGAAATATGAACTGTCGTTTTTATAATCTCGGTGTGACTTACACGGTATTTCTGGTTCCTTCTGATCAACCTTTGATGTTAGCCCTACGCTAAAGTTGAGGAGTGCAAGAAGTATTTAACAGAACAATCAATCTTCTTGAGAGCAGCTATATTTTTTCATCAACCGTTTATAAATCTTCTTGAAAACCTTACCCCACACATCTGAAGCGAGATTTGCCATTTGAGTTTCTGGTTTGTGTCTTGTACCAAGTCCCTATTGAAACTGCATGTACTCTTCTTGGGCATGCTTATGCACTGCTCTACAAATAACGGAACACACGCAAAACAATACAACTTTTTTTTAGCATGAAATGTCTCAACTTTATACCTGGTTTTCAAGCTAACACCTAGACTTTTATAAAACGGGACAAATAGTGTTTTTAAATAATATCGAAGGGACGACCGGGACACGCCTTTCAAACGGGACGTACGGTCACCCTATATAAATGACAACATCAATAAGGACCTAATGAGTGAACTGTGAAAGAAGAGCGTGTCAAACAGCACGGTGCATTAAAATCGAGAGGTTAGGTTACGATGAAATGTTGCACGCAGAATGAAGCAACAACTGCCTACAATTTATCACCACCGAAACTTAAGTTTTGATGGTTATTTATATCTCGAAGGTGGCAGCTTCGATGACGTCAGTGTTCATTTAATGACGAGTAGATAAATGGTTAGTACGAAGTCAACGGTTGTGAACACGATTTACTTGTCGCCCGGCGTCCAATCTTCCGAATTCTGGACTGGGCATGGATGTGAGTGTCACTTCATCAACTTCATCCTCATCGTCGCGATTAGTCAAAAGTGGCCGAAAAGTGAAGTAAAATAATAAAAATGAATAAAAGTTGAGTCAGGTCTAACGACCTTAGCGTTTCTGTATGTCTTGAATCCATGCATCATTGAACTCCTCCTTTAAGAGGCAGATCTTCAAAGTAATCACCTAGGATCTTTCAAAAGTTCAATACCTGTTCAGGATAAGAAGACCGTTCTAAATCATACTTTGGATGGAAAGCCACAGCAGTAACAATCCTTCTCATAGGCGTGCTCACGGAGGGCAAGAGAGACATTACAATATGTGTGTATTGTCCATCATGAGAAAAAATCACATAAGCACAAGAAGACCAATACAATTCACTAAAACAAAAACAAAAAAATTAAAAAATTAAAAAACAATTTCGTGGTTGGTCGACACGTGAGCGTCAAGTTAACATAGACAATGTGTTTACAGGATAACGGCACAGTTCCTAATGACGAAAGTAAATGCTCCACCTCAGTGGCGGCGATTGGGTTCCAAAACCGCGGGGGCAAATACAATATTTCCCTTTGAAGATAAGGTTTAGCACAGTGCAAGGGCAAAAGTGACGAAAAACAGGGGGCAAGTGCCCCCTCGTCCCCCTAATCGCCACCACTGCTCCACCATATTATAACCCCCCTCCGGCTCGTGACCAAACAAAAGACTTTCGAATTTTACAACATACGCATTCGGTGATTTATTTACATACGAAATTTAATATTTTGAAACTTGTTTCGTTCTTGATAAGTCGGCCCCCGTGGTGGAGTGGTTAGCACATCGCGCTACGACACCAAGGGCCCAGGGTTCAATCCCGGCCTTGGCCTGGATGTTTGTGAGTGTCCATTCATCAATTTCATCATATCATCACTCATTCCCTTCTTCGCAAATTAGCATAAATTGGTACAAGAAGCGGATTAAAATAAAGCAAATAAATCAATCAATCGTTCCTTATAATTCGACATTAATTTCAGCAATATCAATTTCCAACGATGTGGTTTGTCCTGCAATTATCAGGCAAGTAATATTCACGAAATCTATTGTTTCTAGATGTTACAGTCACATAATGCTTCCAAATTAGTTTGTGTGAGATAATTTCTCCCCCAATTTCTGTTATTAAAGCTTTTACATTCCTGTGATTTGGCATAAGCTAGTGGACAAACTTAAAAAAAAACTACGACAAAAAGTCACATTTTAAAATTAATATACGATAGGTAAAATGGCTTTTTCTAGCCTCGTTACAACACTGCATAGTATAACCAAATAATTTTGATTGTGAACTCTAATAATGTATTCCCGGTTAGGTTTGAACGAATTCTCTTGATTCTCGGGACTTAAATCAACTCTTTAATTATTTCCATCAGTATTCAGAAAACGTCACCCACCATTCACTTACTCTGTACGCATTTCTGTGCGGAATTTACTTCCAATTCCAAGTTTTCCTTTAGTGCACCGCCCTGAGTAACGAAGTGGGTAGCACAGCGCGTTAGGACGCCACGAATTCTTAGTTCGATTCCCGACCTGGAAATTGGGGTTCTTTGTGAGAGTATCTTCTTCAATTTCATCACTCATTATTTTCTTCGCGATTAGCCAGAAGTAGCAGAAAAGCGAAGTAAAATAAACTCATTCAATCAGTGAATCAAACTTTTCAAGGGCCTCTAATCAGGTAGTTCTTAACCTTTTTCAGTTCGGGACCCACCCTGAAGAATATTACACTTCACGGGACCCACGAGTATGGGTGCCGGCAAAATTACTTGAAGGGGTGTGCACCCAGTTTATAATAGTACGTACGTTTGCTAACATCGAGTAATTTACGAAGCCCTCTTTTACGCTTGCTTAAACAAATTTCACATACTTCATTCTAGAAAAGTGCCATACATATATAATTTTGAAAGCTGAAATTGAGAGATACCGGTGAAAAGCAATGGTAGGGTGCGCATAACAGAAATGTAGAGCTTAGGCTACGGACAACACGGGTTGAATTTAAAATATTGAAACAATATATACTAGTATTTTAAATGTAATAGTTTTGTAAGACAGTAAGTAAATTCTCAAGCACGACTTCGCGACCCACCAAACACCCTCTCGGGACCCAGCTGTGGGTCGCGCCCCATAGGTTGAGAAACTATACGATCCAATGCTATATTCCCCCTAGCACTTGAGTCGGACAGAAACAAGTTTGGGAAGAATGCTTCTGCAAGCTGTGTCAGTGTATGGCGCCTCGAAGTCTGGATAAGGGTCGGCGAAGGGTAGGAATGAAGGAAGGGAAAAGATAACGTTTGCTTCCACAAATTGAACTTGCAATAGCGTAATTTTACTTGCATTCTCTTATTTTAAGTTTTCAGCTGCAGCAGCAGGCAAGTTGTCCATCACTATGTTTATAACTATGCCATATGCAATACAAAATTTGAGGATTGAAAGAAAATCACTAAGGAGACCGAGGACAACGGTAGAATATAAAATAACACGGCGTACTTCGCGACAACATAAAGGGGATAAGGTGTATACAACCTCTCGCC
The DNA here is from genome assembly GCF_977018435.1 of Lepisma saccharinum. Lineage (NCBI taxonomy): Eukaryota > Metazoa > Arthropoda > Insecta > Zygentoma > Lepismatidae > Lepisma > Lepisma saccharinum. Next base: position 58,960,800 of record NC_139243.1, on the reverse strand, counting down.
TCCCAGAAAGCAAGTTCAAGAGAAGTATAATCAATAAACGATTTTTCAAACCCATATATTTTATCTTCGTGTGGTTTTTATGGGTATGTCCAATGATATTTTGTCCCTAAAATACACACCCTTCTGTCTCCCTATTTTTCCTGTTGTATTTTCTGGTGCAAAGATTCATTGTGTTTGGGCGATTTTCATGCCATTACTTCATCATTCTACGGTGAAAAGCAACGTAAAATATCCAAAATGGGACACAGAAATGGAAGAAACTCCCCATTAAGCGTAAAATAGCCTATGCAATTTAAATTTAGTCATGGGCGGATTAACTGGGAAATGAGATACTTTCGCCCGAAACGTCTCAAAATATTATTATAAATTGGTTGGCCAAGTGACATTAAGAAAGTATCCGCCCTTGTACCTCCATCCGAGTAGAGGTCGGTGATCGTCTATGACTAGGGAACAACATTCTTCTTTATAGTTCACTTTTTTCACAGATAGGTTGATCGAGACTGGATCACGAGAAGAGGGGGGTGCTGCCATGCCTACAATATCTTGTTATCAAATTTTTAACTGTAAATATTTTAATGAAAAATGAAAATAAATTACTCTGTTCTCTAGGGATGTTCCCTACCAATGTTTCTAAATTTCTTTTGTTCATAAAATGATTTAATGTAACGTGTATGGAAGGGAAATTCACTTAGTAGGCCTACCAGTAACGCACAGTTCTTGCAGTAATAATAAAATATTACTAATCGCCAGAGCTTAACCGTGATCGATTGCGTCGCCATCGATGTGGCAACAGATGGGGACGAGTAATACAATTCGACAAGACGTGAATTTTGACGTGAACCAAGTTTCAGCACCGTTAAACGGAAAAGCTTTATGGGTTATTTTCAATGACCACCGTTTCAAAGTACGCCAGCTATATTTCCGCATTTCTATTCGTAATGTCACTGATTGGGAATGACATTCTAAGAACGTGGATTTTCATGAATTATTAGGTGAGTGAGTGTGTGAAGAAACGTGTCTCCTCTGACTAAAAGCGCAAAGTTAGACAGGCCCGTGGTAGCAGCGTGCCAAAGATTTATTGGCGGTAGGAGGAGAGGGGGTTGCACGTAATTTTTAATTTATCCCATAGGAAACTTAAAGTCCGTGCTTCATATGAATATGGATACAATACGATATCCCCACCCTTTCCCTTGCAGGAATAATGCGGCGAATTCAGCAGTCCTTCAAAAACCGCCCCTTCGCACTCTGTGATGTTTCAAACTGAAAATACTAATATCTAGGTATATTAACTTTAAATAAATGGTTCTCAACCTTTTTCAGTTCGGGACCCACCTTGAAAGATATTTCACTTCACGGGACACACAAGTATGGGCGCCGGCAAAATTACTTGAAGGGGTGTGCACCCAGTTTAAAATCATATTTTTGCTAACATCGAGTACTTTAAGAAGCCCTCTTTTACATTTCCTTAATGAAATTACGTATACTTCCTTCAAGAAAAGTAAATACGTGATTTAAAAGACTAATTTACTCTAGTCTAACTAAACACGCATGATGAAATTGAGAGATGCCGGCAAAAAGCGATGGTAGAGCGCAAATAATAGACATGAAGAGCTTAGACTTCGTACAACAAGAGTTGAATTTAAATTGTTAAACAATGTATCTTAGTAATTAAAATGTAATAAGTTTTTGAGACACAAAAAATAAATTTTCGAGCCCGACTTCGCGACACACCAAACGCCCTCTCGGGACCCAGCAGTGGTCGCGCTCCATACGTTGAGAAACGACGCGTTTAAATACATTATTAGCCATTGGTATCAAGATATAAAACATTTTACCAAGAGTTTTACTTAACTACAAAGATTTAAATTTCCATACTTGTAATTGCGACAGTCAGTTAACAAACAACACCCTTAATCCACCATAATGCAATTATCATTTCTATTATTTTAACGGTTATCCCAACGTTAGCATTTTTCACATGTCCCTGCGCATTAACACAGTGTTACACACGCATATCTCTAAGTTGGACGACAGAAACAGACAGAATGACCGGAAGTATGGGCTTGCTTACTATTCACCCTGAAACCACAAAATCAAGTTGAGTGATTGATACTGATATGGTTGAATGCTCTGCCCAGACTTGAATGCGCCAGTGCAAAATCTCTATTTATCTTCCCGGTTGTATCTTTTACGTGACGGTAATTACTCGCCCAAATACAAAGTATTTCAGTTCGGCTCTGTGGCTGAATGGTTAGCGTGACGTGCAAAAAAACTTGGTGTCCTAGTTTCGCATCCTGGATAGAACCTGGACATGAAGTTGTGTTTGTTCCAACAAACTGTTTCATTATTCATCCTAACCTTCATATTATATGCGAGACTTGCCATATGAATCCTCAATTTGGGAAAGGCACAGCCATTTGCTGCTCTTTTCTTCTGATTGATTTGATTTGTTTTATTTCTTCCTTCTGTCTCTTTTGGCCAATCGCGAAGATTAGGATGAAATTGATGCGCGGGCAATGACAAATAAGCATGGGCAGTGCGGAACAAACAGACTGACTGTGAGTGTACATAGAAGCCAAAGCCCCGTTTGTCGTCCAGGCAGAGCGGGATTGATAACATTTGGGCTCGTTGACTATTCCTTGTTTTGGGCAGTATCGACATTATTATCATTATTATTATTAACAGTTTTCTTATCGTGATACTTCACTTCCACTAATTGCATGATCTGTATTAATAACACTTGTAATCTTTAAGATATAGACATCTGATTAAAAATTATTCTGTAAATTTCTCTTTTTTGAAAACAAAAGACTGCCATTTGCAAAATGCATGTCACCATACCACACAAATACCGCACACGCACTAAAGGGAAATAAATCAAAACTACTGGTAAAATTCTAGCCCATTTTGATATGTCGCACGACCTCCTTCCAATTTAAATTTCTGAAGTTGAATTCAAGATGGCGGACATCAGGATGGCTGCCGACCATGCGGGTGACGTCAATGTGGTTCCCCCTTTGCCAGTCAACGATTGGTCATCGCTATTTTCACGTTCCATGCCGCAGTGGCCTTGTACTGAAGGTGTTAAGTGACTTATTGAGCCATAACTTTGTGGTATTGTTAACTCTGCAACAATTAAAGTTAGGTGAAAAGAAATGTCACAGTCGTTTTCCTGGTGAAATTCGAGCACATTTTGATATGTCGCACGACCCTCTTCCCATTTTAATTTCTGAAGTTGAAATCAAGATGGCGGACATCAAGATGGCTGCCGACCATGCAGGTGACGTCAATGTGGTTCCCCCTTGGCCAGGCAACGATTGGTCATCGCCATTTTCACGTTCCATGCCGCAGTGGCCTTGTACTGGGGGTGTTAAGTGACTTATTAAGCCACCCTGTATGCATATTTATACATATAAATTTAAATATAAAAATCCACGGTCGGTTTTATTTAATTTTTTGCTTTTGACGTCAGTCCACAACAAAACTCCAACTTAGATTCCATTTTGTATAACCTTACTTGGTGCCTTGTACCCAGGATATCCTTCTGGTTATTTGTTGCGATAATACATTTAACTTAAGAAATCGTATTAATAATAAGTTGAGTTAGGATTATTTTTGTGTAAAATATTTGTGCCCTACGTAAGAAAGTGAAAAAGAACTGTACTGTTTGATCGGGTGAGCAGGCAGGCTTTTTCGTTGCAGCTGTTCGGGATTAAGGGATTAGTGAGCTAGCGATAAGTAGGTCAGTGGTAAGAGCATGGTTCGAACGTCGATCTCTCCGTTTCAGGACGAAGCAATCGAAATAGGCTGGAATAAAACGCTTGAATGCTGGGGCAATAGAATGTAGTTTTGTAAAACGTAGTACCATAAATCTTGCGCGGGAATGAGCGAAGAAGAATTTGCGAAATTTGAGTTGCATTTAGAAGATTTTTTTCTTGCAAGATATGCTGCGCAGTGTCAGAAAAGGAAAATTTTAAGTAAGGAAAAGTAAACGTTCACAGGGTGTTCAAAAATTAACTGACGAAAATGAAAAGATCATTAGCCTCACGACACTAGAGAAGAGGATAGGGAAGAGCAGCTTAAATTTAGGGAAGAGGATATCTTTGGCTGCAATTCGTTTCACTTTTCTAGCTTTAACTTTAGAAAGGTCCTACCATTAAAATTAAAATTTCAAGACAGCAGGGGATACATTATTTTCATTATTGTAATGTTTGTTTCTACATTCTTAATTTTTTGAGGACTCATTTGGAGGTGTTCATGCACCACTGGCAACCCCCGTGCGCACTCCTATGCTCTCAAATATCAATTTTAATTGGCTTCGTATGTACAAGATGTTTTTTGAAGGTGTGTTAATATCGGTTGTTTTATAGACCAAAAGAAAGTAAATTGTACACTGTTCCTCTTCTGTGTACTTATATAGGCTATATATACACCCTCTCTCCATTATTAGAGTTTATCCGCCCTTGTGGCACTCTTTCTCATCCTATTACTGTGTTTTATATACATACATATATATATATATATATATATATATATATATATATATATATATATATATATATATATATATATATATATATATATATATATTGGTTACTGGGACTCCTTGTTGGCGTAGTGGTAACGTCGCCGCCTTGTAATCAAAGGGTCCTGGGTTCGATAACCAGTTGAGGCATAACATGGTTAGGTTTCCAGTTTAAACTGTAGGTCTAGTCCGGTCCATACTGTATATAAAGTGGACTTAAAACACGAACTCGATCAATCTATAATTTCTTTTTACTGAAAGGTGCTATTCGGAAACGAGCAAACCGTTTTCGTTACTTACGAAAAATTATCCAACTTTAACCAACAGAATTATAATCGAAACGTTGTTTTATATATCTCGCCTATGACTGCCTGAAAAGTTAAAGGAAGTAACGATTGTTAAATGTCGGTTGACTAATTATCTTAGGACAATAAATTCTGGGTTCGAATTCCTATGTCAGTTTCATCTGTATTACGTGGCAATAAATAATTAATTAGAGCCAGAGATATATAAATAGACAGTAAACATATCATTTTGGGGGAAGGGGTACTGACTGCATTTACGCACAGTATCGGCAGTATTAAAAAAAAGTCGGTAATTGCTTTGGTAATATATCAAAAGGTAAATAAAAGCAATCGCTGTTATTCACTTTGTTGATTTCTGATTAAATACTTTTTTTTTAATTATTTGGTTGTTGTTAATTTTATCGGAAGAAAAAATTCTTACACTCTGCAGAAGATAAATCATGTATTAATTTCCGAATAATAATTAATCACCATTTTATATCATATGCATATCATTAACATTCTTCTGTTAAGCCTTGCATGTATCATGCAGCGAAATACGGACACCTGTCAAAATACTTCATCGCAAGCAAAGCAGTGGGACAAAGGCCACGACTGTAGAAATGCAGGAACGTCTGTTTCAGGCGCCAAAGAGTCTGGAGTTGTCTCGCTGAGAGCTCGAGTTTCGGTTTCGGTTGTAAGGGAGTGAACACTTAGGCTATATACACAAGCAACAGTGGCGTGTGCATTAGGGTGGAGTGAAAAAAAAATATTTTATTTTTATAAGCTAGACTATGGAAAATGTGCCATTTGTCCATAGTAAGAATCCTGCAAAATCATATTATTTTCTGTCAACTCCTTGATCGCCCTTCACCTTATTGAAATATTTGGCATTTTAACTATTAAGTAGCGAATGTAAGCGAGCGACTTATTAAAAAGGTTTTGTCCATATTAAGCTTACCTATACATTGTATGGGGATATCCTGAGGATAACATGATGTCCGCAGGATATCACAAGGACATCCTGGGGATAACGTGTGTTGTATAGTAGGGTGGAGTGAAAATTTTTATTTTTATTTTTATAAGCTAGACTATGTAAAATGTGCCATTTGCCCTATAGCTTACCTATACAACACCACGTTATCCCCAGGATGTCCTTTGGATATCCTGGGTTCATCATGTTATCCTCAGGATATCCCCATCCCCAGAACATCCTGGGGATAAGCTTTAGCTTATTAAATATTATTATTATTATTATTATATATTTTTTAATAAATAATAAATATTCTATTCCTTCCATTTTCAGAGAGATGGCAGTTACAAGAGACAAAGTATCGTGCGTGATATTTGGCGCTCCACGAAACCTACCGACCAATACTCTGCCGACCTACACTGATCTCATAAAAAAATATATTCAACTGCGACAAGACCTGAGGACGGACAATGGAAAATACCCATCATTTTTGGACTTATCTCACAAACTGTGCTATGAAGTCGAAGAGATCTGGGAAAGGGCCTCACTTCCAACAGTAACTCACGCACAAGCGATTGAAAAACTCAGATCGTTCCACGACAAATACAACACAATCCTAAAGGTCTACAAAGGAAAAAAGGATCAACCCAACTACCAACGGAGACTATCGGACTTTCGCGACAGAGGTAACAGTCTGTTTGATCTCAGCAAATGCAAGTGCTTCGACATGGTTTCCAACTGCAAATGCGCGAAAGAATTCAAAGTTCCGGCAAAGGAACGCCATTTCCTTCAAGACCAGAGAGGACCAAGAAAGATGATAATCGGTGGTATAGATCAAGAGGAGACGTCAAAATTGAAGAGGAAAGCTGAAAGAGAGGAAGCCAATCTCAAACGAATGAAGAAACAGAGGACCGTTGAGAGCAAAGGTCAAACCGATTCTGCCGACAGTATCGAAGATGACACGTACCCGACGGTCAGTGCCACTGGCGATGATTACATGCCAGATACAGAATCAGTCAAGACTAAGCCAAAGCAGAATCGCCAATGTAAGAAAATGACAATCTCTCTACCTTCACTCGCTAAAGCTTGCGATCGGATCGGAGTCTCGTATAGATCGGCTGCCGTATTAGCAACATCAGTTCTGCATGATCTTGGTCTCGTGTCGCCAATCGACCGATCTAAAGTAATCGATCGAAGCAAGATCCGCCGAGAACGCAGCAAAACTCGTAAGGATCTCCAGCAGAATGATGACCAGTTCGACCACACTCACACTAGCATAGAGGGAGTATTCTTTGATGGCCGCAAGGATCAAACTTTGACACAAGTTCTCGGCGACGACAACAAGTACCACAGAAAAACCCTCACGGAAGAACACATAAGCATAATCGCAGAGCCGGGTTCTTCGTACTTCAGCCACACGACTCCGCCATCAGGCTCCAGCAAAGACATAGCTGAGTCAATAGTCGCTAGTTTCAAAGAGCGGAATGCGCAGACAGAGAACATTAAAGTTGTAGGGTGTGACGGTACAAATGTGAACACGGGACACACAGCCGGAGTTATCCGCCGACTGGAAGAAACCTTCGAGCGTCCTCTGCAGTGGCTGGTATGTCTGCTCCATGCCAATGAGCTGCCCCTGCGCCATCTATTCCAGGCACTCGATGGCACGACTACAGGCCCGCGCGGATTCTCTGGAGATATCGGAAAGCGGCTAGTGACGTGTAGCGAACAGCCTGTCTCCTCATTTGCACCAGTGCAGCTGACCGAGCAACTGTCCAATGTTGACCCGAAGGAGTTGAGCACAGATCAGCTCTATCTACTGGAAATGTGCAATAGCATCAGCAAAGGTGAATGTAGCGTCGATCTGGCAATGCGAAACCCTGGTTGCCTGAATCACTCACGATGGATGACGACAGCCAATCGAATCCTCCGATTATATGTAAGCGACATGGAACCGTCAGAGAATCTGAAAACGCTGGTGACGTTCATCATTCGCGTATATGCTCCAACGTGGTTCGCCGTAAAAGCTCACTGGTCATGCAAAGATGGAGCTAGGCACCTTCACCAGATTCTCGTCAAGTCACGATACCTCGGCCCTAAGCACAAGAAGATCGTTGACCCCGTCATTCATCGCAATGCATACTTCGCTCACCCGGAGAATCTGCTCCTGGCCATGATGACGGACCATCGACCACACATACGTGAGCTGGGCCTGCGACGAGTGATGAGGGCCAGAGCTGCAGCAGACCCCAGTGGACAAATACGGAGGTTTAAGGTTCCCGCAAAACTCAACTTCGACGCCGTGGAATACTTCGACATGATCGACTGGGCAGTGTGCCCTATCTCGGAACCTCCCGTAATCAAGGCAATGACAGACACTGAGCTCAGGGATCTCATCACGACGGAGGTGACTCCAACTCTCATCTTCTCAAAATTCCCCAACCACACACAGGCTGTGGAAAGACACGTGAAGCTGGTGACCGAGGCGGCGAAAGCTGTTTGTGGACAGAAATCGCGAGATGGCTTCATCCGTGCACGCATCGCTTCTCGACAGCTAATGCCGAAGTTCGAGTCGAAACGTGACTTCTCTCACTTCACCTTGTAACTGTTTGTGGCATTTGATTCAATTAACTGAGTTTTAAAGTCACTAAACTGACTAATAGTCACCATTGACTGACTATATCGTTATATCGTTGTAATGTCGCTTAGTATTGCAAAATAAAAGGTTGCGAAGGGCGATCAAAATATTGTTCAAAAGTCTTGAAATTTTTACACAGTGTTCTATTGATCTATTGGCACCTTTTGACATATCTAGCTAATTGAAATTCCAAAAAAAAATTTTTAGCCCATTTTCACTCCACCCTAGTGTGCATGGGGGCAATTGGTTGAGAATACAGTACTCCCAATATGGTTGAAGCTCGCTGTACAATTAACTTCAACTGTAAATAAAGATGGCGAAATGGTGTGAATGTTGTCTGCTATCGCAATTGTCCCCAATGGCGTAGTGGTAACGGTATCACATGTAATGATGCGGTCCGGCGTTCGATCACCATTAGAGCCTCAGCGGCTGCTTCCATTGGATGATATTCAGCCAACAACTTCCCCCACAACTGTTTGTGCGAAATCACACCCATTGAAATTATTACGGCAAACGTTTCGGAGCGTGTTGTAAACACACTTTATACGCATTGCACCTACAGTGCCTGTGGCAGTGATTAAAGGTGCAAATATAACGATTATATTCTAAATGTAGTCCTGCATTTTGTTTAGTCTCTTAACAATGACCAGACTATCTATCAGAATATATAAAACGATGTATAGGGCCTCACACAAACTTCAATCGTGGCTAATTTGGAGTTGATTTGATGTGAACAAGAAAAAGCATAGATTCAATATTAACATATTACTTAAAGGTTTAGAAAATGATAAAATATGTGGTGCAATAATTGGTTCCCTTTTAATTAATGATTATAATTTTGCAATTATTATAATTATTATATATATGCACTAATATAAACAACAAAGGAAGAAATGATTCATTAGAAAATAGTTTCTTGAATTTTAATGTTAAAAAATATCAATATCTATTCATGTCACTACTTGGGAATGACCCACTAAAAGCGCGGATTTTCATGAATGACTAGCATGTGAGTCAATATGTGAAGAAAATCGTCTCCTCGAATTAATAGCGCGGAGTTAGAGTAGAACCCAGAGAACCCTGGTAGCAGCAGATTTTCCATTTATCCTTTAGGAAAGTTCAATTTGCTGCTTCTCATGTAGTACATGCATGTGAAATATTGAGTTCAGAGTGCTGAAAACATTTCTCCCCTACTTCTCTGTTGTTACTAGCTTTTTACATGAGAGTATTTACGTTTTGAACGTAGTTTCCCCCTACCCCTGTAAGTAGGGTTGGGAGATTTCTAAAATTAAAAAATAACGGGACATATAGACATGGATATAGTTAAATTTATTTTTATAACAGTTTTAAACATTACAAAATCAATTGCAATTTAAAGCATTGTTAATGCCGAATTGTTAACATTTTGACAAAATGTATTAATATTTGAGTGAACACTTGGCGTCCTTTAAGAGGATCTTTGTTTAGAATAATCACTACTAAAAGAACATACACAACATAAGAATATATAGAACCCATAATAATATTAATAGTGATAATAATAAAATCGTCTTTACTAGAGCGGGCGTGTTTCGGCCGTCTCTATCGCAAAGATAACAATGAGTCCAAGTGGTTGGTAGATGAGAGAAAATAAATACAGACGCGCACAAATATTCTCGTAGGGCCTAACGTTAGTGCCTCTACTACTCAACCTTACAAGATATAAATGAATGTCACCATTAAAGAGAGTACTTTATGTTGGTTACCGAAGATCCCGAAAATGTCGGTTCTCAGTATATCGATACTTAGAGGTCATATTTTCGAGTACAGATAACGGATCCCGTATATCGAGGATTTCAGCAGCCGGCCTCCGTGGCGTAGTGGTTAGCACAGCGCGCTACGACGCCATGGGTCCGTCCCTGGTTCGAATCCAAGCCAGGGCATGGGTGTTTGTGCGAGTCTCTTCATCAATTTCATTAGGCTATATCAGCACTCATCGATGGCGCAGTGGTAGCGTCTTCGCCTTGTAATCAATTGGTCCTCGGTTCGATACCCGGTTGAGGCACACAGTGGTTCGGATACCACTTTAAACTGTAGGTCCAGCCCCGATTAGCCTTACTGTGCATAAAGTTGACTTAAAACACCAAATCAATCAATCAATCATCACTCATTCTCAACTTTACAATTAAGAGCAGAAAAGCGAAGTAAAATAAACCAAATTAATCAATAGTTTCAGCAGCACTAAATATACCCCGATTATGCAACCATTTCAGGATATTTTTTTTTAATTTTGCCTGCTTTACGGTGCATTATATACACCAGCAAGTTAACCTCAAGGAAATGAAGTAATTAGCTGACGAAGCGGATTACATAAAAAATAACTCCATCGTAGATTCCAGCCGAGGCTACTCCCTTAATATCGTGCCACAGTAACCATCAGCCATGGAATCATTTCTTGGTGAACAAGGGCAATTACATTAACATATTATTATTAATAATATTAAATAGAATAGGATTATACACAGCGGCGGCGATTATGGGGGCGTGGGGTTAGTTGCCTCCTCCCACATTTTGGCACTTTTTCCCTCGCAACTGCGTCTTCTAACGAAATTTCCTGACACTCCACTCATCTCCACTTCAAAATCAATGGAATAAAGAAATGAGTATGTTAAGAATTGATGACCACAATTAGAGGAAAACCAAAAGAGTGATCATGTGAGAAGTCGACCCCATCCTTGAAATAATTACATTTCGATCAGTCAAGTATGAGTTTTTAAACATTTAACAACGTTTTAAATGAACATCTTTTTATTACATGAATGCGTGCGTTTCGTTGGTTCTCTTCCTACCGCGCCCATTTTCCATTCCTTTCTCTCCAACGTAAAGTTTGGGGGGCGGTCGAGATTCTAACCCGAGGCCACGTGATCAACAGCTTGACATGCTTTGCCTAGATGTCGGCTCGTTTTGCCCCGTCGCACGGTAAAACTAAAAAGGAGCTCCTCTCCTATCAGGAGAAAGAAAACCTCGCGAAGTGACACCCCGGAGACTTCCTGACGTGAGGTGATGCTCATTACTAGGGCTAAAAGGGGCTAAAACATCACCCTAGTTGTTGCAATCAATGGCAGAATTGCGATCCAGTCCCATGTCTTCATCTTTGCTTATGGGCGCGAGAAATACCCCCTTCCTTTCCCTTCTCATTTCAAGTGCAGGAGAGTAAACTTATACCTTGCAAGTGTCAGTCTCAGAATATCACGAGTATAGAGTAAGTTTTAGATACCGGGGTTCAATATCTCGAAATACCGGTTACATCGAAGATGCAGAAAGTACCGGAAAATAGCGAAGGTACCGTTTCGATATATCGATATTTCGGTGTTACCATACCTGAGATTCCGGTATTTTCAAGTAACGGTAAATCAATAACTCCACCATCTTTAAAAAGTATCACGTTTCTTATCATTCATATTTATTTTCTAATCACACACTGATACATATGCACACATGTGGAGGCTGTGTGCCTGTGCAGTGCTTCTTTCGGAAGAAAGTATTCAGATACTGTTCCTAAATTCGCAAGCAACACAAAACGAAAATCCAAAGTTAATAAACAACCATTTATATTCGGTTATTTAGATACAGCGCGTTCAATTTAAAATTGTACCGCAGTCCCCCCATTTACGAATACCTAACGCAATGCGTTGCTTTTGTTTGTAATGGTAACACGACGGCTGAATAGTCACGTAGCTTGGGGTGGAACGAAGAGGCAAGGAAATAGAAAAGGAAATTAATACTTACTCTCATGATGCTTTTCCGGTGGGTTCAATTTTAAATTGAACGCACTGTATATTTTACGTGGCTTTTCTTCCTGTTTTCTTAATTGCGAAGATTTTACATTTAGGTACTCCAAAGCAATAATTTTGTATATTCACACGTCAACCTGCCATTATCCTTCACATTTATGTTTTTACTTTATCAGTGACTCACTGGCAATTGCCATAATGCATAGTCGAACATCTAAGCGAAAGAAGGGCGAAAGAAAATATTATCGCACTGCGTCTCGGTTTTATTTAGGGGTGAAGCCGTTGCACATTACTCTATCGCGTCTGAATTGAATCTCCTACCTGCCCCAAAGGAACGATTGATTAATTAAATTGCTTTCCTTTACTTCGCTTCTTGTGCCACTCTTGGCAAATTTGCGAAGATGAGGATGAGTGATAACATGATGAAATTGATGAATGCACACTCACAAACGTCCGTGCCCAGGCCAGGATTCGAACCCGGGACCCCTGGCGTCGTAGCGCGATGTGCTAACCACTCTGCCTTCTGGGGCCGGCCCAAAGGAACGAGTAGAAGTGGTTAGTTATCTAATTAACTTACATAAGTCAGTTGGACGAATAAACTGGTCGCTGCAGAAAATAGACATTGCTTTGCGTTGATTCAAAAGAGTCTCAAAATATTTTATCGTATATACTTGCTTCAAATTAGCAATCTCGTTACATAAGTTTCTACAAGCTTGATGCTTTTAGCGTCTTTAAATATGTTGGTTAAGAAGAGTAGTTGGATAGCCTCAGGCTGATTTTTTTAAAGAAAAGACGAATTGATCTAAAGTTAAAGTATTTTCTGATCATTTTATAAATGTATTTAACAGTTCTGCTGTACACTCAGCGGCGAAAGAAACAGTAGGCGAATTGTCCACCACCATTTTCATTCGGTCTGTATTACACAATGTGATGATACTGAATTGAAATAATGACGTCAATAAGCAGTGAACAATGCCTGCATCGAACCAACATAGTGTCATTCCTTAAAACAACATAGGATGTAGAATAAAAAGTAATGAAAATAGCAATGGACAATTTGCCTACCATTTCTTTGCCGTTGACTGTACAAAGTAAAATGAAAACACTCTTTGGTGGGAGTAGTGGGATTTGTGGTATAACCAGTGCCGGAAAGGATGAACCCCCCTCTGGCAGATTTGCCTACACTTAAAACTTGCTCAACATGCCCATATGAGCTTTTTGCTCAAGTGTGGAACCCCGTCTAATCCAAGATTTTTGTAAAAATGCCCTCGGGAAGTTCCTGAGAAATGATGACCCCCCTCAGATTGATTTGCCTACACTTATAAAAGGCACTTCTGTGAGATTGTTGTCCATAATCTTGTCAAAAATATGCCCCTCTTCATATTTTTTTTGACCACACCTAAAACTACGCAAACGTATTAACACACACACACCCACATCGATTTTTTTTTTCGATTATTTTTCGATTATGTTTCGATTATTTTTTCGATTATTTTTCGATTATTTTTCGATTATTTTTCGATTATTTTTTCGATTATTTTTTCGATTATTTTTCGATTATTTTTCGATTATTTTTTCGATTATTTTTCTATTATTTTTCGATTATTTTTTCGATTATTTTGACCTTGACCTTGAGATGACCTTGAACTTGACCACACCCACCCACACCCACCCACATATACACCCACACCCACCCACACCCACCCACATATACACCCACACCCACCCACACCCACCCACATATACACCCACACCCACCCACATATACACCCACACCCACCCACATACACACCCACACCCACCCACATACACACCCACATATACACCCATACCCACCCACATATACACCCACACCCACCCACACCCACCCACATATACACCTACACCCACCCACACATATTTACTTCCGGTCCACTTGTGGCCTATTTCTGCTTTATTTATATTGCATCATGTTTTGAAACAAATTATTACCCAATATTATGCATTAGACACGTGTTGTTTTCTGATTGGTTGCTTATGACATAATGTGATGATGTGTTATATTCTGATTGGCTTATTGTTTCAGATGTTTTCAATGCGGTCCGTGCTTAGGGTATATAAAGAGATTTTGCATTGCATATCAGCCAGTATTGAAAAAGTTGTTGAAGAGTACAGATGTGTTGTTGCAGTGCTGCTCATATTTTTTAAACACAAAAATATTGCAGATTTGTATAAATTGAATTACAAATCTATTTGATTTAATATATTGAATTTTTGACAACCTGTCATAGGTTTATTAAGTATAAAGTTTTGATTTGGACCCCAAGAAATTTTATATAAATACCAAAGCCAAAAATATTAACACACATATACACATACACACACACACAAAATATACAAATCACACTGCTGAACCCAACTGATAATTTTTATTAAGCATAGAATTTTGATTTGGACCCCAGGAAATTGTATATAATAAACAACAACAAAAATGCCAAATCAAAAATATTGTAATCAATGCAAAAAGAATATAACCAGCCCCAATTGGGCCAGGCATCAAAGGAATTGTAATCCAGACAAATGCAGAACTCCCACAAAAATATGCCCTAAATGCCATAGAGAATATAGCATGCAATACTTCACATATACACATAAAGGTAGTTGCTCTGCACAGTCATCAACATTGCCCCCTCAACCATCTACATCTGGTCTGAAAAGGAAGCATGAAACACCTGTTAATGCTTCACCGGCAAAGCAGCCACGCTATGAACCCATCCATAGCAGTTTTAATGGCCAATTAAGAGATTATCGGTTTGTATCAGAGCCAAGATGTGGAATTAAGAATTTTTTGAACAGTGTAAATCCTGATGTGCAGGCAATTCTAAATGCACAAAATGGCTCTTATAAGCTGTCCCTCAAATTGTTTGCACAATATAAGAAGCCAAATGGCACAAAATTTACACAGCCCCACATAACAGAAACTGTACCTGTATATTCAAATGCAAATTCAGACAAAATAATAAGCAGTTTGATAGATCAATTAAATATTAAACACTCTGAATTTGCAGCAAAAGAGTCTGGATGGAGCCTATGCGGATCTCCACACAAGTTATATGTTAATATTTCTGAATTCAACCTATTACAAGGTTCCACTTATGTGCCATTACCTGCCAATATCAAAAACAAAACAGCCGTGGTTAATATAAAAAATAATGATGATAAATGCTTTTTGTGGTGTATTTTAGCTGCTTTGTATCCAGTTTCAAGGAATCCTGAGAGAATAACTTATTATAAACAGCATGAAAATGATTTTGATGAGGCAATGGAGGGTTTAGAATATCCAATGCTTGTTCAGAATATTGATAAATTTGAAAAAAAGGCCAGGCACATCAATGGCAAACAATTATCTATTAATGTATTTACTTGTTCTACTGGCCGTGACAATTGCTTGATAGATCCTCTCAGAATCAGTACACTTGATGATGAATCTGCTATTCCGATTGATCTGCTTTTAATTAAAGGGGATGGCACAAATCATTACACTCTGATACATAATCTTGAAGCTTTAGTGAGAACACAACAAGGCAAATCCAATACAATATTCAAGTTGTGTAGAAGATGTTTAAGTGTATTTGATGGTAGAAAAATGGTGAATGGGGTTCGGGAAGTGAATGCAGAAATTGCTAAAAACAAGTTAATTGAACATTTAAAGTATTGTGGGAATTATAAACCTGTTCATATGGTGATGCCAAAGCCAAGTGAAAATGCCAAATTCAAAAAGTTTGAAGCCTTGTTGGAACATCCAGCATATATAGTCTGTGATTTTGAATCAAATCTCAAACCCCTTGCATTCTGCAGCCCAGACCCTGAGGAATCTTCAATTACATCATATCAATTACATGAACCTTCCAGCTTTTATTATGTGGTTGTACAGGATGGGGTTGTTAGTAAAGAATATTTATACATGGGAGCAGATGCCATCAAAGAATTTGCACATAGAATAGAAAATGAGTGCCATGACATAGCATCTAATATTTTATTAAAATCAAAACCCATGTTGCCTTTAACAGAAAAACAGATTGAAGATTTCAACAATGCAGAAAAATGCCCGGTATGTGATTCTGAATTTTCAGATACAAATATCAAGATTCATCACCATTCTCATACAGATGGTAAATTCTTAATGGCCTTGTGTGATAGCTGCAATATTCAGATCAAGAGAACAAAATTTGTCCCCATATTTTGCCACGGTGCATCCAATTATGATTTTCATCATTTGATCAGGTATGAGGGGTTTGACAAGCAGAATTTAAATATTTTAGCTGAAAATGATGAGAAATATATATCTATTAGCAAAATAATTAAAGTTAATGGTGTTCCTATTCACATAAGATTTCTTGATTCTTACAGAATTTTATCGGCTAGCCTGGCTACACTGGCCACTCAATTATCTGATGATCAATTCAAAATCACATGTGCTTTGTTTCCAAATCAGGAACTGAAATTAATTAGGCGGAAGGGTGTATATCCATATGATTATGTTACAGATTTTTCTAAATTTGATGAGTGTGCTCTGCCACCACAACAACAGTTTCACAGCAAAATCAGAGGATCTGGAATCACTGATGATGATTATCACCATGCCCAATTGATGTGGAACAATTTAAAATGCCAGACATTTGGTGATTATCACATGGCATATTTAAAACTTGATGTGACCCTCTTAGCTGATATATTGCAGGCATTCAGAAAATCTTCCATGCAAAATTATGAACTAGATCCAATATATTTTTACAGTGCCCCGGGCCTAGCATGGGCTGCAATGTTTTTAAACACTAAAATGCAATTGGATCTGATCCAAGATCAGGACATGTATCTGTTTATGGAACAATGTATAAGAGGAGGCATGGTGCAATGTTCTCAGAGATATGCCAGAGCAAATAACAAATATATTCCTGATTATGATCCAGCACTGCCATCAAATTATATACTGTATGTAGATGCAAACAGCCTGTATGGTTATGCCATGATGAAAAAACTGCCATATGCAGGGCTTGAATGGGTCGAAGATTTTAATATTGAGGATCTTAAGGATTTTGATGACAGTGACTATGGCCTATTCTTAGAGGTTGATCTGACAATTCCAGATGATTTACACAACAAATTTTCTGATCTGCCCCCAATTCCCGAGGTTCAGTGCTCACCTGGCTCTAAACAAAAGAAATTGATGATGACACTGGAGCCAAAACAGGGTTATGTTTTATATTACAAAAACCTCCAGTTCCTGATGAATCATGGTGTTCAAGTGACCAAAGTTGGAAAAGTTTTGAGGTTCAGGCACTTAAAATGGTTGAAGCCATATATTAATACAAATACAGAGATTCGAACATCTGCAATGAGCCAATTTGATAAGGCCTTGTTTAAATTGATGGTCAATTCTGTATATGGCAAAACAATTGAAAATGTCAGAAAACATACCGATGTTAAAATAATTACTGACCCCAGCCGGAGCAAAAAATTGATTGCAAAGCCTAATTTCAATTATAGAAGAATTTATGATGAAAATATGGCACTTTTCAACATGAAAAAAACAAATATTAAATTTGATAAGCCTATTTATGTAGGGGCTGTGATTTTGGAATTGGCCAAATTACACATGTTAAAATTGTATTATAATGTGTTGAAACCTTTTTATGGTGATTGTGTAAAATTGATGTACATGGACACGGATAGTTTTGTTCTTGATATTCAAACTGAAGATGTTTATAAAGATATGGCACAGCCTGCATTGCTTGAATATTTTGATACCAGTGAACATTCAAAA
This sequence comes from Lepisma saccharinum, assembly GCF_977018435.1. Classification (NCBI taxonomy): domain Eukaryota; kingdom Metazoa; phylum Arthropoda; class Insecta; order Zygentoma; family Lepismatidae; genus Lepisma; species Lepisma saccharinum. The sequence continues at coordinate 58,942,807 of NC_139243.1, read as the reverse complement.
ATTAAACACCACAACAAAAAGGTGCCTGGCAAGTTAAAAGATGAGACACTTGGTGATGTTATTGTGGCATTTGCTGGGTTAAGAGCCAAGATGTACAGTTTTGAAACATGTAGTGGTGTTGTTGCCAAAAAGGCCAAGGGCATTGGCAGAGTGATTGTGGAAAAAGAGCTCCAATTTGAAGATTACAAAAATTGTCTCAAATCATGTAGCACAATCAAAACAACAGAATCCAGAATTCAGAGTGTGGATCACTTATTGACTAGCAATATTGTAAGAAAAGTGGCTCTGGACCCACATGATGATAAGAGATGCATTATATCATGTGGCATACATACTCTACCATGGGGGCATTGTGATTTGAAAAATGGCAATCAATGCCCAAACACAGAGCATGATTTTAAATAAATAAACATGCCTATGAACTTATTTGGGTTCAAAAAACAGGCTATTATGGAGCTGCCAACACCACAACCCTCTTCTGATATGACATCTAAACTGAGTGCTTTGTTAATTATTCATCTGAACAGCATACTTACAGATGTTGATGATGAAACAGGCAAAATATTGTACATATTTAACAATAATTTAAATCATTACCAATTACCTGTAGGTGGGCAATTGCAATTTATTACAACCCCTGAGGGCAATGTCAAGATTTTAATAGGGAGAAATATTTATAGAATTAAGCACTCAAACATGATTTCTGGCACTGTTTATACTGTTTCTGCTGGTGACTGCTTATATATTGAGGTCCCGGGATCATATGACAAGCTTATACCTTTTTTTATAGAATTAAGAATCAGATACTCTATAATAAATAACCACTAAAACAAAAATGCCTAATGATATATTTGGCCATACAAGGCATGAAGATCACAGTGATGAGATTCTGATGCTTGATGTCAGAGTCAAGAAATTAAGAAGTGATTTACAAGCTTTACAAACCACACTCAATGCCAGTCTTCAATTAGAAATTACAAATTTACAATCACAATGCATGGACCCTCTTCTTAAAATTGATTCTGAACTCAAAGTGCTGCTTCAGAAATATACTGATTTGGCTACATTAGATAATTTTCAAAGTTTAGAAGAAGCTGTAGCAGCTCTTCAAGCCAAATTTAAGACCCAGGCCACCAATTCTGAGCAATTGAAACAACAATTGGAAGAGCAAATAAATAATGTCCAGGCACAGCTCCAAACAAATGTCAAAAGCATAAAATCACAAGAAGATTTTGATCTAGTGATTTCCACTCTAAAGGAACAGATTCAATCACTCCAAATACCTAATCTGGACCCCTTGAACAATGCCATAGCCGAGGTTAAAGAAAAAATTGAGACACTTGAAAATTTTATGAACAATTTGCCATCTTCTGATGCTTTGAGTGCAATAACTCGGAGTGTAGCAAATATTAAGCTGCAACTTGAAACATATGAAGATTTTGGAAAAATTCAAAGTACCATAACCCATCTTGAAGGTACAATAGCAGCAGTGCAAAATGATTTGGCAAATGTACAAGAAACTCTAGAATCTCGCCTGCCCGGTATTGTAGACACCCTTGTTAGTGTCCAGCACCAAATCACAAAGCTTGAAAACCTCAACACTGAATCTGAACTATCTCATTTTCATCATTTGATTGATGATATTCAAACAAAACTTGAAATTTTAAAACAATCCACACCCACTCAGGCAGATATAGCCCTGCTCCAAAATGCTATGCAAAATGTGGCTGATGCTTCTGAATTAAACAATGTAAAATTGGCACTTGAATCTTTGCAAAATACAGTATCAAATCTTCCTACATCACAGGAACTTAAAAATATTAAGAGGGCAGTGAATAGGATATTGAAATCAGAAGATATCAAGAATATCCAGATAGAGATCAAACATCTCACTCAGACAGTGGCCACTCTACCAACCAATCAACATATTAATGAACTGCATGCCCTGTTTGAGGATATCAGAAGACAGGTCCACGATCTTACTGCTCAAAATTCAAAATTGGCAGTTATTGAAAATTTGCAACAAATTGTAGCTAATATCAAGCAGCAGCTAGGGACCATGGAATCCAATCAAGCAAATGCTCTGTCTGTTTTTGCCACCCAGCTTCAAGAAATTGTGCAACAATACAAGAAACTTGTTGTGGACATAAAAATCAAGCCAGGCCATGATGATGTTGTTAGGACCATCAATGAGCACCTTGAATCTGTAACAAGCAGATTGCTTACAGCAGAAAAGGAAATAACAGGCATAATCGAGAATCCAAAACATTCAATAATTCTTGAATTGTACAGCATCCCCAACAAAGAATATGATTCTCCATTTACACCAGGTGGCAAAATATATATGCTGTCCCCTGCACAATTTTATTACCAATTTTTTGTTGGGGGCACATTGAGACCAATCAAGATCAAATATTGGCTTCAACCACAGGCACACCACTACCCCACCTTATCAATAACAAATGCTGACAACAAAGTAAAAATCACCAGTGTAGAATTGGAGGATTTTACAGATCCCAATACATTAGAAACAGCCTATGTTGAAGATGATGGCTCTCTGGAATTTAAAATACAAATAGGGGACAAATTATATTTAGAAAATCCTGCAGTATCAGCTGCTGAACACCCCATAGTTGCAATATTCTTGTTTACATATTATGTCTAGACAAATTATTGTTGATGAATTACACAGACAGGCCAGACATAATTTTAAGAGACTCCCAGTAGTCACAAAGGGCATAGATGATTTATGGCAGAGCGACTTGATTGAAATGGCAAGTGGACAGTTGAAAAACTTAGACAAAATCAACAAGGGCTACAAGTATCTACTCACTGTAATAGATACATTTTCAAAATTTGCCTGGGCTGTGCCACTCAAATCCAAGACTGGAACATGTGTTACAGAAGCCATCAGAACAATCATCAATCAGAGTGGAAGATCACCGCGCTATTTGCAAACAGATAATGGCAAAGAATTTTATAATTCAGTGTTTCAACAATTTATTAAAAGCCAGGCAATACAACATTATTCGAGTTACAGTGATCTCAAGGCCTCAATTGTAGAGAGATTCAACAAAACCCTAAAAAATCTTATGTATAAACAATTTACACTTCAAGGTAATTATAAATGGCTTAATATTCTTCCAGAACTTCTACATAAATATAACAACTCGGTCCATTCCACAATCAACATGAAACCCTCTGAAGTAACTTCATCTGATGAGCAAAAATTGATCAGTACTGTTTATTATCCTAAATACAAGCCAACAACAAGAAAAGCCAAATACAGGGTGGGTCATCAAGTAAGAATCGGCAAATATAGGCACTTATTCAAAAGAGGTTTTACAAGAAACTGGAGCACTGAATTATTTACAGTGGTTCAAGTTAAACCCGGGACCCTTAACACATATATAATAAAGGATCATCGAGGAGAAATTCTCAAAGGCAGGTTTTAAGAAGAAGAGCTCAGCAAAACTAAACAGCCTGACACATATCTCATAGAAAAAATCATCCGCAGAAAAGGCAACAAGTTATTTGTCAAATGGCTAGGACTTCCAGAACACAGCTGGATCGATGCAAACAAAATAATAATATGAGCACCTGGGATGTTATAAAAAGGCTGCCAGAACCTGAACAACAGAATAAGAGAAATGGCAACTTGCTGCCTGATAATATTAGGTGTCTTATTGTTGGGCCATCTGCTTGTGGTAAAACTACACTAATGGTTGATAATTTTTTATTGGCACCCAACTGGTTAGACTGGAAAAACAGGCACTTGTATATCTTCTCTAAGAGCTTGGAACAATTAAAATATCAGCAGCTGATGAAGCTATATGATGGATTGGATATTGCCACTTTTGAACCAGATGTTAAGCCACTTCATGACTGTCTCGATAATTCTGTTGTTGTGTTTGATGACATTATACTGGATAATCAAAACAAGGTTAGAAATTTTTTTACACAGGGCCGGCACAAAAACATTGATTGCTTTTACCTGGCACAGACTTTTTCAAAAATACCCAAGCAGCTGATCCGAGACAACAGCAATTTTATATGTGTGTTTCATCAAGATCATACCAACCTCAAACACATACATGATGAATATGTAGGTGGGGACTTGAGCTACAATGATTTTTCCAAGTTTTGCAGTAGGTGCTGGAACCAGGACAGTTATGGGTTTGTCACAATTGATATGACAAGAACACCCAATAGTGGCAAATATAGAAATAAAATCAACAATTTTCTAGACATTGAAACATATATAAATAAACATGAAAAGGCCAATCATTGATGATCTTAAATTAAGAGATTATCTTGTAAAAAGATTTAAGGGATGGAAATCAGAGAACCGGGGAATTTATGAAAAACACAAACAAACAGAAGAGCCCATAATTGATGCTATTGGTGATTTAGGTAAAAATATCAAAACTGTTACAGAGCAAAATCAAAATTTGATCACAGAGCTTGTACCTGTAGCTGCCAGGAACATATTAGATTATCCATTCACCCCACTTTCCAGTATTCATACACCTAGTCCTATTGCTCCTAGAAGAATTGAAGCTACTCAGGATCCTATTGAATTGGGTCTTCTTGCTCAAAAATATTTAAGCACATCTAAAGACAACAAAGATGAGGTTTTTGGCTTATATGCTGACACAGAGCGTGATGGTAGCATCATACATAGAATTGGCAATTTCAGAGTAACATTTATGGGAGATGATCTGATTGTATATTCAGAATCTCATCTTGGACAAAAAGGTGCTTTTGTTAAATATCCCGGCACACCTGGATTGTGGGAACTGATAACTAGGAAGAGGCCTGGCAGCTATACAGATCAAGATTATGAATATTACAAAGAAATATTAATAAAATCAGATGCTCTATACCAGAACAATGATCCCACACAAAAAAGAGTCAAGTCTAGCAGTGGAGCAAAATACAACAATTTAATCAAGCCCATATGGTCACAAATCAAGACTGGCAGTGGAATCAAACAATACAACACCCTGCCTAAAGAATTTGTCTGGGTTGATGATGTCAGGAAACTTGTAGATAGGTTATTGGTGATAGCTGGGGAGGAAAATGCTGGCAACCACAATTTTTACAATGAAAAGGTTGGAATTATGGACATGATAAGCACAAAATTGTCTAATTTTATAGTGAATGACACTAAGGGGATTGGATATCTCATAAAAATTATTAATACTCTACCACCTAAATTTTGGAATATTTCTGAGGGTCGGGGCCTGGTTAATGACATTATAAACAAACTGCCATTTGAACTACATATTCCAGGCTATCAGTATTGTGGTCCAGGCACAAAATTGGACCATAGATTAAACAGAGGTGATCCTGGTGTAAATCCTCTAGATGCTGCTTGTAGAGACCATGACATAGCATACAACACACATTCTGATCTTGACAAGAGGCATGTTGCAGACAAGAAATTAGAAGAGGCTGCATTTGGTAGATTTGTAAGCAAAGATGCTTCTTTAAGTGAAAAAATAGCAGCATTGGGAACCACCATAGCTATGAGCACCAAACAAAAACTGGGGTGGGGGTTGTGAATATGTATATAATAAACCTACAATGAAGGCCAAGGGTGTTATGTATCAAATACCTTATGCAGGTCTCAAATCTCTTGGGCCTATTGATAGCCTTTTGACCAAAAAGCAGCGCAAGAAAAAAAATTCTTGTATTGCAAAGGGACATGGTATGAAATTGTTGCTTAGTACACCCCAATTAAAAAAATTACAGCAATCAAGAAAAAAATCACATGTGGGGGGATTTATATTTACCATCCCTGCCATCTTAGCTGCTCTCGGGGCTGTGGGGAGCTTGGCTGGGGGATCAGCTGCCACAGCAAAAACAGTAATAGATGCCAAAAAAAATAGGGCAGAATTAGATGAGCAGAAGCGCCATAACCTGGCCATGGAGAAACAAGGCAAAGTGTTAAGAGAGCCATGAATAAGTTTAAAAAAAAAACAAGAGCCGCTTACAACCAAGATATTGAAGCTTTAATCAAGCCACTGGGCATCAAAAATTTTAGAGGTGTGTACATGTCTGATTCTTTACCAGAACAACCACTCAACAAAGAGTGTGGCATTGTTAATTTGGATAAGTACAAAAATCAGGGCACTCACTGGATCTGTTATCTTAAATATTTAAAAAATGAGGCATTTGTGTTTGATTCATTTGGAGGTGTTCCACCTGAAAATTTAATAAAATATCTAAATTCAGTTAATCTTTATTACAATAATGCCCGTGTTCAAAATTTTAAAGATGTTAATTGCGGACATTTGTGTTTATCTGTTCTTAGATATATGTCTCAAATAAATAAACCATCAATTGAAGATTTTCAAAAAGCCTTGTGGTATCTGAAACATCATGGGGGTATTCCATCTCACCAGCCAAAATTCAATATTGAAACTCAAATTACATGATGACATAGTGTATCCCAAAACAATAGCTCTCAGAGCATTTTATGGCATGTACTTAATCCCTAATATTACACACCACAACAACAAAATTGCTGTAGGGGATCAAAACATTGTCATCACTCCAGGGCAATATAATGTATCCACTTTAAATGCTCAATTACCCAGAGGTGTAGTGTTAAGTCAAAATTCTGTCACTCACAGAGTAGAGATTGTATCTGCTACAGAGACAGTGGATCTGGGTACTATAGGAGAGCTGTTAGGCTTTGAGAACAACACAAAACTTGAACCAGGCATCAAACACACTGCTATGAATATACCTAAATTCTTGGCCATAGAGACTCTGAATATTCACTGTAATGTGGCTGAGGGTATGATCACCAAATCAAATGGTATAGGCACTCACAAACAAACTGGCATCATTGCAACATTCAAACCTAATTCTGAATTTATGGAGCCCATCATCTACAATCCATCCCCAACATTATATTTTCCTGTGTGCCATAATAGAATAGATTATATTGAATTGATGGTCACTAATGAAAAAGAAGAATTAGTTGATTTTGCTGGAGCCACAACAACTGCTATCATAGAGATTAATATGTAAATAAAAATACATACAAAAAAAATGGAAAATATTGAGAGTTATGAGCTACAATCATTTCCCCCAAACAGGAGGACATTTGCAAATTTAAATCAACCCAACACAGAGATTGAGGTTGATCTTGATGTAGGGGATGGATTTATACACCCCCACAGAGCAGATCTATACATCAAATTTGATGTTGTAAAGCTCGATGGAACAGATTATCCGGCAAATTCAAATATAAGATTGGTAGATAATTTTGTGCCGCATCTATTCTCTGAAATTGAGATCAGAAAGCATGGCGTTGTTATAAACAGAGTGGATTATCCCGGCATTACCTCCACAGCTTTGGCCACATTAAAATTATCCAAAACCGAGGCTTCTTACTACAAAATAGGTGGATTTGAGGCTGGTGATAAGATATTATCTAAGAACCACACAGTGCTGTTCCCCATGCGCCTATTGCCAGGATTCTTCTCAGATTACAAAGATATTATGTGGAAGGGTGGTTTAAGAATCACATTTAGAAGAGCTGCAAATGATAATAATGCTTTGATGAGGTACAGCACATTAAACTCTACAGGGGAAGCTCTGCCCAATACCCTTCCTGATGAGGGCAAATGCATTATTCAGACTATGGAGCTAAGAATCCCAGTTGTTGAATATGAGGCCAGTCATGCTCTTAAATACAAAGCTGATATAATAAAAAATCCACAAATTCCTTTACAATTTTATACATATCAATGTGTACAGAAGCCCGCAACTGGTACTTATTATGAGTTTGATGCTACAAATTCATTCTCCAGTATACAATACGACATGCCGGATTTTGTGGTGGTTCTGTTTCAGACTGGAAGACACAATAATCAGGAAAGAAATTCAAGTAGATTTGATAACTGCAACATCAAGAACATATATCTTAAAAATGGCAGAAATGAGGTATTTCCTAGAGAAAATTATAATTTAGACATGTCCAAGGATGATTTCCTTAAATTATATGAGGCATTTTCATCATACAAAAGGGTCACTACTGGCAATACTGACATGTATTACACACCAGATGAATTCAAAGCACAGAGACCCATGTTTGTAATCAACACTTCAAAAAGAAAACAAGTTGTGGTTAATGACAGGACAAACATTAAAATTATCTGTGAATTCCATGAGGCATTACCTGATGACACCACATGTAGTGTTATTCTCATAGGGGAAAAATCATATGTTTATGATGTAAGAAATGAGAGAGTCACAGAACAATTCTAGAAGAGCTCTGCACAATACATTGTTTTAATAATAGATAAACAAATTGAACCTGGTATCCAATTGAACTTAAACCAGAAGTAAATATGTGTGTGTGTTTGGGTGTGTGAGTGTTAATACGTTTGCGTAGTTTTAGGTGTGGTCAAAAAAAATATGAAGAGGGGCATATTTTTGACAAGATTATGGACAACAATCTCACAGAAGTGCCTTTTATAAGTGTAGGCAAATCAATCTGAGGGGGGTCATCGTTTCTCAGGAACTTCCCGAGGGCATTTTTACAAAAATCTTGGATTAGACGGGGTTCCACACTTGAGCAAAAAGCTCATATGGGCATGTTGAGCAAGTTTTAAGTGTAGGCAAATCTGCCAGAGGGGGTTTCATCCTTTCCGGCACTGGTTATACCACAAATCCCACTACTGGTGGGTTCCTTTATTTTCCATAGTGGGCTTTCAGAACGCCACAAGCGATAACTAATTCTGTGCAACTTGCTTCGTGGCCTCCCTTGCTGGAAGCGTCAGCGGAGTAAAGAATGGCGCCAGGAAGTCTCATCCCCCGGTCGGAAAAGTTACAGACGCAAAATTGCGTTTGCATTAGCTGCTAGTCACTACGTACTTCGTTTTTGCCATCGTTGGTAATATCTATCCATCAAACTTGATCCATCATCCACTTAAGTAGGATATAATTGAAGTCGAATACATGCGAACTACAAAGCAAAACGGATGAGTGAAGGGTGGGGGGTCAATGTTGTTTCATCGTTTAATATAACCTACGTGTCAAAGCAAAACTTTGGTCAAACCACATTCATCTGTGGTTTAACTTTGTTTTGAGTCCACGTTTTGCATGACAGGCTAATCGGGAAGGACCTACAGTTTAAAGTGGGATTCGAGCCTCTGATCAATCTACCCCAAGCAGGCATGAAAGTTCGATCTCGGAATCCCTTGATTACAAAGCGACAGCGTTGAGCATGAAACAATTACGGAGGCCCTTATCTTTGAAACGGTAGGCAGAATATGGGTGTAACATCATCATATTGACTCTTCGTCGTCGCATTGTAATAAAGGGGCACCGGGTTCGATGCCCGGTGGAAGCACATAGTGGTTTGGATCCCACTTTAAACTGTAGGTCCAGTTCCGATTAGCCTTACTGTGCATAAAGTGGACTTAAAACACCAAATCAATCAATGAATACTGACTCTTCTTCTTTTTGCTTCGTGTACATGGTGTGAAATCACTTGTTGAGGGGGGCAAAGATCTTAATCTACACGCAAGTGCGCGCTAATATGTATACGTAATTAAATACAACATTACTAATTACAAAATCACTAAATATTTAAAAATAACATTATTAAATACATTTAAAGCAATTATCTTTTTACATTTATAAATATCAGATTTGCATCAAGTAGCAAACTGATTTCTTTACTAAGTGGTTAAAGATGTCAATTATTTTCAAAATTGTTGAAATTGTTTTATTATGGAAAAGCTGAAAGATTGATTGATTGAATTGGTTTATTTTACTTCGCTTTTCTGCCACTTTTGGCTAATCGCGAAGATTGAAATGGCTGATATACAATGAAACCGATGAAGGGACACTCACAAATACCCATGCCCAGGCCGGGATTCGAATCCGGAACCTCAGGCGTCGTAGCACGCTATGCTAACCACTTCACCACGGATGTCGGCGTAACACTTGAAACATTGTGTTTAGTTTTTCTATTAACATGAATCAATTAGGTTTCATTCTTATATTTATTGTCCTTTCTTGTTTCACTTTAATTGTGAATACGTTGCTATTGCTGCAGATCTGTTAATGATCTTTTGAAAGAGAGATTGTTGGGGAAATACCCCCGTTGCACCTTGCCCTTGGACCTCTCCGCTCCCATAAGTTCTCATGCACTATCATCCGCTGAGAGGAGATCGTTTTCAGGGATATTGAGCAATCCAGTGTTACGGTGGAAAAAACCTTCCTTAATTTCACTTCAGGTGACAAGAAAATCACAAAAAATCAAGTATAAAGAACAGATTGAACTGTTTGTGACATTTTGATCATTTTGGTAAGATGGTACGTGTAAGATGTACATGGTAAGATTTCACTTACCGTGGTTTACACCAGAGCCATTCATTTAATGAATTTATTTTGCCTGTAATTTTAGTTTTACGTTCAGTAACTCAGGGCTGGACCTAAAGTTAACTTCTCAGTACGGACCTTCGGGTGCACGAGTTTGGGATGGCAAAATGCCTTTTCTTATTTTCTTCAACATTCGTGAATTGTAGTGATAGTGAGTTGCATGTTATTGAGTATAGGAAAGCAAGCAGAGAACAGCAATTTCAGGAAATCAGGCTGTGATTCCGCTCTTTGGAAAATTATTTCTCACTTATTGCAGACGATTATTTGACCAGAACCTTAGATAACTTGCAGGAAATATCCCGTTTCTACCGTTCTGCACGCCCTCTCATATCCGCGTCGTGGTTAACCAGACGGTACAAATTAGTTACCTTCACCTCGTACTAATCCACACAATCCACAATACTTTCTCAAAAAAAAAAAAAAATACTTGGAACGGTAGCCATATTATTGGTATTATAACCTGAGCATTGCATTGGTTTGGTTTAGAGTACGAGGTCGTTGTATTATGAAGTTTATCTAATTTTGTGTGGTGTCGTTAATGTCACATGTTGGTACAATGCTGAGGATTTTGGTTTTCCTCTTAGTTGACTTATATTCAATGACAACTTAAGGAAAGCTAAGCACTTGTTTATCGCAGAAGAAAATTGTTATAACAATGTAAAATGTGACAAATCCACAACAAAATGAAGGGCCAGGGGGAAAAACGATGAATGTTCATTCGAGACGATTTGCCAGGAAATGAAAAACAAAGTATTTCTTTTCATAAGAACGTTAATATATGCCAAAATAATAATGCGTTTTTCAGGCACTTCTCATCGTTTCCCAACCAAGGCCGTTCTCATTCTTATAGTACAGCTTCTGAACTATCAGATGGCGCTGCGATCTCAAAATGGGCGAAAAATCGACATTCATCGTTTTTCCCCCTGGCCCTTCAAATTATATGCAAGGTAATTTCGTACTTTGTAAGTCACGTGTATATAACCTATACTGAATGAATGAATGAATACTGCATTTAAAGTTCTTTGAATATTGCTAATGTATTAGGTCTACAGACCCCCTCCCCCCCCCGGTACGCTCTCAGACAAAAAAAAATGTAGAGTAAAAAGTAAAGTTGTTGCGTGGAAATATGACCACTCTATTCAATTGCTATTGCCTTCGGTTTGTAGACCGATTGATTATAAAAAAAAGTGTTTTCTAAACTTTTTTCCGAAGAGCTTGCATTTTCTGCAGCTTGCGTTTGCAATGTACGAGGTTGCAACCAGGAGACAGGACAACCAGGCGATCTTGCTTCTCTTCTATCGGTATCTAAGGTTGCCAGACCTTCATCTTTCATGCTTAACTTCGCTGCTTTTAAATAACGTTATTTTTTCAACATTAAAGAATAAAGTTGGTTTAAACAGTTTAAATTGAGAATATTTCTGTTATACGTTTAGTGAAGCAATGCAGAGAGAACACGGGAGGGGGCGTTCTTAGTTATCTCTCTTCCTGTATGTGTTTCTGAGGCAGTGGCAACCATGCCCACTAAGTCCCTCGTCCTCGAAGACAATTGATGGGGGAAAACCACTCGGTGTTGATTTTAGATGTTATCTGTAGAAGCACTTCGCAGGTTTCTCTCGTTCTTCCTGTGTAACTTGCGATAAATGCAGAATTCCTGTGTTGTGCGCACAATCGAAGGCAAATGTAAAAATAGACAAATTGCTAATCATTATGTTAATTAATTCTGTGTTCCTCAATGTGATTTTCCCGTGAAAAAATACTGTAAGCTTAAGTGTAACCCTACTTCAAATAATATATAAAAATAATAATAATACATCTTCTTAAAAAAAACCCTGTCTGCGAAAGTAAATAATGGAAAAAACTATGGATATTTTGCCTGCTATAATGTTTGCCGTTGACTGTATATAGGAAAAGGACGTTTTGCTGTGGTCTTCGAAAACGATAGCGTCAAGGGGTCGTGGGTTTGATACCGGTGGGGATACGTGGTACTGTGGTACGGATTCCACTTTAGACTGTAGGTTCAGTCTCGAATAGCCTTTCTGTGCAAAAAGTGGCAATTGAAAATTTCAAATCTTGGTCGTCTAATACACGAATGTTTGTGCTTACAGTTGCCATGCATCGCCAATGTCAACCCTAAACTAAGAGTTCCAGTGTATTTCTATTTTACACCCATTTTGTACCTATCGGGTTAATCGCCACATATACGCCTAATTTGCATAAATTTCATATAGTCTGAATCTCTGGTCCATTCCGCGTACAACGGTATATCACTCATCTCTCTAGGGCAATTAGCCTCCGATCTACACTCATTTAATTGAAACTGCATTTTGCTCAAAATCGGCTCGGGACGAAGGAGGTACATGTGAAAATGGCCTTGGGACTCAAAAGGTTAATGTAAGAAATGGTCGAAAAGTTAACAATGTTTCCCAGTTTTCTTTGTTCAACAAATGTAAAAGAAAAATCATGCAAGTCAGTTTAAATACTGATGTCTGAGAGATATGTGCAATCAAAGCATGGCCAGTATTAATGGAAGGACTATTATGCCAACTCATTTTATACAGGCACACTTTGTGCTTGGGGGAAGTGGGTGGTCAGACGAGGCACTTTCTGCATCTCCCAAATAAATCAACATTACATTCTGACCTCCCAGCAGCCACTTACGGTTACAAATTTTTACTTTAGTATGAAATTTTAGACTAAATATTTGGTCAACATTGCCGGTTTTCCCCTCAATTTTGCAAAAAAATATTTCTTGTTTGCTTCGATTGTAATATAAACGTTTCTACACGTCACATTATTTTGAAAGAATTGGCGACCTATGCAATTAAAAATGTTCCCTACATAGCTATTTCTATTGTGTTTATTTTTCGCCGCTGGTCTATTTCGTGAATGAATCGAGACAATGAGGTCGAATGATAAAACTATGAAGGTACAAACACGATGTCCATGACTCCATATTATCGGGTTTATTCTTTAGATTTAGCTAAACGTTGCGGAAAATTGTGAAAAAGTATTAACGCAATCTTTCAAACCAGAATTTTCGTAATTGTTTGAGACCCTCAAGATTGGCCCATGTAAGCAATTGGATCTCCGACGCTGTGCTTCTTGCTTGAGTGCGAGGGGACGTCAAGGGAGGGGAGGGGGTGGGTGACGCCGTTCGTGGTTGATTCAAGGGTTGCCGCTTGAAAGTACGGAAAGAAGGGAGACTATGCCATTCCTGTTTTCTCTGCTTTCAGGGCATATGGCCTGAGAGCGAATGATTGTCTACAGTCGGGTTAAACATTATGGAGACTCGAGTTTGAACTCCAATTAAAAATTAACCAGTAGAGCTACGTATTTAAATTTCGTCACGATTGGACCACAAGTTTTTAATTACAGAATCTCGAAGAGAGAATAGTTTGAAAAACACATAAAAAGCTGCATTTTTTTGTTCTCGTCTCACACATAAAGATCGATATTTAAGATTTATTGGGGATCGAAGCCACTTAATACCGAAAAACACTTGATTCAGTTAACATGTATTTATTATTATTATTATTCGACGTGTAACATATAGCGAATACATTACATTCAGTTAGGGAAGTTGTACAGTGAATATTGTTTAAAATTTGTGCATTCATAGAGCCGTTGGTTGAGAATTCTACGCCAAAGAGAACAACACAATTCGACACACCCTTTACACACCATTAAACTTTTGCTTCTGTCGAAAGTATTATTTTAGAACATATATACTGAATATAAAGGAAAGCTCTCATTGTGAACCGATCGAGGAAATTTACTTCACTCAATTTAGGACAATTTAGACCGGTGTGTTAGTGTAAAAAACTATGTATCTGAAGTTATCCAATATTTGAAGGCATAGAAAACATTTCCTGCTCCCTAACCTCCCCCTTCCCTGCATTGAGGGAGCTGCTGCTGTGCAACTGGTCACCGCTGAAACCAACTTTGTTCTATTTTATGTCTTATATTTGTACAATTATAACCCCACCAACTGATCCCCTGTTTAAAAGGGAAGTGGGGGGGAGGGGTGATAGACTGCGAGATTCATTTGTGAAGTTTATGGACGATACGAAGCTTTGTCGTCTGCCAGGCCAGTGTTGTTTAGAAGCCATTTGTATTTGATATTTATTTTATGTCGCTTTTCTTCCACTTTTGACTATTCACGACGATGGATCATGATTATGTTAAATGGATGAAGAGACACTCACAAAACAGTCTCGTCCAGGCTGACGGGACTCGAACTCGGAGTGTACGGTCACTCAACGCACTCGTCCACAGTGTCGAACCTTTAGAAGTGGGGAAATTAATCTTTACACACCATATTTCTCAGGAAATTACGTTACGACTATGCGTCAATCAGTGATTGAAAATATCATTATATTTTAACTGATATTAAAAGTGTTGTTGAAAAGCCTTAATTTCTTTCTATAAAAATATGTTTCAAAGTATGGATATTGGTGTAAGAATATAATTTAATCGGTAGGTTTTTATAACTACAATTATATAGTTTAAAACTTTGTTGAAGAGTTTCATTCATTTTCTAAGATTAATCTTTCATATTAATATTATACTTTTGGAGGTTAAGGCTTTCATTTTAAACCTAAAATTCCCAATCGGTTGTTCGGAGTAGCCATAGGGTAGAAAACAGAACACTGAGCGGCGCATAATATGTTGACGCTACCGTTGCCCCATATGGGACGCACTATGCTATTTGTGCTGTTTGGCTCCGTGGCATCGACACAAAGAGATAACGGTCAAAGAAATTCAAGGCGATAAAAAAAATCTCTCCAAGAAGAGCTTGAAATGTAATTCATACACATAAAAGAGCACATAAAAATTCGGAAGGAAAATTTTCAAATACTTTATTTTTGTTTTCTGCCACTGCCAACTCCCATACATAATCATACAACCATTGGAAAACCATGTTTTCTTAAAATTGTTAAGTTTATTCTAGTTTCTTACGAACTTTAAGTTTTATACGTATTTTACGTGTAATTTACGTGTCACGTAGGAAACCTTCTTTTACGCGTAATTGCACAAGTTGCAGAAGAGGCACGTTTGTAGATTACTGAAGCATATAACACCAACAACAGCAGAAGCGCTCTGAAGTTGAAATATCGAACTCGAGCGCTTGTAGTACAGCTTGTCATGATGCAAGGAAGGACAAGTACAAAAACATGCTTTTCTGTTACTCGAACCCTGAAACGTTACACTTGCGCGCTGCACGTTAACAAAGACGGTCTGGAAGTAAAATTTAAATCTTGCATTTTTTAAAATCAGGCTCACCAGTATATGACGAAGAGAAACATTTGTGTTTTAAATTTTAGTTGAAGTTTGTTACAAGGTAGAGGGTATACGCAGCAGATCTTTGGAAACACTCATATAGTCTGAGGGTAATGCTAATTCCGTGTTAAAAAAGAAATATACCAAGGAAGATCGCAGGACTTTTTCTCAGGGAGAAAATAGTCATTGAAACAGTATCATTATTATTATTATTATTATTATTATTATTATTGATACTACTACTACTACTTCTGCTGCTACTACATCTTATGTTATTTTAGAATACAATTTCAATTTGTATTCTGTATATATTATATACGATTTGCATAACTGTATGCTTAACATATTAATTCGTGTAGGACAAGAAGCTGTTTTTTATTGTTAGAAAATCAGTGTAAATAGACTAAGTTTAAATGTAACCCTACTGCAAATAATAATAATAATAATAATAGTTTCTGTAACTTACGTCCTGTAAATCACAGAAAAAAATATGTTAGTCATAAAATGTCGCTACAATTTCACCATTCGAATTACATGAACTCTTTCCAAAAGTCTCAGGAGGGGCCGCCCTTGGAACATACTGGTATTAAATTCTGTGAAATTTGCCTTGTAATCAAGGGGTCCTGTGTTCGATGGAGACATATAATGTTATGATGTAGGTCTAGCATGACTAGCCTATTTCAACGTAAGGATTTAAAGTAAAAGTTGAAGAAAATTTAACTCATCTGATTAATCTAACGTATTAAGCAAATATATACATATATTAATGAAGGAGTCCCGATTCGATGTCCGGTGGAGGCCCATATTGGTACGGACCCCGTCCAGTCCCGATTAGTCTGTCTGTTCACAAAGTGACTTGCAACAACTCTTTAGTTCTTTACCTGAATATCCAGGAAAAGTAACTTGTTGATCTAAAATAATTCACTTATTCTACACATGTTTATGTAGTTTATTTATTTATATTAATATCGTTATAATAAAATACAAAATTTACTTAAACGTTTTCCTTCTAAATGCTTTGAATTCAAAGCTTTATTCTTCCATAGCATTTGAACTTCAGAGGGAAACAAGCATGAGAGGAATGCTTGGCGCCTCGAAGTCCGGACAACAGGCCGCGAAGAGTAGGGATGAGCAAGGGAAAGTAACAATTATACCAATACAAAATTAGATTACAGCAGTAAAAATTAGTTGCATTTTGTTACTTCCAGTTTGCAAATGCAGCAGTAGGCAAGTTGTCATTGTGAATATTGTACACATTGTTGTATGCAATAAAAATCGAGGATTGAAAGAAAAGTTGTAAGAAATCCGAGGACAATATCAGAATGTCATAGAATACGGCACACAGCAGTGACAAGAGAGCTGAGAACGTGGTACAATGCGACGTGCACACGAAGCGAAAATTGGTTGCTAAGAGCCCTAAATCTCCTCTCCTAACCTAACAACGTAGAATTGTCATTAGAATCAGTGGCGGCGATTGGGTTCTAAAACTGTGGGGGGCAAGGACAGTTTACTTTGGTGCATAAGATTTAGCATAGTGTGAGGGCAAAAGTGGCATAAATAAGGGGACAACAGCCTCCCTCGCCCCCTAATTGTCGCCACTGATTAGAATTCTAATTGTAAAAATTAAACATGCTAGTTGCTTAGGAGAGTTAAGTTTAGTGCTGTCAGCATAACTTATGATGCTGTAATCCCGAGCGGCTGTGTCTTGATATATTACAGTTTCCTAGATACAGTGAGTTACTTTGTAACATTGTATATCTGACAATTATAATACAATAAAATGTCCAATACATCCGAATGACAACCTCTCTTCCACGTAGTACAACCTCGACTGCATTGGGCAGAAGAAGGAGGTTCTAGCGCTTGGATTCACATTCAGTATAATCCTCTGTGGGGTTTTCGTTACACGTTTGTCCCTTTATCCATTTCTAACATTCATTTGCATCCTCACAATTAGCCAGACATGGTAGAAATGTGACGTTAAATAAACTAAATCAACTAACAATAAAATGCTCAACGTACAAACACAACTGCATAAAATATATGTGACTCTTCGAAAGACGGTATTTTGAATTTATTATCCCTTCCCATGGCTTGGATTGCCTCGAATGTAAATATTCCTTACGTTGCTTAACTAAAATTATCCCCTAGGATAGTGAAATGGTAAACATTAATGAAGCGACAGAAAAATGCAACGTAACGCCTTTAACGTTAATCTGATTTGATTTTCTTCGGTTAATCGTTAATGAGCATTAATGGTGCAATGCAGAAATAAATGAAAGAACGAACACAATGGTATATCTATGCCTTACTCAGGATTCTAAATTAGGGCTTCTGGCTTCGTAGCTACTCCTTCATGCAGACCAGAAGGTAAAAAAATGAATACAATACAGTTGATTTCATTTGAATATTATTATTTAGCGTCGCTTTTCTTCCTCTTTTGTCTAGACAAAACGATGGGATGAGTAATGATACGATGAAATTGATGAAGAGCGCCAACAAAGGAACACCCAAGTAGCGTCGTAAAGCGTTGTGCTAACCTTTCCGCCACGAAGGTCAGCTGCAATAGATTGATCGATTGATTTGCTTTATTTTACTTCGCTTTTTGTGCCACTTTTGGCTAATTTGCGAAAATAGAGATGAGTGATGATATGATGAAATTGATGAATGGGCACTCACAAGCATCCATGCTCAGGCCGGGATTCCAACCCGGTACCCCTGGTGACGTAGCGCAATGTGCGAACCACTCCGCCATGAGGGCCGGCAGCTGCAATAGATTCGAATTTACTGAATGGGAACATATACGCATTTATTGATTGATCGATTGATTTGGTGTTTTAATTCCACTTTATGCACAGTTAGGCTAATCGAGACTGGACCCACAGTTTAAAGTGGGTTCCGAACTACTATAAGGCTCCACCGCATGCACTGTTTTAAGGGGAAGTTTAACTTACTATCCCTTGAACGGGGCGTGTTGTTGATAATATCACCCACAGTACGGCCGTGATCGAGAATGTGTGGAGCCATATCTTCTGAGTAGTAAGACCCCCCCATCCATTCCACCTAAACCGGAAATGAGATAAGATAAGAGCGGAAATGCTAAGATAAGGGGTAGGCGTTTTCTGAGTTAATTAGTGTGTTTCGAGCCGTCTCTGACCGGAAGTGATAAGATATGAGCTGGGCGTTAACTGTTTTTCTTGGAACTCGGGAGATAAAGGGGAACAGGAGGAAACTTGTTCGTGGAATGAAAGGTTTTAAATGTGTCTGGTTTTTTGTTTTGTAATGGGTGTTACCGTAACGTCACCTGTGTTTGAATCTGGAGTTGAGCTGTTGTTATTGAGGACTTGATAAGGGTTTCCTGTGTTGATGAGATAGGTGTCTATTTTTGGGGGGCGTTTCCCGTTTAAGACCGTTGATGAGTCTGAGATTCGTGGAAATGGGTGTAACGGTTTTCTGTCTGAATAGAACATGCCCGAACATGTTTTGGGCGTAGGTTTGTATGAATTTGCAATTTCTGGGTGGTGTAACGGTTCTGTGTGAACATGCCCGAACATGTTTTGGGCGTAGCCTTGTAGTTTGAAGTTTGTTTAACGGAAATGGTGACGTAGGAGGGAAAAGGGTATAAATAGAAAGGATGGAGGATCTTAGTATCATGTGAGGATGGATGTAAGTGGTACACGTTTGTCTGATAATGGTGTGAATTTCTACGAGATCAGCTACGAAGAGTTCTGGGAACTTGTTCGGTCTTGCGGCGATCTGGACAGTGATCGAACGGCCCTGGATCGGTTGCTGAGTTATTTCCCGTTTATGTATGTAGCGATACCTGAATCTCCCTGGTGTGGATGTCACGTGGTCAACGGCTCAGGAAAAAGAATTCACCGTCGCTGCGAGACTTTGAAGGAGATAGAAGAGAGGAAAAGAAGAGGTGACGAGAGAACAGGATTTCCGAGTCACGGGTGTATCTGCGAACTACGTCGCAGGAAGGAAGAGTTAGGCGAAGCTTTGAAGAAGAGAGTGAAAGAGTGGCTTTCTTTGTTGGCAGACAGAAATTCCGTGTGGTGTTCTGGCTGTGATCGTCCATTGTTACTTAACTTAGAAGGTCATCCTTGTTTCCCTGTGGTTCCTCCAGAAGGTTTCGATTTTCGCAGACGGTTGTTCCCCGACGATCCTGAGGATATTCTGGCTGAACCTTTATCGTCGATACCGAGGACCCCTTCACCTACAGTATCTGATTTTGAGACTATTCTGGCTGAACCTTCATACCCGATGCCAAGGACCCTGTCACCTACAGAACTCGATTTAATTCGTTTTTACCTCGTATGAGAGTGTTTACTCACCACGATTGCTGGACTCGCACCGAGCCTACAACGCCGTCACCTACAGTATCAGACGAGTTTTTTTGTTCGACATATGAGAGTGTATACTTACCATACTCGTCTGATAGCAGGCGGTCCTTTTACCACCGATTATATGTCGGTGAATGCGAGATACAAGACTTACAGAAAGTGGCCAATAGGATTATGTCAGACTGCTGAAGAATTAGTCACTGCAGGTTTTTATTATTCAGGATTCGGTGATAGGGTAATATGCTTCCATTGTGGGTACGGAGCGTGTGATTGGACATCCGAAGATTGCCCGATTCTAGAACATCACCAGGCAATACCAACCTGTAGTTACATACAGAGTGTTGCAGCGTTACACAGTGATTCGAAAAGTTGCAAATATTGCGACAGTGTGGAAACTACTGAAAAAACATCCGATAATCAGAGTGTGGATTCTGTGCTACTCTGTAAAATATGTTTTGAAAACTCTTGCAGTGTGGTAATTCTTCCGTGTCGACATTTTGTAGCCTGTGGTCTCTGTGCCTCTCAATTGGACAAGTGTGCGGTATGTCGGGGCAGTATTGATGATACATTGACAGTGTTCACCTGTTGAACAAAATGGATGCCTGTTTTTTGGACATTCAAGGTTTTCGAGGAGTCGAAGGAGAATTTGTGTGTAAAGAAGTAGGAATTTTAAAATTTCCTTTCGACAGTGCATTTGACTGTTTAGTGAAACCTCCATATGGTTTACACTTGTTGAGTGAAAAGTATCGCCGAGTGAATTACTGGCTCCGTACCAACAAACATGGTCTTGATTGGAATGATGGATGGCTACCGTACGAGAAATTAGAAGATCTTCTGTATTTAGTGCTTATGAATCAGCAAGTTTATGTTAAAGGTACGGAGAAAATGGAATGGGTGAAAACATTAGTGGGGAAAAAAGGTGAGGGTAAGATGACTGTATGCAATATCGAAGAACTTGAATGTCCAAAGTTAAGCAGTGTCAAAAACAGTTCAGAAAGTTTAAAATGTAAAAAACATGGTAAAGGTGAAAAAACCTGTGCAGTTGAAAATGTCTGGAAAATGTACACTTTTTATTGTAATAAATAAAAGAAATGTTCAAAATATACAAATGTTTTATTTATAATTGATAGTATGGATATAGAATAACACAAATGTTTTATTTACAATTGATGATATAGAAAGTTTACAATACCTGAAGGGTTATATTACAATACGTAAAATAACAAAGACTGAATTACAATACATAAAAATAACAATGGTTCATTTACAATATGGAATAGATTTACAATGGATACTTTACAGCATCAGATACATAACGTAAGTTATTTACAATATCAATGTGTGTCCAAGATTGTTCTGAAGATATATTTCAATCATCAGTTCGTTGTACCAAAGTACATAAAAATAGTTCAATACATCGGGTACTTCTTTTTTTTCTGAAACCATATTCTTTTTTATACAATATACAAAAGCCTCCATTTCGGGTTGTAATTTATGATAACGTTCGTTCATTAATTTTTGCAGAGGTCTGAAAAGATTACACATAAATAAATGTAGTTCAGAGGCTGTGAAAATGAAAGCATCCGGTGAATGATGTTGATACATCGAGATGCAACGTTTCCCGAAAAAATTTACACCACTAACGGTGATATTTCCAGTAACCAAATAATTGAATCGTCGACCAGTGTCGACGTAAATCAGTAAGTCAGATTTTAAAGCACACAGTTCTCTAATCTGTTTAGAATCGATGCGTACGGGTGATCTCCCCTGTTGCGAAAACTCCCACACCAAATTGAAAGGGGATTCCTTTTCGAATCCTATGGCTACGTACTTGTTTTTTTCCTTGTTCAGAAAATATGTGTTTGCAAGATAGAGATCTAAACATGCATCTACGTCATGTAGTTTAGGACACTCGATTTTGTCTGTGGAAAAACCAATTTCCCTACGTCTCTTTATGAAATCACAGTCCGTAGTCACATCCATTCCCTCGTCAGCCGTCTCGTTCTTGATAGTAACGGTTTCTAATTTAATAGGTTGCACACGTTTGCGAGGTTTACGTTTGGAAACATCATCCTTATGGGTCATACGTGTTACAAGTTTGTCGTGTTTCTCCATTATAGAAACAGCAGGAGGTTCCATGATGTGTTCACTAGAACTGCCTCGATGGCACTGAGAGAAAGATACGCAGCACACATTTTAAATAGATTTCTTCATGACGCTAGCCTGGATCGTGTGGATAGAACAACACGTTTGTTCCCCTCTGGAACACTTGGAATGTGGTAAACATCTGAAGATCTGACGAAAACGGTGCAGGATATATCCATCTTTACTGATACCTGGTGGAAATGTCTGGATGAAATCCTTGGTTGTAACGTGACGTGCTTTGTAATAAGCATACACGCAACAGTAATGACCGCATGTTGTGGCCAATATCCCCTGTAAGGGAATGCTGTTGTAAGTCCAGACCGAGGAATGACTGTTCAGGAAAGTTACGAATTCTTGATAGAAAGGATGAAATCCGTATGAATCGAAATACTCGGCCACATTGTTTTTGTCGAAATAGAAGGCCACCCAGTGTGTACCCCGGGAGTCGGACTTGTCAGTGTTTGCGATGACCAAGGCCGGCTTAGGAAACGTCCGAGGTAAAAGATCTCTCGGGTAAACACCGTAAAAAATGTTTCTGGTGGAACAGTTTCGAGATAGAATCTGTCTGATCTGCGACGTGTTCATGCTGCTTATGTTTTCAATAATGTATAATAATGTGTCTGTCTTTGGTCATTTCTATGCTTCCTGGGCTGTTGTCAAATAGTTCGGGAAACAATTGTATGTTCACAGGTTTTGAAGTTGTCACTTTCGAAGAAACACTACTATGCTTAATAGTACGGGTTATCACTTTGGTGGGTTTTTCCATCACAAACAGTATAATGTTTACATAAGAGCTATTTCGGTAACACTGGGAGTCAGAAACACAGGCACACATATTTATGGAAAATTCGGTCTCACTGATGGAGGATGACACTTCTATCTTTAGGTATATCTACTGCAGATTCAAATTCAGCATACAAAAGGCATGTTATATTTTCCGACAGCTGAGGAGAAAACTGCATCTCGGCTCCGATGATGCCTTGTTCCTGGAGACTGGTGTGCGTGTCGTTTCCTGAAGAGTCTGGTGTTATGTCGTAAATCAGGAAAAAGAATCCGTTCTCGAACATTTTCCGTGTGATCTGGTGTCCGTAATTGGCGTGGTGAATGCCTGTACCGGAAAATAGAGTTTGATAGGCACGTGTTATCAATCCGCTGTTTCCTCCTGTGGTGATTTGTAAAGGTTCGGAAGGTACGAGTTCTCCATTTTTCACAAGATGGAAAGAAGATAGGTTAAAACTTCTAAAGTGGAACGGATTTTTCTTACTGTCTCCGAGAAAGCTGGCGGTGGATACCATAGCAAAAAGAACAACATTCGGTAAAGGACCTTGAAAAGCATTATCGATCGAAATCTGCTGCGTTCCGGCGACGTAAGAATAAGCTTTGATGACGCTTCTGGTGAACGGATAATGAGCAGGAGCGTAAGTGAGTGCTCTGTCTATGGCCAAACTGGTGGTAGGAGTAGGAATGATGTGATTTATTTCGAGAACAGCCTTTAAAATTTTTATTCTTACTGTAGGTGATGTCTGGTCTCCCCAGATGTAAAAAGCGTCACGTGATCTAGCTAGATCTATGCGTACTTCAACACCGTTGAGCAGGTATTTAGACTGCTGGAAGAAATCTATGTGAAGTTTTCCCATAAGGTCGACCACGGCTGTCACTTCCGTAGGATTTCCGGTCGTCGGAACATACTGGAAAAATTTTTTTCTTGTGGTGAAACCTGTGTTGTCGGCAGTGATTTGATCTTGATGTTCAGGTCTGTCCAAATACCACAGGGCATTCGTGAGATGCGTGTTTGCGGCATCGCTTCCGTAATTGATAGCTGCTTCGAAGATTGCTTTATATGCGTAATTGTTATCGGCGGTTGTTACAGCAATGCCGTTGAGAGTCACTGTACATTGGGAAAAGAGTGAATGGAGAAGATAATTCACGACCCCGCAGTTTTTTGTGAGGGCATTTTCTGTTTCGGAAGCACTCATGGGACTTCCATCCTGTTTAACCATTTGCGTTTGCAGACGAAGATAGGCAGATGAAAGATAGAGAAAATCAGTTCCTGCCGCCGGTATGACAAACTGAATTATATTCTGATTATCGATGGAAGCGATAGGTTTGTAGGTGGCTGTGTACGTTTTCTCCACATTTTGCTGAATAGTTTTTTTCCGGAAGAGGTCGAACTGCGAGATCATGCACATGTTATCCTCCATCATTATCCAAAAATATCTTTCCCTGAGACCTTCTGTTTGATTTTTCTTTTACGTGTTCTCCTAGATTTTGCAGATGTTTTCCTTCGTTTTTTGGATGCTTGTTTTTTACGGATCGTAGATGTTCCAATACGGGTGGCTGAACGTTTTAACATCAACTGAGCAATTCTTGTTGCAGGTTTGGTTCTTATACCAGAACCTACCAGAGAGTCGATTTTCCGTTGTGCTTTACTTTGAAGATTTTGACCTGCTTCACGTACCCGTTGACGAACAATAGTTTTCGGAGTTTGTTGGGTTGTTGCAATGTCGGTGATAATGTTAGCTCCTGTTTTTAAAGCTTCTCTTCCGATCGTCTTTGCACCGCTCCAGAGTAGAGGTTTCACCATTCTAAACAGTCCTGCGAAAAGTGACCCCAATCCTCTCCCTTTTTGATTTCTAGTTGAACGGTAGATGGGCCCAATTCCTCCACGGATTTGGTTACTATAATATTCGGTCTGCGAATTCATGGTGATTCATTCGCTTTTCGACAAAGACTGAGAGAAATAGCTGTCTACTGTTTTTAAAAGGACTTTGCTTTTCTACGAAAATGTAAAACAGCAATGGTGGGTACGGACCCAGTTCTCAAAGGTAAGAAATTTCCTTTTCTATCGTACAACGCAATTTCTATTGTTTCGAAAGAGGCTTTATCCAGAGGAACGTAATGAATCGGGTCGAATGTTTGATGGGCTACGGGTACTGTGCAAGACGTATTTGTGTCCGAACACTGTTTTCGGGTAAGACGCAAGAGACGTACCATTTCTCCCCCGACCAATTGTTGTTTCACCAGATCAGAGTAAATAAATATGTATGGGTTTTTATCCACAACACTATTGGACATTGCGTGCGTAGAATAAATAGATTTCAATATGTCATATCGAAATTTAGCATAGTCATCAGTTTCGTCTATGGGTGTAACGGTATTTGTTGGAGCATCGTCAGGTTCAGGCTTCGGAACCCCTATCACGGATAGATGTTTGTACACGGCCTGCTTGAAGAAAAACCTGAGATGAGTAGGAACAGCTACATTAGCAGGGTCTGTTTTCAGGAAATAAATCAGATCCTCTATCGTATATGTTGTTGCAGGAAAATAAAATGGTTGTTCGTTAATATAGAGTGTGTTATCCGTACAGATAGTAGATCCAAATGTTCCCCATTGCGGTTCCGTCAAAAAATGCCAGAATTTCTCGAGAACGGATCTCCTTATTTCCAGGTCGTCGGGGAGAGATTCGATGATGGTAGAGACTAGGTCCTCAGCACTTGCATATGTCCGAACAGGAAGAGTTAACATTCCAGAATCAGTTTCCAAAACATTGTCGTATAGAGTTGAATAATGTAGTTCTGTCAATCCGACTTCCCACAATTCTGGAGACAGATCGATTCGTTTAGCAAGTTTTACGGTGAAATGGGTGAGTGTGTTGTCTGGAAAATATTCCTCCGATGCAGATGATAGGAGGTAAACGTAGAAATTATCATCCATTCTCGCCGAACACAGAGGACTCACTGGATCGCAGTAACGTCATATTTTGATATAAATATGTTTTGGAAATTATTTTTCCGATAACTGTTTTACGGAAGATGCCTTGATCCATGAATCGAAACTAGGCGGATATCCGAGCCAACGAACCAGGTATTCCAATTTTTTTCCTTTTCCCCGGGTGTTCAAAATTTTATCAATTTTATACTCTTCGTCAGGATCCGAATAAACTTTCTGCAGTTCATGTTTGTAAAATGTACCTTTTACTGGTTCTTCATTTAAGTCGTCTAATATGTATACAGGTACAGGTGTTCGCTGAACAAGGGAATGGATTTTGAAAAGTTCTCGTGACCACGTTTGTTCGTATCCTTTCTCAAAATGTCCTTTGACGACAGAAATTCGTACAATATCACCTACATTAAGATCTGAAGACGGTTGTGAAACATGTTTGTCAGGTTTGTTGAGACGTTTCCACACAATGTAAACGTTTGTTTCGTTGACATCTCGAGGGGCCATTCCTATGGAACTGTGGATTACTGTATTGTAACCTTCGAGAAGTTGCGGTAAAATATCTACATAACGTCTTGTCTGTTTTGAGGTGAAATATTTCCACATCCGTTCTTTTAATGTTCTGTTGAAACGTTCCACTACACTCGCTTTCACAGGATAATTTGTTGCTGTCGAGAACTGGACATGTTCATTTTTTAAAAATTTCTGGAATGTAGAATTTGTAAATTCCGTTCCTTGGTCGGTCTGTAGTGTAACAGGTTTCCGTCTGTTTTCTTCGAAAATAGTTTTGAAAGCTTCGGTTACCGAATTGCTTGTTTTATTTTTTAGCGGTAATGCAAAGGCATATTTTGAAAATACGTCGATCACTGTCAGAAGATACTTGTATCCGTCGTTATGTTTTTGTATCGATGTCATGTCGTTGAGATCGGCTTCCCAAAGCATGTCTATGTTCCATACATTGTAATGATTTCGAGGAAACCTTTTTCTCGCAGGTTTGTGGAGAGTGTAGGTTTCCTGATGCATCAACCATTTTTTCACCGTATCGCGGGATATATTTTTATCCCGTACCGCTTTCCACAGACGATCTACAGATGAGAATGAAGCATGGTGTCGGGGATCGTAATATATTTTGGTGAGAATTTTATCGTGTTTCAACTTAGAGACTCCCATGATCGATCTCTCTGTCTACGGCTTTTTCTCAGAGGAACCAGCTTGTAAGCGTCAGGTGTTCTCAGAAAAGGTGTAGTTTTCCTGGAAACACGGACGGTCACTTTCATCTTCTTCTTCTTCTGTCGATGAGACGGTCCAGGGCTTTCCGTTGGCGACGATGAGAAGTTTAATGTTTTCGGATCCGGAAGTGTTTTTTCCTGACGTTCGTCTATCAAATGTTGTGCCGTGGATTGGTACTCATCGATGATATTCTGTAACTGATGACGTGTATTACGGGGTAATGTCTCTGCCAGATTCTGAGGAAAATACGTCGATTCTGGTGAAATAGTAGAAGAACCGTCGTTATCTTGAACAATAGGAATCTGTAATGGTTCTTTCGATTTTCTACTCAACCATAAATACTCGTCCAATTCTTTTCTGTAAAGACGCCATTTTTGATCGTCCGATATGTTTTTCATTTTTAGGATATCACTCATTTTTTTATCTAAAATTGATAATTTGTGGTGCACAGACGATTCGATATTTCGAATACGTTCTAACTGTTCTGGTGATAAAACAATCATTTTTTTGAAAGCAGATGACATTTTAGTGTGGGAGAAGAGTTCCAAGAAGTCCCGATAACAAGGAACCTAGAAGTAAAGGTAGAAACCCTCCTTTCTGGACGAGAATGTTTCTTCGTTTTTCGATGTTCACTTTGGGTTTTACAAGATTACGTAAAACCATCTTGTAAGGTGTCAGACGACGTTTTACAGAAGGTTTAAGTTTTACGTTACCTTTTAGAACATTTAGACAGCACTCGCTTATGAAACGAATTGATTTCTTAGGAGCACTCTTTAGCAAGGATTTACGAACTTTTGTTGGAGAATTTTTCAGCAAGTGTAAAAAAGGTGAGTGTTTCTTCAACGAAATATTATGTTTAGAATGTGAACTGGTACGTCTCTTCCTCGTTCTCTTCATCTCGATGTTTTAGACATTCGTGAGGAAGATATGCTGTCGAATAATCCTTGTTAAAAATATCTGTTTGATAACGTAGAGGATCAGGTGTTGACTGGGAAAGATCAATATACAAATAACTGAAAGGGTGTTTTGTTGCATCTATATATACTTTTTCGAGTTCTTTCATACGGTGAGGATGAAGTTGTCGTGCGAACACGGTGAATTGGTTCATATCTCGTGGATTTTTGAATATGACAAAATGTTTTACGTTTAAAGAGATATCTCTACAATTTTTTCCCTGGTGGAAAAGATTCTGTGTTATGAAGACTACCGAAATATTCTTGTGGTGACTACCTTTTGTGAAAAGATCGGCAACTTTTTCTCCTTGAGCAACCATCATAAGATCATCTAAAATTACAAGGGTGGGTGTTTTACCGTTCCACGATTGCCAATCAACAATTCCTTTATGGTATTCTACATTACCAATATTTTTGGGGGTACTGTTTTCCTGATCGTAACACCATACTATTTTTTTAACAGGTCCTTCTACAAGATGAGCAATAGAGTCGACAAGGTTTGTCACGAAAGTAGTTTTACCACTCCCTGATGCTCCACAGACCATCATTGTAAAAGGATGAACAAGTTTAGGAAACACCATGTTTTAGAATTTTTACGATGGTGAATTGGAGGAAATCGAAAGACAAATGATAGTTTTTGATTCTGTTACCATAATATATATTTATATAAAAATCACCATTGGCAATATTAGAAAATTATTTGTCTGTACATTTAGTAATACGCAAATGGGTAGAAGATAACACAGTAGTTTCTGACTCTGTTACCATAATATATACATAAATTGACAATATATCTACATAGCATTACTTTTTATACAAAATGTGAAACATATTTACATACTACATTTCTGCAAGAACATATATTTATTACATACAAAACCACAAAATGTTATATTTTAAACATAAAATTGTTGACCAATGTCAATTTAGAAAATTATCTGTCTATACACATAGTATTTATTATATACAAAAAATATTATATATACAAAACAAAAAATGTTATATTTCACACAACATTGTTCACCATTGTGGATATTACAAAATTATCGGCCTGTATATTTAATAATACCCGAATGGGTAGGAGAGGAAGTCTTCAGAAAACCTACGTTTTAATAACACAGCTTGAAAAAGTTTTTGTTCGTTTGTGGTGATTACTCTGAGTTCTTTGGTTCTTCTTATACGAAAAATATTTTTCACCACAACTTCTAATTCTTCACCTTTAATCATACGACACATGGTGTCCAAATTTATTACCTGTGAGGCTCCTACATTCAATGTGATTCCTTTAATTTTACATATAAATTCGGGTGCACATTCTGGTTTACATACCTTAAGACTGTAACATTTTGGTCCTGTTGAAACAAATTCCCTACAAACTGCTTCGTTGCCAAAAGATTCTAGCTCATCTGTCAGTTCACCGAGTGCATCACCTATTTCAGGATGGTAGATCATATCAGGGGCATCTGTATATATGACTGAATCAGTATCACAATAACATACTCTGTCCCCTAATTTCTCCAACAGTTCATACAATTTTAGACGAGCATGACATGTAGTAAAGGCTGCTATAGGAACATTAATTTTCGTGTTCTGTTTGAGAACTTCCTGGATATATTTCCAATGCACTATAACAGTCTCCTGATTCAGATATAGTACACTGTTAATTGTTATGTTAGGATCAGTCATTTTGTCTAGAAAATCCTTTGTTTCTGTAATGATACTTGTTTGGGACAGATTTTCCCGTTGACAGAATTTTCCCCACAGAGAATTTAGACATAGTTTTGCAAGGGTACGTTTTCCAGGGTTTATCTCTATTTTGGATTCATCTAGAAGAATTCCTTCTTTGCTGAAATAGTTTTGTATGTAACGTTCTTTATCTTCTTCAGTGAGGCACCATGCAGGCCACCCACTTGCTTCTTGTTTAATCTTAAGGAAAGTATTTACATATCCTGTAAATAATCCTCCTGTCTTAGATGATGGATCATACTGAACAGTTTCATACTGCCACACTTCCGAAACAGCTAGAACGTTATAACCTAAACTGCATGCTTTTCTAACTTCGGCTATAACCCAAGTTCCATCTAGTGCACGTTCGTCTGGAGAATGTTCACACTTTTCTTCACACTGTGTTTGAAGAGCACATTTTTTACACAAAACAAACATTAATTTCTGGTTAATTTTTGTCGGTAGAACGGGGTGTAGAAGATGTCTTGGAGGTAATATTCTACATTTGATGAGACCTTCCATTTTCAGAATTTCATCTACGACAGGAATATCTTCACCAAGAAATATTTTAGGGTGTCCAACAGGATAACAGCAGTATTTGTTTACATAAGGGTATAGACTGGTGAAATCCCTATAACAGATGGTTTCATTTTCCTTTGTTTGGTAATAGGTTCTGACAGTCTCTACTCTACCACCGTAAAGAGCATCTCGAGGGTTTAAGGGTGTGCATTCTACAATAGGATGAGATGAAAGATGCACATTTATAGCAGGATTTTCTTTGAGGAATCTGTTGAAATCACATTCCCACATTACTTCAACATTATACCCTTCAGTTCTGAGTGCTGCTAACTTACGACATGTCATCTCATATCGAAATCCTGCAGTATTCAATAAATCTTGTTCATTATCTTCTTTCCCACTCTGTTCATCACCATCTACATCTGTGTATTGGGGGTGTGTATTTCTTCTGACGGGCATACATCGTTGACAACCATGCCAAAAACATCCTAATGCTTCATATACTGTGTTAGTCTCTTCATGATACCCATCTACTTTGTAGCGCCCACCTAATACATATTTCTCACGAGTTCGTCCCCCGTGAATAAGAATGATATTTTTCTCCTTCTCAATGTGTGTCAACCATTTTAGAGCAAATTTCGACATTGTATCAGCATGGTGGTATCCTCCTTTTGGAATTATTCCAATCGTGTCGGCAGACATGAATTTGGACCTGTATATCAGAGAACAGACAGAGGCTATGGTGATACATTCTCTAAAGATGTCTATCTTACAGATTTCTATGAAATCCGATCTCAATTTCAAACACCCCTGCCTCAAAACAGTAACATCCTTGATACAATATGCTAAAAGTTCTTTTCTGTTATCAAATATTCTGTTAGTATTTTTCTCTTCGTTGTACCACAATAGAAATGTTTTCTGTTCATCAACATTTTTCATGCGATCATAGCCATATGCTGACGGTGGTGGTATTTCTCCGACATAATTCTTGTTTTTTTCTGTATTCCACAAGTGGGGATAATGTCCCTTCTGGGTAGGTAATCCAAAAATTTTAGAACACTCTGACAATGCCGAATGAACAAAATTCAGGCTGTCGATAAAATACAAGTTTTCATATCTCATACTCATAATTTTCGTCCCATTGAGAATAACACTCGGATTCATTTTGGTCTCCAACATCCTTCGTAAAATAAACGTGCAATCGTACCCTCGTGCATTATGTGCACAGATGATGATGTGCGGAAATTTATTCTGTAGTTGCAAATAGGATAGGAATGTGTCAACAGGATCCTCCCAAAATATATGTTGTCTAATTCCGCAAACCTTACACGGTGTAGATAGATCTTCCGAAAGATAACATTTATGACATGCTGTTTGTAACACGATTAAATTAGGTACATGGATGAATGAGTTTTCTTTATCAGTATTAGGAATATCTGTATAACACTCAAAATCGTAAAATATGAAAAGAAATTTAGAACCACCTTTCGGTTTTGGAACACCCATATAACATAAATGGTTTATAGGTTTTACCAGACTACATACTGTACAATATTTCTTCTCACAATTGTGCACTTTTTCACGTCGGTTATTTGTTAGAATTATTCTGTGGCACTTTTCACACTGCTGAATCTCTTTACACACAGTTCCCTTTCTAAAAGTTGTAGACATATGTTTTGTAAAGCATTGACTGTTTTTGAATAAACGATGGCATATTTCACATGTTTTTCTAAAATTACTTTCCTGTATACATGGTGGTATTCCACGACACATTGGACACATTTCTTTACACCTGTGGGTGTGTGGTTTATCAAAAATAAGTTCATTACACCCTACACACACGTCTTTTGCTGCAAATGCACCCACTCTGTTTACAATGACATCAAAATGTTGCCTTGTACTGTCATACAAAAGATATATATGTTTCGATGCGTTCTGTATCTGACCTTCGAATAAAATATCTTTTGGGTCACGAAGATTATTATGGACAATAATTTTGTAATCCACCAGATACTGCTGGAATTTTCGAAGTTCTGGAATTCCTCCTCCGTTAATTCCTAAATTCACTCCTGCTTTACTCATGAGTTCAAATACAGGTTTCTGCAAATTTCTTCCCTTTACATATGATTTATAATTTGGATCATTGTCAGCACAAGCTTTACCAATAACTAAACTCTCTGCTAGACATAGAGGTTGTTTTAAACTCTTCACTGAAACTATACTTGTTTTCTGTGCAACCAATATATGGTTTGGTGCACTGTAAGCACGTAGTCCTCCACCCCCCACAGGAATACTTACATGATCAGCACGTAGAACTAGATGATCAGTAATCAAAAATGTCTTTGCACTTTGGAGTATTCTGCCTACAATATCCCATAACATATCTGCATGTAATTGGTCACTTCTGTGCCATGCTACATAGATGTCATCTACCTTTACATCTGATAAATTAGATATTCTCAAACCAATTTTATCTTCATCTTTAGCATGTCTCTTGATAAAGTTAAGAAGGTTTGTGAGCCCCTCTCGAATCCATTCACGAGGATCAATATTTTCCGAAGGAGGTTCAAAACTAAATTCTATACGATGACCTGTAGATCTAAATCTAGGATACTGCATATCTTTAATATTATGTACAGTAATGTTACCGATAGACTCAGTATTTGGTAAAACATATTTTCTTTTACGAGATTTCCTACCTTTATTTTCTACAACTGTAGGATTTTCTTCTGTTGTTGAGTCTGCCAATAATTCAGCACTGTTTCTTCGAGATGGTCCTGGTTGGTTTGTGCTCCATGATGATCTTGACTGGTCAGTCCTCCACGATGATCCTGGTTGATCCGTCCTCCACGATGGTCCTGGTTCCTCAGTCCCCCATGGCGATCCTGCTTGATCTATCCTCCATGTTGGTCCGGATGAATCAGATCTCCAAGACGGTCCTGAACGAGACTCCGTATCTGGTCTGGATAAAACATTTCCCGAAGTTTGTGGTGATAAAATTAGATTCGATGTTACAGGATTCGATGTCGATGCTGGTACAGTCTGTTCCAAGGATGTCCGTCCTCGTCCGGAAAGTTCTGGTACGGACGTTGTCACTGATTGTAGTAATCGGTCATACTCGCCAATTAACGAGACACTTTCCCCTAAAATGATTTTTTGGGCGACGTATGCTAACACTTCACGTAACTGTTCGGGTGTCTTGAAATACCCATCCCTATATAACGCCAGTACTTCGTCAGCGGATAACAGGGAGTCCATGATCGTACGTCGGTGGTATCACGAAGACTGACTCGTGGAGGGCCATCGTGCTTTTATATGTAGACACGGCAGCACTTCCGCTATATTCTTACCGGTTTTAAGCGTTCCACCCCTAATAATTCTTCCGGTCGATTTATAACCTTCCTCGAAATAGCTGACGTTTTTAACGTTATCTGTTAACACAGGATACAATTCTTCGAAATGTTTATCTGCCTCCAACAGATAAATAGGAAACTGTTCACTTACCGGAAACTGTATGATAGCTTAAGAACATGTTTATCATAGACATCCTGTTTCCTGTTAACCACATGTGGTTGTACTATGACATCAACTTAGGGGTCAAGCGGTCACGTGGTCAAGCGTGGTCAAGTGGTCAAGCGTGGTCAAGTGGTCAAGCGTGGTCAAGTGGTCAAGCGTGGTCAAGTGGTCAAGCGTGGTCAAGTGGTCAAGCGTGGTCAAGTGGTCAAGCGTGGTCAAGTGGTCAAGCGGTCAAGTGGTAAAGTGATAAAGGGGTAAAGTGGTCAGGTGTTGGTAAAGTAATAGGTAACCACGGGGTCTTAATACTTGTCGGGCTTACCGGTGTGTTATTGTATCAGTTTAATACTACAATCTGTTTTACCATATGTACCAATTAAGCTGATTCTGTAAATTAAATGATTACCTTTCTATTTGAGTTATATGGTAATCAGTTTATCGATGGTTGAAGTCCGGTTTACCATATGTATTAAGATGGTTCGCGAAACAAGGTGATTACGCCTTCTACGAATTTAGTATGACAATCAGTTTACCAGATGGCTGACAGGATGGAACAATCACCAAATTTGATATGGCCGGATGTAGCAACCCACTTTTTATCTTGCACGTTCATATAATATCGTAATCGAATCCTGCAGTGTTCTTGATAATAATAGTAATAATCTATCTGAAGCAGCACAAGTTTCACTTAAATCATTCTACACTTTGCATTCATAGACTCGACAACAGAATGGTTGACAGGGAGAATGTAAGTACCATACATTGATTTTCTGTTGTTTAAATAATAAGTTGTTGTGTATATATATATATAGTAACTTTATTTACGTTATGATGAAAGAAGTTCATACAGAAAATATACATACATACTACATTTTTGGTCACAATATTTTGGAACACATCTCATTCTCTACAATAATTAAACAGTTTCGGTTATCCAGCAGGACCCCACAATATCTACAGTCACGGACATTTTCGACTTGCAACAACTTGGTTATACAAATGTTACAAGCCTAAAATGTCCGTGACCGGTCAGAAAACTGAACAAACAGGTGTTAATGTATTAGTGATTCTTAGTTTATTCGTTCAGTTTTCTCTTTTTTAACATCTCCACCATCCGTTCCTCTAGCTCTTTCCCCGTTCCTCCTGTTTTCTTATTTTCTGCTCTTTCATTCCTCACACTTTTAAATAGTTCCATCAACTCGAAACAGATTCTTAACGATAAATGCGAGGGTACATATTGGACTCTCTGTATGTTTTCTACAAAATCACCAAACACTGCCGCGTTTCTTTTTTTTCAATAATAAAGCTGAATATTTTCACCAATGTGTCCACCTTCACTTCAAAATCTTTACACGTTTCTTCTAGTCGGCGCAATAAATCTTCGGCCAACCCGTTTTCTTCGCAGAAATTGACGTAGCTGACTACATGCTTTTCTACTTGGCGTGCGTGAACTTTGCTCCACAAATTTCTTCTCTCTTCTGTTGTAGTCCCCGTCTCCTCTTTTACGTCACCATACAGTAGACTGAACCCTAGTGGAAGTGTAGTCATCTGAAAATAGACAGAAAATATATTTGTTTATTACACAAACTGTAATCACTGTTATATATATATATATTAATTCACGCATATTTTCAGGAACGTAACATGCAGCGAGGAGAGGCTCTGCGAAATGCTTTTCTTCAATATCAGCTAGGAGCAGAAGAACAAGAGCAATTCGCAGAGCTCACCAGGGGTGTTAGGAGGTGCCTGGAGGAGCAGGCTGAAATAAATCGGCAATACGAATACACCTTTGCCGTATTCTCGGTTCGGCGTAACCGAAATCGGCAAAGGATGGAAGACATTTTTCATCAATATCGTCAAAGGTAATTATTTTTTCAATTTATTTCTCATAACATTGTATATTTTAACATTGTCCGACAATAACACTTTTTTCTTTATAGCCGATATCTACATGAAACACAATATATTTTTTTTAATTATTATATATTGTTTTTCAGAATGGATCGACGGAATATTCGTAGAGCTGATAACCTACTTCTACTGGTACCTCCTGCGGTCCTCAGGGGTTATGTCCGTCCTCCTTCTCCTGCTCCGGAAGAGGTGGAGGTCCATTTAGTGCAACACGAGGAGGAGGAGGAGGGACATGTTACGCCTCCATTACCTCCAGCTGGAGGAGAGGACCGGGAAGAGCCACCCCCCTCACCATAGGCTGTATCTTCTCCAGATCAAAATAAACATCTACTGCCATAGGTAATATTTTTATTTTCTCACCTTTCAAGTTGTATCGTTTTCTGCTTCCGACGTGTCGGTCTCCTCTATGATATCCGGGAATTCACGATGCGGGTTCCTGTTACCGAACTGCTCTTCCACTTTGCCGATGCTGGAAAGAAATAAATATTTCTGTTTAAGATTCTCGTGAATTGAAGGACGGTCGGAATATCCGACCATCTCTTCCAGATCTAATTCAGGACCTTTTATTCCTAGTGTCTCGTTCAGTTTTTCCTCCAAATTCGTGCCACATCTGAACCATTGCAACACCTCGGACATTTTCAACACGCATTCCGTATAAGCTTTCCGGAATTCGTGCATGAGTGTCGCAACATCCCCCTCCTCAACTATCATATATTTTTTGTGACACCCGATCCGGTACAGACATGGAATTTCCCCATTCAACAACTCATCCACATTCTCATATCTTTTCATTTCCAACCCCGTCACATCCGTGATCATTCTCTCGTCAACCATCATGATGTATTTTTTTGCCGAACAGCGTGGAGGAACATGCAGATATGTTATATCTACATGTTCCGCATTTAATTCAGATTCAGATTCCATGCACATACAATCCACCGGGGAAATTCCGGACACTACGATAAAAGGTCCTGCATGATAACCTCGTGTCGCCACCTCACCGGCTACACGCCCACTCCAGACACGGTACGGCAGATGACCGTACACAGGCGCTCTCTCGAACTGATAATGCGTCTCGCATAAACCCCTTCTTCGATTATTAATACAATACATGCTGATCGGATAACCTTGACTCTCAATCTGCATGCAAGTTTCCTCCGGCACATTTCTATCGTAATATGTCACCAAAAAGGATTCCCTGTATCTTACTGGGACGTCGAATATCAACAATTTTGAATTTGCTCTCTGAAATATTTTCCTTTTGCAGACTTTCATCTTTTTTGATCCGGAAATCGTTGCAGGGTATGCGAGACACGTTGTCCTTTCGGGAAAACGCTCTGTATAGTCATACAGAGGATTACACTCCGCTTTCCTGCCAAAACTCTGTTTCCGTTTCATCGACGTTTCAACCCCACCGCCGATAGTGTCTTTCCTACCACAATTCACTTCTTCATACTGATGCTGCGCAGCATTTTTTCTTCCCACACCTTACGAAATTGTCGTTCCGTCAGGTATTTCGGAACACTTACATACGGTTTTCCTTTCACTTCTCCTTCCCTAAGCGATTCAGACACTATCGGCGGTCGTGGTGACAGAGGAACCCTGTACTGCCTCAACCTGCTGCGAAGACTTCATACCAAACACACCACTCGCAAATTCTAACAGCCACGATACTACGCCCATTTTTTACTTACCTTAGGGTCACCTTCGATACCTGCTCGGATTTCAGACAGATAGCAACGACTCTGCTGATCTTTCGACGGTGTTCCAATATCTGCTGCTCCTGGTGAAAAGCGACTCTGCTGATTGATTCTACAATGGAGATGGTGATTCTGGTAACAACACAATCCACTAGCCCCTTATATACCTTCCTTCCAATCTACGTTATCAATACATTCCGTGCGCATTCGTTCGCGCAGAGCGTCCAACGCCCACGTGCCTCTCCTATCTTCTTCCTGTCCTGGTACACTATACACAGTCACCTCTCCCGAGAAACCTACTCTTTTTGCTCTATTTTTTTTCTTTACATCCTGCTTCTCAGACTTCTTTCTTTTCTTTTGCTCTTCCTCCATCACATGCTATCAGACAAAGACTCCTATCTCCTTTTATTCAACACCACAAGCACTCTTATCATACGCCTTCCACGATTTCTTATCTCAGCATTTCCGGACCACCGCACATAGCACTCTGCCGAAAGTTTCGTAACCCTCTCCCTTAATCACCAGACTCATTGACAGCCGGAAACCCATATCTCCAGCCCGACAAACACACCACACATATCACTCAACAGTTCCACGAATTTCATAACAACCGGAAACCCCATATCTCCACCACAACAAACACGCCACACTCCTTCCCCGGCCTTTTCAATTAACGACCTACAAAATGATAATACCAATTCATCAACGACAGGAAACCCATATCAATCCCTCATTAACAACAGGAAACACTTCCCGCAATCTCAATCTTATCAAAGCCCTCAAACCACAAACGCCCCCCAAAAAAACATAATTCAACTCCCGACCGGAAACACTTATCAAGCTCCTCATTAACAACAGCAAACCCATATCATCAAGCCCCGCCGCAGACTCAACGCGGAAGTTGTGGTTGGTTATCTCTGGAAAACGCCTACCCCTTATCTTAGCATTTCCGCTCTTATCTTATCTCATTTCCGGTTTAGGTGGAATGGACGGGGGGGTCTTACTACTTTCTGCTTGAAAGGTAGCACCGTAAAATGCATAAGAAAGAACTTTACCTTTTGTAGCACTCGCCCACACACACTTTAATGGCATAACCTCTGCCTAGGGCTTCGCTGTTCCTCTAAGTACACTTGTTTCCGTAACTTCGTAAATATTGTCTCAATAAAGCCACACTAAGGAAATGAACACGCTTCCTTTTACTAAAACTGAATTTTATGTTGGCCCTTTACTTTATTACATAATTTATTTTAATTTCAATCAAATAAACATCTACATATTATTCACGTTTAAAAACGGGAAGAGTATGTATATAGTTTTATTTTACCTTGTCATTTTAAAATTAATGGAATTAATATTTTCTTTATGATCGTAGATTGGTAAGTACATGTGTAGTTTCCAGGCATTATTTATCATAAAGTAATAAAATCAATGTTTTCTACAGGAGGTTTTCCCCTTTCTCCAAAGTTGTCTGTTGGGGAACATTAGCAAAGATACCCTTATTTCATTGTCCTCTCTGTTGTTTTATGTAAGTAAGAATGTGCATTAAGGATGATACGCATATAATAATTCGAATATCCCTGCGTAAGAATTTGTATGTTATCTATTAATATTTTCTCTTGAATACACGCACATAAACAACACGACAATATGAGCAGGACATAGAATGTAACTTAAATGGAATTGTATCAACTTCAACATACGAAATGATGGGTTTCCTACTTTGTGAAGCTGATACGCAATGGAGAGATAGATGAACGTGATAACAGATAACAGGCAGCTTGGCAAGTCGCGTTGATCCTTTTCTGCAAGAGGGGAGCGTGCTTGTGTTCCCCGCGACGTTGTCGGTTCGGGAGCTTTTCAACTTTTCAAGTCGCACTTTAAGAGGGAGGTGGAGTTTGGCGAAGGTCGCCGTGGAAAGCGCTTAAATTTAACATGGGCTTTTTTGCATTTTGTTGAATATAACGTTTTACGGCAAAAATTTGCCGGAAAACACGCAGTGGATGTGAACTTAGTTTATGAAACTTTGAGTACATGACACATTTATGCAATTTAAGTTCGTTAAATGTGCACAAATTCCATTATTTTTTTTCAATTTCCCATAAGGAAATACGTAAATAAGCACAGAATGGTTATAGGATTTGTGGGTAGCACCAACGAAAATGGCCATTATGATGCATACTAACGTAATGCTCAATCCTTTTATGACTGAGCTAGGGAGGGCTTTTCTTTCAAAAGTCACTTGCACAGCCAAAAATGATTGTTTAAAAATGTCATGTATTGTCGACGGCGAAAGATACGGCCGCTTCAGCCGAATTTCATTCATCATAGTTCGCCACTTGGCCACTAGATGTCTCTGTTCGAAAATTGCCCCAGGGTGACGGGAGGGCTATTTCGCGCTGGTGTTTGAATCCTCTGCACAGCTGGGTTCCGTCCCCTCCTCAGAAGGTCCCGTAGCTGTCACAGCTTGATTTATTGCCTCTTTCCCAGGCAAGAAACCAAGAAAGCAGGAAGGCCATGAGTTTGTGTATGTTTGAGTGTAGAGAAGCAGAGCATATTTACCGTGAATTGGAACCAGTGACACAGTAAATTTATCTCGATCCCTACCGCGAAGGAAGTATTGAGGGGGGTCCAGGAGTCCCAACCTCCCCCCGAAAGACTTACCAAGTACAAAAATTAAATAATGAGATCATAAAATAACTTCAATTAAGTAATGAAAATAAGGTTGTTGTCTAATCGAAATTTGTTTATTTCCGCAAAAATATTGGAAAGCAATACGACTTTGAATGACAGTACCAAAGAAGATTTATGCAAGAATTATTACTACTTATAATAACATGCAAAATATTACCAGGAATTTTACTTTCGTCAACTGGATCTAACATCATTTTTTCTTACTCAACAAATATTATATTCTTTATCTATTTGGCATTAATTTCCTTGCCAGGGCAGTTTTTTTTTGTATTTATTTACAAATTTTGCCGACCTTAACTACACGTAAGCTAGATAATGAATACGTGATGTTATACTGTATCACTGTTGTTATATCGCCTTCTTATCTATTAATGTAATAAAAATACGTATATTAATTAATTTAATATAATTATACTTATTTTAATTTAACATTATTAATATTATTATTTTGAGACATTACGTTAGGACGCCCCTCCGAAATATATATCTCGATACGTGCCTGGTGTTCGATTTGAATAAAATGTAGAAAAGGCGAGGAGGGTGTTAGCGCTTCCTCTTTTTACATTTCGATAGTTTTACCTCACATGTAGTACTTTGTGAGTCAACGGTGCAGATAGGAAATACGTGTACACACACATAATTGATGATTCGCAAAGGAACTTCGTTAAATTCCCATGCTAGTTCCGCTCACAAATCATATCCTCTCCAAATTACAATAGCCTACTATCGTTGTTGCTTACATATATATGTGTGTGTGTGTGTGTGTGGTTCCTAGAACTTCACTATTTCCAAACATAAACTTGATGTGACTCTTACAAAACATTTGTTTTTGGAGTGGAAGGATCATGAAAAGGTCTACTGTTTCTTTGCAAATCTTCAATTAATCTAAAATTTAGTATAAAAACATAATTTTGGCTGACTTGCTAACTTGAGATTTAAAGACAAATTATTAATTTGAATTCTCCATAACAATAACAAAAGTGACATAAAATGTAGAAGGACAAGACTAGTGTTGCCCACGGGACGAGACGGGACAGGCTTTTAAAAATTCGAGACGAGACGAGATTGATCATGTGTTCCGAGACAAACGAATATTTTCGAGACGAGACAGCATTTCACAGCATTTCCACGAGACGAGACAGGCCAAAGTCTCGTCTCGTGGGCAACACTAGACAAGACTCTTGGCTTGGTTGAGAATTACATTAGAGATGTACAGGTTAGGAAAGGAGAGGGAGAATTCAGTCTTCTTCCTTTTCAGCGCGAACCCTGCCTCCTACATTCTACATGTCCATTCAAAATGTCTTCTTAGTTTCAGATATTTTTGCCTCCCCTATAGCGTAATGGTAAAGATGACCCTCGTAATGTCAAAAAAGGTCCCGAGTTTGGTACCTGGTGGACGCCCAATAGTTCAATCCCACTATAAATGTAGATTAGCCTATCTATACATAAAGAAGACTTACAGAAACTCAAACGACCGGCATAGGGTTGACGGCGCTTGGTGCAGTGAGAGAGCTCCCCTTTGCCAAATCAAAATTAGGAAACAAAAACTCATCTTCAGGGGTTCCCTCACTTTTTCGCCCTTAGATGGCAGCTGCTGATAAGGGATGAGCATTCCCCCCCCCAAAAAAAAAATTCTGCCTACGGGCCTGCTGTCCTGCATCATGACCGTCCGGTCTAAGGCGTCATGCTTTGGGCTCTCCAGCTACGGGACGCGCGCAGGTTCGAGTCTCCTGGAAGAAGCGTAACGACTTTTCTCCTGATATTTCGGCCAGTCAAACTCGCGGCCCGCGGGCCGCATGTAGGCCCCAGCATCCGTTAATGCGACCCGCCTTGGCCCCACTTAACACTTCATGCTTGAAATTATCTATACATTTGTAGTTATCCCGTTTTCTCTTTTCTCGTGATACAAGACCAGACTCATCCAAACTTCAACACATTGACCAATTTTCCCTACACAGGTATACATTCCATTATAGAGTAGATGTGTCAACTAAGCAAGCTGATGGACATGTTACTTCTGAAGTACGAAAATATCTTGCCAGCTGGGGGAGGGCAGCGTGCATACTTTCTGTCGCCTACGAGTTTGTTTCTTGATTTTCAAGGATTTACCTGGAAGAAAAGTCAGTTTCTGTAAAAGTTTCAGAGAACCATATGGCTTCCCAAACTTCGTGGGAGTAAGAAAAGGACTATAGACGAGGAATGTAGATTTTTCAAGTGAAATGCTTACTTTTGTTGTGAAGTGAATAGTGAAAAGCTTAGAAAATTTGTACCCTGATAAAGTTTATTCATCCAGAAGTATTTCCATATCACGAAATAAATTTGCCAACCTCTGTGGCAGAGTGGTTAGCACAGCCCGTTGCGACACCAGAGGTTGCGGGTTCGAATCCTGGCCTGAGCATGGGTGTTCTTTGTATGTGTGTCTTCATCAATTTCATCATACCATTACTCATCCTCATCGTCGCCAGTAGCCAAACGTGGCAGAAAAGCAACGCTAATAAAAAAATATAAAAAAAATCAGAAATACAGTTGAGGAGAGGATTGATGACTTAGTCAACGAACAATTGAAAGCAAAAATTGTTCGTGTTGTTGCCTTTTCGCTCACAATATGTGAAATTACGAACGTCTGCGAGCTAGCTCGGTTAGCTCCCTTCATTCGTGGATGCGATTCTCATCTCGATATGACAGTAAAACTACTTGAATGATTCCTCCCCGTGACACAAGGGCTGATATTTTGAAGGAAGTGGAGGCCATTTTGCAAAGTTACAGTCTTCCGTTATATTAAAACTTTTTTAATAAAGTTATAATTTGTCCTTCTCAACTTCTCAGGAATACCAGGTATGGCAGGAATATTTGTCCACAGTAAAAATACTACGTGATGAATTTGGAAACAGGTTTCAAGACTTCAGAGGGTGCGAAGGGAAATATTCTTGTTCTGCTCTGCTCCCTTTTCTTTTGATGATGTGTGTGCAAGTCCTGCGTTCGAATGGAACTTATTGAATTGCAGTGCAACTCGTATTGAAAAATAAATGTCGCGAGGTGGGTTATCCTTGATTTTTCTCATATCTCCCATAGCAGTATCCTCGAATAAGCTATTTTGCTGTAAACATTTTATTAATTTTGGTTGCACTTGCCTTGGTAAAAAGTTGTTTTCCATAATGAAGATTAATGAAACAGCCTTGCCGAATGATCAAGAATGACTGACAAAATATTTGTTGTCTGCATTAAGAGTTTCATGCTCATAAAAAAACTTATTGCAGACTTTTGAGAAGCTTGTTAAAAAAAACTGTCAAATCTGTGCGAAACGAAACTATAATTGCACACAAACAGTTTCTTGCAAAAAATTTTGCACAATTGTAACGAATTTATACTCGAAAGTAACATGTAAAATACTA
This sequence comes from Lepisma saccharinum, assembly GCF_977018435.1. Classification (NCBI taxonomy): domain Eukaryota; kingdom Metazoa; phylum Arthropoda; class Insecta; order Zygentoma; family Lepismatidae; genus Lepisma; species Lepisma saccharinum. Next base: position 58,899,272 of record NC_139243.1, on the reverse strand, counting down.
TAACCATGAGAAAATATGGGGGGAGGTCTATATATAATTTACATATCGATGCTGCAATAATAATCACTAGAATCCCGGCACCGTTGGGTCGAACCACTTACTTCTGGACTTCAAGGTGTTGGGGTTCTAGATGTGTGACCCGGAAAGTTTTGACATTATCGTTATGCGGCCCTACTCACGAATTGAGTTTGACATGGCTGGTCTATAGGACCTGTTGAGGAGATTGGGGAAACCTTCAATAACGATTGGGGTGTTCGTCGTGCTGACCACACGTCACCCTGTAACTGATTGGTGTGCGAGTGAGGCCGGCCCTTGTGAGTGAGTGAGTAGGCCCTTGCCTTCACGGGCTGTTGCGCCACGGGTTTACTTACGTATATTGGCGTAAGGTGTGGTCTTACAGCGGCTCGACCTCTCCTCGAAATTCTGTCAATTTATTTTGACCAATTCACTGGGGATTTTTTAAGAGCACTTTGTAACACGTATAGTGCTCATCTCGAAGATCATACTATCGTTACTTGGACTGAAATTTCAGTTTGAAACCAATCAATCGAATCCAGGCCTGGGCATGGGGGGGTGTTCTTTCATCAATTTCATATCATCACTCATTCCCTCCCATCTTCGCGAATAGTAAGAAGTGGCAGAAAGGCGAAGTAAAATAGACCAAACAGATCAACCTCGGCCCATTATATCTGCTGTGAACTCAACGATGAGAACTGCACAAAGGGACTTGAAGATTATAAGAAAGGAAACTGTGGCCGAGCGCGCTCAGCAGTTGACCGATGGTCTGACCATGGAAGGTTCCACGTTCCAGCCGTGGCATCAGCCTGGACATAAGAGTGTTAGAGTGTAAAAGAGAGGGAGAGAGAGAGAGAGAGAGTGAGAGTGAGTGAGTGAGTGAGTGAGTGAGTGAGTGAGTGAGTGAGTGTCTTCATTCATCCTCCTCGTCGCTAATTGTCAAATGTGGCAGAAGCAGAAAATAAAATACAAATACAGACGTGTCAAACGTGTAATTTTCAACTACGAAAATGTATAATTAGAAACATATGCAGAGGATAAACACTGTATGAAATTAACAATATATTATTCACGCAAGATGGTATATTTCCTCTGCTTTACATACATATAAAATTTAATACACTAAAGCATGCAAGAAATATCCATTTCTCATTCAAGCAGAGGAACTTAGTGCTAGCTGTCAATGACAGAGCTACTGCTTGTTATTTATTCAGTTTATTTTCTCTTTAGGAAAAAAGTTCCTGTACCTTCATAAGCATGGGAGTCCGAAGGGAGGGCAAGAGGGGCCATGTCCCCCCTACGGGAGAATGAATGTCCACATAATAATTATATATATATCTTTCACAGATAATTTAATTTCCATCACAGTAATTTATGTTACTCATTATAATTGTGTTTAAGGAGCGTGATAATTTCAGACTGAAATAATGTTTTTTTGAGCGGGCATCACTATCATGGGGAAAATCTGCCTTCTTTGTCCCTCCCCCCCCCCCCCCGCGCGCCCTGGAAAAGATCCTGCGGACGTCCATGTTCATAAGATAGTTTACTGTGGTGTAAAAAGGATTTTAAACTCGTCGCGATTAGCCAAAAGTGACGGGAAAGCGACGCTAAATAACAAAAATCAACTCAAATCAGTAAAGAAGATTTATGTCGAGTTAACAGCTATTGAAAAATACTGTAAAATATATTCACTCATGATAGTAATGGAGAGGTGCGTATTATGAATTGAAAGAAATGGGGAGGTGGGGATTATAAGTTGCCAGGGCACGGATGTTCTTTGCGAGTATCCCTTCACCAATTCCATGTAATCACCATTTTATGTCGTGATTAGCCAAAAGTGACAGAAAGCGACGAAAAATAATCAACCAATCAATGAACGTATCTACACTCTCGGTGGTGTTACATTTCAATTGTTCGGATTCCAGTAAACATTCCATCTTGACGTCATCCGTAAGACTGCCATTGTGACCGTAATACTTGTAGTTATTTCGGAGCAAGATGACCAGATATGATACGTGACTTATCCTGAGGGGTGCGAAAGCCAAAGCTAAAAACTAAACACAGTCCATAATTACCATAGCATCAGGTCTTACAAGATATATACATACAGGTGAGTCACTATTCTGTGACATCATCAGTAATAGGTCTTAATATTAAATAACACAAAAATCACGCAGCAAATTAAAGGTATTACGAATAACATTAAAAATATTTCTAGAATTTAAAAGAGCAATAAACATTTGTGCAACGAGAAAGGAAATTAACAACAATAAATATTAGTTCGAGGGAAAGCACGTGTCATAATGATACAAAATGATAACATGTAGAAAGTTCCAAATACGTTTGAGCTGTTTTTAAGATGTGTAATACATAAACTGTAAGTTCAATGTTTATCTATTCGTTACCTTACATCATTGCTACTACTGTAGTTGTACATTTTGTTCCATTGGTTTGTCTTTCGCCTCTTCTGATTATCCCTAGGTCATTCCACATATCCGAGACTTTTTCCTTTAAATTCGAAATAGTCTCGCTCCCGTCCATCTCGAATTATTATCAGCACTGTTCGTAGTAGTTAAATTAATAACTGTTACTATTTTTTGTGCTTATTACTATTAGATACAAATTTTGTATCAACACGAAACCCCCTACAAAAAAAAATGGCGACTAGTGTGCCTCTGCCTTGTTATCAGTGCCACTGGTATGCTATACATTTACACAGCGTACTTTCAATTAGTTATTCTTACTTGATTCGTCGTTACTTTCAACTGATAATCTCTACCTCCTTCTTTACTCTCAATTTATAATCTCAACCGCACTAAGAGAAATTCTACATAATTATAGCAGCCACTGTAATCAACAAAATTTATTCAGTCCAAATCTCATTTGTGAAGGTCCTGACTGTTTGCCGTTGCCACTTCCCTTGCAGTGAATATTTTGCCAGTGGATAAATCTTGAAAGAAGCGGGAACCAGAATGAAATGAAACAGGTGGTGCCCTTTCGCAGCGGTCACAAATGAGAGGGGTTGGTGAAGGCAGGGGGAGGTCCTCTGCCCCCCGACCTGTGCCCTTCCTCTAGTAGTTTAGGACACAAGCGAGAAGAATTGCTAGTTCCCTGATATGTCGCTAGGTGTCTCTGTATCGCGCCGGGGCAGGAAAACTCTTTTCATGCCAACCTCCAGGCCACTCTTAAGCAGAGAGGGCGGGAAGTGAAGACGCCAAAAAGTGTGGCAACGTAGCAAAAAAACTCATGCACGGCGCAGTGGCCGCAGAGGTGGATCGCATAAAACAACAGTGTTGCCAAACACGGTCGTTAGAAAAAGAACTACATTGAAGTTAAGGACTCAGACCAAGCAGTTAGCTTTTAGACGTATGAACACTTGTCTCCGTGCTCTACACTGGGGATTATGTGTTCGAATCCTGTACGAGTTTAGGGAGCTTCCAGACCAAAGTGAGAAGCGAAGCATATAACTTGGAAACAAACACTCAATGTGACATTTCGAAGTGACATGACAAGGTGCACATGTCGAGTCGCATTGCGTCGTTCTAATCTGGTGGCGTCTTCTGGTAGCGCAGCTGCACTGAATGCTTGCTTATATTCTTAAGAGGTGCGTGTTGCTTGTTGCTTCGGTATGAACCCCTTAGTTTGTACACACTGTTATTCTTAATATGAGCGTTTATATATATGAAATATTCGATAAAATATAAATGAAACATTCGAACCAATGCTATTTTGCTATATTTTACTTCGCTTTTTATGCCACTTTTGGCTAATTTGCGAAGATGGGGATGACTGATGATATGATGAAATTGATGAATAAACACTCACAAACATCTATGCCAAGGCCAGGATTCGAACCTGGGACCCGTGCGTCGTTTTCGAACCAATGCGACACGACAAACAACATGTGTCGCTTACGTGTTTCTCGCAATGAGCGTTGCCGTGTTTCTCCCGTCTGGGGTCGTGCCCACGCGTTGAATGGTTTCTTACGGAGAGACTTCAAACCGAAGCTACAGGGAACAAGTATCACACAACGGCGGCAAGTGAAATTAATGTTCACATCGAAGTGACAAGTGACAAGACGACACACGGGCCACTTTAGTCTATCAGAAAGCATTAAAATGCGAAAGCCTGAACACCAGACCGATGCGACATAATTCACGATATTTAGAAAACTGCCCATTCTGTGCAACACGGAAGCAATAAGCGAGACGTGCAACTTGTCACATTGCTTTGTTTCGAAACGTTGAATTCATTAGTGTTGCTATTGTCTCGAAGCGATACGTGTCACTTGTCGCCTTCCACTTCGGTCTGAAAGTTCCATGAATGTTATGCATCATGTCGTCTTGGTCTGATGTTGGCGGATATGAGAAGACTTGCATATAGACCAAGGTACCTGTGTCACTTGTCACTTCGATATAACCCCCCACCCCTATTGCCCCGTCGGTTGTCACTTTTGAACAGAAATCTCCATTCTTATTTCTTTAAAAAAATATTATTATTATTATTTCGTTATTAATTCATTTTTCTTCAGCATGACCAAAACAAGTAACGAGATGTTACTAATAAAGTCTGAAAACTCTATTTGTTTCTTGGCAATGGAAGAAAATGTGCTTTAGAAATGCATTTATAGTGCATTTACTAGTGTTATATTAAAACCAACCGATAATTTGTTATGGGTACATAAAAAAGTCACATTTGGAGGAAGAAATTATCTTGTAGAGTATTGTTCGAGTATAGGAATAAAGTATAATAGAAGAACAGATTTGGTTCAAAAGTTTTAAGTTGGCAACATTGACAGCTCGGAAGCAACAGGACGGCCAGGCGAGAGGGGAACCCCGTCGGCCTTTGCACGTACCTTTCCTTGCCTCTCAACCCCCTGCGATGTTCGGTACCAATACATGCGAAATTGATCCAAGATTTTACACACCCACACTTCACGGTACCAAGGGATGCGATTAAACACCACAGTTTTACACAGCCTTGAAGGTACCAGCTTTCACCAACAGGTGGCAGAGTGTAACACAGCCACATAAACACTAATCCAACAAATATGAACTTTTTGGTACCTTCGAAATACTTCGCGTACAGGTTGCAAGGGGTCTCAGGAGTCTCGAAATGGCCTTTTCCTTATTGGGACCGAATTAAGAAAGGTGTTTAAAGATACGCCGGTCCTAAGAAGAATATATCTGCGTACCCACACACACACACACACACACACACACACACACACACACACACACACACACACACACACACACACACACACACACACACACATATATATATATATATTTTTAAAGGTAATATCAATTTTGTTTCCTCTGTACCTGCTTGGATGATCTTCAGACCAGTTTAAGAAATCCCTGTCTTCAAGTTCTTTCTTGCTCATCCATTTGTAATTACCAATTGGCAGTGATTGAGTCATCGCATAACATATAAATTGTTCATATCAATATAAAATGTGTATTTAGATAGTTTGCTAGGATCATAGTTAGGTAAATATTTATTGCTTGCTTTTGCATATCTTATAGGACACTGCACTATACCACCACGTTAAGCAGATTCAACAAACATGAAATGGTTAATATCGATGATGAGACCAATTTCAACTTTTGTAATTAAGAGCATGGCCTGCCAGGATAAACCGGGTGTTGTGTACATAAATACAGGATCTAGTTCATATAATTTAAAACAACGATCTCGAAAAATTTGGAAAACATCAGCCAACTGCAGAGTATCCAAAATCAAGTAGTTGTCATGATAATCTCCCATTGTTTTGCAATCTAGTATTTTCCAGACTCTCTGTGCATATTGATAATCTTCCTTGCTACATTCTTCATCCTGAAGTTTGTTATAAAATGTATCTATCGATGGTAACTGTGTCTCTTTAAATTTTTCGAAATCATCCATGTGATCATATGGGTAGACCTCTTTTCTTTTCAACAATTCCATCTTATCCTCACCAAAAAATTCTTTGGTGCGAACAAATTCCTCGTTGGTTAAATGGCTCAAAAGAGTAGCTAAACTACTAGATAAAAATTGATATGAATAAGATTCTAAGAACAACTTTTTTTCCATTTTCTAATTTGATAGTTTTCTCTATGGTAATATATTTATCTTTACTGCGTGGTATAATATTGATATTCTCTGTATCATATCCTAATTCTTTGATAAATAAATGTGCATCAAAATTTTGCAAATTGTGAATAAATACTGGAATGAAGCTAGGTTTCTGTATTTTCAAGTTACATGAATTACAAATTGTATGGATATATTCTCCATTAAAATGGTTGTGGTGTTTCTTTTTTTCACTATTAGAAATAAACTACTACAGTATCTGCAACTTAAAGTATTATCATATTCCTGTTGTTGTTCTGGTGTAAAAGGGTTCATTGGTATTTCATCATTATATAAGATTGGACCATATTTTTCACCCCACTCTCGAAGTTTATGAATAAATTTTTGGTCTGCATCTTCACCTCGATAAAAATACAGTTCTGAATTATTTTTTTCATAAGTGTTTACTAATTTTAGTGCAAAACCACATGCTTTATGTTTAGATTTTTTGTTGTACTTGATGCATTCGAATCTGGGAAACATGTTGCTATTGGTTCTGGTATTGTTTCAAAATCTGTGTAAATTACTATTGGTTGTTTTACCAATGATTTGAAATTACTAAATTTTACACTTTTGGATGAAACATCATAAGTCCCAGGAGGGTGGAGAGAACAATATTTAATATGTTCCTTTAATTTCTCTTCACATGTTTTCCCACGTCTTCCATCAAATTTTGACAAGCATCGATCACATATTGTTATTTTACCATGATTTGATGTTATTTGGCTATGTACCAATCGTTCTAGATCCTGTATGAGACAATAATGTTTCTTGTTTCTCTCTGTAACATATAATAAATGTATAACACGTGTACCATCTGCTGCTGGATAGTGATACAGTGGATAAATTTTATTATTTTTATCAATACCATAAACTTGCACAGCTATTGGTTGATTGTAGTGTTCTTTATATTGTTTTTCAAATTTACTAAAATCTGAGATATCTACTGGATATTTTATGCCTCACATACTTTTTAGACTCTTATATATTCGGGATAATTGTAATTAGAGATACGATATTTATTATTGGATGCTGGATGAAAATGAGCTATGAGACACCATAAAAAACATTTATTGTCTTTATTTTTGAATATTTATTACAGCATTCTTGTTTATTGTGTCGTCAGGTAATTTAATATAACTAGATCCCCCAATGGGGACATATTTTGCTATTTTCAATTCAAGTTTACGGTTTGTATCACAAAGTGACCAACCCGAACCTCTTCCTTGGAACTTTTGTTGTTTTGAGAAAAGTTCTTTACAATTTTTTTCATAAATATCATACAAAGAACGAATATCACTGTTGTGTAAAATTAAATCACGGGTATGATGAATGTATTGTTCCTTTTCACTATGAGAATTTATATACATAGAGAATAGATTAAAATATATTTTGAGAGAACATATTTTAAGTTTATTTTGAATTGCATCTATATTTTTTTGTTTCAGTTTAGATAGAAAATTTGGAATATCTGAGTCTTCATAATTTATGTCTGATGTGGTATTTTTTTTCTATACATTTTTTTTTTGATTTTGGTTTCTGTTATTCATTTTTTGTTATTCTTTTATATAATTTGTATATATATAATTATATATATTTTTTAAAAAAATGTTTTGGTTTTATATATTTAATTTTTATTTTTAAAAAAATCTTTGCTTTTATATATTCATTTTTTTTTTCAAAATTATGTTAGAACAAGAAAGTCTTTTTGCTTTCTTTCTAAAATAATGCTCACATGTACATTCTCAGACGTAAAATTTAAACAGAATATATTATACATTTGAGAAATAATTATATATACACTACATAGCACTGCACCACTCATAACTTAAAAAAAACAGTATCTAAATTTTCAGACGTATACAATTAATCAAAAAATACACACATTTGAGAAATAATTATATACGCAGCACTATACAGTGCTGTACAGCATTGTAAAATAACTCAAAATCACTATCAATATATCTATTTCTCTTAAAAAATGTAATAATTGTAAATATATGCTTAAAATATACTGATATAGGCTCAAAAAATAAATTTTGCTCCCTGTGAGTTCAGCTTTGATAAAAAAAAACATAATTATTTTTTTACTATAAAAATCTTTGAAAAATAGCTGAAATCAGGGTAAAATAAATAAGTAGCAAATAAATGTTCACCGACGAAACATTACCTCTTCTCTGCCATTTTGTGTAGCTGGCGAAGGAGCTCGAAGGGTCCTGGGCAGAGGCTAGAAAATATTAACCAATGAGAGATGGTTTTTAATAAATGAATCAACCAATCAGAGAATAGCAATGAAAAATAGTATTCATATTGATGGGCCTTTTGTCTAAGAATCTATAAATAACGAGCGGAAGACGAAGTGGTCCAAGAGAGTTCTCAAGTGTTTGGCTTGAAAGATGTGCTGATTTTAGCGTGAATGAGTTGCTGCAGTGTAACTAAAGGCTTTTTAACTTGGTAAGTATCTTTTTTGCGTACTATTCTTTATTTCAAGTTGTTTTTAACTGCCATGGAAACAAAGTTTAAGCATTTTACATTATTTTTGAAAATATTATACAAAAAATATTAGAAAATAACACTAACGATACGTATTGTTATTGTTCCAGGTTCCATCTCTCTCTCTCTCTCTCTCTCTCTTAATTCAACATACGAACGAAGAATGGCTTCCAGCTCCAGGGCCAACATCAGTGCGGTGAGTACTGCCGACTCCATTTTAACCCATTTTACCCTTCTTCAGACGATATTATTAACGCGTATTACAACTTTTGCGAGAGGGTAGTTATTTACAATGCTTACCCATATTCTGATCAGACATTGTTTTGTGAGACTGCTCACAACATACTGAATCAAATTGGGGTGGGCAAGCCTATTTTTTCAGTGGTAGGAGAATGGAACAGATATTTCAGGTGCTTTGCCATGCTAGGACGAGAGGTTTCCATTGATATCCCAATGCAGGTAGTTGGGGACCCCAATCTTTTGTCACTGCGATGTTTTTTTAAAAAAGAATATTATACAAAAAATATAAGAAAATAATACTAACAATATGAATTCTTATTGTTGCAGGTTCTTTCTGAGAAGCAGTTGTGAAGTACTCTGCAAAGAATTGAAGGGCCGATAATTATTTTATTGGAAGAAACGAATAGGGAAAACTGACGTTATTGAGCAGGTCACGAGGGGTACTTATATGTCCATGTTTCTTCGATTATATCGATAAGGATTGTTTGCTGGAGGCTTTGAAAAAGTATACTCCTTACAAGTACATTACATGCTGGGATGTTATTCAAAGGAAGGCAACCAACTAGCCCACGATTGCTTTATTAAACATTTTTACGAGTGCGAGGATGTGCACGGTAAAGATGAAGTTCAACTCTCAGATTATTTTATAATTTGCCAAGAGGAATGCAGAGTGAATGAATGCCAGAATTGTGTAGAGTGGATGTGCGAGAGAATCCAGTGTTATCTGCAGGATTCGAACAATACAAGCCATATTTTTTATTTTTATCTTGCTAACCATGAAGATGTAGCTGATGCTTTGAAAGCACAGGAAGAATCGACAGGATACAGAGACTTTTACAGTGCGTTGTGTGAAATTTCAAATGATTTCGAACTAGTAAAAACTCTTATAGCCCCTATACGTGAAACGGAGCTTGCCCAGGGTTAACGAACATTTTTTTTCCTAAATATCTCAAGTGAAAATGGCGCAATATATTACTGATGTGCAAGGTTTTATGTACAATAATACATTTATATTGCGTGAGATATGTGTTAGTTTTACAAATTTGGATACTGTGTATTATGCTCTTGTAAGAGTGCCAGAATATTTCAAAGACAATAATGAATCCCATTGGGTGAAAGAAAGTACTCATGCATTATCGTACGATACTCCTCTGGGATGTGAAGTGTACTATGTTCGTAGTGTAATTAGAAATTTGAACTGTCAAGGTGCAACTTTCCATTGCAAGGGAGAAGAAAAATCCAAACTTCACAAAGATTTGTTCAATATGTATAAAATTGTAGATTTGCAAAGTGCAAACTGTCGTTAGAAATTTGTATATGTTTCAAGGAGGATTGTGCAAGTATCATTCTGATACTTCGCCTCCATCAGAACAAGGTTGTGCATTCAGAAATGTACAAAGACTTGCATCTTGGTACAATACTAAAATTACCAATATGTAATGTATTTTAGTGCAAATAATTTGTGAAAAATAATTGTTTTCTATGTTGTTATTTAGCCTTACAGGCTTTCTTTCAAGAACTACTGACTTTCTTGAGTGTTTGATTAATACCAGGGTTTATTTGTGTCTGTTATACTGTATCATACAAGGCTTAGTTTTACTACAATCAGACCTAAGTTCCACTTATTGAAACCTTATGCTTAGGCTCTATAGCAGACTCCTTGGTTCACAGGCTGTCAGTTAGTGACTGTCAAAACATGCCGAACTCTTAAACACTAATGCACTGACTGAAACATGACTCACTCCCCCACCCAATTCCATTAGCAAACCTTTTCTTTGAAAAGGAAACTCACTGCATTTGTCCGATTTCAAAAACAGATCGTCTTGCCTTTGAAAACTCATGTTTAGGGTACAGAACTGAAGAACAGGAGTGATATTCAGAAAATAGTTTATTTTAAAAACTATGCATCTAATATGGGACTTCCCCTTCTCAATATAGGCAGAATGAAATTATACTATTGAATAATGCATATGATACATTTCAAAGCTCATGTAGTGATAAGAACATTTATCTCCGAGTAAAATAAAATTCCAAAAGATACAGTGCAGCTGGGTATTGGCAAAAAAAATCTGCTGGTGCAGATCTTGGTTCCAAAGTGATAAAGAGGAACTCTACTAGATTGGCACACAGGGTGGTCACTCTAGGATCATGATAAAATTCAAGTATAATTCCCAGTTGTTAAGCAAACTTTTCAAAAATTCAAGGCTACAAACACATGCTTTCTCTATTTCAACATTATATATTACCACCTTTCACCATTCACATACAAACACACACACATATATTAACAAAATAATGGGCTTGTGAGATTACATTGAATCCATAAATTCTAATTTAATTCAATGAATCGGTATTGTGTATACAGGGTGGTGCAACAGTTAGTTTAACCAAAAAGCACATTGATAATAGTATTACGATAGTGTATGTGCTTCTTGTGCTAAGTAATATTTCCTAGGTATACAGTTCGTAACATTGTCGTGTAACACTGGCAGTAGTGCACTCGTTATTCTTTTGTCAACAGTTGAGTCTCTGGCTTGTTGTAGTGTGGTTGTTTGTTGTTTGCAAGCAAGTTCTGGTCTGTGACATGTTGAAAACTGGAATGGCACATAAGTACACAACAAAACAGGGTATTGTTACTTGAATTGTCAAGGATATGGTATACTCATCATCACCGGCAGACTTGGATGCACTAAAAGACTCAATTATCAATGCGTTTCATGTCATCAACAATGATACAAGTTTACTGCTAAATGTTATATTTCAACCTTATAGCAAGGTCTTCTTCAGACTCTGTACCAAGTACAAATAGAATAAGGTACAAAATAGGAAGATATATATACACAAAAATCACTCTCTTCCAGACAAAAGTATATTAGATAGTTGTTTATCTGGAACATTCCTTTCCAGGAGTTCCAGCAGGTGGGCTTCTCCTCTCAAATGTTGTTTCACCTGACAGGCGATTTCGATAAACATATCCTCTCATCTGGAAAGTAATTGGACTCCTTATCTCATGCTCTTTTTCCTTTCTTTCTTCATTCCTCTTCCATCTTTTCTCCGCCTTTCCTCATGTCCTTTTCACTCTTTCTAACACCTTCTTCCATTCTTTGTTTATCTTCAGTCCCCCATTCTAGTTCATTGTCTCTTCTTCCCCTATCTTCTGTATTTCCTTACAGGGAGGGTGCGACAGGTGGGCAAGGAAGCACCCACCCTAAAATTCCTCTGCCCACCTCATCAAGTAAAGACATAAGGGTTCAGAAAAACATGGTTGCTTGAATAAAATAAAAGTATATATTCTTGTTCTGACTTCATGCACATTTTTCTAATGAAAATTGTAAATACTAAAAAGGTTCTCAAATTATTCTAAGACATTTCCCTGCTATTGGATTTACATTAGTTTACTGATTAAGATAAGGAAAATCGTTTGAAAATTTGTTGATGAAATGATGGATAATACCTGTCAATCTTATCTCTGATTTAAACTGATCCAGTTAACATGTTTTCGAAAGTGGGGAGTACAAAGTAATGCAGGTTAATAGAAATATCTTAAAACAACCTATCACGCAAATCAAAACACCTTCTTCCCTTCCATATGCAAAAAAAATCGTCCACATGTCTGAAAAACAGAATTATTTTGTCACCTCCTTTTTCGACCACTTTCTTTTCCCATTCATTCATTACCAATTCAGCCAATGCTGGACCTAGGCTACAGCCTATATTCAGTCCTTCACTCACTAACATTATTTTAACCCTCATTTTACTGTAACCGTTGCTCCGAATGGTACCTTATTTCATTTGTACTTGGTACAGAGTCTGAAGAAGACCTTGCTAGAAGGTTGAAACATAACGTTTAGTTTATGATTTAAAATAAAATAAATTGTGCCTAGGTCAGCATATATGATTTTTGGTTATCATGGAAACAAGGCTTAATGGTGTTGTCATAAATGTTACGGGATATGCTATTCTACGAAAATTGTTAATTGTATAAGAATTTCAAACTCAAATTTACACAATCAACTTCATGATATCTTGCAATAATCTTTCTGTCAGATAAATTGTTGTGCAAAGGGCACTAACAAAGTCAATGTATTGAGAGAAAATTCTGTTATATTTTCGATGCAGCTTTCCTTTCTATCCTTCCTAGATAAAAATAAAAGCTGAACTTTGAAAAACTTACCTCGGGGCATTTGTAAATGTATGAATTCATTTGGATTTACAATAGTTGCAATTTATTACATTGAATTCATGCATAATTAGCCACCCTGAATTGGTATATTTGCTGCAGAAAACATATATTTCATTATGTATAAATATTCTGAACATGTATAATTGCAGTACAATCACAATCACAGGGAAGGGGGACTATAAGATTATTGGAAGTAGTCTCAACTCTGTCCTAATTATGATATTCAATAAGTTTGAGGCTCAAGTAAAGTATTCATTTATTTCGTTGAAACTTCTTTAGAGAAACTACACATGAAAGCCAAAGGAAGATAAAATTGATATTTTTTGTATCATGTTGTCCCTTTTTTCTTGTGTGCACGTCACATTTTTTCAATTTGAATTTCCATTGCTATGAAGTCTCATATGTATATCAAATATCTTCATGGTTAAATTTTATGTTCAAAATTAAACAATTAAGAGTATTATCTTTGATGTGAAATCTAATATGCAAATAATATATGGAACTTTAATGTTGAGATTTAAATGGTTCTTCATTGCGATGAATACTTATAACTATGTTTCAACACCAATTTTTTTGAGTATTCACAACAAAATAAATAACACAGTTATATATATTGTTTTATTATAAAAAGACAGGATATTACATACAGAGTGCAAAATATAAAACAAAACATATAATTTTAAGGTTCTGCCAGTTCATATGGTTACATATGAACCAGTGAAATTATATGCTGATTTCTGAAGAATGGAAATTTTTTTAAAATATATTACCTGTTATCACTTACAGAATTCTTCAACATGCATAAAACAATATATTCATTCTGATTAACTATCAGTGTGATTCAAAAGTGTGGAATCACACATATAATTTCTTACATGAATGGAACCATATGAAGTAACTGGAAGACCAAAGGCTTCATCCCAGAGGTATGTTACAAACCTAATCCAATATCTTGAATTCAACTTAACTTCTTCAAATTGGAATACGCGAAAAGTGACAGATCAAAATCATGTGAAATTTTCTGGCAAATGGTGAAATCCATTTAACAATGTCTTTAATCATTCTCAATTTACTCAGTGTTGAGGATAAAGCCTGCCATTGTTATGTGCATGCTAATCATCAATGTTTATTCCTTGTTATGCAGTGAACAAACATGCCATTGATCAAAGAGCACATTGACACTAGCTTACACTGTGGTGCACAGAGTGCAAGGAAAGTTGCAGATCTCTTCATCTGCAGACACATTGAGAGGTGGCCCAGCCAATTGTTCATAGCGCAGAGGTGAAACTCGTCCACAGTGGCATGCCAAAGGGGATGGGGGTGGTTATAACACCCCCTTTCTCCCTTTATGTATTAAAAAAAAGAATGTTAAAAGTAGGAAAATATGACAAAATGAAAGCTACCAAAAGAAAGTATATGTAACTCTTCCCTTTCGAAAATCCTGTGGATGCCACTGCTCATGCACAAATTGATGCGAAGGGAAAGTGTGTGTGGCTATGAAGCAGCAACCATGGTTTTGGCATTGCTTGTGAAAAAAGTTCTGTAAGAATGCTGATATTGTTGATATTTAGAGGCACATCTGGGAAAAAGTCAAAAGATGAAAATTAAATTCATCAATTTAAAGTTCAATTTAAATGTTACAATGTTAATTTTCTTAAGTGAGAGAAACATCTTTTTACAAGCAATCAGTGGATTTCGAATTTCATTTTAACATGTATTATGGAATCTGCTGAAATATGATCATGTGTACAATGTGCGCAGCTCAGGCCAATAAAATCCTTATCCATAATGCTCACAATGTACAGGTGAAAGAGCCTGCTATGACTGCTTTCTTCTGTCTTGTATCTTGGATAAAAAATAGACATAACAAATGGTTTGCTCTGTTAAAAATCAAGTATCAGTATTGTCTTTCAACGACTGGTGGCATGTTTGAAAGCACGGATGAGATCCCTGCTGGATATAGAGACGTTCCTCCTGATGTACAAACAATTGACTCTGATAATGCAGATGTCCAGATCCTAAAGCATGCGAGATGCACACAATCAAGAGATTTCTATTTAGAATTCTATTTAGAAATCCACTTAGAAACACTGACGGTATGATTTCTAAAAATTCAACACAAATCAATATTTCCAGCATGCAATACTTCCTTAATGAATTCTGTTTGGTGTGTAATCTCCTCATGTGCATAATAACTTTGTTTGCAGAGAAAATATTTGATTCAAATTAAAGGATTAATAGATTACTGTTTCATTTGTCTCTCCCAATATGTACTCTGAAGTTATCTTTACAGGAAAATCTTGTCACAAATTCAGTTTCTCTTTGAGAGGAAACATCCTCATATGTCTATTAAACTTATCTTTCCAACCAAAACAACTGTTATAAATTGAACAATTAAAAGGTTTCTCTTTAGCATGAATACACATATCCGAATTAAGACATCTTTCAATCTAAAAACATCTTGACTGTCAAGCTTCATCAGGGTGGCTAAAATCAAGTAGAAATGAAATTCCCTGACTTTTCCAGGTTTTCTAAAAAAAAAATCGTTAAAAACGACAACATTTTATGCTACATTCGCGTTATTCGATATTTCGAACGGGCAAAAAATGTGTTAAGATATCACTGCACATTCATAAACATACTTCGCAGCAATTACAATTTTTCACGATTTTTCCGTTTGCGAAAAATAAATGTCCCTACTAATTGGAAATTACTTTCTGGCCACTCCTCGTATAAATCAGTAGATGGAAAGTGAAAATTTAGCAGGGCTGGCAGAGAAATGTGTATTCTTGAAGAAAGTGATTTGCTTTTATCATTGAATGATTCGAGTAAATATATTAAAATATTTACATTTATTATTAGTATTTTATTTCATAATATTTGACATTAACTTCACTCAGTGAGAGATTAATGACCATCTCTCACGAATTTAAACAGACATGACAGAGAGTGGCGTTAATTTCATTGCAATACTAGTGTTGCAGTAAATTTGAGGTTGGAAGCATGCACTTGCCAATTTTTATAACGTTCACCAATGCAGATTTATGTTTCTCTTTTTCGTTATAGTTTCAATATACATATCTCATTTTGTTCAATTCTTCTTGATATCTAACAATAGTGCAATGTCATTTTAAATGTATGTTAACTTGTGCGATACCAGTAATACGTCAGGATGATGAAAGAAAACCTATAAAAGCACTGCTACATTAAATATGGTGAGGTGATCCCTAAGAATATTAAAATTCCAGCAGCATATTTGCAGTCTAAAGCTCTTCTTGTTTATGCATGCAATTTTTGTTGGATGTTGCAGTCCTAACACATCCAACAAAAATCAATTCCATATGAGTGCCATGCATGCAATTTCTGTTGCATGTTGTAGCGAGATACTTATCTGGGTGGCGATATTTGACAAAGTCGTATGTATCAATGGAGAATATTTGTGTCCAAGTTCCTTAAGTTTGTTCATCAAAATTCCTTACTACGACGTCCGACAACAATCGGATGGCGCCACCTGCTCCCATCCCCTCCATCTGTTGATAGTTCTGACCCCTTACTACCCCCATGCGGACAAGAAAAAATGACAATTCAATGCAATTTCCACGTAATATTTAGAGGCTTAACATTTTTCTGACCCTCCGGAAATTTCTCTCTCTCTCTCTCTCTCTCTCTCTCTCTCTCTCCTCCTGCCACCACTGGTTTCTGGCACTGTGGTTGTGTTGTGCATTGTGTTCCTGTTCCTGTGCAGAGTTCAGTCTTAAACAACAAAAAAAAAAGGTCAATCAAGACAAAATTCCCAGGCATTTCCCGAACTTTTTTGACACCTCAAATTCCCTGACTTTTCCCGGTTTTCCAGGTCTGTCGCCACCCTGTTCATGTGTACATGAAGTGTACACCTCCAGACAAAACATCTTAGCAAATTCAACAACGGAAAAGCTTCTCTGTACTGTGAATGCTCACATGCACATTAAGTCGATCCTTAGGACCATAACCTTTGTTGAAAATTGAACAATTAAAACGTTACCCTTTTCGTGAACATTTATATGTATACACTAAGTAAGATCTCTTCCACGTGCAAAATATTTATTGAAAATTGAACAATTGGTAATTGGTAATTTTTTTTGTTAAGCTCCTCTCGCTTGTTCGTCGTTTTTGTGATGGCTGAAAAGTTTCAATAACACTACTTTGAAATTCTGTTTTCTGTTAGGGAAAACATTTCTAATACTTGAAAGGGAAAACATTTCTAATACTTGAAACAGCTTTCAAGGAAGCTGCTGTGGGTAAAAACACAAGTTTACAAGTGGTTTTCCTGCTTCAGGAATGGAGATTTGTCACTTGCAGACCAACCTCGCTCATGACCACCCTAGACCTCCCGAATGGATGAACTCATCTTGGAAGACCATCGCAGAACAATCAATGAACTTGTTGATTTGTCTGAAACATTTGCATGACACGGTGAAATGAAAACGCCCCGAGTTGTGGCAAAGTGGGGAGTCCTGGTTTCACCACAACAACGAGCCAGCACACAAATCCTCGAGTGCGAAACAATTTTTAACCAAAAACAGCATGACCCAGTTTATCCGCCCACCATATTCACCTGATCTCGCTCTGTGAGACTTCTTTTTATTCCCCTGAATGAAAAAAGGCTCAAAGGAAAAAGTTTTGCATATGTGGAAGAGGTGAAGAAAAAAACGATGGAGGCATTACTTACAAGATTGCTTTGAGAAGTGAAAATCACATATAGACCAGTGCATTGCATCAAATAGACAGTACTTTGAAGGAGATTAAATTTGTAACACCTAAAAATAAATACCCAGTTTTTTTATTACAAAATTCCAGTTTCTTGTGGGTTCCCTCCTCGTAGTATGGGTATGGCCTTAGCCAACCCTCACTCCCCCGATGGCAAGCAAGCATATGCTTACTCTGATCCCAAGACCTCGGAAAGTAACAATAAATCATCAATTAATGTTAGATTAAATTAGCAACACCCTTCCTTCTCTCCTCACCATAAAATCTAAAGCTGACAATAAGTCTTTGATTAAGGTAACAAGGGTGAGTTACGATTTATTCAGCCTGTGGGTAACACCCAGTTGGCTTCATACAACTGGAATGTCTGTGTCATGGAAGTGAAACTTATTTGGACCCTTAGATTGCAAGGCAGAGAGATTTTACATCAAAGCGATGAGTGACACTTTACCACAAGTGCATACACTTAAATAAAGCACTTTTCCCTCCAGACTATAAACACTATCTGACGAAAAGTATCCTCAAACTAAATTAAAAATTTCCCTGTGACACAATTGTGAGCAAACAACAACTACTAAAATTGTATTTTATGTCTGTGCATTGGACATATTGTCTTCTTAATAAAAGTACTTCTTCCTATTTCCTTTCGTCACTGCTACTTATTCTCCTCTTTCTTTCACAAAACAAGGAGATAAAACTTCTTTTGTTATTCTCGCGGGAACACAGAACAACTATTCTTTTGAGAATGCAATGGACAGTCTATATATGATCTTGAACTTGACATGTTGGATACTATTGCCTTAAAATATTGTCCAGTTGTATCTTGTGAAGTCATACTTCTTTGGTGCCTCTTTGGACACACTGTACAAAATTTTGTGCGTTACCCACACCCACCATTACGAAAGTTTTGAAAATTTTTCAAGGCTGTCCAATTTGCTTGTGTTTGTCTTGTGTAGTAGTTGTGGTGTGTAGTGTGTTTGTGTTTATATTGTGTAATAGTTGTGGTGTGTTTGTGTTTATATTGTGTTATAGTTGTGATGTGTTTGTGTGTGTCTTGTGTAGTAGTTGTGCTGTCTAATGTGTTTGTGTTTGTCTTGTGTAGTAGTTCCTCCATTCATATTGGGGGTTAGGCGTAGAGCTGACAACTCTGCACTGTAAAAAGACAAGTCAAGAAACAGCAATTTAAGGCCATGGATGTTCCCAAGGTAAAATATTCCGGAGGTAAAATAGTCTCCCATTCGGATCTCTGGGTGGGGACTACTTTGGGAGGTCCCTGGACTAAGGATAAGATCTACATTAGGAATAAGGATATTAAATTAGGCACCTGAAATGTTCTGAGCCTTTACAAGCCTGGGGCATTTCAGTGTACAGTTAATGAGATGGTTAAGTATAAATTAGATATAGTAGCTGTCCAGGAAGTTAGGTGACCAGGAGAAGGGAATTGTAAAACTAAAAATTATACTTTTTTCTATGGTGGTACTGAAAATCATAATTTTGGAACAGGCTTTTTCATAAATAATAGAATTATCTTGGCTCTTAAAACATTAGAATTTATTAATGATAGGATATCATATGCAGTTTTACAGGGTAGGTGGTGTAAAATTATTTTAATAAACATACATGCACCAACAGAAGATAAAGATGATAATACTAAAGATGATTTTCATACAGAGTTAGAACAGGTCTTTGATAAATTTTCTCAGTATGATATGAAAATTCTGTTAGGTGACTGTAATGCACAGATAGGCAAAGAAGAGACATTTAAACCCATGATTGGTAAAGAAAGTCTTAATGAATTAAGTAATGATAATAGTATAAGATTGATTACTTTTGCAACCTCAAAGAATTTAATTGTGAAAAGTACCACTTTTAAACATAAAGATAACCATAAATATACCGGGTCTTCTCCAGATGGCAAAACTCATAATCAGATAGATCATATTCTCATTGATAAGAGAAGGCATACTAGTATAATTGACGTTCATTCGCATAGAGGTGCTGACTGTGCAAGTGACCATTATTTAGTAATTGCTAAATTAAGAGAAAGACTCTCAGTGATAAATCATAAGCAACAAAATCTAAAAGTTATAAAATTTGATAGAGGAAAGTTTGCTGATGAAAGAATTAAGAAAGATTACCAAATTAAACTGTAAAATAGATTTGATGTCTTGCAGGATTTAAATGATGATGAAAATATAAATGAGACAGACGTAAATAAGAATTGGGAGCACATACGTAATGCAATAGAATCAGCAGCTAAAGAAAGTATAGGATACCATAAGCCAAGAAAAAGTACGCCATGGTTTGATATTGAATGTCATAATCTAATAGAAATAAGAAATCAGACTAGACTTAGGTGGTTAAATAATTCTGATGATACAAATCTAAGCAATTATAATAGAATAAAGCGAGAAGTTAACTGCACATTTAGAAGTAAAAAGAGAGATTACTTGAAAAGCAAAATTAACGAAATTGAAACAAACAGCAAAAATAAAAATATCAGAGATTTATATAAATGTGTAAATGAATTTAGAAAGGGGTGGCAACCTAAAGTAAACTTGATAAAAGATAAAGACGGAGATTTTCTAGATAAATAGATATTCTAAATAGATGGAAGAACTACTTTAATTACCTTTTAAATGTCAATGTAGGAGATAAATCAGAAGTAAATGAAGTACACACAGCAGAACCTTTAGATCCAGAACCTGACTTGACTTAAGTTAAAGATTCTATTAAAACGCTAAAGAATAACAAAGCACCTGGCATTGATTTAATACCAGCTGAGTTAATTAAAGATGGTGGAAATTCGTTAATATGTCAAATTCATAAATTAATTTGTTTAATATGGAGTAAAGAAGAAATACCTCAACAGTGGAAAGAATCCATAATTGTTCCTGTGTTTAAAAAAGGTGATAAAATGAACTGCAATAATTACCGTGGAATTTCTCTACTCTCAACAACATATAAAATATTATCTAACACTATTTTAACAAGACTAACCCCATATGCTAATGAAATTATAGGTGATTATTAATGTGGATTTAAACGTAACAGATCATCTACAGATCAAATTTTTCACATCAGACAGACACTTGAAAAAAAGTGGGAATATAATCAAAATGTCCACCAGGTATTCATTAATTTCAAAAAAGCAAATGATTCGGTCAAAAGAGATAAATTATATAATATATTAGTTGAGTTTGGAATACCTAAGAAGCTTGTTAGTATGATAAAAGAATGCACCAGTGAAACAGAAAGTAAAATTTGTGTGGATATTAATGTATCTGACAAATTTACAATTCATGATGGGTTAAAACAAGGAGATGCATTATCTCCATTGCTCTTTAATTTTGCCTTAGAATATGCTGTTAGGAAGGTAAAAAAAACTAAAGAAGGACTAAAATTAAATGGTATGACTCAGTTGTTATTATATGCAGATGTAGACTTATTAGGGGATGATATAAATACAATTAAGAATAATGCTAAAATATTTTTCAAAACTGCTAAAGAGATAGGTTTGGAAGTTAATAAAGAGAAAACTAAATATATGCTTACAGGCCGAAACCAAGTGTTAGGTAATAATCAAAATCTAATTATTGATAACAACTCGTTCGAACCAGTTTCCAAATTCAAATACTTAGGAGCAATATTAACAAATGAAGATTATATTAAAGAGGAAATAAAAAGTAGGCTTCATTCAGGAAATGCATGTTACTTCTCTCTTCATAAACTTTTCTTTTCTCGTTTAATATCTAAGAAACTAAAAGTTAAAATATACAAAACAGTAATTTTGCCTGTAGTATTATATGGGTGTGAAACTTGGTCCCTTACATTGAAAGAAGAACATAAATTGAGAGTATTTGAAAATAAGATCCTTAGGAAAATATCTGGACCTAAAAGGGATGAGGAGACAGTTGAGTGGAGAAGGTTACATAATTTAGAAGTACATAATTTGTATTCATGTCCAGATATTATTAGAATAATTAAATCTAGAAGACTTAGGTGGGCAGGCCATGTGGCACGAATGGGAGAGTAAAGAGGAGTTCACAGGATTCTTGTTAGGAAAACCTGATGGTAAGAGACCTATAGGAAGGCTAAGACGAAGATGGAGGGACAACTTTGAGATGGACCTAAAGGAAATCGGTAGGGATGGAATAGAGTATATAGATCTTGCTCAAGATAGGGACAGATGGAAGGCCTGTGTTGCTGCAGCCAAGAACCTTCGGGTTTAAGAAGGCTAGAGAGTTAGTTAGTTATAGTTTTCAATGTTTGACTTGTTTGTTGAGTAAACTTTATGCACAGATAGGATCATCGGGACTGGACCAACAGTTTAAAGTGGAATCCAAACCACTGCGCAATGTGCCTCAACCGGGTATCGAACCTGGGATTCCTTGATTACAAGGCCATGATGTTACCTCTACGCCATGGGGGAGCCAATTTTCAATATTTGGATTTGCACATAAAGCAAAAGAAAAAGAGGAAATCTTGCTACATATGTTAACACACTTAATCAAATGTATCCTTGACAATACAGTTTCTTCTTCAGCTATGCCTATAAACGAAAATCTGGTATCAAATTCCTTTACATTTGTATTTGGCGTAAAATATTTGTATTCTGGCTCTCAACTTGGTCATGGAACAAGATGTGGTGTATTTTGGCCCCCTAGTGTAGTGGTTCTCAACCATTTTGAGACCACAGCATGGTAAATTAATTTTTTAAAAGTTAATGTGCTGCTCAAAACATTCTAATTTCCATTTTGTTTAACTTTATACATTAATATGCACAATTGAAATTAAGTATTAATAAATAATGGAATATGATATATGTCTAGGCTTGTTGACAAATATAAAGTTTGTTTAAAATACTTGGCAACCATTTGATTTAATGAACTCTCGTGACCTGGTATATTCATGTCAGGGCCCAGTACCAGGTCACAGCCTGCCAGTTGAGAGACACTGTCCTGGTGCATTGTGTCCCCGAAACTGAGGCAGAGATTCACAATAAATGGTATTTTTTTAAAAATCTGGCTTTCTGGCAGTAACATTTTGTTTGTTTAAGCCTACTTTATGCTCACACATTAATTGGTGTTGGACCTACAGCTTAAAATGGGACTTGACCACTGTACTTTCATTGGAGATTGAACCTGGAACCCCTAGATTACAAGGTGACAATATTACTTGATGCCATCGGCAAACCTGTAGCCAGGGGAGGGGTCATGCCCCACATCCCCTCCTCCAGCAATGTGAACCTTTAATAAAAAGTCACAATAACAACATTGACGATTTCTCAAGTTTTCTTAAAAATCGATTTTGTCCTTGTATATGTAAATATTGCAATATTGGTAGTTTTAGTTTGTACAACCATTGATGCAAGGCTACCAGACGCGCCAATTTAGTTAGGACAGTATATTCATTTTAATCCCTGTCCCAGCTTTTTCGAAGCAGTCATGATTTTTTTTTTGTTAACTCTCATTTAGACATGTTCTACGTATATTATCATAATAATTGCTAATTTTTTTTATATATTATTTTCTAAACAGAATTATTAAGGCTGTTCAATGGTACTTGTATAAAAAAAATAACGAAAATTTGAAACCTATGTTAATTTGTGGCACACAGTACTATTTGAAACCTTCCGAGAATTGAATATAAACAATAAGCACCAAGCTGTACGCCATGTGACAGCCTATGTCAGTAAGTGACTATGTGTTTCTGATTGTCGGGTTGGGAGGTCGATTTTTCCTTTACTTTGGACCATAATACTGCAACTCTACAATTGCATGTTTAGTTCTAGTCCTACTCCAAGAGCATTTTGCTGATCACTGTGGCAGAGTGGTTAGTAAAGCATGCTATGATGCCAGGAGTTCCGGGTTTGAATTCCAGCCTGGGTATGGGCATTGTTTGTTCGTATTTTCCTTCATCAATTTCATCATATCGTCACAATTAGAATTGGCAGAAAAGTGATGTAAAATAACCTAATTCAATCAGCCTTGTCCACATTTTTGGATCTCCCCCATCCTCCAAATATGTATTTTGGGCCCCTGGACTCCATCTCACCCAACCCCAAAAGACTTTTCAAAATGAAATAATGAAAATATACTTGTTTAGCATTTGTTGTTATACTCGTAATTGAGGGTTATTTACTTCCGTCGAACTTATTGGAAGGCAAGGATTATATTGAGATCATATGGCTTTGAAGGACCGTATCAAAGAAGATTTATGCACGCTACTACTTACGAATAAAATATTAATCAGAAACTTTGCTTTTCATCAACTAGATCTAACCTCCTTTTTTCTTATTCAATAAATATTCAAAACTGCGTGTCTTTCACATTAAATTACTTAACTGTACTGTTGTTTTATATGAATTTTGGTTTCTTAACTACACATAAGCTAGATATGAATATGGTACAAAGTAGCACGCTACTTGTAGTGGCGCTACTGTAGCTAGCTACAAAATTTGTAGCTGTACCTGTAATGGTGCTACATTTTGAAAATTGTAGTAGCTGTAGCAAAGCTACAAAATTCCTGTAGTTGTAGTGAAAATTTCGCTACAACTACATTTCTTCTCAGCATTTTGAGGTAAATATTGAATGTGGCAACAGCATTAAAAAATCGACAATAACACTTAATTTTGCCGGAGGTTCATAAAGACAAAATCTATTACACGTAAATACGGATAATGTAGATTATAAATATCTTGATATCACAGTATAGGTATCCACGTAATTTATTTCATTAGTATCTTAATAATTCTAATATCCAGATAACTAACTGACATATATGAATATATTCCTGCTAACAGCTACTTTTTTTGAGATTTTGAGAAAATGCCTCATTTGTGGCACCCCTGAAAAAAAAATACCTAGTTTGCGCCACCCCGGAACATATATTGTGGATATCCCTAGTATAAGAGGCAGCAAAATGTCATTAATTACTGTGTGAAACAAAATTTGCAGTGCAAAAAGGAACGATCCATTTTTCACTAAAATGACAGCAATAGTGACAGCCAATCAATGGCTCAGTATGTTAACAGAACTCTCAATATATATCCCTTTAACTTTTCTGTTACTTTTGCTAATCATGACAATGAAGATCAATCCTTTATTTAGAAATTATCTTATCTAGTCAAGGGGTCCCGGGTTCGATACCTGGTGGTGTTCAGATTCCACTTTAAACTGTAGGTCCAGTCCCGATTGGCCTTACTGTGTATAAAGTGGACTTCATGCACAGATAAGCAAATTGAGACTGGTTTTGAACCACTATGTGACTTAACTCAATATTTATTCTCAAGGAAAATATGTTGATATATAAATGTAAATAATTCTACCAAATTTTATTGGTGTATAGTTGTAATCATTAATTTTGTGTCATCCAAATTGCAATACTCTTATATCAAATTTGAATTGATCTGCCGCTTACATAGGTATGTTATTCTCAAACACTGCTTTCAAAATTACCGAATGACGGGACATGATAATAAATAGAGGACTAAAAGTGGTAAACGTTGTAAGTGCCAAAAGCGAAAGTGTTGGGAAATCACATCATTCCACACATCAGCCCGTAAGAACGTGCACACTCGTGACCTTTTTACACGCCCTTTGAACTTAGAGGGCTACCAGCCACATTTCACAGTTTAACGTGGAAAACGGTGTTTGAATTATTGTGGCACTTACAGCCTTTACCAATTTTAGTCTTCAATAACAGAATCTATTTTCCAGTAAGTACAACTATCATACTAGGGTCTTCTTTGGAATATCCATGTGGTTGTTAATTTTTTTATGCAAAAGTAGCAGAAAAGTAGCGAACAGGAGTAGCATAGCAAGCTACTTTTTGGAAAATGTAGCTGTAGCTAAGCTACATTTTGGAAGGTAGCTGTAGCGAAGCTACTTTTAAAACGTAGCATTCTGATCACTGGGTATATCTCTATTCTTATACCTTCCTTTTACTAACCTATTCATGTAATAATAACAATAAAGTGTTAATTAATTTATGCATTATGAAGAGACCTATCAATTTTATTAATTTTATTTGTATAGAACATTCAATTTGAACTTTTGGTCGTTGACAGACCGCATGTCTTCATAACGGCATTTTCAGTGTAAAGCCGTGTTTGCATTATCTTTCCTGCGATTCCGGAATAATTCATATCAGCGGATTTTTACATCTACTGAAGATAGCAAGTGTCATTTGCTTGAAGGAAGTTCTTTCCAGCTTCTTTCATACTCGGGTCCTTCTTTAAAGTAATTAGACTATCGAGTTATGGCACCTGGGCTTGAGTCACGCCTTTCGCATGATACGACTCAAGACTCCTTGGTTGACAGTGACTGTGAAAACATGCCGAACTCTTTAACACTATTGGACTGACTGAAACATGACTCACTACCCCATTCCATTAGCAATCTTGTTCTTTGAAAAGGAAACTCACTGCATTTGTCTGATTTCAGGAACAGATCATTTTGCCTTTGAAAACTCATGTTTAGGGTACAGAATTGAAGAACAGGAGTGATATTCAGAAAATAGTTTAATTTAGAAACTATGCATCTAATATGGGACTCCCCCCTTCACAACATAGGCAGAATGAAATTATACTATTGATTAATGCTAATGATACACTTCAAAGCTCATGTAGGGATAAGAACATTTATTTAGTAAAAAAAAATTCTAAAAGGTACAGTGCAGCTGGGTATTGACAAAAAAAAAATCTGCTGGTGCAGAACTTGGTTCCAAAGTGATAAAGAGCTCTACTAGATTGATACATAGAATGACCACTCTAGGATCATGATAAAATTCAAGTATAATTCCCAGTTTTCAAGGCAAACTTTTAAAAAATTCAAGGCTACAAGCAGATACTTTCTCTATTTCAACATTATATAATACCACCTTTCACCATCCATACACACACACACAGACACACACATACATATTAACAAAATAATGGGCCTGTGATATTCCATTGAATTAATAAATTCTAATTTAATTCAATGAAACGGTATTGTGTATACAAGGTGGTGCAAAAGTCAGTTTAACCAAAAAGGACATTGATAATAGTATTACGATAGTGTATGTGCTTCTTGTGCTAAGTAATATTTCCTAAGTATACAGTTGGTAACATTGTCGTGTGACATTGGCAGCAGTGCACTCATTATTCTTTTGTCAACAGTTGAGTCTCTGGCTTATTGTAGTGTGGTTGTTTGTTGTTTGCAAGCAAGTTCTGGTCTGTGACATGTTGAAAACTGCAATGGAACATAAGTACACAACAGAACAGGGTGTTGTTACTTGAATTGTCAAGGATATGGTATACTCATCATCACTGGCAGACTTGGATGCAATGAAAGACACAATTATTAATGCGTTTCATGTCATCAACAAGGATACAAGTTTACTGCATTGTATTTGCAATTCTGTTGATCGTTGCACACAATGAATTGCAAACAATGGAGGACACTTTGAACAAAACCACTGAATCTGGAATTTGTGTTGGATGAACTGACTTTTGTGCTACCCTGTATATACTATTTAATATATTCAATTTAAGGTGAGGAGTTTACGTTTGACATTTCACATACTCAGGCTTGAAATACATCTATGAACAGAAGTAATAAATGTCCAACAATCAAATATGATGACCAAGGCAGAATTTATATTATTTTAAAACATAAACGTTATGTTTCAACCTTCTAGCAATGTCTTCTTCAGACTCTGTACAAAGTACAAATAGAATAAGGTACAAAACAGGAAGATATATATACACACAAAAATCACTCCCCTCCAGACACAAGTATATTAGAAAGTTGTTTATCTGGAACTTTCCTTTCAAGGTGTTCCAGCAGGTGGCCTTCTCCTATCAACTGTTGTTTCATCTGACAGGCGATTTTGATAAACATATCCTTTCATCTGGAAAGTAGTTGGACTCCTTATCTCATGCTCTTTTTCCTTATCCTTTCTTTCTTCATCCCTCTTCCATCTTTTCTCCTCCTTTCCTCTTGTCCTTTCCACTCTTTCTAACGCCTTCTTCCATTCTTTGTTTATCTTCAGTCCCCCATTCCAGTTCATTGTCTCTTCTTCCCCTATCTTCTTTATTTCCTTGCAGGGAGGGTGCGACAGGTGGGCGAGGATGCACCCACCCCAAAATTCCTCTGCCCACCTAATCAAGTAAAGACATAAGGTTTCAGAAAAACATGATTGATTGAATAAAATAAAAGTATATATTCTTGTTCCGACTTCATGCACATTTTTCTTATGAAAATTGTCAATACTAAAAAGGTTCTCAAATTATTCTAAGAAATTTCCCTGAGTTTTTAATAAGTAAGATAAGGAAAATCGTTTAAAATTTGTTGTTGAAATGGTGGATAATAACTGTTAATGTTATCTCTGATCTAAACTGATCCAGTTAACACGTTTTCGAAGGTGGGGAGTACAAAGTAATGCAGGTTAATAGAAATATCTTAAAACAACCTATCATGCAAATCAAAACACCTTCTTCCCTTCCTTATGCCAAAACAATCGTCCACATGTCTGAAAAACAGAATTATTTTGTCACCTTCTTTTTCGACCACTTTCTTTCCCATTCATTCATTACCAATTCAGCCAATGCTGGGCCTAGGCTACAGCCTATATTCAGTCCTTCACTCATTAACATTATTTTAACCCTCATTTTACTGTAACCGTTGATCCGAATGGTACCTTATTTCATATGTACCTGGTACAGAGTCTGAAGAAGACCTTGCTAGAAGGTTGAAACGTAACGTTTAGTTTATGATTTAAAATAAAATAAATTGTGCCTAGGTCAGCATATATGATTTTTGGTTATCATGGAAACAAGTCTTAATGGTGTTTTCATAAATGTTACGGAATATGCTATTCTAGGAAAATTGTTAATTGTATAAGAATTTCAAACTCAAATTTACATAATCAACTTCATGATATCTTGCAATAATCTGTCAGTCAGATAAATTGTTGTTCAAAGGGCACTAACAAAGTAAATGTATTGAGAAAAAATTCTGTTATATTTTCAATGCAGCTTTCCTTTCTTTCCTTCCTAGATAAAAATAAAAGCTGAACTTTGAAAAACTTATCTCGGGGCATTTGTAAATGTATGAATTCATTTGAATTTACAATAATTGCAATTTATTACATATAATTCATGAAAAAATAAATATGCTGACCAAGGTAGTAATAATTTTTATTAAAAACAAACTAAACGTAACGTTTCTACCTTCTAGCAAGGTATTATGTTGCTAGAAGGTTGAAACGTTACGTTTAGTTTATGTTTTTAATAAAATAAATTACTGCCTTGGCCAGCATATTTATTTCTTCATAATTATGGAAACAAGGCTTAATGGTGTTTTATAATTCATGCATAATTAGCCACCCTGAATTGGTATATTTGTTGCAGAAAACATATATTTCAGTATGTATAAATATTCTGAACATGTATAATTGTAGTACCATCACAATCACAGGGAAGGGGGACTATAAGATTATTGGAAGTAGTCTCAACTCTGTCCTAATTATGATATTCAATTAATCTGAGGCTCAAGTAAAGTATTCATTTATTTCGTTGAAACTTTTTTAGAGAAACTACAAATGAAAGCCAAGGGAAGATAAAATTGATATTTTTTGTATTATGTTGTCCTTTTTTCTTGTGTGCAGGTCACATTTTTTCAATTTGAATTTCCATTGCTATGAAGCCTCACATGTATATCAAATATCTTCATGGTTAAATTCTATGTTCAAAATTAAACAATTAAAAGTATTATCTTTGATATAAAACATAATATGCAAATGATATATGGAACTTTAATGTTGGGATTTAAAAGGTTCTTCATTGCGATGAATACTTATAATTATGTTTCAACATCATTTTTTTGGAGTATTCACAATAAAATAAATAACACAGTTATATATATATTGCTTTACTATAAAAAGACAGGATATTACATACAGAGTGCAAAATATAAAACATATAATTTTAAGGTTCTGCCAGTTCATATGAACCAGTGAAATTATATGGTGATTTCTCAAAAATGGATTTTTTTTTACTTGTTATAACTTACAGAAGTCTTCAACATGCATAAAACAATATATTCATTCTGATTAACTTTCAGTGTGATTCAAAAGTGTGGTATCACTCATATAATTTCCTCAGATATCAATGTACATGAATGGAACCATATGAAGTAACTGGAAGACCAAAGGCTTCATCCCAGAGGTATGTTACAAACCTAATCCAATATCTTGAATTCAACTTAACTTCTTCAGATCGGAATACGCGAAAAGTGACAGATCAAAATCATGTGAAATTTCTGACAAATGGTGAAATCTATTTAACAATGTCTTTAATCATTTTCAATTTACTCAGTGTTAAGGTTAAAGACTGCCATTGTTATGTGCATGTCCTTTTTATGCAGTGAACAAACATGTCATTGATCAAAGAGCACACTGACACTAGCTTACATTGTGGTGCACAGAGTGCAAGGAAAGTTGCAGATCTCTTCATCTGCAGACACATTGAGAGGTGGCCGGCAAATTGTTCGTAGCGCAGTGGTGAAACTCGTCCACAGTGGCATGTGGCATGCAAAAGGGGGGGGTGTTTATAACACCCCCTTTCTCCCAGTATGTCTTAAAAAAAAAGAATGTTAAAAGTAGGAAAATATGACAAAATGAGGGCTACCAAAAGAAAGTATATGTAACTCCTCCCTTTCGAAAATCCTGGGGATGTCACTGCTCGTGCACAAACTGATGAGAAGGGAAAGTGTGTGTGGTGGTCACTATGAAGCAGCAACCATGGTTCTGGCATTGCTTGTGAAAAAAGTTCAGTAGGAATGCTGATATTGTTGATATTTAGAGGCACATCTGGGAAACAGTCCAAAGATGAAGATTAAATTCATCAATTTAAAGTTCAATTTAAATGTTACAATGTTAATTTTCTTAAGCGAGAGAAACATCTTTTTACAAGCTACATCCAGAGTTCCCACGCAAACTCCAAATCCATTTTTCCCTGAGATTTCCCTGAGTTTTCCAGAATCCTCATATTTTTCCAGAGCATTGACTACTATAATTTTACAATGGCCTCCATTTCCCCTCATAGCAATACCATCCTCACCTTCTTTATTACTGTTGTTTTCTGATGCAAATAACAAAACTAGTTCAATTATTAAATTAAAATACACTTCTTTGTGTAATTAAGAACGAAGATGTCCAGTTTTCTAGAACTTTAAACAACTCTGAAACAATTTCTAACATATCTGATATAGAACATTGAAATATTTTCACACTTTTCATAGATGGATACAATATCAATTAATCTGTAATGCATACAATAATAGTTAAGACAATCAAATTATTGGAATTTTTAAAACATATAAAAATGAAGTGACATTATTAGTACCAATTTAAAAAGGAATAATAAGTTACTGAGACTGAAATATAAAACAAGAAATGTACTTAATGTCGGATACAGCAAATTAAGAAACTTTACTTCTCAGAAGCTTCAAGTTTTTTTTAATTGTTCTGCAATAGCCTTTGCTTTTTCTTGCATCTTTTGTTGTTTGGCTTGTAAAGCACGGATCTAACTTGCTTTACGTTTCATTTCTTTCCTTTTGTCTTCTTTGTGATCACATTTCTTTCTCATCTTCTGCAATGCTTCTTCGTATCTAATACGTGCACCTTTAACACTCTGGATCATATTTTTGCTTACTTCTACATCTGACACTTACCACTTTCACTGCATCATAAACTTGCCGAATAGCCACAATAAACTCTTCTTTCAAGTTTTCTATTAAAACCTGCTTATTTACAGAAAACCCACTTTCCACATATGCATTGCCATGTGATAAAATCAAAACCAACTTAACAGTGTTCCATAACTCAGATAAGTTATCCTTGCACTTCATGACACCTGTAAAAAAAGAATCTAGTGCATCAGTTTTGATTGAAAAGTTACGAAACTTCTCTTTCAATTCCTTTTCACTACTGACATTGTGCAACAATGTCTTAAACTGGCGAATTACTTTATCACCAGTTACAGCCTTCATTCTCTTTCTCCTGAGAAGTTCCTGTATCAGGTCTTCCATGCGCTGAGCACATCACTTTGGAAACTAAGTCTTTTGCTTCAGAACTAAACAACTACCGGCTCTCACCAACCTGAACTTAAAGGGACTACGTTACACAACCTTCTCTGTTGTTGGTTGCAAAAAAATTCTGCAGCTAGTGAAAAACATAAGCTTCTCCTTTTCATTCACCTCTTTAGCTTCCAAAGCAGCTTTGGCACCAATTCCAATATCAATCCTTGTCAAAGGAATAAAGTTGTCAGAATTCCTGACATCAAATTTACATTAATTTAAAACTATTTTTTGCATTGTTTAAGACGTCAATTTTTATGAATCTCCCCATTACATCTCTAACAACACTTTATAGGGAGTCATGAAGAAATGGGAACATGGGTTTGGGAGTTTGGAACATTGTCAAATATGTCATTCTGGCATATCAGTTGAGAAAACGATTTCACTACATGATATTAATGTAGATCTGCTGGTCCTACAAGTAATTCCATTTTACACATATGAGCTATTGAGACATGTCAAAATTCATGTGTCATGTCATGACTATAACAATAGATGAACATGATCAAAAACTTATAATATGAACAAGTATTTATGAACAGTATATAATTCATGTATGGCACTAGTAAGTAAATATTTAAAATTCTGTTCTAAATGCAGTAAATACACAATCAACAATATTGTACACAAAAGATGGCAGAAAATAAATATTTCCCTAAACAGAACACTACACTTTTTACTAATTTGTAAAAAAAGAAGGAAGAAAAAACTTAAAACTACTCCCTTATAAGGGAAATCAGATGTACACTGGTTAACTTTAGACATCAGGTTATCTTTATTATGCGTTTTCCACATCTTGAAATACATTTTACGTCATGTAAAAGATCGAAATCGGTTAATTAAATTTTAAAAAGCGCAAAATTTATGAGGGTATACACTTGGTCACCAGCCCTGGAATCACATTTAAAAACAAGAAACAGACAAACAAATAGATAGATATGAGTTCCTTGCTGAAAGAGAAATGCTACACCAGCCTGGATTATCCACAGACAGGAGCATATTATAATCCCTCAGTTTTGCTTCATTGCGAACCATTAATCAATTACAAGATTTTCCCTGAGATTTGTATTTTTTTCAAATTCCTTGAGATTTCCACGTTTTCCAGGTGTGTGGGAACCCTGTACATCAGTGGATTTCGAATTTCATTTTAACATGTTATATTATGGAATCTGCTGAAATATGATCATGTGTACAATGTGCGCAGCTCAGGCCAATAAAATCCTTATCTATAATGCTCACAATGTAAAGGTGAAAGAGCCTGCTATAACTGCTTTCTTCTCTGTCTTGTATCTTGGATAAGGAATAAACAGAACAAATGGTTTGCTCTGTTAAAAATCAAGTATCGGTATTGTCTTTCAACTACTGGTGGCATGTTTGAGAGCACAGATGAGATCCCTGCTGGATATAGAGACATTCCTCCTGATGTACAGACAATTGATTCTGATAATGCAGATGTCAAGGTCCTAAAGCATGTGAGATGCGCACAGTCAAGAAATTTCTATTTAGAAATCCATTTAGAAACACTGACGGTATGATTTCTAAAAATTCAACACAAATCAATACTTCCAGCATGCGATACTTCCTTAATGAATTCTGTTTGGTGTGTAATCTCCTCATGTGCATAATAACTTTACGTTTGCAGAGAAAATATTTGATTCAAATTAAAGGATTAAAAGATTACTGTTTCATTTATGTGTCCCCATATGTACTCTGAAGTTATCTTTACAGGAAAACCTTGTCACAAATTCAGTTTCTCCTTGAGAGGAAACATCCTCATATGTCTATTAAACTTATCTTTCCAACCAAAACAACTGTTACAAATTGAACAATTAAAAGGTTTCTCTTTAGCATGAATGCACATATCCGAATTAAGATGCCTTTTAATCCCAAAACATCTTGACTGTCAAGCTTCATCGGGGTGGCTAAAAACAAGTAGAAATGAAATTCCCTGACTTTTCCAGGTTTTCTAGGACAAAATTTATATTTTTCCCTGACAATTAGAAACTAAACTAAATCGATGTTTTTGCAAATGGAAATAATAAACTCATACAGATCCAGGTATGGATTTGTTAAGTACCAATATTATCTTCTATGAAATTGACTTAATTTCTCTATTCTCTATGATTGAATTCAAACAGCAAAATAGTGAATTTGAAAAATTATTACAATTCACAAACTAGGGAATGATTACGCAGTAAGTTTAAAATAAAATACTTGATTATTTTTAAAGTTACGACTAAATAACGTAAGAGTGAAGAGTTACTGATTAAAAAATACAATTTGTAATTTATCAGTTTCCTTATCCATTCTCGGTATTATATGCTGATATTTCCACTGAGGTTTGAAACCCTCTGCTTCCAAGAACCATGAGTGCAGACTCACTTTCGATGCATAAAGCTACTTCTCTCTTCTCTGTAAAGCAAACAACTTAACTCTTGCATATAAGTGAAACAATTGAATTGTACAAGAGAAAGTGGCATATTTCCTTACATTATCAATGGGATTTCTGCATCAGTACAGTATATGCAAGTGAAGTATGTACTGTGAAACTGAAAACATGCAGTTATACCGTTATTGCTGACGAAAAAGGTATGTAGGTATTAGAAATTTAACGCAAGGAATTTATAGAATTGCATTTTTAGGTACCTGATTTAGCTAACCACACACTAAAACAAACAAAAACACACTGTTAATAACAGCTTCTGAAAGTTCATATATGAGGGGCATCCTGAAAAAAGCTTCAATGGTGCCTGTACGCAGCACTAGTGGTTGGAGAGTGAATCACACATGCATGCAGAAAGAAGTGGCATGTATCTGTAATCTGGCACAGTTGCAATGCAGCCGTTTTAGGACAGTTCTAGGTTAAAGATTGCAGCTCTCATACAGTCTCCCACAGACTGCGATGTAGCCTACGTATTGTAATCAGAATTTTGCACGCTCAGAATTCGGACATCGTGAGTGATAGTATGGTCAGACGATGGTGCAGACAATTCACGGAAGGCCAATCGAATGTGTACAACCGCATACATGTGAGTACACGTGGGCCCTTTGCATCACTTCAGGTGAGAGATCTTGGATCACTCCCTGTACAGCCCTAGCCTTGCATGTACCGACTTTCATATCTCTGTTTAACTGAAGAGGTTTCTTGCAGGACAAGGATTTGACAGCTACACTGCGGTAGAAATAGTTTCAGTCTTTGCTGTCAGACACATATGCCATGGGCATACAAAATTTAGTGCCATGCAACGACAAATGTCAGAACAACGATGGTGATTATGCCAAAAATTAGGTTAGTAGTCACTGTTCCTAATGCAATAAATTACAACTGATATTCTTGTTTTATTTATGCCTAATCGGTAGGGACCTTGATTTTTTATATTTTTCTTCAAAATTGGTGTATTCTTATGTTTTATTTTTTTACTATTCAGTGTTACTTTTCCCAAAATTCACATTTTCATTTTAGCACATTTTCTGGCAAATATCTGAAATTATACCTTAATGGTGTTTTTAAACTACTGTTTCAAATTGTAAGTCACATGGCCTACGCCTCTTTGTGCGAGTTTGATATATCGAAAGTTATTTTCCATACCCCCTTTTTTAATTTTAAGGTAAGGATTGTAGATAATGGAATTTTCCCCATATATACTGAAGGGTGCATAATGACCATAAGAATCACTTCAGGTGAGAGACAAAAAAATTAAATCAATCAATCTCATGTGACAGATACCGATATATTATGGCACCAAAAATTGGCATTATCTTTTTTTTGACTTGTTAGTGTTACATTTCCCAAAATTTGCGTTTTTGTTTTAGAACATTTCTCTGCCAAATATACCAAAATTTCATACTAAATTGTGCTTTTAAACTATTATTTAAATTGTAGGTCGCATGGCCTATGTATTTTCGTGACAGTTTGATATGTTGGAAC
Source organism: Lepisma saccharinum (assembly GCF_977018435.1). Lineage (NCBI taxonomy): Eukaryota > Metazoa > Arthropoda > Insecta > Zygentoma > Lepismatidae > Lepisma > Lepisma saccharinum. The sequence continues at coordinate 58,863,427 of NC_139243.1, read as the reverse complement.
AGATTTTTGAGGAAGTAAATGCTCCCCTGCACTTAGCCATGAAGGTGTATAGGGGTGTGGAGTTAGGGCCCCACACTTTCTTCATCATGGCTGAAGGTGGGGTGGTGTGATCAGCACCATGCTCCTGGCTACCTTTATCCCTCAAAGTTTCCTCCAGGTCCCCGCTTCATATGACGCTGGGTGGGCATCGGAGCAGTTTGAATATGTGGAAAAGATCCCGGTTCTTCCCCGCAGGGGATTGACCCCGGGTCTCTCGCATGGTAGTCAGACAGCCTAACGATTGAGCTCCATTATTTCTCGCTCGACAAATGCTGGTGGTGCGCACCTAGCTAGATTGGTAATTCAAAAATTTCTCGCGCGACAAATACTGAAGATGTGGCTCCTGTGTGACGGTAGATACGCACTCGATCTCCTGTTAGAACCCTGTCACTTTGCTCTATGATGCAATGGCTTTGATAGAAGTTGAAAAAATCGTGGGAAATACATGATTTAATGTCGCTGTCAGAATTATTCCATGTACATATAACAAACATTATAGTTTACTCTTGAATAAAATGTTGGAAAACTTGCACGTTCTATGTACACAAACATGGCCTAGAAAGGACAAGAATGTTGGATTCATGGAATTTTTCATTGTTTTAGGACATTTTTTTTAAAAAAAATGCTAAAAACGCCAACATTTTATGCCACATTTGCGTTATTCGATATTTCGAACGGGCAAAAAATGTGTCCAGATATCACTGCACATTCATAAACATACTTCGCAGCAATTACAATTTTTCACGATTTTTCCATAAAATAAATGTCCCTACTAATTGGAAATTACTTTCTGGCCACTCCTCGTATAAATCTGTAGATGGAAAGTGAAAATTTAGCAGGGCTGGCAGAGAAAAGTCAATTCTTGAAGAAAGTGATTTGCCTTTATGATTGAATGATTCGAGTAAATATATTAAAAGATTTACGTATTTATTATTAGTATTTTATTTCATAATATTGGACATTAACTTCACTCAGTGAGACATTAATGACCATCTCTCACGAATTTAAACAGAAATGACATAGACTGGCGTTAATTTCATTGCAATACTAGTGTTGCAGTAAATTTGAGGTTGGGAGCATGCACTTGCCAATTTTTATAACGTTCACCAATGCAGATTTGTGTTTCACTTTTTCGTTATAGTTTCAATATATATCTCATTTTGTTCAATTCTTCTTGTTATCTAACAATAGTGCAATGTCATTTTAAATGTATGTTAACTTGTGCGATACCAGTAATACATCAGGATGATGAAAGAAAACCTATAAAAGCACTGCTACATTAAATATGGTGAGGTGATCCCTAAGAATATTAAAATTCCAGCAGCATATTTGCAGTCAGCTCTTCTTGTTTATGCATGCAATTTTTGTTGGATGTTGCAGTCCTAACACATCCAACAAAAATCAATTCCATATGAGTGCCATGCATGCAATTTCTGTTGCATGTTGTAGCGAGATACTTTGCTGGGTGGCGATATTCGACAAAGTCGTATGTATCAATGGAGAATATTTGTTTCCAAGTTCCTTCAGTTTGTTCATCAAAATCCCTTACTACGACGTCCGACAACAATCGGATGGTGCCACCCGCTCCCATCCCCTCCATCTGTTGATAGTTCTGACCCCTTACTACCCCCATGTGGACAAGAAAAAATGACAATTCAATGCAATTTCCACGTAATATTTAGAGGCTTAACATTTTTCTGCCCCTCCGGAAATTTCTCTCTCTCTCTCTCTCCTCCTGCCACCACTGGTTTCTGGCACTGTGGTTGTGTTGTGCATAAAAGGGGCCTACAAGTTGAGGCAATAAGATTTCCTGTTCCTGTGCAGAGTTCAGTCTTAAACAACAAAAAAAAAAAAAGGTCAATCAAGACAAAATTCCCTGGCATTTCCCGGACTTTTTTGACACCTCAAATTCATTGACTTTTCCCGGTTATCCAGGTCTGTCGCCACCCTGTTCATGTGTACATGAAGTGTACACCTCCAGACAAAACATCTTAGCAAATTCAACAACGGAAAAGCTTCTCTGTACTGTGAATGCTCACATGCACATTAAGTCGATCCTTAGGACCATAACCTTTGTTGAAAATTGAACAATTAAAACGTTAATCTTTTCGTGAACATTTATATGTATACACTAAGTAAGATCTCTTCCACGTGCAAAATATTTATTGAAAATTGAACAATTGGTAATTGGTATTTTTTTTGTTAAGCTCCTCTCGCTTGTTCGTCGTTTTTGTGATGGCTGAAAAGTTTCAATAACACTACTTTGAAATTCTGTTTTCTGTTAGGGAAAACATTTCTAATACTTGAAAGGGAAAACATTTCTAATACTTGAAACAGCTTTCAAGGAAGCTGCTGTGGGTAAAAACACAAGTTTACAAGTGGTTTTCCTGCTTCAGGAATGGTGATTTGTCACTTGCAGACCAACCTCGCTCATGACCACCCTAGACTTCCCGAATGGATGAACTCATCTTGGAAGACCATAGCAGAACAATCAATGAACTTGTTGATTTGTCTGAAACATTTGCATGACTCGGTGAAATGAAAACGCCCCGAGTTGTGGCAAAGTGGGGAGTCCTGGTTTCACCACAACAACGAGCCAGCACACAAATCCTCGAGTGCGAAACAATTTTTAACCAAAAACAGCATGACCCAGTTTATCCACCCACCATATTCACCTGATCTCGCTCTGTGAGACTTCTTTTTATTCCCCTGAATGAAAAAAGGCTCAAAGGAAAAAGTTTTGCAGATGAGGAAGAGGTGAAGAAAAAAACGATGAAGGCATTACTTACAAGATTGCTTTGAAAAGTGAAAATCACATATAGATCAGTGCATTGCATCAAATAGACAGTACTTTGAAGGAGATTAAATTTGAAACACCTAAAAATAAATACCCAGTTTTTTATTACAAAATTCCAGTTTCTTGTGGGTTCCCTCATCGTAGTATGGGTATGGCCTTAGCCAACCCTCACTCCCCCGATGGCAAGCAAGCATATGCTTACTCTGATCCCAAGACCTCGGAAAGTAACAATAAATCATCAATTAATGTTAGATTAAATTAGCAACACCCTTCCTTCTCTCCTCACCATAAAATCTAAAGCTGACAATAAGTCTTTGATTAAGGTAACAAGGGTGAGTTACGATTTATTCAGCCTGTGGGTAACACCCAGTTGGCTTCATACAACTGGAATGTCTGTGTCATGGAAGTGAAACTTATTTGGACCCTTAGATTGCAAGGCAGAGAGATTTTACATCAAAGCGATGAGTGACACTTTACCACAAGTGCATACACTTAAATAAAGCACTTTTCCCTCCAGACTATAAACACTATCTGATGAAAAGTATCCTTAAACTAAATTAAAAATTTCCCTGTGACACAATTCCCAGTACAGTGATTGCCATTAACAGGCCCCGGATAGTTATGCATATTGCATGAATCATATGTATGAAAATCTTGCATATTTTAGAGCAAACAACAACTACTAAAATTGTATTTTATGTCTGTGCATTGGACATATTGTCTTCTTAATAAAAGTACTTCTTCCTATTTCCTTTCGTCACTGCTACTTATTCTCCTCTTTCTTTCACAAAACAAGGAGATAAAACTTCTTTTGTTATTCTCGCGGGAACACAGAACAACTATTCTTTTGAGAATGCAATGGACAGTCTATATATGATCTTGAACTTGACATGTTGGATACTATTGCCTTAAAATATTGTCCAGTTGTATCTTGTGAAGTCATACTTCTTTGGTGCCTCTTTGGACACACTGTACAAAATTTTGTGCGTTACCCACACCCACCATTACGAAAGTTTTGAAAATTTTTCAAGGCTGTCCAATTTGCTTGTGTTTGTCTTGTGTAGTAGTTGTGGTGTGTAGTGTGTTTGTGTTTATATTGTGTAATAGTTGTGGTGTGTTTGTTTATATTGTGTTATAGTTGTGATGTGTTTGTGTGTGTCTTGTGTAGTAGTTGTGCTGTCTAATGTGTTTGTGTTTGTCTTGTGTAGTAGTTCCTCCATTCATATTGGGGGTTAGGCGTAGAGCTGACAACTCTGCACTGTAAAAAGACATGTCAAGAAACAGTAATTTAAGGCCATGGATGTTCCCAAGGTAAAATATTCCGGAGGTAAAATAGTCCCCCATTCGGATCTCTGGGTGGGGACTACTTTGGGAGGTCCCTGGACTAAGGATAAGATCTACATTAGGAATAAGGATATTAAATTAGGCACCTGAAATGTTCTGAGCCTTTACAAGCCTGGGGCATTTCAGTGTACAGTTAATGAGATGGTTAAGTATAAATTAGATATAGTAGCTGTCCAGGAAGTTAGGTGACCAGGAGAAGGGAATTGTAAAACTAAAAATTATACTTTTTTCTATGGTGGTACTGAAAATCATAATTTTGGAACAGGCTTTTTCATAAATAATAGAATTATCTTGGCTCTTAAAACATTAGAATTTATTAATGATAGGATATCATATGCAGTTTTACAGGGTAGGTGGTGTAAAATTATTTTAATAAACATACATGCACCAACAGAAGATAAAGATGATAATACTAAAGATGATTTTTATACAGAGTTAGAACAGGTCTTTCATAAATTTTCTCAGTATGATATGAAAATTCTGTTAGGTGACTGTAATGCACAGATAGGCAAAGAAGAGACATTTAAACCCATGATTGGTAAAGAAAGTCTTCATGAATTAAGTAATGATAATAGTATAAGATTGATTACTTTTGCAACCTCAAAGAATTTAATTGTGAAAAGTACCACTTTTAAACATAAAGATAACCATAAATATACCGGGTCTTCTCCAGATGGCAAAACTCATAATCAGATAGATCATATTCTCATTGATAAGAGAAGGCTTACTAGTATAATTGACGTTCATTCGCATAGAGGTGCTGACTGTGCAAGTGACCATTATTTAGTAATTGCTAAATTAAGAGAAAGACTCTCAGTGATAAATCATAAGCAACAAAATCTAAAAGTTATAAAATTTGATAAGAGGAAAGTTTGCTGATGAAAGAATTAAGAAAGATTACCAAATTAAACTGTAAAATAAATTTCGCGTTTTGCAGGATTTAAATGATGATGAAAATATAAATGAGACAGACGTAAATAAGAATTGGGAGCACATACGTAACGCAATAGAATCAGCAGCTAAAGAAACTATAGGATACCATAAGCCAAGAAAAAGTAAGCCATGGTTTGATATTGAATGTCATAAACTAATAGAAATAAGAAATCAGACTAGGCTTAGGTGGTTAAATAATTCTGATGATACAAATCTAAGCAATTATAATAGAATAAAGCGAGAAGTTAACTGCACATATAGAAGTAAAAAGAGAGATTACTTGAAAAGCAAAATTAACGAAATTGAAACAAACAGCAAAAATAAAAATATCAGAGATTTATATAAAAGTGTAAATGAATTTAGAAAGGGGTGGCAACCTAAAGTAAACTTGATAAAAGATAAAGACGGAGATTTTCTAGATAAATAGATATTCTAAATAGATGGAAGAACTACTTTAATGACCTTTTAAATGTCAATGTAGGAGATAAATCAGAAGTAAATGAAGTACACACAGCAGAACCTTTAGTTGCACAACCTAACTTGACTGAAGTTAAAGATGCTATTAAAAGGCTAAAGAATAACAAAGCACCTGGCATTGATTTATTACCAGCTGAGTTAATTACATACTGTGGAAATTCGTTAATATGTCAAATTCATAAATTAATTTGTTTAATATGGAATAAAGAAGAAATCCCTCAACAGTGGAAATAATCCATAATTGTTCCTGAGTTGAAAAAAGGTGATAAAATGAACTGCAATAATTACCTTGGAATTTCTCTACTCTCAACAACATACAAAATATTGTCTAACATTCTTTTAACAAGACTAACCCCATATGCTAATGAAATTATAGGTGATTATCAATGTGGATTTAAACGTAACAGATCAACTACAGATCAAATTTTTCACATCAGATAGACACTTGAAAAAAAGTGGGAATATAATCAAAATGTCCATCAGCTATTCATTGATTTCAAAAAAGCATATGATTCGTTTCAAAAGAGATAAATTATATAATATATTAGTAGAGTTTGGAATACCTAAGAAGCTTGTTAGTATGATAAAAGTATGCACCAGTGAAACAGAAAGTAAAATTCGTGTGGGTATTAATGTGTATGACAAATTTACAATTCGTGGTGGGTTAAAACAAAGAGATGCATTATCTCCATTGCTCTTTAATTTTGCCTTAGAATATGCTGTTAGGAAGGTAAAAGAAACTAAAGAAGGAATAAAAATTAAATGGTATGACTCAGTTGTTAGCATATGCAGATGATGTAGACTTACTGGGTGATGATGTGAATACAATTAAGAATAATGCTAAAATATTTTTCAAAACTGCTAAAGAGATAGGTTTGGAAGTTAACAATGAGAAAACTAAATATGCTTACAGGTCGAAACCAAGTGTTAGGTAATAATCAAAATCTAATTATTGATAACAACTCGTTTGAACCAGTTTCCAAATTCAAATACTTAGGAGTAATATTAACAAATGAAAATTATATTAAAGAGGAAATAAAAAGTAGGCTTAATTCAGGAAATGCATGTTACTTCTCTCTTCATAAACTTTTGTCTTCTCGTTTAATATCTAAGAAACTAAAAGTTAAAATATACAAAACAGTAATTTTGCCTGTAGTATTATATGGGTGTGAAACTTGGTCCCTTACATTGAAAGAGGATCATAAATTAAGAGTATTTGAAAATAAGATCCTTAGAAAAATATCTGGACCTAAAAGAGATGAGGAGACGGGTGAGTGGAAAAGGTTACAAAATTTAGAACTACATAATTTGTATTCATGTCCAGATATTATTAGAATAATTAAATCAAGAAGACTTAGGTGGGCAGGCCATGTGGCACGAATGGGAGAGGAAAGAGGAGTTTACAGGATTCTTGTTGGGAAACCTGATGGTAAGAGACCTGTAGGAAGGCCAAGACGAAGATGGAGGGACAAAATTGAGATGGACCTAAAGGAAATCGGTAGGGATGGAAAAGAGTATAGAGATCTTGCTCAAGATAGGGACAGATGGAATGGTTGTGTTGCTGCAGCCATGAACCTTCGGGTTTAAGAAGGCTAGAGAGTTAGTTAGTTGGTAATGATTCTCTTTACTGTGAAACCTCACATACTAACTATGATGAACATTGCGGGTAAAAATCTTTGTTGTAAATTGAACAATTGAAAAGCTTCCATTTTGAGTGAACATTCATATGTACACTAAGATCTCCTTTATGGACAAAATTATTACTGCAAATTTTACAATTGAAAGGTTTATCTTTAGCGTGAATACTCACATGCTCATAAAGATGATCCTTACGGGCAAAACCTTTGTTGCAAATTCAACAATTGAAAGGTTTCTCTTTTGAGTGAACATTCATATGTACACTAAGATGATCTTTACGGGCAAAATTTTTATTGCAAATTGAACAATTGAAAGGTTTCTCTTTTGAGTGAACATTCATATGTACACTAAGATCTCCTTTACGGACAAAATTTTTATTGCAAATTGAACAATTGAAAGGTTTCTCTTTAGTGTGAACAGTCATATGTACACTAAGATGATCTTTACGGGCAAAAAATTGGTTGCAAATTGAACAATTGAAAGGTTTCTCTTTTGAGTGAACATTCATATGTACACTAAGATCTCCTTTACGGACAAAATTTTTATTGCAAATTGAACAATTGAAAGGCTTCTCTTTAGTGTGAACAGTCATATGTACACTAAGATGATCTTTACGGGCAAAACCTTTGTTGCAAATTGAACAATTGAAAGGTTTCTCTTTTGAGTGAACATTCATATGTACACTAAGATTTCCTTTACGGACAAAATTTTTATTGCAAATTGAACAATTGAAAGGCTTCTCTTTTGAGTGAACATTCATATGTACACTAAGATCTCCTTTACGGACAAAATTTTTATTGCAAATTGAACAATTGAAAGGCTTCTCTCCATTGTGAACCCTCACATGCTCAGTAAGATGAACTTTACGGGCAAAACCTTTGTTGCAAATTGAACAATTGAAAGGCTTCTCTTTTGAGTGAACATTCATATGTACACTAAGATCTCCTTTACGGACAAAATTTTTATTGCAAATTGAACAATTGAAAGGCTTCTCTCCAGTGTGAAGCCTCACATGCGCATTAAGATGAACTTTATGGGCAAAATCTAGCTTGCAAACTGTACAACTGAAAGATTTCTCTTGAGTGTGAACAGTCATATGTACACTAAGATGACCTTTATGGGCAAAACCTTTTTTGCAAATTGAACAATTGAAAGGTTTCTCTTTTGAGTGAACATTCATATGTACACTAAGATCTCCTTTACGGACAAAATTTTTATTGCAAATTGAACAATTGAAAGGCTTCTCTCCAGTGTGACCCCTCACATGCGCATTAAGATGAACTTTATATGCAAAATCTTTGTTGCAAATTGAACAATTGAAAGGCTTCTCGCCAGTGTGAAGCCTCACATGTGCATTAAGATTAACTTTATGGGCAAAACCTTTGTTGCAAATTGAACAATTGAAAGGTTTCACATTTGAGTGAACATTCATATGTACACGAAGATATCTCTTACGTACAAAATTTTTATTGCAAATTGAACAATTGAAACGCTTCTCTCCAGTGTGAACTCTCACATGCTCATTAAGATAAAATTTACGGGAAAAATACTTGTTGCATATTGAACAAGTAAAATGTCTCTCTTGTGTGGGAACACTCATAAATGTATTATGCTCAGCTTCATGGACAAAAGATTTCTTGGAAACTGAACAATTAAAAATCATCTGTCGTTCATGGGTTATCAAACCTCCTTTGTCAGGGAAAGTGTTTTTGGAAATGGGGACTATACATTTCTTTCTCCTGTTATTAGGCTTAGAACTATCAACATGTGCCTTTCTTGCAAGGATTTTTGTTGCAGGTCTAGCCTCTAATTTTTCTTCTCTACTAATACATTCTGTAATTTCTTTTGGCTGCTCTTGTTCTCTTATGTTTCCTGCAGATACTGGCAAATTTGGAACTGAACTTAGGACATCTCGTACCTGTTCTTCCACATAGTTCTCGATCAGGTAGCTGAAAAAAATATGATACAAATGTAGTTTCACAATCTAAGTAAATAATGAGAATGACACATGTACAAATGAATGAAAAGAAAGGAGAGAAGAATAGACTGTTGACTGGGATGTACTCATGAAAATGTTCATACATGTTTATTATTATGTAGAATGTTCAGCGAAAAATGTATCCTCAACCAGGAGTCGAAACCACGACTCTGGTGTTCCATGCCATTACTCTACCACTGAGCTACCGAGCCGGCCTGACTTCGCCTGATTTTTTGCATCCACTGTTTTATCTGTGTGGAATCCTGTCGAGGCTGCATTTTTACTTAAAGTTCTACATAGTACATCTCCTATGTGTGCCTAATTTAATGTGTATTATTCCTGCAAGAATGAATACATAATATTTTTTTTCCACTTAGTCAAAAAGTATTCATGTTTTTGCTGTAATTTTCATTAGGCTGGCCATAAAGCTTGGTGCATATCAATAGTGTGACAATATTTTGTCGTTGCCTCTCACATTTACATTCACTCATTCTTTTTTTTTTTCTGTTGCAGGGTAAACAAGAGTTACTACATCCATATCTACTTTTGACCAGAGATGCCCATTTGACTAAAGGCTGCCACTGCACAGTGTCAAAGGTCAAGGTCAACCTCCAGCCTCACATGGCCTCAGCCTCTGAACTCCATTTAGGCCTCACCTTCACTCTCAGTGCTCAAGGTCCACTCCTGGTCTTAGATGACCTCACACTCGTAAGTGTCTTGCAGGCTGGGAACCAGTCGGGGGGTTAAACATTTGTAAGAGTAATTCATTCACAGTAGTCGGAAATGCCTCAAATAATTCAGAAAATAATTTAGGTTCTATATTTGCCTCACATTTTCAGCCACACTATGTCCATTCATTGAATTGGTATTTTAAGTCCACTTTATGCACAGTAAGGCTACTTGGGACTGGACCTACAGTTTAATGTGGGATCCGAACCACTATGTGCCTCCAGCGGGTAACGAACCTGGGACCCCTTGATTACAAGGCAAGGACGCTACCACTGCACCATTGGGGAGGCCCACCCTATGTCCACTCCAATAAAAGTTATTAGGCACAAACACATGTTTACGTCTCTTTCATTACAATGCTTTCAAGATTGTAATTCCTTGTAAAGATGAATGCCATAGAAATTACAAATTGCTTGTATAAATATTATCTACATATGTGGGTTAAGTCATAAGTCATGGAAATTATTATTTTTTTTTATTTTTTTTTTCGTGAACTGGGGACAACACAAAAAATCTAAGATATACGTTTGAAAGTGTATGGAATGTACTTTTGACGAAGCCACCAGATGAAGTCTGGATGCAGGAGACTCTCGTAGGGAAGAGGCAGAACACATGACTTTGGACAACAGTGTTTTATTTAGGCAGTTAACACACTGCTCCATATGAAGACCTCCACCAACCTCACCACTGTCTGATAGGGCACAACATGCACACCCAGTGCTTCCCGTAGCTCTGTATGGCATTCCCATAAATTTCTATCATGGAGAACTGATATTTTAACATACGAATGTTGCTCCTGCTTCATTACCACCATTTTCGAATGCTGTCACTCACCGACTGATTTTGTGTGGATGCTTACTACCCCCACTGTTGTTCACATACACCATCTGGTGGCTTCTTTCGAAAGTACATTCCATACACTTTCAAATGCATATCTATTTGGTGTCTGTTGCTGTTTAAGATTGTATGTAATTTTGCCTTCCGCTGCTCATTTGTTTTCTTTTTACTCCCGCTGCGAACCTCTTGTGAGCAAGCAGGATTCTGGGAGCGTGATATAGCAAAGCGACATGGTGCATGTCGGCTTGTGGCAGCAGGAAGGACATTTTCAATTAGCCTGTCAGTTGTGGGTTTTTGTATTCATCAGTGTGTGTGCAAGCGTTTTACTATTATTGTACATAGTATGTCAGTTCATTACAGGACCTGTATGAAATCAAATTTGTTGCTGTGTAAGTGGTTCCAGCCCTATGGTAAAGCGTCCAAGATGGCGTAAGCCCCAGAGTGAATAGTATCTTTTCTTGGTGCTACCGGGAAGGATTCTTCAGACAATTATGGTCCTCTGCATTCCGGATATAGTGACAGTTTGTGTTTCGTGCATTGAGCTGTGATCATCAGTTGTAAATATTTATTTGTGACAGTGCTAACTGTGAGCCTGTTACAGCTGAAATAGTGTTTTTAGTTTGCACATGTACAGTGTTTTCCGCACTTTCGTATTGGACATTGTTTCAATGCGCATTTTGCAGTGACCTTGAACTCGGTTGCGATAGCATTGGAATCAATCATCATGGCACAGTTAAATCAGATGTTTCAGGAACTCTCGTTTCGTCGTATGATGCAATTTTTCCTACGCTTTCGTCTACAGTTGTGTGACTAGATATTGTCTTTCTTTGCAAACGCATGAAGCAACATGTTACGACCTTACTTATTTTGTAACTTTGCAATTTCATGTTGAAAGAGAAATTGATATAGTGTTACCTCGAGTTCTTGTTAATGTCTATGATACTACATATTGTGACGCAAATATGAATGTGCCAATCAAGGCTTTGTTGAACTAATGTATTAACCTTCCAGTAACAATCTAATGAAGTCAGCTCACTTAAGACAACGGGCATTTATTATGATGTAAATATAGATTTACCAATCAAAGATTATCAATGTTTGATGAACTAACCTAATTGTAATTAAATAATGGCGGAACATTTAAATTTGTATAATTCCAAAATGTAAGATTTTATCAACGTTAAGGAAATAATTGTTAACTCAAATGGATATGTAAACTTTCTTTGTAAATTATTAATTGCCAAACTATGTATTTTTCAAATATCTTTCTGTTGTAATTTGGAGTATTGAATTAAGAAATTACCTAAAGACAGGTGTTCGAGGCTGGAACTTTGGGTATAAATACGAAGTAGTTTGGTCCGTAAGGGGGTCTGTTCTGGTGTCAGTCTAGGAAGAAGTGAATAGGTGCAAGCCGCTCTTCTGTAAAACCTAGACTGGCCAAATAGGAATGGTCTAATCTAGGAAGAAGTGAATAGGTGTATGCCGCTCTTCTGTAAAACCTAGGTTAGCCGAATGGGATATAAGTTCCAATTTAGGAAGAAGTGAATAGGTGCAAGTCGCTCTTCTGTAAAAACCTAAATTGGCCATCTCGGGTGATAACTCCAAGTCTAGGAAGAAGTGAATAGGTGTATGCCGCTCTTCTGTAAAACCTAGGTTTGGGCCACCCTAGTTTGACCTTTCTAGTAAGTTTGAAATTATCTATTAACAATTGATCTCCAAGTTCCAGTTATGAATTACCTAACCACTGGCTGTAAGTACTCAAGCAGTAAATAAACATTTCATTAAAACTTCACGACGTTGGTTGGATTTGTTCTGCACCTACCCTGAAGATAGGTTTCAGTGTAGACCCTTAGAGCCTCAATGATCCCGGCTATAGGAGTAAAGGGTGAGGAAAGTTACTAGGAACGTAACAGATCCTTTTTGGCGCCCATCGTGATGGCCACGACAGTATAGAACTTCAACCACCGACGTTGGATACCTAACAGATTCTTCTTGGCGTACAACGTAGAGGCTCGACAATTGAAGAATCCAGCCAGATGAGTATTACGGAAGAGGTCGTCGCTAGAAACGAAGTTGCAGTAGCACCGTAGAAGCTGAAGAATCCTGACCACTGCAGTTGAAGAAGATGACCAACGACGAATAGAAGATTCCTATAAGAAACAATAACTTGAAGACTTCATTAGCTTGATAAGGTTCTTCAAGAAAAAGGATTTACATTTTAAAAGTGTGAAAACTCAAATATTAGTATTTAGTCATGTAAAAAAGGTATTTAAGGGGGGAACAAAGAAAATTAACCATGGTGACCTTCAAGTGCTGCTCTGATGACTCCAAGTCGGAAGAAGGAACAGTCAAATGTCAAGGATGCGAGTGTTTGTTCCACTTGAGTTGTCTGAATATGGATGCCACGAGTGAAGATGTTGATAGAACTAGTTTCAAATGCCAAGGTTTTCAAAACAAATCTGAATCTGCTAACCAAATGATAGATTTATTGAAAACGTGGAGACAAGAAGATGAAGAGAAAAGACAGAAAGATGAAGAGAAGAGACAGAAAGAAAGACAAGAAGATGAAGAGAAAAGACAGAAACATGAAGAGAAGAGACAGAAAGAAAGACGAGAAGATGAAGAGAAGAGACAGAAAGAAAGACAAGAAGATGAAGAAAAAAGAAGGATGAAGAAAAGAGACGGAAAGAAAGAGAAGAAGACAGTAAAAAGATGAGAGAATTAATAGAGGAAGTAAGATTAGAGTGTAAGATCAATAAGAATGAGTTACAAAAAACTGTAGAAGAATGCCAAATGGGAATGAGGGCCGAAATGGAAGAATTTAAAGAAGTAACGAGTCAAGAAGTGAAAGATCAGATAGAAGCAACCCAGAAAGCCTTATTGGAAGAAATAGATGAAGAAAAAAGTCAGAGGAAAACAAAAGAAACTGAATTAACAAGCTTATTTGAAAGTTTAAGGCTTGAAACTACCAAGAGCTTGATGGAAGAAAAACAGCAAAGAAGAAAGGAAATGGGAAGACGAAATAAAGGAAGTTCAATGGCAATTTCATAAAACTTCTAGTGAAATAGATTCTTTAGCCATGAAATTAGAATGCCTACCTTTGAGTGCTAATTCAGTAGACCAAAGTCAGAGGATTCACTCTGCCAATTTGGCCACTCCTATCGCTAGTGTATCTAAGAGGAGGTATACTGAAAGAAGTAACCTCTCATCCTCTAGTGCTACGTCCGACGAAGGTTCAGAGTTGAATAGAAGTCGACGCTCGAAGAAAGTGAAGAAGTCACAAGAATTCTTCGATCACCTTTCAGAAGAAGAGACTAACAACAGAGTTAGGAAATCCAAGTGTCAGAATTTTAGACTGGCAGATATAAAAGCCTTAGAGAAGTTTTCTGGAGAAATAAATTCAGTCTCGGCCCAACGATACATCGAAAGTTTAAAGACCTATCTAGATATAATGCAAGTTTCAGAATTTTACAGGTTGAAAATTTTACCTTCCTTAATGACAGGAAAGGCCAAATCCTGGTTTATAGCAAATGAAAGGAAGTGGAAGAGTTTTGATCAGTTCTGTTATGCATTTCAAAAGCAGTATGCTTCTTTAGAGGCTAAACAACGAGAAATGCAGCTGTTAAGGAATAAGAAATTTCAGAGGTCCCTTGGATTAACGTTAGAAGAATACTGCTGGGAAGTCTATGGAAACTACTGCAATCTGGTGGAAGTAGTAAGTCAAGGTAAAGTCTTGCATTTGATAATCAGCCAACTTCCGGTGAAAGTTCGACAACTGGTATTGACTCGAGATCCAAAAACCATGGAACAACTAGCAAATTATCGATATGAAGCTTCCGAACAACTGGAGATAAGTAGGGGAGATAACCTCAAGATAGAAGACCGAAGGCAGTTTCAACCCAGAGTTAGGCAGACTCAAATAGTTTCGTCTAGATTTAACAACGAAAGTGAAGAAGCGACCAGAACACCTCAGAATCCTAATAGGAACAATAATAAAAACCAAAGGGGTTACCAAGGGCAGAATTTCTACAGCAACGGCAATAGAAGTCAACCTTATAGACAACCATCGAATCAATCCTGTTTACCCAACAACCACTTCAATAGAAATTCCAATACAAAGGAAATCTCCTGCCAAACTGAAGAAGTCCCGACTGAGTTAAATCCTGTCGTTCCAGCTTGGGAAGGTTCAATGCTTCTAAATCAAAATTTAAACCAACCCTCGTTGTAAATGAAGCTCTCTCATTTACAACGGAAGGGAAAACTGTATCGGAAAAAAATGAGAGTACCGACAATTTCCTCACCGAAGATTTTTTAGAAGTATTGCATTTAGAATTAGAAGTCGAAAATGAAGAATGGAAAAAGATAGAAGAACCTGAACTTAGGGGAATATTGTTGTCCAGGAAACCAGAAATTATCGCCCAAATTTTAGGATTGAAAATAAAGTGTACTCTAGATACAGAGAGTGAATACACTAGGATGAATTATAAAGTCTGGCTTAAGTTGCGAGACAGATTACCAGGACTAAAACTTAAAAGATGTTCTGAAGAAATGTTATTGAATTTTACTAGAAAGGGAAACTCTAGGATAATGGTATATAGGCAGATCCGTTTTAAAATACGACAATATGTATTTGAAGGCTCAGTATATATAGTCCGAGATTTGGATAAGGACCTAGTATTGAGAAAGCCATTCATGAAAAGGCACATGGCGAGCTTAGAAGCAGGAAGACAGATTTTACATAATAAAAGATGGACAGTTAGTAGAAGAGGACCTAAGAGAAGAGAAAGACCTTATAAACAGATCCCAGAGAACTGAGGATGTTTCCATAAGCCGAGTAAGCATTATTGCTTGGTAAGCCAAGGAGAGGCTACCAGGGGAAAAGGTTTATTCCCTTACTCTTCGAGGATAGAAGAGAAATTGTTGTAACAATTTAAAGGAAGAAATTGTTATTTAAGAGGCTGAGTCCTCATAGCGTTAACAAAAGTGGCTTAAATTGTAAACGTTTATAAGAAAGGTCAGATTTGATGAAGAATGGTTTAATGTTCAAGAAATGTGAGAATCTTTAATATTACTGTTGTACAGTAACATTAAAGGGTCATTAACTAATACTGAATGGTCTAGCCTGTAAGAATGAGTATATTTTTGATGTTACTTTTGTGCTGCGCAAATAAAAAATGGTCGAAAATGTTATAAGGGCTAAGTCTTGAGAAAGGAATAAGAACTAAAGAGAGAATTAGAATTTCCTATTATGTAAAAGATAAAGTTTGAGATGATTACCATATCAAAGGTTTGGAAAAGAATAATTCATAATTATTATGTGGATAAACTGAAAAGTATGAGATTTAAAGCCAAATTGTTTATGAATAGGCTTATTACATAAACAATATTAGATATTCAAAGGAAATATTTGTCCAAATTTTGAACTTGAACATGTAACAAAGAAGCTTTATTGTTTACTGTAAACTTCTCATAACAAAGATGATTGATCTGTAACTGATATGACTGAATAAGTCAACATTAATTTCTGTGTTACTTTCAATAATTCGAAAGGCTTGTGATGTTGGATTTGTTTGTTAAATCATTAAAACTGTTGTGTTGAATTAAAACTAATTTTCTAATTAACCCAAGTGTGTTAAAGATTTCAGATATGGGTTACTAACAAAAGTTAATTTGAAAAAAAAGAAGAAGAAAGGAGTTTAAAAAGTTGTGATCAAATATTTCTCTTTCATGTAATAACGTTTGAGAATTGTATGATATGTTGATTTAATTGTTCTATTTAAAATTTGAATATAACATTGTATTTAAGGAATGTACTTAATTGAAAAGCTAACCATATGATTTCTAGTGTGTTGTTATAAATGTTGATAAAGCATTAATATTTGGGAAAAATATAATTATTAGTTCTACTGAACTAATCATTTAATTTGAAATAATAAACCCAATTGCTATATCAAAAACTTTATACTCAAATGAACATAAATGTAAGTTTATTGGGATTAAAATAAAAAATTAAAAAATGTATAAGAAAGGCAAAGAGTTTAGAGAAAGAAAAATTTGTTTCACTTTCGTTTCTCAAATTTTCCTTTAAACTACAGAGGGGGGAACCTGTTACGACCTTACATATCTTGTAACTTTGCAATTCCATGTTAAAGAGAAATTGATATAGTGTTACCTCGAGTTCTTGTTAATGTCTATGATACTACATGTTGTGATGCAAATATGAACGCGCCAATCAAGGCGTTGTTGAACTAATGTATTAACCTTCCTGTAACAATCTAATGAAGTCAGCTCGCTTAAGACAACGGGCATTTATTATGATGTAAATATAGATTTACCAATCAAAGATTATCAACGTTTGATGAACTAACCTAATTGTAATTAAATAATGGCGGAACATTTAAATTTGTATAATTCCAAAATGTAAGATTTTATCAACGTTAAGGAAATAATTGTTAACTCAAATGGATATGTAAACTTTCTTTGTAAATTATTAATTGCCAAACTATGTATTTTTCAAATATCTTTCTGTTGTAATTTGGAGTATTGTAATAAGAAATTACCTAAAGACAGGCGTTCGAGGCTGGAACTTTGGGTATAAATATGAAGTAGTTTGGTCCGTAAGGGGGTCTGTTCTGGTGTCAGTCTAGGAAGAAGTGAATAGGTGCAAGCTGCTCTTCTGTAAAACCTAGACTGGCCAAATAGGAATGGTCTAATCTAGGAAGACGTGAATAGGTGTATGCCGCTCTTCTGTAAAACCTAGGTTAGCCGAATGGGATATAAGTTCCAATTTAGGAAGAAGTGAATAGGTGCAAGTCGCTCTTCTGTAAAAACCTAAATTGGCCATCTCGGGTGATAACTCCAAGTCTAGGAAGAAGTGAATAGGTGTATGCCGCTCTTCTGTAAAACCTAGGTTTGGGCCACCCTAGTTTGACCTTTCTAGTAAGTTTGAAATTATCTATTAACAATTGATCTCCAAGTTCCAGTTATGAATTACCTAACCACTGGCTGTAAGTACTCAAGCAGTAAATAAACATTTCATTAAAACTTCACGACGTTGGTTGGATTTGTTCTGCACCTACCCTGAAGATAGGTTTCAGTGTAGACCCTTAGAGCCTCAATGCTCCCAGCTATAGGAGTAAAGGGTGAGGAAAGTTACTAGGAACTGACCTTGAACTTATCTTCAGCTCTTCAAGATTTTGTTGGAATCAATAATGAAGCTCTGCAGAGAGAAACACAATCAACAATCAGCTTCCCGTGAAGTGTTTTAGCTGCGGCAGCGGTGAGTACAAAGGCCTGGTTTCCTACAACATTACTTTTCTTATTGTTTCATAGTTCCTTGCATTCTTGCGTTTATTTCTGCATTCAGTTTCGTTTCTCAGCAAGCAAGGCAAATGTAAGAGCATTAATCAAAGATAGAAGCTTGCTCAAGGGGAAACTTACACTTATAACCGTTTGTCAGTACTTATGACGAATCCTCAGCAAAAATACAACAAATAAAAACCCGCATGGAACATGTAAATGCTATCTGGAGTAAACTGGAAGGCATGCTTGACATAATAGAATCAGAAACACCCGAGGGTGAGCATGACGTGGAAAAGAATGAAATCGAAGAAATGTATTTAGATTTAAAATCACAAATGCAATCATTAATTGACAACCATGAAAAAGCAACATGCGTAGAAAACAAATGTGTATCTAAAACTTCAAATATGCAGGTGAAACTGCCGGCAATTGCATTACCAGCCTCCCCGATGGCGCAGTGGTAGCGTCCTCGCCTTGTAATCAAGGGGTCCCGGGTTCGATACCCGGTGGAGGCACATAGTGGTTCGGATCCCACTTTAAACTGTAGGTCCAGTCCCGATTAGCCTTACTGTGCATAAAGTGGACTTAAAACACCAAATCAATCCAAATCAATCCAATTGCATTACCACATTTTAACGGTAATTACACACAGTGGGTGTCTTTCAAAGACACGTTTGTGTCACTGATACACAACAATGTAGATATTTCAAATGTTCAAAAGTTTCAGTATTTACGCGTATCATTGAAAGGCGAGGCCTTGCATCTAATTCAGAACTTAACAATGACAGAAGCAAATTACACTATTGCTTGGGAGCAACTCAATGAACGATACGACAATAAAAGGATGATTGCAGCATCACATGTAAATGATATTTTATATATCAATCCAGTTGTAAAAGAGAATTGTCAGGTACTTTGCGCATTTACAACCACTACAGTTAGCTATATTTCAGCACTCAAACTGTTAACTGAGGACATGTCGTTAGCTGACATAATTTTAGTTCAGCATTTTGTTTCAAATCTTGATCCTGCAGCAAGAAGAGCATTTAAACTACAAAGTAATGATACTGAATTTAGCACATTAGATCAGCTTTTTAGTTTTCTAGAGCACAGATGCCAGGCTCTTGAAAAGATCAATCCAGTTACGAATGAAAGTAACAAGGTAGCAACAAAATCATCTACAAATATGAACAAACAGTACAGTGATAAATGTCAACAATCTTCGAAGTCATATGTTACAAACAGATTCTTCATTGTGCATGTTTTGTAAAGCAAACAAACATCGCTTATTTTCCTGCGAAGCCTTCAAGTTGAATCTCACAAAAGTACATTTTTTTACATGAGAATCGTGTATGTTTTAACTGTCTCAGCAGCAATAATCACATCTCGCCACAGTGTAAATATGGAGCATGCAAACGAAGTAAACAGAAGCATAGTACTTTACTTCATGTAGATGAAGGTACATCCAATGTAAACTACCAGTGTCGTGAAGCGTCATCTGGAGGTCACGTGAATACATTGATAGTAAACAATACAAGTGATTCTTCACAGCATTCAGATCAAGCACCTCAAGCTTCTTATTGTTCAATTAAACAAAAAACTACGTCACAAGTGTGACTTGCTATGGCAATTGTTGAAGTACAAGACATAGCGGGCAATTGGGTCAATTGTCTTGCTCTCTTGGATGTGGCGAGTCAGAATAATTTCATTATTGAAGATGTTGTTCAAGGTAATCGTCTTCGAAAGGTAAAGCATCGGCTTCCCATTCAGGGAATCAACAATTCGTCAGCTGAATCGAGTTACTCAGTAGAGATCCCTCTCAGATCTAATTATAGCAAATTTACGATAAGTATTTTGTGCTCAGTGTTGCCAACCATCACAGGACTAATGCCTTCAAAAAGGGTTGATGCTTCTGAATGGAACATTCCAACAGATATTCATTTAGCAGATCCAAACTTTTGCTCGCCGGGCAAAATACACATTCTGCTTGGTGCAGCAGAGATTTTCTTTGCCATCATGAAGCCTGAAAAGAGAACAAGACCAGGAAATTTCCCCATCCTGCAAGACACAGAGTGTGGATGGATTATTGCAGGGAAAATTCCAGCAACATCTTCTAGCAACAGTGTTACTAGGTCATTTTTCACGAGGAAAGAAGATTCTCTCAGCTTTCAATTGGAACGGTTCTGGGAAATAGAACAGCTTCATATGAAACTGCAATCACCACAAGAAATTGCTTGCGAACAACATTTTCAGCAAAACATAACAAGAGATGAAAGTGGCCGTTATATGGTCAGGCTGCCATTATGTAAGGATCGTTCAGTGTTAGGTGACTCCTCACACTCTGCATTAACTCGCTTTCACCAATTAGAAACGAGGCTTCAACGTCAACCACAATTAAAGGCTAATTATAAAGAATTCATGCAAGAATATTACCAGCTGGGGCACATGGAACCCATACGAAATTTAAATGATGTACAAACAAATGACAGCAAAAAATTTTACATTCCTCAACATTGTGTTTTCAAGGATTCTAGTACAACGAAAATACGTGTTGTTTTTGATGGGAGCTCACCATCAAGAGTGGTGAACCAATAAATAGCATACAAATGGTTGGACCTACCATACAAGAAGATTTTTTTCCATTGTTCTGAGATTCCGAACTCACAAGGTGGCATTGGTTTCTGATATAGCAAAAATGTATAGAATGAGATATACATACAGATGACAGGCAACTACAATGCATTCTGTGGAGAAACTCTCCTCATGAAATCATAAGAGTATTTCAGTTAAATACGGTCTCGTATGGGCTTACATCAAGTGCCTTTTAGCAACCAGATGTCTGAAGCAGTTAACTTTCCACATGCATCTCAAGTGTTACAGTGTGATTTTTATGTTGATGATTACATTGGAGGAAGCAGTAGAGTGCAAGGTGCGTTACAACTTTATCAAGATCTATGAGAACTTCTGAAAACAGGAGGATTCATTTTACGAAAGTGGTGCTCCAAAAGCACTGAAGTACTCGATGCTATTCCAGAATCACTGAGAGAGACTCAAAATCTTATTCATTTTCATACAGAGGGTGTGAAAACTCTAGGAGTTTCATGATATCCCTCGGCAGACACTTTCATGATAAACATTGGAACAAAGTCTGTTAACATGATGTCACACAAACCAACCAAACGTCAAGTAGCCAGTGTTATTGGACAGATATTTGATCCAATTGGACTACTTTTACCAGTACCAACACTGACCATGGTGTGATGTTAACGGGTTGTAATTGTGCTCTGCCTTTGGATAAACTTTTCAGTGTTTATTAATAATATGGATCTGAAGATTATAGTGATTTCTTTCACGTAAGTACTCTGTTTATGTAATTATGAAGCTGGACAGTGGAAGAATGAACTATATAAATTGAATTAGTTAATTTAAGGTTGAACTGCTCAATGTAAACAAACTGAGTCACAGAATAGAACAGAGTCTCATGCTTGGCAAGATTGCCAGCTCTTATATTGCAACTATATGGTGGAGCAGTCACACAATCATATGATTATTTTTCTCGATTACTTTTGCCTGATTTTTTCTTCTTGGATTATGTTTTCAATTATCGTCAATTATTAACAGACATTAAACTGAACTTGTATTTATTGTTTTCTTGGTAGTAGTGTGTGTGAATATTAGTACAAACATGGGACTTTGTAAGAAATGTTCTAAGCCAATTACTCGGCAATATCAAAATTTAAAAGTGAAGTGTGGATCTTGTGCTGCCTTTACTGAAAACGATATCGAATTCTTACAGGATTCAAACCAAATATGGCACTGCAAGCAGTGTGATAAAGCTCGAAGATCAAGGTTAACAACTGAAACCCCGGTTTTGTTGTCAAATGATTGTCCAGCAATGCAGGAAGTGTATAATTTATAGTTAGTAATTCAGAACGAAATAGAAACATTAAAGCTATCTCAAAAAACAATTGAAGAAGATCTGGGAAAATCGCTGAATCTTGCTAATGAAAAACTAGATGAGAATACTAAGCTTTTGAAGAGTCATGGAGAATCTTAGCAAAAGTGTTACTTGGGTCGTTTGGAAATGAATCAGACTGGCAACACTGCATTGCTGCAAATAAGATATGTCAAGCGAACTTAGTTTTGCTTAACGGTCAGACATAGTTCTACATTCCACCACAAGATGGGTCTGCTAGCGCCACTACCAGAGAATTGCTGACTCATAACGTGAACGGGGGTGAGTGAATACGTGGACAAGCTACGAAATGGAAGGTGATTCTCATGATCAGAGGTGGACTACGTGGTTCCTGTTTAGAGAGGGTGATTCGGCATCCGAAATTTATCGCCGACTTGTGGCCGTTTGTGGTGGATCAGCACCTTCACGGAGTACAATGTTTCAGCGGGTTCAAAATTTGAAAAGGGGAAACGAAAGTGTGGACAAAGGTGTCAGCAGTGGTCGCCCAAGGTAAACGCGTAGCCCAGCAGCAATCCAAAGTGTTTCCAACTTGATTATGGGAGGTAGACGTGTAACAATTGAACAACTGCAACATGAAACTTGTTTTGGGCGAGCAACTCTGCATGCATTCATTCATGAGGATATACAAATGAGGAAAATTTGTGCTCTGTGGGTGCCTCGCGATCTGACGGATCAGCAGAAACAACAGCGAGTGGACATGTGCAGAGAATTGTTGCGCCGTTACAACCCAGACAGAAAACATTTTTTGAAAAGACTGGTGACTGGCGATGAATCTTGGTTCCTCTTCGAAACTCCAGAGAAAAGAAGGCAATGCATGGAATGGAAACACACTGGAAGTCCACGCTCCAAAAAACCTCAACAGACTCTCACTCCCAAAAAGCAAATGAGTACAGTTTTCTGGGATGAAGATGGAATTTTGCTGGTGGATTGGCTTCCCACTACCCAAATTGTAAACAGCGACAGCTACTGTGAAACTCTACGAAAGTTGCGACACAGAATTCAGCAGAGGGGGCAAGGAAAATGGGCTCTCGGGGTGATTCTTCAGCATGACAATGCGAAGCCTCATACAATCCGGCATACACAGGAGGCAATGGCAACAATGGGATTTACGGTGCTCCCACATCATGCAAAATCACCGGATTTAGCCCCCTCGGATTATGCACTGTTCGACAAAATGAAGGACGCATTGAGTGGTCGACACTTTCAATCTAATGAAGAACTCCAGATCGCTGTCCATGAGTGGTGCAACTCTACTCCAAGTGAATGGTTCTCTGCAGCCATCAGGAAACTTCCCGATAAATGGAAGTGGCGGCTTGTCCAATTCATTTCCGAATGCCCTTAATATGATACAATTGACAATATAAAGTCTGAGAACTTAAGATTGCAAAACAAGTACAATCTTTGGAATTGCAGATTGACAAATTAGATCAGTGTGAATGAAGGGACACGCAATTGGAACTTCATGGCATTCCTTGTCAGGCTAATGAGGATACAATGCAAATAGTGAAGGATGTTGATCGAGCATTGGATTATCAAATAGACATGGTAAAATTTGTTAAACACGTAGATAGGGATAATTTGTTGGGGAAAAAGAAAACTAAAAAGACATTACGGAATTGTGATTTGGGTTATAGTACTGGTAGTTTGATTTATATTAACCAAAATTTAACAAAACGTCGTAAACAAATATTTAATGAAGCCAGGAAAGTAAAGAGAGATAAGAACTTTGCTTATGTTTGGATTGACATGCCGGGGACTATTAAGCTTAGAAAGACCCCTAATGACCCCAGGTGTACATTTTAAACAGTGTGGCTGATGTGCATGCCCTAATTATAGCCTGACAAGTTAAGTCCCGATATGCGCAGATCACTGCGGAGCACTTCCTATTACTTCATCCTCCCCACCACTCTTCTACATGCTGGTCTGGCCTTGAGACTACGAGTGGTGCCAACTCAGCAAAATTAAGCTCAAACAAATATGACAAATTCTTTTTACTGTGTAGATTGTCGGTGCTGGCTCATATCAGTTTATCAGTGGTTCATTTGATCTTTGAAAATCCGGTCTTTGAAAATCCATGCGGTGCGCGGATCGTAAACTGTAGTATTACACACGCACGTTAACGTTTATAACGAAGAGAAAGTACTGGGCGAATGACTTCATTTTCTGAATGCGACATCGAGCAGTGGCCTGTTTTTTTTTAAAAGCCGAGTGGGGTGGGGGTTACTTTGTTTATCATACAGCAATCACTACGAGGAGACAATCTGATAACATGCTTGCCTGTGTTCTTTTTTAAAGCACTGAAATGTTCTTGCTCTTTACTCTTGGCTGCATATTTTTGAAATGCAAAAATGAAATCATGCCGGGTCCAATGAAATCCACAATCTGCTCTGGAAAGCCCCTTAGAGGACAGGCCAGAGAAATTGTTTACAATGTTGGAACATATTTGCGAAATCAGGAGTTATATAAACTTAAGTATAATGTTGTCGAGTCCACAAGCACCGTCACGGGAGTGTCTAAATGGATGGTTTCTCAAGTTTTAAAAGAATTGGATGGGATTGATTTCTCGTTGTAAGTCCACTTTATGCCCAGTAAGGCTAATCAGGACTGGACGTACAGTTTAAAGTGGGATCCGAACCACTACGTGCCTCCACCGGGAATCGAACCCAGGATCCCTTGACTACAAGGCGACGATGCTACCACTGCGCCATCGGGGAGTTCTAGTTTTAAAGGAAGGAAAAGAGTCGTTGGCGAAAGGTGAGCTGAAGTTCTGTACTCCTACAGATAGAAAACAGCCCACGAAAAAGCAAATACAAATTTCGATGAAAATCCTCAGACCATTCCGCTCCCTCCAGGTTGGAACACTGCGAACCAACATCGCTGCAAAGAATGGAGTGGGGAAATGTGCTGTGAGCTGGGCAACAGCTATTTACAGCATCTTGTTATTAAACTTGTCAAGTTATAGCAATGCCGCCAATGGAGAACAATAACTTATTATGCTATTATGAAAATGTAAGGGGCGTGAATACCAAATTAACTGAGTTGCACTTGGCTGTCTTAGCAACCGATTATGATATCATTGATCTTACGGAATCTTGGCTGACAAGTGATGTTCAAAATTCACAACTATTAGACAATAGGTATCAGATATATAGACAAGATCAAACAAAAAGGAGGGGCAGGTGTGTTGGTCGTCATCTGGGAAACTATTTGCGTAAAATGTATTGAGATGTCAGTTGATTGTATAGAAATTGTATTTTTGCGTATAAGTTGTGATGTCAAAAGTTATTTATTTATATCATTGTATATTCCTCCTGATACTAAATTGGATAAATATTTAAACATATATTTCTTGTTAGAAGAGGTGTATATCTCTTATAATGGTAATACATTTATTATTGGACATTTTAATATCCCAACAATATTGGATTCACATACTGATCTTACGCGGTGTGGAAATATCGCAAATGCACTTATTGATTTTATGAATTTATTGGATTTAAGTAGTATCAATGACATAAAAATAATAACAATAAAACTTTGGATCTAGAGTTAACCAATGTTAAAGACAATATTAATGTTTTAAAAACTAAAATTTCCGCTCCTACCAGTTGACGGACACCACCCTCCTCTTATATTTAATTTATCTTTTAATATTAAGTGCTCTCGAAATAAATTGTATTCAGCTATGGGTTTTAACTTTAAGCAAGCTAATTGTTTGAAGTTGTATTAGGATCTTGGGAAGAATTGCTTCAATGTAACGCCCAAATAATGCAGTTTTTAAGTTTTATCAACCATTTACTATATACTTAATAAACATGTGCCAAAGAAAATAATTCATAAAACAAAGTTGTATTCATGTTGGTTTAATGTTGAAATAATAAGAATATTGAAACGCAAGGAATTATATAGGAGTAAAAAACATATTTCTAATTATCATAATGAATCGTTTATTCAGTTACGAAGAGAATCTAAGTTAAAAAACTTAGCCTACAAAACTATGTAAATAATGTGCAAAATAAAATTCAAAATGGTTCAAAACAATTTTGGCAATATATCAAAAATAAGAAGCAACCTCAATAAAGACCATCTACTATGACATATCATACGACATTGCTACACTAACATCTAATAAGGATATTGCAGATGGATTTGCAAGGTTCTTTAGCAGTGTTTATGGTAAGGTAACTCCATTCCTACAGGCGAAACTTTGGGTATTTCTCACTGTTTAAATATAAATACTATAACTGCAAGGGATTATATGAAAGCATTGAAAAGCTGAAATCTAATAAATCAAGTGGTCCAGATACCCTCATATATTTATAAAGGTTTTGCCGACCCTCTTCAACTCCCACTATATTTTATTTATAATTTAATTTTATTGACACAAATCTTTCCTGATCAATGGAAAATTAGTAAAATTACGCCTGTTTTTAAAAAAGGAAATATTAACAACATTGACCTATTGCGTTAATCTCAACCCCAGTGAAGATATTTGAATAGATCCTGTATAGTAAACTTTTATTTCATGTTCAGCCTTATATCTCTGATGCTCAACATGCTTTTTATCCAAAAAGATCCACTTTCACTAATTTAATGTATTCTACTCAATATATTTCGGATTCTTTTAATGAAAACATTTAGGTAGACATTATATTCACTGATTTTATTAAGGCATTTGATAAGATTGATCATACATTATTATTAAATAAACTTTCTTCATTTGGTTTATCTGATGTTTTATTAAAAATATTATCTCTTATTTGAAAAACAGGAAATACAAAGTGGTTTATAACTATGCTAGACCGACAGTATATACAGAATATTCAGGTGTCCCTCAGGGATCAAATCTCAGTGCCCTTCTTTTTGCATTATATATAAATGATCTTCCATCTGTTATAAATTGTTTTCACACTGCTTATTGTATGCAGATAATTTAAAGATTTTTAAAGGCATTATACTTCCAGAAGATGCTATCTTATTACAAAAAGATATAGATGCTTCTTATCAATGGAGCATTCAGAATAAATTATATTTTAATATTAGTAAATGCCCAACAATAACGTTAGCGAATAAAACAAAAGCCATACTTACTAATTATATTCTTAATGGAAGTGTACTTACAAGCGTAGACGTAATCAATGATTTAGGACTAATATTGGATAAGAATTTAAACTATAAACATCATTATTCTTACATCTGCTCGGATTCATATAAACATCTTGGATGTATAATTAGGTCAACTAAAGATTTTAAGAATATGCAGGTTTTAATGAACCTATATAAAGCAATCGTTCGTTCAAGGCTTGAATACTTGAGTGAAATTTGGGATCCATTTTATCAAGTACATTCAGATAATATTGAATGAATTCAGTTTAAATTTTTACGATATTTGTATTTTAAAAAGTATAATCGTTCAGCAGTATTAAATATAATTTCTTATAATTTTTTTACTTCTAGATTTTCAGGTGTCACCTTTGAAATCTAGAAGATTAATAGTTCAATATTTTATACTTTATAAGAATATGAATTACTTAATAGATTCGCCTGAAGTGTTGCAATATTTTAAACTTAATGTTAAGCCAATAAATTTTAGGTGTTTGCTTCCTTTTTTTATTGAAAAATCAAGAAACAATATACATAAATCTTCAGTTGTTATCAGACTATGCACAAATTATAACAACCTTGTTCAAAAGGGAATTAAAGTAGACTTCACACTTCCTTTTGTAACATATAGCTCAATAATAAAAAGACATATATTGTCATTGCCTAATCATTTAAATTCACAGTACATTTGATTGAAGCTGTGTTTGTATTATATTATTTTTATCACTACTATGTACTTAAAGTCATGCCTTATTTAATCTCATATGGATTTGATATTTGTACAAATTGTGTAATTAATCTTACTGTTCATCAACTATTGTGCGATGCATAATATGTTTGTTTCTGAAAGTATATAGCAGTACTCTGTTGTGATTGTACTCGTACTATAGTGTTTTTGTATTTTGTTCTGTTAATTTGTGTAACATACCTACTCTTTCTTTGTATTTTGTAATATTGTAATTCTGTAACCTTGTATTTTTGTAATTTTTAAAATGTATTTAATCTTTATTATAAATGTTTTTAATATGATCCCTTCTAATTGGAACTATTGGTTCTGTTAAGGATATTGTGCTAAATTAATAAATAAATAAATAAACAATAAAGTATAAGTATTTTTTACAACAGTTGTGGCTTCACAACATAAACTGCGATGATCCACTTCCAGAGAACCTGCAAGTTGAATGGGTTCATCTTCATTCGCAGCTAGCAGTCATGAGTGAAATGCAAATACCACATTAGTAGGGGAGTATAGAGAATTCTGCGGACTCATGGTACGAGCGTTGATTAATATTAGGGCCTATTTTGGCTTAAATGGACTAAAATTATGTTATAATTTTATGTCATCTGGTGGATTTTAGCTAATCTATAAGTGTAACAAATTGACGGATCATTGTACGAAATTTATACTAAGATGATTTACCCAAGTGCCAAGCTGGCCTGGAATGCTGTGAGCCCCTGTTAATTGTTTGAGTGTGTATATAATATTAGTATAGCCCCCTAACCCCTCTCTCAGATTCTTAGAATAGGATTTTATTCTTGTAAGTGAATGTCCCGAGAACTAAGCTGGATCGGGAATTTCACGTCAGTGACTCTGGTGAGAATTGTGAGAAATTAAGCTGGCTCGAAAATTCTGAGAAATTTAGCTGGATTGGGAATGTCTCGTCAGTGACTCTGGTGGGAATTCTGAGAAATTAAGCTGGCCTGGAATGCCCTGACCCCTGTTAATTGGTTGACGGTCACATGCCACCAGTGTCCTCAACCTTTTTACTGTGACAGTTCATACTAGGAAACCACGTTTGATCGCACTGCGACAATATCATCAACCCATTCCATCAATACTAGGCACATGTGGATATCAACCCATTCCATCAACACCGGGCATGTGTGTGGACATTGATCCATTCCATTAATACTGGGTGCACGTGTGTTGACCTCGAGGGATCGACCCATTGGGAATGTCCTGTCAATGACTCTTGTGTGAATTCTGAGAGTTCGGGAATGTCCCGTCAGGGTTGAGAGAGTATATATATATATATATATATATATATATATATATATATATATATATATATATATATATATATATGTATGTTTTGTTTGGGCATTGCCATCAGTTGTTAAAAAGCAGTTGTCATTGAAAGTAGTTGTAAGCAAATTTCCGTGAGAGCAATTGTGATACATATGTATAGTTACTAAATATACCAAGGTATAGGTAGACCTGTCTCTCTAGTACTATAAATAAACTACTAGTACCCAAAATATTTTTTTTATATACTTAGGCATAGACTTTGTGTTTCCAGCAAAATCTATATATATATATATATACCAATACCCAAAATTATTTACTATTTTTCATAAAATTTATATAAATTCCAAATAAAAAACAATAGCTAAAACGGAATGCACCAATTGTGGTAAATTTATATCCAAAACAAATATGTCAAAACACCAGGCAATATGCACCGGTCAACCGAAAAATTCTCTATTACCAACCCAACCCTGCCCCAATTGTGGAAATTCTATTAGCATTCCCAATCTGAACAGACATAAGAAGAGTTATGAATATCAACCATCAACCAGTCAGACCAATCCTACAAAAAGACAAGCAGATATAGCACAAACCGATGGCCCTCAAACGAAACAAATGAGATCTTCGACCTTACCTGCTGTAACAGCTTTTGGTGGGTGACTCGATGATTACTCCTTTGAATCGGAGCCACCCTGTGATATCAACAATTTCTTAAAAAACATAAAATCCTTAATAATAGACCACATGAAAAATAAACTTAAAAATAAATCTATTAAGTTCTATACTATCCTATCCTCTGAATATGAGAAACCAGATGAAACACATCAAATATTTTGCCCTTGTTCCAAATCCAAGACACTATATTTGTGTGATATAGAAAATTTGGAACAAATCTATGCTCAGATATAGACACACTGATCACAAAACACGAGGAATTTGAGGCCAAAGGATCTGGTTGGAAATTGTGGGGTAGTTCACATAAACTGGAACTGAAAGTAAGTCAATTCTCCCCCTTCTCTGCTTCTACCTATGCCAAGCTTCCAGTGAATATTCAGAATAAGAAAGCAGTGCTCAATATACACTGCTCTGTGGTGTGTCTTGGCAAAACTTCACCCAGTGGATAGGAAAAACAATCCAGAGCAGATTCATCATTATATGCAGTATGAGGCAGAGTTTGAGAATGCTATGTCGGGTATCAAGTATCCTGTTGCCACATCCGATATAGCAAAATCGTGTGCGAGATCCCTTGGTAATTAATGTGTATGCCCATACAGAAAATAATTTTGTGTATGCCTATACAGAAAATAATTTTGTATATCCCCGCAAAATAAGCACTGTCAATAATGATAATGCTACTGTCATCAATTTATTATTTTAGATGACAAAAATTCCCATTATTGCCTTATTTGCAATCTCTCCCGTCTAGTTAGAAGCCAAGCAACCAAGCATAAAGGGGAAATCAAAATTTGTCATAGGTGTTTCTCCACATTTGATAATCAGAACGGTGACGATATCCAGAAACGTGAAGAAAAAAAATATTGTGGTGAGAACAAACCTGTGCGTATGATTATGCCCAAACCAGAAGAGGTTCAGAAATTTAAACAACACAAGGCCCGGTTGGAACATCCAGCTATAATAATAGCTGATTTTGAGGCATTTCTCAAACCATTCAACTATTCAGACCCTGATCTGAAATCTTTTCGACGACACCTTATCAGCTCCATGAGGTTTGTAGTTATGGTTATGTAGTTGTGTGGTGCAATTCATCAAAACTTAATAAGTATACCGAGAATCCGATGCTGTCAAACATTTTTTCCAAAAAATAAAAAAATGAAGTGAGGGAAATTGGTATGGTATTATCTGTGTCAAAACTAAGAGCACCATTATCTGCTGATGAAAAGCAATATATGATGCTACTAAGATTTGCACACAGTGCAATTCATATTTTACAGATGATAATAAAAAAGTTTATCATCATTGTCATTTCACAGGAATAAATTTGGGAGTTTTGTGTAATAGCTGTAATCTCAAAATACAGAAAGAATAATTTGTCCCCATATTTTTTTTTTCATAATGGCAGCGGATATGATTTTCACCATTTGGTTAGACATCTCAGTTATGATATGGAGAACATAGAAGTCCTAGCAGAGAATCAGGAGAGATATATCAGTATCAGCAAAACAGTAAAGATTCCTGGTGGTGGCATTATAAAGATGATATTCCTGGACTCCATGCAATTTCTCTCTGCTGGCCTAGATGCCCTTGCTAGCAAACTATCTAATGACCAGTTCCAAATCACAACCAATAGTTTTCCCGGCTTGGGCATAGAACATATTAGACAAAAAATGGTGTACCAATATGAATATGTGACTGACCATACTAAATTTGATGATGAGTCTCTCCCTCCTCAATATAAGTTTTAAAGCCAACTTAGAGTAGAAAATATCACAGATCACTCTTCAAGATAAGTTTTACAGCCAACGTAGAGAACAAAATATCACAGATCAAGATTACCATAATGCACAAATGATGTGGGAGAAATTAGGGTGTAGGACACTGGGTGACTAGCATGATGCTTATCTAAAATTGGATATGACAATCCTTGCCGACGAATTCCAGGCTTTTAGAAAATCGTCAATGAATATCTATAAATTGGATCCAGCACATTTGTATACCCTCCCTGGGTTAGCATGGTCAGCTATGTTGCTCAAAACAAAAATCGAACTGGAGCTAATTACAGATGTGGACATGCTTCTCTTCATGGGGGCATGGTGCAATACACAAAGATATGCGAGGGGCAACAATACACATATGACAGAATATAACCCAGATAAAACCTCCAGCTATATTGTTGACTTGTAGGTAAAAATTAGAAGGTTTGGAATGCAGACCTTACAAATTCCATTACTTGCCTCCTCCGTGGAAAGGTACGAGCCTGACAGACGGACATGAATCGACAGGTATTGGAATTTGTATAGCGAAGCAACCGAACCGATCTGAGAAGATCGGAAGGAAATTTCAAGATCAGTTTTGTATTTGGGTTTGGTGTGTAAACATCGAGGAAGACAGAGCGTAGGTATGTACCTGGAGGACGGAGGCGTCACTCCGAAATTTAGAATGGTCTGAGCCTTGTTACAAAACCTCTCGCTGGTATCTTTTCTTACTTACATCCCAGTACTAAAATAATAAAATAAAGGAAGGGGGAAACATGGTTGGAGGCACTGGCCTTTTTTGTAACTTTTAGTTGTAGGTGCGAGTTCCTTATAGGAAATATGTGCTTCAGAACGCGGGTTAGGAATGCTAAGGAAAAATGAACACGAATTAGACTTATCTTTAATGAGGATTCAACAGCTGGCGGAACAAACGGTTCCGATTTCACCGTCTCGTCCAGTCACCAGGGCAAGGTCGCGATACATACAGCAGTTTTCCACCAACACTGCACATTCCATGTGTTGCCATTATTCCTTCCACCGTTGTCAACAATACTGAAGTCATGGCATTGAACATACAAAATTTTATTCAACCTGAAAAGTTTTCAGGGGCAAAACCCTTAGAAGTTGATCAATTTTTCACAACTTTTGAAAATATGGCGGATGCATTAACTTGGACCCCGGCAAAAAGGAAAGATTTCTTGCCTTTATTCCTCACTGGAATCGCTTTAGATTTAATAACGAGAATAAAATCTCAACCAGATTATGCAAATAGTATCAAACGCTAAAAACAAATTACCAACACTTTTAGGGACATTGGTCAACCTCTCCTGGTTGAGGATTTCGTAAAGGAACAAGTCCAACAAATTCAGGAAACTACGCAGGCTTACATCTTGCGTAAGCATGCCTTGATCCAGAAATATCTCCCCCCAAGCATCAATAGAGCATGTAATTTACTACATTGTGAGGGGACTACATACGCAGTACCTTCAAGTAGCTTCCGACAAGAATTTTAATTCGGTGGATGAACTTCTACGGTTCATCAACAACTTACAAAGAAAACAAACCCTTTCGGAAGAGCAAGTGTAAAGAGAAGCTAGGGAATTAGCGGCGCTTAAATATACCCAAGGTCTAGTTGCATCAACAAATCAGATATGATTGCAAAACATAGTAACCCAACCTCCCATAAAAGAACCTCAAACTAGCTCAAATAATCAACAGGAAATAAACAGTCAACTGCAAACAGAAAAAAACTTTGTAACACAAGATCAATTAAAAGATTTGGAAATTAAAATGAATGAACTCCAAATTAATCATTTTCAGAATAGTGCACAAACGTTCAGAAATAGATCACAACCTTCTAGAACTAATAATAGATTTCCTGCACGCCAAAGATATAACGGTAGGAATAGTTCACATTCACAAAGAAGTAACAATTTTTTTAGATCAAATAATTCAAACAATGGTTACCAACGTGGGAACAGGGTACGTTCAAATTACCATAGAGGAGGTTGTAGGCAATTCCAGAGACAACACCCTCAACAAGCTCAGAGATGGCAACCCTGTCAAACTATGGCCCTCAACGTGAACCAAATACAGCCCAGCAATATATTCAACTAGTATATTACAATCAGACAGGTTCATCGGAACAACAATCACCTAATGCCTCTTTAAACTATTGAAACCCTATGAACGTGGGAACGGTCGTCAGGGGAAAAGTTCGCATACAGTGCCTATAATTAAACAGAATAATCTTCGTTTTATAGAAGCAACAGTAAATAGGAAACCTTGTAAAGTACTTGTAGACATAGGTGCAAATTGTAATATAATAAATGACAACTTGGTTCCAACAAATGCAAAAAGAATAAACATAAATTCAACCATAGCAGGTGTAGGTGGAAATTCCATAACTGTCAGACAAATTGCCTTCATACGATTCCGAATCGGTGGGAAATTTTACTGTCACCCGTTCAGAATAGCTAATACAAAATTCCAGTATGTAATTTTGGGCACAGATTCTATGTAGATGTAAATAATTTGTATGGTTATTCGATGATGCAGAAACTCCCCTATGGTGGTTTCGACTGAATGGACTCCATATCAATAGATATCCAAAATTTTGATGACACAGAGTATGCTTTCTTTGCCAAAGTGGATCTTGTTTTCCCTTATAATTTACGCAATCTGTTTTCCGATTTGCCACCGGCTCCCGAGTTTAAGTGCCCACCCAAATAAAATAAAAAATAAAAGCTTCTAATGACTCTCGAGTCTAAAGAGAGATATGTTATCCACTATAAGAATCTTAGATTTTTGATGGACAATGGGGTCAATATAGTACAAATTCGAAGTCCTCAGATTTAGGCATTCGGAGTGGTTGAAGCCTTATATTGAAACCGACACAAGACACAGAACAGCTGCCAAGTCAGATTTGGACAGGGATTTCTATAAATTAATGAATAACGCAGTCTATGGTATGGAGAATATTAGAAAGCACGTAGATGTGAGGCTGGTCTCTAATCCAAAAAAAGTGTAATAAATTGGTGGCAAATCCAACTCCAAATTAATCATTTTCAGAATAGTGCACAAACGTTCAGAAATAGATCACAACCTTCTAGAACTAATAATAGATTTCCTGCACGCCAAAGATATAACGGTAGGAATAGTTCACATTCACAAAGAAGTAACAATTTTTTTAGATCAAATAATTCAAACAATGGTTACCAACGTGGGAACAGGGGACGTTCAAATTAACATAGAGGAGGTTGTAGGCCATTCCAGAGACAACACCCTCAACAAGCTCATAGATGGCAACCCTGTCAAACTGTGGCCCTCAACGTGAACCAAATACAGCCCAGCAATATAATCAACTAGTATATTACAATCAGACAGGTTCATCGGAACAACAATCACCTAATGCCTCGTTAAACTATTGAAACCCTATGAATGTGGGAACGGTCGTCAGGGGAAAAGTTCGCATACAGTTCCCATAATTAAACAGAATAATCTTCGTTTTATAGAAGCAACAGTAAATAGGAAACCTTGTAAACTACTTGTAGACATAGGTGCAAATTGTAATATAATAAATGACAACTTGGTTCCAACAAATGCAAAAAAAATAAACACAAATTCAACCATAGCAGGTGTAGGTGGAAATTCCATAACTGTCAGACAAAGTGCCTTCAAACGATTCCGAATCGGTGGGAAATTTTACTGTCACCCGTTCAGAATAGCTAATACAAAATTCCAGTATGTAATTTTGGGCACAGATTCTATGTAGATGTAAATAATTTGTATGGTTATTCGATGATGCAGAAACTCCCCAATGGTGGTTTCGACTGAATGGACTCCATATCAATAGATATCCAAAATTTTGATGACACAGAGTATGCTTTCTTTGCCGAGGTGGATCTTGTTTTCCCTTATAATTTACGCAATCTGTTTTCCGATTTGCCACCGGCTCCCGAGTTTAAGTGCCCACCCAAATAAAAATAAAAAATAAGAGCTTCTAATGACTCTCGAGTCTAAAGAGAGATATGTTATCCACTATAAGAATCTTAGATTTTTGATGGACAATGGGGTCAATATAGTACAAATTCGAAGTCCTCAGATTTAGGCATTCGGAGTGGTTGAAGCCTTATATTGAAACCGACACAAGACACAGAACAGCTGCCAAGTCAGATTTGGATAGGGATTTCTATAAATTAATGAATAACGCAGTCTATGGTAAGATCATGGAGAATATTAGGAAGCACGTAGATGTGAGGCTGGTCTCTAATCCAAAAAAAGTGTAATAAATTGGTGGCAAATCCAAAATTCAAATTGCGTACAATATATCATGAAAATTTCACTTTTCCAAATGGAGAAGCCATGGATCAAATTTGACAAACCAATCTATATGGAAGCTGCAGTCTTGGATATGTCCAAGCTACACATGCTGGAGCTTCACTATAATTCAATAAAGCCCTATTATAAGGATAACATTTCCCTCTTGTATATGGATACGGATAGTTTTGTATATTACATCAAAACACCTAATCTGTATGAAGATATAGAAAACAATGAGTTGCTTGATTATTTTGATACATCTTCATATAATCGTAATTTTGGTATTCCCTCCCACAACAAAAAGGTACCGGGCAAGCTAAAAGATGAGAAAAATAATGATATTATTATAGAGTTTGTTGGAACTTAATGCCATTGCTCATAATGTTACTAACATCAAACTCCAGCTTGAGACTTACGAGGATTTTGGGAAAATTCAAAGTACCATAGCCCACATTTAGGATACTTTGGCAACAATGAAAAATGAACTAATGAGTGTCCAGGAAATACTGGAATCAAAATTACCTGGCATTACTGAAACTCTGAGTATAGTCCAACAGCAAATTTCTAAGCTCGAAAATCTGAACACTGAATCTGAATTATCTCATTTTCATCATTTGATAGATGACATACAAAACAAATTAGAAACACTACAGCAATCAACACCTACACAAAATGACCTAACACAACTCCAAGATGCCCTGAGTACTGTAGCTCATGCCAATGAATTAGATGCTGTAAAAAAAAGCCCTCACAACACTCCAGAATACTGTAGCTACCTTACCTACTTCTCAGGAACTCAGAGCTGTGAAAAGATATCTGAGGATATCAAAAACATCCAGGTGGAAATTGCACAAATTCAAGAAACTATTACCACTTTGCCCACCAAACAGATCGTCAGTGAACTTCACTCACTGTTTATGGAAATCAGAAACCAAATACATGATCTTTCTAGCCAGAGTTCCAAATTGAGGCTTGTGGAGAGTTTACAGCAAATTATTTCAAATATTAAGCTTCGAATTGGGACTATAGAAACAAATCAAGAATCAGCGTTATCAAGTTTTACCACACAGTAAGAGAACAACTGTATGTTGATGTGAAAATCAAACCCAGCTATGATGAGATTGTTCGTACTATAGGAGAACACTTGGAACCATTGTTGAGCAGATTCGATGAAGTAGAATCTAGTCAGTTTTTCTCTGCTGAGATTGTCAGACTTCACAGTATTCCAAATACTAGAGGGCACTGCACATATGTTAAGGCTGGCAATATTTACAAATTATAATCTTACTCACAGACTCATGAATTTTTCTTCAATGGTACTATTCAATTTCTGATGTTTGGATATTTGAAAGAGGCAAAACAAATTGAGGTGCCACTTTTCACTATACAAAGAAAAGATGGTGTGTTCAGGGCACTTCAAATACCAATAGCATCTTGGGATAATACTACCAATAAACATAAAATACATGAAGATAAACAATTGCCTGTTTTTGATGTTGAAACTGGTTACCAATTATTTTTTGAAGTTAAACAATTGTATCCTGAGGATAATCCCTTTTATGTAATCTTCTCTTACCTAACTCAATGTCTAGACAAGATATAGTTAATGAACTACACAGACCAGCTCGTCGTAACTACAAATGACTATCTGTGGTAACAAAAGGAATTGATGGTCCATGGCAGGCTGATTTGATTGAAATAAACACAGAAAATTCGAATAATCTGAATAAGATAAATCATGGTTTTAAGTATTTGTTAATTGTAATAGACACTTTTTAGTAAATATGCTTCGGCTGTTCCTCTGAAATCTAAAACAGGAGCTTGTGTCACTGAGGCTTTTAAGTCTATTTTTGAACAAATCAGAATACCTCATCACTTACAGACAGAGGAAAAGAATTTTACAATTCCACATTCACCAAATTAATGGTCCGACATTATATTAGACATTATTTTACACACAGTAATTTCAAAGGTAGCATAGTTGAGAGATTCAACAGGACACTAAAAAATCATATGTGGAAACAGTTTAGTTTGCAGGGTAACTACAGGTGGATAACAATTTTATCTGATCTTGTTCATAATTACAATAATTCTATACATAGAACCATACATATGAAGCCTGCTAAAGTAACTAAATCTGACGAATTACAATTGATTTCCACTGTTTACTGTCCTAAATATCAACACACAACCAAGAAACCCAAGTACAAAGTAGGAGATCGAGTAAGAGTTAGCAAATTGAAACACCATTTTGAAAAGGGTTTTACTAAAAATTGAAGTACAGAGTTCTTCAGTGTGGTTGAAGTCTTACCAGGGAACAGGCATACATATATAATAAAATACAATTGCCATGAAATATTAAAAGGAAGATTTTATGAAGAAAAACTTAGCAAAACTGAATACCCAAATACATATCTTATTGAGAAAGTATTACGTAGAAAAAACAAAAAGTTATTAGTAAAATGGCTGAGACTTCCAGAAAATTGTTGGGATTACCACAGACCAAATAATTCTATGACAATTACATGGAATGTGGTAAGACGTTTGATTTACTAGAAACTAGAAAGAAAAATGGTGAGCTGCTCCCTGACCATCTTAGATGCCTCACTGTAGGTCCATCTGGTTGTGGAAAAACTACACTACTTGCAGATAATTTTTTGCTTGCCCCCAATTGGTTAGACTGGAAGAACAGACACTTGTATGTTTTGTCAAAAAGTTTGAAACAACCCAAATACCAGCAGCTTATGAAACTGTATGAAGGACTGGGCATAGCTATCTTTAAATCAGATATAAAACCACTTGACAATTGTTATGAAAGCTCAGTTGTAGTTTTTGATGATGTAATTTTAGAAAATCAAAATGAAGTACGTAATATTTTACTCAGGGTCGTCACAGGAGAATAGACTGTTTTTATCTGGCTCAGACTTATTCTAAGATTCCCAAACAGTAACTTCGTGATAATACAAATCTAGATTGTCTCTTTTCGTCAGGGCCACACTAATCTTAAACATGCATATAATGACTATGTAGGGGGAGATTAAAACTACAGTCAATTTTTTAAATTCTGCTCTTCCTGCTGGAACAAAGATGATTTTGTGTTTGCTACAATTGATATGACTCAAAAATCAAACAATAAAAAATATACAAACTAAATTAACAATTTTATAAATGTTGAGTCATTATAAAATACGTTGTGACGTTATATATAACCTAGAAACAAAAATGACAAAACATAAAATTGAAGACAATTTGAATTTACGTGACTATCTGGCTACAAGATTTAAAGGCTGGAGAATAGAGGATACTATGAACAACACAAACATCAAGATCAACCAATTATTGATGCTATCAGTGGTCTTGGTAGATAAATTAAGGGTGTCACAGAACAAAATAAGAATCTCATAAATGAGCTAGTGCCTCTTGCTGCTAGAAATTATGCAGATTTTCCTCCTACACCATTATCTAGTATTCATACTTCTCTAGTACTCCAACAACCACCTACTAAGGCCATAGGAGATTCAGAAAAAATTGAGTTAGGTACCTTGGCAAGAGATTATAAGAGTACTGTGAAATTTGACAAAGATGAAGTATTTGGATTATATACAACCATGGAGCCTAATGATAGTTTGGAAAATTGGAAAATCTAGAGTTACATTTCAAGGGGAAGATGTAAAAGTCAATTTGGGTGGAGCAAATATCTAGATATCCTGGCTCTGTGGGAACTCATCACCAAGAAAATCCTAGAGATTATACAGATGAAGATTACCAGAGTTACACAGAAATTTTAAAACTGTCTGATGCACTATACCAAAACAATGATGCTAGTCAGAATAGAGTTAAATCTAGCAGTGGGGACAAATACAAAAATATGATTAAACCTATATGGAACCAACTTAAAACTGGTAGTGGCATTGAACACTACAATACTCTACCCAAAGAGTTTGTGTGTGTGGATGATGTGAAAAAACTCATAGATAGATTGTTGGTCATAGCAGGAGAAGAAAATGCTGGCAATAATAATTTCTGTAATCAAAAAATAGGCATTGTAGATATGATTAGTACTAAACTAGCCAATTTTATTGTAACTGGCAGTAAAGGCATAGGATACTTAATTAAAATTATTAATACTCTACTTGTAAAGACCATGCCACTGCCTACAATACTCACACTGATCTTGGTGCCCGTTATGAGGCTGATCAAAAATTGGAGCAAGCAGCATTTGGAAGACTGATCAGCAGAAATGCTTCATTAGGTGAAAATATAGCAGCATTAGGTACAACCATTGTCATGAATAAAAAAGAAAAATTGGGGTGGGGACTAAAATCCTAAATATATGCATAAATACCCATTATGATGAAACCTAAAGGTATTGTATACCAAGTACCTTATTGAGATCTAAAATCTCTACGATCCTTAGACAATCTCCTCACTAAAAAATAACAGGAGAAGAAAAAATCTTGACTGTGTAGAGGTCACGGAATGAAATTAACACATAGTACACCTCAGTTGAAAAGATTGCAGAGTTCCAGAAAAAAGAAACACACTGGTGGTGTCATATTCAGTATTCCAGCTATTTTAGCAGCTCTGGGTGCTGTGGGGAGTCTAGCAGGAGGTAGTGCAGCTAGCAAAAACAGTAATTGATGCAAAGAAGAACAAAGCTGAACTAGAAGAACAAAAATGTCATAATCTGGCAATGGAGAAGAAAGGCAAGGGTATTAATGCTTTGAGAAAATATAAAAAAATAGAACCATTATCCAACTATGATATTGAAAATATGATTAAGTTACTGAAAATTAAACACTTCAGAGGTGTTTTCATGTCAGATTCTCTACCTATCAAGGGGACCATATACAAATAGTGTGTGGAGTAGTCAATTTGGATAGTTTCAAAAATCAAGGCACTCACTGGATTTGTTATTACAAAAAACCTAACATAGCCTTTGTTTTTGATTCTTTTGGTGGAATACCACTATCAGGCTTAGTTAGTTATCTTAAAACTTCTAATCTTTATTATAGTGATGAGTGTATCCAGGGCATTGAGGATGTAAATTGTGGCCACCTATATGTTTCTATGACGTCCGTACACATAGAGGTGCTGACTGTGCCAGTGACCATTATTTAGTAATTGCTAAATTAAGAGAAAGACTCCCAGTGATAAATCATAAGCAACAAAATCTAAAAGTTATAAAATTTAATACAGGAAAATTTGCTGATGAAAGAATTAAGAAAGATTACCAAATTAAACTGTCAAATAGATTTCATGTTTTGCAGGATTTAAATGATGACAAAAACATAAATGAAACAGAAGTAAATAAGAATTGGGAGCCCATACATAATGCAATAGAATCAGCAGCTAAAGAAAGTATAGGATACCATAAACCAAGAAAAAGTAAGCCATGGTTTGATAATGAATGTCATAATCTAATAGAAATAAGAAATCAGGCTAGACTTAGGTGGTTAAATAACTCTGATGATACAAATCTAAACAATTATAATAGAATAAAGCGAGAAGTTAACCGCACGTTTAGAAGTAAAAAAAACAGATTACTTGAAAAGCAAAATTAACGAAATTGAAAGAAACAGAAAAAATATAAAATATAAGAGATTTATATAAAGGTGTAAATGAATTTAGAAAGGGGTGGCAACCTAAATTAAAATTGATAAAAGATAAAGACGGTGATTTTCTAGCTGACCAAAGCGATATTCTAAATAGATGGAAGAACTACTTTAATGACCCTTTAAATGTTCATATAGGAGATAAATCAGAAGTAAATGAAGTGCATGCAGCAGAACCTATAGTTCCAGAAAATAACTTGACTGAAGTTAAAGATGCTATTAAAAGACTAAAGAATAACAAAGCACCTGACATTGATTTAATACCAGCTGAGTTAATTAAATATGGTGGAAATTCGTTAATATGTCAAATTCATAAATTAATTTGTTTAATATGGAATAAAGAAGAAATCCCTCAACAGTGGAAAGAATCCATAATTGTTCCTGTATTTAAAAAAAGTGATAAAATGAACTGCAAAAATTACCGTGGAATCTCTCTACTCTCGACAACATATAAAATATTATCTAACATTCTTTTAACAAGACTAACCCCATATGCTAATGAAATTATAGGTGATTATCAATGTGGATTTAAAAGTAACAGATCAACCACAGATCAAATTTTTCACATTAGACAGACACTTGGAAACAAAGTGGGAATATAATCAAAACGTCCATCAACTATTCATTGATTTCAAAAAAGCATATGATTTGGTCAAAAGAGATAAATTATATAATATATTAGTAGAGTTTGGAATACCTAATAAGCTTGTTAGTATGACAAAAGTATGCACCAGTGAAACAGAAAGTAAAATTCGTGTCGTATTAATGTGTCTGACAAATTTACAATTCATGATGGGTTGAAACAAGGAGATGTATTATCTCCATTGCTCTTTAATTTTGCCTTAGAATATGCTGTTAGGAGGTAAAAGAAACTAAGAAAGACTAAAATTAAAGGGTGTGACTCAGTTGTTAGCATATGCAGATGATGTAGACTTATTAGGGGATGATATAAATACAATTAAGAATAATGCTAAAATATTTTTCAAAACTGCTAAAGAGACAGGTTTGGAAGTTAACAAAGAGAAAACTAAATATATGCTTACAGGCCGAATCCAAGTGTTAGGTAATAATCAAAATCTAATTATTGATAACTCGTTTGAACCAGTTAAAATTCAAATACTTAGGAATAATATTAACAAGTGAAAATTATATTAAAGAGGAAATAAAAAGTAGGCTTAATTCAGGAAATGCATGTTACTTCTCTCCTCATAAACTTTTGTCTTCTCGTTTAATATCTAAGAAACTAAAAGTTAAAATATACAAAACAGTAATTTTGCCTGTAGTATTATATGGGCGTGAAACTTGGTCCCTTACATTAAAAGAGGAACATAAATTGAGAGTATTTGAAAATAAGATTCTTAGGAAAATATTTGGACCTAAAAGGGATGAGGAGACAGGTGAGTGGAGAAGGTTACATAATTTAGAACTACATAATTTGTATTCATGTCCAGATATTATTAGAATAATTAAATCAAGAAGACTTAGGTGGGCAGGCCATGTGGCATGAATGGGAGAGGAAAGGGGAGTCTACAGAATTCTTGTTGGGAAACCTGATGGTAAGAGACCTGTAGGAAGGCCAAGACCAGGATGGAGGGACAACGTTGAGATAGACCTAAAGGAAATCGGTAGGGATGGAAAAGAGTATATAGATCTTGCTCAAGATAGGGACAGATGGAAGGCCTGTGTTGCTGCAGCCATGAAACTTCGGGTTTAAGAAGGCTAGAGAGTTAGTTAGTTAGTTAGTCTATATGTTTCAATGCTGGCCTTCCTATCTCATACAAATAACCCAACAATTGAAGATTAGCAGAATGCATTGTGGCATCAAAGCATCATGGGAGTATTCCATCTCATTAATGAGACTTCAGTATTGAAACTTAGCTGACACAATGATATTATCTATCCTAAATCTATAGCTCTACATGCATTGTACAGTATGTATCTTATTCCTAATATCACAAAACTCAATAATAGGGTTGCAGAAGGAAATGAAAAAAATATCATTACTCCTGGTCAGTATAATCTACCAACATTACAAGCTCATCTGCCTAGAGGTGTGTTACTATCACAACATTCTGTTACACACAGAGTTGAATTAGTTTCTGCAACTGAAACAGTTGATCTAGGTACACTTGGCAACCTACTAGGTTTTGACAATAACACAAAACTTGAGCCTGGCATAAAACACCTAGGTGGCAATATTCCTAAATTCTTAGCCATAGACACTTTGAATATTCATTGTAATGTGGCAGAAGGAATGATTACCAATTCTGATGGCAACATAGGTAGTCACAAACAAACTGGAATCATAGCAACTTTCAAACCAAAATCTGAGTTCATGGAACCTATCATCTACACACCCTCCTCACCTATCTATTTTCCAGTATCTCAAATTCGTATAGACCACATAGAGTTGGTGGTAACCAATGAAAAAGGAGAAGTAGTAGATTTTGCTGGTGCTTCTAAAACAACAATCATAGAAATTATTATATAAAATAACCATTAACACGGAGCATATAGAAAGTTCTGATTTACAATCTTTTCCTCCCAATCGTCGTACATTTGCTAATCTCAATGAACCCAATCGTGAAATTGAATTTGATGTGTACGTTGTAACGGTCAGC
Organism: Lepisma saccharinum; assembly: GCF_977018435.1. Lineage (NCBI taxonomy): Eukaryota > Metazoa > Arthropoda > Insecta > Zygentoma > Lepismatidae > Lepisma > Lepisma saccharinum. The sequence continues at coordinate 58,819,254 of NC_139243.1, read as the reverse complement.
TGGGGTTTGAAGGCCCCCATGTCAACCGTTAGGGTAACGTAGCTCAGAAGTAGGGGGTTTTGCTGTAAGAGAACATATTAGGTACTAAGGTAAAGACTTAATTCTGAAGTGGTGATACCTGTAAGGCGTGGACACAATGAAACACCTTATAACTATTTACAATGGTTTATAAATATAAGGTAAAGACTTAATTCTAAAGTGGTGATACCTGTAAGGTGTAGACACAATGAAACACCTTATAACTATTTACAATGGTTTATAAATATAAAGGAGCGTAGTTGATATGATGGAGGAAATCTCAATCTAAGAGTTAAAGGCAAGGAATCACTTGGAAGAAAGGGATAAGAGATTAGCGATACTTATAAGTTGAAGAGCAGTTCCATCTTCCATTAGCGTGTAGACAGCGTGGACACGGCTGGGTGGTTAGCCATCTAGGTATGGAGAATGGCAGCGCCTCCGGCTACACCTTAGATCTATCACTCGACTACCACCCCTCTAGTCTTGCGACTAGGGTATTTATACGTCGGGTGTGGTCTTTGTAACCTTGTTCAGGGCTACTGTCCTCATCTTGCATCAGCCTGGGTATTTTTACTCGTCGAGGCTAAGGTCAGCCTCAGGAAGTCCGGAAGGCCAAGGTTAGACGATCGTATCAGGTGGCCTTGGCATTGAGTGCTCAAGCCTGCAGGGAGTGACATCACTCATAGTAACAGCTGAGCTCACGGCCACAGGGAGTCACATCGCTCATGATAACAGCTGCAACAACCTTCGGTAGGACCACAGCTTCCTGTCGTTACTGACCTTACTTCTGGCAAGGTTAAATAGAATGCACGTGGACAGTGATGACTTTCGATGATGCAATCCACAATGCTTCCTGTCGTGAACCGCACCCATCTAAGGTGACTAAGTTCACTGGATCTATGTACATGCAAATTGTGCATGTTACAACGTGGGTGAGAGTTTTGTATATCCTCACAGGGCTAACTTGTATATTACATTTGAAACAGTAAAAAAATGAAAATAATGAGGCATTTCCCCTGGTGCAAACATAAAACTAGTAGATAATTTTGTACCACACTTGTTCTCTCAAGTTGAAAAATTTAGATACCTTACAGCAAGATGCTATTTGTCGCCATATTTACTTTTATTATAGAAGAAAAGATCATCCCACTGTTTGGAAACTGCATGTTTCATTGAAAAATTCAGGACTTTTTCAAGGTGGGGAAACATCTTTAAGGACAGTCATAAAATATCTGGGATTCTCATACAAAAAACTTAATGGACACAAAATAAATTAAAGTATGGAGGCATATGGGGATGTGGAGGTAGGGATCCACATTCTCGACCTCGACCTAGGCCATATTATGGAGGTGATGAGGTGATGTGGTTCACCAAGCACCTTTACCTCAGGTTTGCCCGAGGTACTCACTTGGGCTGAGTCGACCCCGGAGCCGCTCGGGATGTTTGAAAAAGTTCCACAAACCACCATGGGTCTCCCGTGTGAAAGTCAGATACCCCACCAACTGGACTTTGTGCAATTTAGTTGCGGTCTAATTGAAAGATGGGCAGACTTTTAACGCAACTGCGGAAAGAAATGGTTATTGCAAGTGTATATATTCAGTATTTTCAGAATGGATTGAAAAGGTAACCTGTAAACAATGCTCATTTCGTTAATTCGTTCATAATGTAAGGAAAATGGAAATGAAGAAAGAAAACAATAACACATTTCATCATTGTTGTTCCCTTTTCATAATACGTTTTCCTCGACACAATGTCAGACGGCCGCACTGCGTACCGTAGCGCATGATATGGCAACACCGTGACATGTGTTCCTTCAGCTCTCAATACCAAACTAATTTTGAGGCAGGTTTAATGTTAAATCTTTGAAATTATATATGTATGTGTGTAATATACAAATATAAGTATTTAAAGCAAATTAATTTTTGTCATGCTCAAAATAACATTCCATTTCCATTAAATAGTCTTATCTATCCGAATCTTTCCAAACGTTATCAGTGAGTACATCGGCATCCGCAAACTTTCAGCTTCATCATATCACTAGTCTTTATAAACCTATTGGATGCCAATTCTGGTTTGAAACTTATTTTTTGTACTTCTAAGCTCTAATTTTAAAGTGATGTTTTCAGAATCGGTTTTTATCAAGTGTTGCATTTTTAATATGCCATTACTCAAGTTTGAGAATAGAGTGACAAAACAACAAACAACCAGAAGTTGTTGCATAATGTTTCAAGTTTCAAGATTCATTAATTCTTTCCCTTTTTAATAATATGTAAAATGTTATTGAGTACGTGACATTTTTCCAAGAAAAATGCTTGTTTACATTTCAATCTTTCAGCAAAACATGCACTCTTCATATAACCAGGTTCTTGAAGCCATTAAGAGGTAATATCCTGAAGGAGTTCATGAAAACTAAATCACATATTGAAGTTACCCTTCAGTCAGTGCTAGACCATAGTAAGTACGACCTGAACACAAGCAGGGGGCCAAGAACAGAGATTACAAGACACAGACATTTACTTCCTTTCCCTTGTGTCACTTCAGATCCACTATGAATCGAAGAAACAGAGAAGTTGCTCTTTGCCAAAACTTTCAATTTTTAAAGACAATCAAAGTAATAAAATTTCATGCAATACCTAAAACACCTAAAAAAATATAAATAATGAAGCTAAGTTACCTGAAATATTTAGACAAAGTTGAGCCTCTCATGGAAAAAGTCTTCAGATAGAGAAATAGTAAACAAGTCAGCATTCGTCTCTTTCCAATTCAATGATTTGAGAACAAATGTAGTGCTGGCAGCTGGCAAGTTGCTTCTCCCTGCTTCTGTTCTTCGCTTTGCAGATGAAAGTGTCAAGGTACACTCGCGTATGGGCTGGACAAAGAGTGATGGAATACTTGGCATGGAAATGCAAAGTTTAACAATACCAGACCGTCGAGTTGTAGACACCATCAAAATTGGTTTCGGAAAAAGCATAATGTTGTCGATAGTCAGTCCGGCTTTAGGCAACTAACCACAGAGGTGGTTGAATGTATTTAATTCAGAGTGAGGACAAGAACATATCTAACTGATCGTTCTACATTTTTTTAGATTGCGACCTACCTCCAGATTAGGGATGGACACACAAACCAGATAATGGAGATCCATATTTCAAATAATCCAATATCCATTTTGGTTGCAACAGATAATTTGGATATCCAAATATTCAGATAATTTAGATAGTAGATATCTGATGAGCAATTTGTAGGAAATCTGTACAGTAACATATGAATATGATTAATAAAGGTATTGCATAGCCCTTAAAATGGATAAATGGTAAAACTGCCTGGATAATGCACACAATAAGATATTTGGACATTTTGGATATTTGGATAATCCAGACAATTCATATATCTCAATATCAGAATATCCGATATCTGAATATTTGATATCCAGATAAAAAAAATATCCAATATCCAGATTTGGCTATCCCTATTCCAGATCGCACTAGTATAGTGCAGAAGGTAGAGCTATCAGTCTGCCATCTATGTGCGTAATGCAAACAAATACATAATGTGAATGAGTATGTCTTGCATTTTAAGCAATGACAAATAAATGTGTGACGGACAGAATTTCTAAATTTATTAAAATTAATTATGACATAAGACCATAATTGTTACAATTTACAGGGTGAATATTTCAAATGTTATATTATAAAATGCACATATGTGACTGTAAAATCATGTGCAAAAATCCCTAGGAGGATAAAAATGAAAATTTCAAACCTACAAAGGAATATAATATACCTGATCAAAAGTAAAAACTATGGAAGCAGATTTCCATGTCCCGTGAAGTACTCCAATGTCAAGTCAAAGGCTGTGAGGTTAAATCCCATGCTGCTGTACCTCTTACCCAATTCTGTTGCTACAGTTAACACAGCATTACAGATACATTTTCATAGTCAAGTGCATACAAAAATAAATGTGATATTGTCATGAAATTATCAACTAACATGGAAATCAAATTTGTCCCTTTCGTCAGATGACTTACCTCAAATGCAATGAAGCAAGTTTATCAAACACCCTTACTTATTGACTGACAGACAGCCCACAAGGGTGCTTGCATCCTTTCACAATTCTTTATTGTTCCTTAGTCTAAGGGCACAGTGAAAGGTGGGTAGTGTTGGCTTGGAAACTAAATGATAAGTGGTGGAGTAAAATAAGTGCCATCCTAGAATCTAGCAAATAACTGTCAATCATGAAGAACTTGCTCCTCTCAAAATTTGTATAGAAAACTCCTTTCCTTTGACAGTCCACATTAGGGTCTCACGACGGGCATAGCCCGCAGTGCACTTAACCCAGGAGAGGTTGCATGGGTCACCATGACCTGCACCTAAGTTTTCTTTCTTTACAATTCCGTTAGGGTCCGCAATAAGTGGATGGTACTTGTAGTAGCTTCCTACCTTCTGTTGTCCTTTACCCCCCTGCAGACGATCTTTAGTTTGCATTCAGGTGTCGGCAGGAAAGGGTGTGTGTGGGTCACAGTGACCCACAGTGACCGTTAACGTTTGTGCAAATAGTCAACACTCAGTTTGTTGCAGTAGCGTGCATTGTTGCATCATGCATTGTTTTAATTTCGGTGTGATGGATCCAAAAGCTATAGATCGAATTTGTCGTGTGCTGAACGAAGTGGTGTCAGAAGACGAACAAGGCCAAGAGTTAGGAAGTGACGAGAGCGAAATTGAAAGTGAAGTTGACGGGGAAGAAGAAAAAAAGAGATAATGAAAAACATGACACTGACACAGAACAAAGTGACACTAACGATGAAGATGGAAGTGGTGATGATGCTACGTCAGAAGATGACATTCCTTTACTCGAGAGAGGTTACTTACTTCATTGGGAAGAATGGGACCAAGTGGAAGAGGACTGAGCCTTCTCAATCATTGCCCACAAGACGCCACCACACCGGTGAAAGCGTGGCAGTGTTTGTTTACTGATCCAATACTGCAGAAGATAGTGGATTACACAAATAAGTATATTGAAGTTTCAAAAGCTATGTCTGTCAACCTGTAGTAGCACCATTTTGAATTCGAAAAATTCCTATGCCAGGATGATCTATGGGTTTTGTATAGTTTTGAACAACCTTTAAAAAGTTTTGAATCCGATTCAGTTTTTCGTAATAACGAATTCAAAAATGCTACTACAGGTTGACGCCTCAGTAGCACTTTCACCAAATTCAACGGAAACGATGCCATTTCGTAGTCTAGGTTATGTATCGTTTTGAACAACCTTCAGAAAGTTTTGAATCCGAAGGACAACTTCAAAAATTCAAATTCAAAAATGCTGCTATAGCAGCACTTGTTTTGAATTCGAAAATTTCCTATGCCAGGATGATCTATGGGTTTTGTATAATTTTGAACAACCTTTAAAAAGTTTTGAATCCGATTCAGTTTTTCGTAATAACGAATTCAAAAATGCTACTATAGGTTGACGCCTCAGTAGCAATTTCACCAAATTCAACGGAAACGATGCCATTTCGTAGACTAGGTTATGTATCGTTTTGAACAACCTTCAGAGAGTTTTGAATCCGAAGGACAACTTCAAAAATTCAAATTCAAAAATGCTGCTATAGCAGCACTTGTTTTGAATTCCAAAAATTCCTATGCCAGGATGATCTATGGGTTTTGTATAGTTTTGAACAACCTTTAAAAAGTTTTGAATCCGATTCAGTTTTTCGTAATAACGAATTCAAAAATGCTACTACAGGTTGACGCCTCAGTAGCACTTTCACCAAATTCAACGGAAACGATGCCATTTCGTAGTCTAGGTTATGTATCGTTTTGAACAACCTTCAGAGAGTTTTGAATCCGAAGGACAACTTCAAAAATTCAAATTCAAAAATGCTGCTATAGCAGCACTTGTTTTGAATTCGAAAAATTCCTACGCCAGGATGATCTATGGGTTTTGTATAGTTTTGAACAACCTTTAACAAGTTTTGAATCTGATTCAGTTTTTCGTAATAACGAATTCAAAAATGCTACTACAGGTTGACGCCTCAGTAGCACTTTCACCAAATTCAACGGAAACGATGCCATTTCGTAGTCTAGGTTATGTATCGTTTTGAACAACCTTCAGAAAGTTTTGAATCCGAAGGACAACTTCAAAAATTCAAATTCAAAAATGCTGCTACAGCAGCACTTGTTTTGAATTCGAAAAATTCCTATGCCAGGATGATCTATGGGTTTTGTATAGTTTTGAACAACCTTTAAAAAGTTTTGAATCCGATTCAGTTTTTCGTAATAACGAATTCAAAAATGCTACTACAGGTTGACGCCTCAGTAGCACTTTCACCAAATTCAACGGAAAAGATGCCATTTCGTAGTCTAGGTTATGTATCGTTTTGAACAACCTTCAGAAAGTTTTGAATCCGAAGGACAACTTCAAAAATTCAAATTCAAAAATGCTACTGTAGCAGCACTTGTTTTGAATTCGAAAAATTCCTATGCCAGGATGATCTATGGGTTTTGTATAGTTTTGAACAACCTTTAAAAAGTTTTGAATCCGATTCAGTTTTTCGTAATAACGAATTCAAAAATGCTACTACAGGTTGACGCCTCAGTAGCACTTTCACCAAATTCAACGGAAACGATGCCATTTCGTAGTCTAGGTTATGTATCGTTTTGAACAACCTTCAGAAAGTTTTGAATCCGAAGGACAACTTCAAAAATTCAAATTCAAAAATGCTGCTATAGCAGCACTTGTTTTGAATTCGAAAAATTCCTATGCCAGGATGATCTATGGGTTTTGTATAATTTTGAACAACCTTTAAAAAGTTTTGAATCCGATTCAGTTTTTCGTAATAACGAATTCAAAAATGCTACTACAGGTTGACGCCTCAGTAGCACTTTCACCAAATTCAACGGAAAAGATGCCATTTCGTAGTCTAGGTTATGTATCGTTTTGAACAACCTTCAGAAAGTTTTGAATCCGAAGGACAACTTCAAAAATTCAAATTCAAAAATGCTACTGTAGCAGCACTTGTTTTGAATTCGAAAAATTCCTATGCCAGGATGATCTATGGGTTTTGTATAATTTTGAACAGCCTTTAATCGGTTTTTCAAAATGATTCAAAAACGCTTCTTCAAATTTGCAACTCAGGATAAGTTTCAACAAATTCTACCGTTGAATTTTCCATTTCTAAATACACTCAGGACTGTGCACCTTACACTAGAAATTGTTTCATCTTAACACGTAATATTGATGTTTATAGTTCCTTAGAAAATGGGCCACGCCTTATAATTTTGTCCGGATTGCAGGAGCGAAATACTGATATAATTGTGTGGACAGATATAATGTTTATGAGTTTTACAAGCACGTATTCTCTGGCCCTCTTACTCTCATTCTCTCCTCTATTTTTTTTTGTTTTTCTTTCGCCTTTTCTCTTTGCTGCTGCATCAATTCTTATTTACCCTTTTCCACCATGGTCCTCTGCTTGTAATCCAACCACATCGCGCTAAGACGCCAGGTGTCCCAGGTTCGAATCCTGGCTTGGGCATGGATGTTTGGAGTGTCCATTCATCAATTTCATCACATCATCACTCATCCCCATCTTCTCAAGTTAGCCAAAAGTGGCACAAATAGCGAAGCAAAATAAAGCAAATCAATCAATCAATCAATTGTATTACAGCCCTCTCTTCCGCTTTCACCGTTTTTCTAATGTTCTTGTTAACTGTCTCATTTTTAGTATCTCTATCCATTCCAATCTAGAAAAAGTAGGGAAGGGACTCGATGTTGTCACCTGTTGTAAAGCAGCTTGTCTACCATTCCCATCTCTCCTGTTTTAATCTTCACATAATCTCCCTATTTCTCTCCCTCTTGAGTTTCCCTAGCTCCGGTCTCCGTGGCGGAATGAATAGCGCGTTTCTCGGTTTTGAATCCCGGCCTGGGAATAGGTGTCCCTTCAATCAATTTCATCTTAGCATCACTCATCTTCATCTTCGCGATTAGCCATAAGTGGCAGAAAACCGAAACAAAATAAAATAAATCAAATGAAATTTTCCTAGCCTTCATTGTATCCCTGTCCATGTATTTCAGTTGCTCGCTGTGGACTTTTCTCTTTAAGTTATACTAGTATATTAGGTGAACCAAGCAAATTACATTAACTGATATGAATGATTTGTATCATTTAGATTATTATACTGGCTTTGAGTCCAGATGTCAAAGGTTTGTTAGTCCGCAAAATGCAGTCTAGGGTGTACTAAGTTAGCATTTAGGGAACAGATTAGAGTATATTGTTTAATTCATGCGACAATTATGAAAAATATGGAAAATTTTCTTTACAAGTGCAAGTGACACCCATGCTACACTATAGCCGTCCGTAGGAGAGGAGCAAGGTTTCACACTTCATGGATGGAAGCAAACGAGCAGCAAAACATTTTGAAATGTAATTTTAGCTTTTTATATTCTGAAAGCAACTTATGCCAAAATTCGAAGTTTACAGTTGCACCCTTAGTTACTACTACTAACGCACTTTTCAAAAGGAAATGCCTTGTTTTTTTCTTGCTATACAAAACAATGTTGTGTGTGCCGTATATTTTCAACGATGAAGACAAAGAGACATATATTGACAATAGGGTTCTTGCGTGTCAAATCATCACAACTCCCAGCCCTAGCATCTAAGATTTTCATAAAATTTGGTAGAATGGTAGAGGACATGAAATATCTTACATGTGTAAAATTTTAGCCCTCAATGATACACGGTGTTCCTGCAGCAGGGATGCCAACTTCATAAAAAATGTCAAATTTATTCTTACAAGGCCAACAAAAGATATCATGACTTTTCTTCTAATTATGGTGTAACTTTCATCTTAGGCTTTTTTTGGAACTAAGGGAGCATAGGTTTCGTAAAAAATAGTCTTACATAAAAAAAAATTTAAGTTTCTTTACAAGCTCACATGATGTGACCTTTGACTTCGAATACCTGGCAAAGCGGATCTTCAATTTTGGTGGGAATAAGGTATGTTATGCAGTTAAGTGTAATGTCTGTTTGGTGTACGTTTCATTTAGGGGTTGATTTGAGAACAGGTATAAAACAAATCTGACAGTAGTATATGCTACATTGAGTGAAACACCTTAGAACTTAGTCTAGTAATGTCGTCTGGACAACTAATTGCAACAGAAATGAAACTAACTGCCTCCATAGTAAAAAAATGTGACGAATCCGATTTTGAAGAGTTTACAACTCTCTAATCTGTAACTTCGACGACATCTTGAAAAAGGGCTCCAAGATTTAACGTTGAAAATTTAAAAAAAGAATATCTCGAAAACGGTGAATTGTGCACTAAAACTGAAGATAACCAAAATTAAAGAGCAGACCATTTGATAACTTATGGTTTTGGTTTGATAAAGTTATCTTATATCTTAATTGAATTAGAAAGCTCCAATTATTTACTTTAATTTGGGAATTAGAGTAAAAGTTGATTTCTTTATTTGATTTATTTTACTTCATTTTGTGCCAGTTTTTGGCTAATTGCGAAGATGAAAGATGATATGATGAAATTGATGAATGGACATTCATAAACATCCATGCTTAGTCCAGGATTCGAACCCGGGACCCCTGGACCTCTGACGTCGTAGTGCAATTTGCTTACTACTCCCCCAAGGGGGCCGACTACAGTAAAAGTTGGTTTGTGACATAAATAACAGCAAATATGTAACAAACTATGTAATATATGTCCTGAAGACACTGAACAAAATAAATATATATAATATTCTGGATATATTTGTGTTGAATGCAGATACATAACATTCAGATGAGCGTCAACGTGTGTTTTATAGCGACATGTTAGTACCTCGTTTATGTGAAAATGTGAAGTTTAATGTAAGCGAAACATGTTATATATTATCGCATTTACAAAGAAAATCTAAATCACACTGCCAACACACTCAAAGACTTTGTGAATCCAATCGAAATTGTAACAATATCTACAGCTGAATGTGAAAGCGGGGTCAATGCTATGAATCTAGCTTTATCAGATGAGAGAAATCAATAGAACAGTTTCTTTTTATCAAGTCCAAGGATCTCAGTGCCCTTCACACAGCAACTGGTTAACCATCAGACCTGCAGGAACAGTCCCATTCATTTGTCTAATCAGCAGATTTATATGATTTTTTCCTATAGTTTGATTTTAGAATCCGGGAACTTTTCTAACGGTGGAAGCGGCCCCGGCGCCCACCCAGCGTCGAATAACATGGGTACCTGGGGGAAACCCTGGGGGGTAAAGGCGGTCAGGGGCGTGATGCTGATCACATCACCCCCACTCACGACCGGATCAAGAAAGTGTGGGGCGTTACCCCCACACCCCCTATACGCCTTCATGGCGTGGTGCTAAGCACAGGGGAACACTTTACCTTTTTTTACCTTTTTTATTTAACTTTGAATGTTTATATTTTGATTTTAGAATTTAACTTTAAATGATGTTAATTTGTGTTCCATGTGATAACAAAACTAGATTTTAAGCAATTAACATGGAATTAATAGCACACTTAATTTATAGATAAAAGAGATAGTGCATGCGAGGTTTCAATTAATAGAAACCTGTGTGTCTTGGAAACTACAGGCACACACCTACAAGCTTACTCAGATAGTAAACTCACTACCTATTCGAAATATTATCGAGATGAGACGAGTCGAGATTTGTCACAATCTCGTTTCGTCTTATGTATGGTGAGGCCCTTCTCCTTGTTTGTATTTGTTCTCGTCTGAGTCTATACTCAGAAGTTTGTTAAAACAATCTAATCGGGACTGAACCAGGCGATTAAATTATCTGCAAATAATTTATCTAATAAAAGTATGTGACCTTTTTAATTCATTTATGTATGCATACAATGAGGAAAATATCAATTCTTCTTAGTGATGGAATACAAAAAGTTACAATATATATAATTTCATAAGTAGTAAAAATTCCTACAATATCTTTTGTGTGAATTGTGTAAGTACGGTATTTACTTTCGGAAAATTATTTTTAAAAAAATCTGAGGGAAAGAAGGCGTGCAGCATAGTCTTCTGAAACAAATGTACATCTTATCAAGCAATCGACGCAGTGCGGTATCTACAAGTCTTGCCCCCCCCCCTCCCGCAAAATATTACCAAAGGTTACACCCCTACCTCCACCCACCTACACACACCCACCCATCTCAATTTTTTTTAAATGGGAAGGGGGTTATGTGATATATATATAGTACACTGTTTTCTCACACCTGGAAAATGATGCATTTGTTACAATCATGCAGTCATATTTTTTTCCTGATTAAAGATAGGTTGAAGAAACCTTCATCTCTGCATTTGTCGTAAAATTCTAACCTGATTTGATTCTAGTCTGACTGCCACGCGGGAGACCCAGGGTGGGTGATCTAAGGTCGTAAGGTCGTAATAAAGCGACTCTAGGGCCCACCCAACCTCAAATCAAATGGAATCTGGCCGGGGGGTAAAGGCAACCGCAACGTGGTGCTGATCACATCATCTCCAAGATGGCCGACATCGAAAATCTGTGAGGCCACATTCCCTAAATGTGCCTTCATAGCACGGTGCTGGCACAGGGAATATAACTTTTCTTTTACCTGTATATATTGTATTCGTTTCTGTACCCCTGAGTAACTAAGTGTGTATTTTTTCCATAGCCTATGCATATATTAACCCTCCACTATGACAATGGCTGAGGGCCCCCTAAAGGCTTGCTTGTCTCCGCCCCCCCCTTGCACTGCGGGGTTTTGCGGCTTGTAGATCCGGCACTGAATCGACGTAATATCCTGTAACTACACTTCTTCATATTACACCATTACACACCCATTTTAAACAATTTTCATCTCTTTAAAAAATGTTTTCAAAAGCACAGATAAAGTGAACTAACTATCACAATATTGTAGAATATGTTCACAGTGGTTTGAATTATTTTAAAGAAGAAGGTAATGTTTGTAAACAATATACACTTTAAATGTAAATTAGATGTGTTCCATAGGACAACAGTCTCCCCTACCGAACTTTTTATTCTGCTATTGCGGGCGAGAATCTGAAATTTCTAAAATAATGTTTTTAAAATCCCACAGAGGATGTTCTTTGAATTCAAAAATACGTTTCAAAGAAAACTTAACAGAAACATTCCTAACATTCATAAGACTAAGAACATATTTATCTTGGGTTCTATCTCAATAACGACACCTTCGATACAATTCTTTAAAGGCGATAAGTGTATCGAGGCAATTTGAAAAACAAGAAACGAAAGTACTTTCTAATCAGCTGAATAATGACCACTGCATTTTGTTCGATACATTTACTTAATTCAATTCAGCCTATAGAATTTTTCCACGTTCCTTTAGTACAGTCAGATATACTTTTTAGGCGTACATTTGACATGCAAAGTGGACCAATTGTAGTAAATATTAACAGGACGATATTTTTGTATTTCCATAGAGTGCAGGAAGATATACGGTAAAATACGAACACGAGCGGGCGCACATAGCAATACAAAGAAATCCCTAAAATAGAAGTTTCAGACCTGGAGACAAAAATACAGTGTGATTGCCATTTATGTAAAGGCGTTGAAAGGTTTCAACTCTGCCGCGTTAAACTTCTCTTTTATTTTTTGATACTAGGTGTGGGTTGTAGAACAATTCAACTTATTGACGCATATAGTATATCCAATGATGACAAATCTAAACCACTACCGCAGTAGTCCACCACTCCGTCTCAAATTACGACCCAATTGTTAACAGCGATTTATTGTTAGATCGATAGTTACTTATAGTTTTGAGACAGACAATACAATCATACAGAATCGAAAACATTCCAGTAAACATTTCCCCAAAAACAGTTTCCAAACGGAAGAAGGTAAGTCGTTATTCTGATAATGTGTTACGTGCTACCGTGACTGCAAGGTGTTGTTAATTGTTCTCCAGAAACACGTGCATTAGCACTGAGCCGGACTGGGGCTGCCAAGAGGTCGGTGGCAATTTTTCTCAACAGGGCGTCGATTGCCAGGAGTTGACAAAAACGTGGGGACAAAAATGTGTTTTCGGAAAGGCATTGAGAGGGCTTACCAGGATTTTGGCAGGTGTCCCGGTGGGCCAGTCTGGGCCTGCATTAGCACCAGTATGAAAATGGAAACATGTCCGTTCCTTGTAGACTAAAAGGTGGAGCTAGAAAAAGGGTTGTTTTGTAATTCTTCTTGAAAGTAGGATTTCTTCAAATTAGAACTCAGAAGCGCTTCAAGATGGACAGACGTAGCTACTCCTATTTGGATGGATCGAGAGAACTTTGAGAAGTGAAGGACAGTACTGAACACAGGAAAATCAGAAGTTAAATCAATGTTATATTTAATTTTCAGGGTGTCGCAAAATAACTTCAACAACGCTTGGGTGCTGGTAGATATCATAAAAACAAGTAACTTTTCCTAATATACTTTTCCTCGAAAGTGCTTAGTTTCTGCGCTACAAGCGCTTAAAATCTATCCTGTATGTATGCAACCCAACACAGGAAACAACCGCTCTGACATAACTTCCAGGGGAACGCGGCAGGGTTGCCACTAGTGTCACTTGGCGCTCTTACCTGAGATAAATTCAAAAGAATAATGTTATTTGTGATGTTGTAAGTAGTATTTACAGTACTTACAAACTTACCAATGCAAAGGATTTCAAATAAATGAGGACTGAAATTCAAGAGTGTTGATTCTAATTAGTAATGTAAATATATAATTCTTACAACATCGCAAATATCATTACTCTTTTGTATTTAACTCAAGCAAGACTGCCAAGTGACGCAAGTGGCAACCCTGCTGCGCTCCCCTGGAAGTTAAGTCAGAGCGGTCGATTCCTTTTGTGGGTTGCATACATACAAAATAGATTCTAAACGCTAAAATTACATTTCAAAATGTTATGCTGCTCGTTTGCTTCCATCCATGAAGTGTGAAACCTTGCTCCTCTCCTACGGACGGCTCTAGTATAACATGGGTGTCACTTGCACTTGTAAAGAAAATTTTCCATATTTTTCATAATTGTCGCATGAATTAAACAATATACTCTAATCTGTTCCCTAAATGCTAACTTAGTACACCCTAGACTGCATTTTGCGGACTAACAAACCTTTGACATCTGGACTCAAAGCCAGTATAATAATCTAAATGATACAAATCATTCATATCAATTAATGTAATTTGCTTGGTTCACCTAATATACTAGTATAACTTAAAGAAAAAAGTCCACAGCGAGCAACTGAAATACATGGACAGGGATACAATGAAGGCTAGGAAACTTTCATTTGATTTATTTTATTTTGTTTCGGTTTTCTGCCACTTATGACTAATCGCGAAGATGAAGATGAGTGATGCTAAGATGAAATTGATTGAAGGGACACCTATTCCCAGGCCGGGATTCAAAACCGAGAAACGCGCTATCCATTCCGCCACGGAGACCGGAGCTAGGGAAACTCAAGAGGGAGAGAAATAGGGAGATTATGTGAAGATTAAAACAGGAGAGATGGGAATGGTAGACAAGCTGCTTTACAACAGGTGACAACATCGAGTCCCTTCCCTACTTCTTTCTAGATTGGAATGGATAGAGATTCTAAAAATGAGACAGTTAACAAGAACATTAGAAAAACAGTGAAAGCGGAAGAGAGGGCTGTAATACAATTGATTGATTGATTGATTTGCTTTATTTTGCTTCGCTATTTGTGCCACTTTTGGCTAACTTGAGAAGATGGGGATGAGTGATGATGTGATGAAATTGATGAATGGACACTCCAAACATCCATGCCCAGGCCAGGATTCGAACCTGGGACACCTGGCGTCTTAGCGCGATGTGGTTGGATTACAAGCAGAGGACCATGGTGGAAAAGGGTAAATAAGAATTGATGCAGCAGCAAAGAGAAAAGGCGATAGAAAAACAAAAAAAATAGAAGAGAGAATGAGAGTAAGAGGGCCAGAGAATACGTGCTTGTAAAACTCATAAACATTATATCTGTCCAAACAATTATATCAGTATTTCGCTCCTGCAATCCGGACAAAATTATAAGGCGTGGCCCATTTTCTAAGGAACTATAAACATCAATATTACGTGTTAAGATGAAACAATTTCTAGTGTAAGGTGCACAGTCCTGAGTGTATTTAGAAATGGAAAATTCAACGGTAGAATTTGTTGAAACTTATCCTGAGTTGCAAATTTGAAGAAGCGTTTTTGAATTCGTCATTTTGAAAAACCGATTAAAGGCTGTTCAAAATTATACAAAACCCATAGATCATCCTGGCATAGGAATTTTTCGAATTCAAAACAAGTGCTGCTACAGTAGCATTTTTGAATTTGAATTTTTGAAGTTGTCCTTCGGATTCAAAACTTTCTGAAGGTTGTTCAAAACGATACATAACCTAGACTACGAAATGGCATCTTTTCCGTTGAATTTGGTGAAAGTGCTACTGAGGCGTCAACCTGTAGTAGCATTTTTGAATTCGTTATTACGAAAAACTGAATCGGATTCAAAACTTTTTAAAGGTTGTTCAAAACTATACAAAACCCATAGATCATCCTGGCGTAGGAAATTTTCGAATTCAAAAAAAGTGCTGCTATAGCAGCATTTTTGAATTTGAATTTTTGAAGTTGTCCTTCGGATTCAAAACTTTCTGAAGGTTGTTCAAAACGATACATAACTTAGACTACGAAATGGCATCGTTTATGTTGAATTTGGTGAAAGTGCTACTGAGGCGTCAACCTGTAGTAGCATTTTTGAATTCGTTATTACGAAAAACTGAATCGGATTCAAAACTTTTTAAAGGTTGTTCAAAACTATACAAAACCCATAAGTCATCCTGGCATAGGAATTTTTCGAATTCAAAACAAGTGCTGCTATAGCAGCATTTTTGAATTTGAATTTTTGAAGTTGTCCTTCGGATTCAAAACTTTCTGAAGGTTGTTCAAAACGATACATAACCTAGACTACGAAATGGCATCGTTTCCGTTGAATTTGGTGAAAGTGCTACTGAGGCGTCAACCTGTAGTAGCATTTTTGAATTCGTTATTACGAAAAACTGAATCGGATTCAAAACTTTTTAAAGGTTGTTCAAAACTATACAAAACCCATAGATCATCCCGGCATAGGAATTTTTCGAATTCAAAACAAGTGCTGCTATAGCAGCATTTTTGAATTTGAATTTTTGAAGTTGTCCTTCGGATTCAAAACTTTCTGAAGGTTGTTCAAAACGATACATAACCTAGACTACGAAATGGCATCGTTTCCGTTGAATTTGGTGAAAGTGCTACTGAGGCGTCCACCTGTAGTAGCATTTTTGAATTCGTTATTACGAAAAACTGAATCGGATTCAAAACTTTTTAAAGGTTGTTCAAAACTATACAAAACCCATAGATCATCCCGGCATAGGAATTTTTCGAATTCAAAACAAGTGCTGCTATAGCAGCATTTTTGAATTTGAATTTTTGAAGTTGTCCTTCGGATTCAAAACTTTCTGAAGGTTGTTCAAAACGATACATAACCTAGACTACGAAATGGCATCGTTTCCGTTGAATTTGGTGAAAGTGCTACTGAGGCGTCCACCTGTAGTAGCTTTTTTGAATTCGTTATTACGAAAAACTGAATCGGATTCAAAACTTTTTAAAGGTTGTTCAAAACTATACAAAACCCATAGATCATCCTGGCATAGGAATTTTTCGAATTCAAAACAAGTGCTGCTACAGTAGCATTTTTGAATTTGAATTTTTGAAGTTGTCCTTCGGATTCAAAACTTTCTGAAGGTTGTTCAAAACGATACATAACCTAGACTACGAAATGGCATCTTTTCCGTTGAATTTGGTGAAAGTGCTACTGAGGCGTCAACCTGTAGTAGCATTTTTGAATTCGTTATTACGAAAAACTGAATCGGATTCAAAACTTTTTAAAGGTTGTTCAAAACTATACAAAACCCATAGATCATCCCGGCAGAGGAATTTTTCGAATTCAAAACAAGTGCTGCTATAGCAGCATTTTTGAATTTGAATTTTTGAAGTTGTCCTTCGGATTCAAAACTTTCTGAAGGTTGTTCAAAACGATACATAACCTAGACTACGAAATGGCATCGTTTCCGTTGAATTTGGTAAAAGTGCTACTGAGGCGTCAACCTGTAGTAGCATTTTTGAATTCGTTATTACGAAAAACTGAATCGGATTCAAAACTTTTTAAAGGTTGTTCAAAACTATACAAAACCCATAGATCATCCCGGCATAGGAATTTTTCGAATTCAAAACAAGTGCTGCTACAGTAGCATTTTTGAATTTGAATTTTTGAAGTTGTCCTTCGGATTCAAAACTTTCTGAAGGTTGTTCAAAACGATACATAACCTAGACTACGAAATGGCATCTTTTCCGTTGAATTTGGTGAAAGTGCTACTGAGGCGTCAACCTGTAGTAGCATTTTTGAATTCGTTATTACGAAAAACTGAATCGGATTCAAAACTTTTTAAAGGTTGTTCAAAACTATACAAAACCCATAGATCATCCTGGCGTAGGAAATTTTCGAATTCAAAAAAAGTGCTGCTACAGCAGCATTTTTGAATTTGAATTTTTGAAGTTGTCCTTCGGATTCAAAACTTTCTGAAGGTTGTTCAAAACGATACATAACCTAGACTACGAAATGGCATCTTTTCCGTTGAATTTGGTGAAAGTGCTACTGAGGCGTCAACCTGTAGTAGCATTTTTGAATTCGTTATTACGAAAAACTGAATCGGATTCAAAACTTTTTAAAGGTTGTTCAAAACTATACAAAACCCATAGATCATCCTGGCGTAGGAAATTTTCGAATTCAAAAAAAGTGCTGCTATAGCAGCATTTTTGAATTTGAATTTTTGAAGTTGTCCTTCGGATTCAAAACTTTCTGAAGGTTGTTCAAAACGATACATAACCTAGACTACGAAATGGCATCTTTTCCGTTGAATTTGGTGAAAGTGCTACTGAGGCGTCAACCTGTAGTAGCATTTTTGAATTCGTTATTACGAAAAACTGAATCGGATTCAAAACTTTTTAAAGGTTGTTCAAAACTATACAAAACCCATAGATCATCCTGGCGTAGGAAATTTTCGAATTCAAAAAAAGTGCTGCTATAACAGCATTTTTGAATTTGAATTTTTGAAGTTGTCCTTCGGATTCAAAACTTTCTGAAGGTTGTTCAAAACGATACATAACCTAGACTACGAAATGGCATCGTTTCCGTTGAATTTGGTGAAAGTGCTACTGAGGCGTCAACCTGTAGTAGCATTTTTGAATTCGTTATTACGAAAAACTGAATCGGATTCAAAACTTTTTAAAGGTTGTTCAAAACTATACAAAACCCATAGATCATCCTGGCATAGGAATTTTTCGAATTCAAAACAAGTGCTGCTACAGTAGCATTTTTGAATTTGAATTTTTGAAGTTGTCCTTCGGATTCAAAACTTTCTGAAGGTTGTTCAAAACGATACATAACCTAGACTACGAAATGGCATCTTTTCCGTTGAATTTGGTGAAAGTGCTACTGAGGCGTCAACCTGTAGTAGCATTTTTGAATTCGTTATTACGAAAAACTGAATCGGATTCAAAACTTTTTAAAGGTTGTTCAAAACTATACAAAACCCATAGATCATCCTGGCGTAGGAAATTTTCGAATTCAAAAAAAGTGCTGCTATAGCAGCATTTTTGAATTTGAATTTTTGAAGTTGTCCTTCGGATTCAAAACTTTCTGAAGGTTGTTCAAAACGATACATAACCTAGACTACGAAATGGCATCGTTTCCGTTGAATTTGGTGAAAGTGCTACTGAGGCGTCCACCTGTAGTAGCATTTTTGAATTCGTTATTACGAAAAACTGAATCGGATTCAAAACTTTTTAAAGGTTGTTCAAAACTATACAAAACCCATAGATCATCCTGGCATAGGAATTTTTCGAATTCAAAACAAGTGCTGCTATAGCAGCATTTTTGAATTTGAATTTTTGAAGTTGTCCTTCGGATTCAAAACTTTCTGAAGGTTGTTCAAAACGATACATAACCTAGACTACGAAATGGCATCGTTTCCGTTGAATTTGGTGAAATTGCTACTGAGGCGTCAACCTATAGTAGCATTTTTGAATTCGTTATTACGAAAAACTGAATCGGATTCAAAACTTTTTAAAGGTTGTTCAAAACTATACAAAACCCATAGATCATCCCGGCATAGGAATTTTTCGAATTCAAAACAAGTGCTGCTATAGCAGCATTTTTGAATTTGAATTTTTGAAGTTGTCCTTCGGATTCAAAACTTTCTGAAGGTTGTTCAAAACGATACATAACCTAGACTACGAAATGGCATCGTTTCCGTTGAATTTGGTGAAAGTGCTACTGAGGCGTCCACCTGTAGTAGCATTTTTGAATTCGTTATTACGAAAAACTGAATCGGATTCAAAACTTTTTAAAGGTTGTTCAAAACTATACAAAACCCATAGATCATCCTGGCATAGGAATTTTTCGAATTCAAAACAAGTGCTGCTACAGTAGCATTTTTGAATTTGAATTTTTGAAGTTGTCCTTCGGATTCAAAACTTTCTGAAGGTTGTTCAAAACGATACATAACCTAGACTACGAAATGGCATCTTTTCCGTTGAATTTGGTGAAAGTGCTACTGAGGCGTCAACCTGTAGTAGCATTTTTGAATTCGTTATTACGAAAAACTGAATCGGATTCAAAACTTTTTAAAGGTTGTTCAAAACTATACAAAACCCATAGATCATCCTGGCGTAGGAAATTTTCGAATTCAAAAAAAGTGCTGCTATAGCAGCATTTTTGAATTTGAATTTTTGAAGTTGTCCTTCGGATTCAAAACTTTCTGAAGGTTGTTCAAAACGATACATAACTTAGACTACGAAATGGCATCGTTTATGTTGAATTTGGTGAAAGTGCTACTGAGGCGTCAACCTGTAGTAGCATTTTTGAATTCGTTATTACGAAAAACTGAATCGGATTCAAAACTTTTTAAAGGTTGTTCAAAACTATACAAAACCCATAAGTCATCCTGGCATAGGAATTTTTCGAATTCAAAACAAGTGCTGCTATAGCAGCATTTTTGAATTTGAATTTTTGAAGTTGTCCTTCGGATTCAAAACTTTCTGAAGGTTGTTCAAAACGATACATAACCTAGACTACGAAATGGCATCGTTTCCGTTGAATTTGGTGAAAGTGCTACTGAGGCGTCAACCTGTAGTAGCATTTTTGAATTCGTTATTACGAAAAACTGAATCGGATTCAAAACTTTTTAAAGGTTGTTCAAAACTATACAAAACCCATAGATCATCCTGGCATAGGAATTTTTCGAATTCAAAACAAGTGCTGCTATAGCAGCATTTTTGAATTTGAATTTTTGAAGTTGTCCTTCGGATTCAAAACTTTCTGAAGGTTGTTCAAAACGATACATAACCTAGACTACGAAATGGCATCGTTTCCGTTGAATTTGGTGAAAGTGCTACTGAGGCGTCCACCTGTAGTAGCATTTTTGAATTCGTTATTACGAAAAACTGAATCGGATTCAAAACTTTTTAAAGGTTGTTCAAAACTATACAAAACCCATAGATCATTCTGGCATAGGAATTTTTCGAATTCAAAACAAGTGCTGCTATAGCAGCATTTTTTGAATTTGAATTTTTGAAGTTGTCCTTCGGATTCAAAACTTTCTGAAGGTTGTTCAAAACGATACATAACCTAGACTACGAAATGGCATCGTTTCCGTTGAATTTGGTGAAAGTGCTACTGAGGCGTCAAGCTGTAGTAGCATTTTTGAATTCGTTATTACGAAAAACTGAATCGGATTCAAAACTTTTTAAAGGTTGTTCAAAATTATACAAAACCCATAGATCATCCTGGCATAGGAATTTTTCGAATTCAAAACAAGTGCTGCTATAGCAGAATTTTTGAATTGGAATTTTTGAAGTTGTCCTTCGGATTCAAAACTTTCTGAAGGTTGTTCAAAACGATACATAACCTAGACTACGAAATGGCATCGTATCCGTTGAATTTGGTGAAGGTGCTACTGAGGCGTCAACCTGTAGTAGCATTTTTGAATTCGTTATTACGAAA
The DNA here is from genome assembly GCF_977018435.1 of Lepisma saccharinum. Lineage (NCBI taxonomy): Eukaryota > Metazoa > Arthropoda > Insecta > Zygentoma > Lepismatidae > Lepisma > Lepisma saccharinum. Next base: position 58,798,151 of record NC_139243.1, on the reverse strand, counting down.
AACTGAATCGGATTCAAAACTTTTTAAAGGTTGTTCAAAACTATACAAAACCCATAGATCATCCTGGCATAGGAATTTTTCGAATTCAAAACAACTGCTGCTATAGCAGCATTTTTGAATTTGAATTTTTGAAGTTGTCCTTCGGATTCAGAACTTTCTGAAGGTTGTTCAAAACGATACATAACCTAGACTACGAAATGGCATCGTTTCCGTTGAATTTGGTGAAAGTGCTACTGAGGCGTCCACCTGTAGTAGCATTTTTGAATTCGTTATTACGAAAAACTGAATCGGATTCAAAACTTTTTAAAGGTTGTTCAAAACTATACAAAACCCATAGATCATCCTGGCATAGGAAATTTTCGAATTCAAAATGGTGCTACTACAGGTTGACAGACATTCAAAAGCTAATTACTCTCGTGAAAGAGATGTAAAATGTACCAATTTGGTTTAGATGAAAGCCCTTCTAGGACTTTTGTATTTGGCTGGTGTGTTGAAGACATCACACATGCTTATTGATGAGTTGTGGAGTGATGATTGAACAGGAATAAGTTTTAATACGGCGGAAAATATTCCACAATTTCCCTCATTTCCATTTCGGTATGCAGTGCATCATGGTTTTGTTTAAGAGTGTTGATTGTCAAAACGGCCACTAGAGGGGCGTATTGCACGATCGCCCATTCCCCACTTTGGCTGAGAACTCGTACTGGACATGCCTTTGAGAACACACACGTACTGTACTTCGACTCACAGCATCATCAGTCGTTCCCCTCTTCGATCACAATGTGCTGGATAAAGTCACAAGTTTTATCGTCGGTTTTGGAACAGAAGAGCATGGACAAGGAAAATTCATTATTGAAGTGAGTGCCTTTCTTACATGATGCCTCAGGGAAGTATTGTGTTTTATGAAATGTCATTCTGGAGCAATGAAGGAAGGAAGGAAGCATAAGACAGCACGATGCTTTTACCGTGGTCCAATACTACGATTTTGTGGCAAACAATTATGGACGTTTTTGGACTTTTGGATTTGTCGTATTTCTTCGAAGTGGCATGCATGTGGGTTCTTAATGAAGAGGTATTTGGCAACGCAGGAACTGTTTAAACACCTTGATGTCTGGAGTTGAATGGAAGCTGCGTCTTTTGAAACAAGGTATTAAGAAGAATTTTGATTCGTATCCAAAAAGAATGGTCGCAGAGTTTGGATTCTTACGTCGTGGGAATGCATTGATGTTACAGATTCTTATGTCGTGGAAATGCATTGATGTTACGGATTCTTACGTTGTGGGAATGCATTGATGTTATGAAGGAGAAGAAGATCGACCGAAATACTGGTTGTTTGGACGCATTCAACGCAGCTGTTTCCTAAGGTGCAGGAAGACTCAAACGTGGAATGGCAAGGAGTGGAATTTGAGGAACGTGCTTTTGCAACACAAAAAAACCATTAGAACGATTCTTCACTCTTCAAGAACTCTCACCATGTGTGGTCAATGACGAATGAGTAGAGGCACATATTTTTGGTAAATAAAAAAGCAAAATTTCGGTACAAAAACAGTCAATTTTGGGTTCAAAAGCAGTAAATAAAATGAAATTTCGATGTTATAGCGGTGAAAAAGTGGTATATAAAAATACATTTTGGGTTTAAAAAATGTTAATATAATCCTAAATTTCATTAAAAACTGCACTATTACATAAAATAAACATATCCCTTCTAATAGCACATTAAATCATTACCAGAATATTAAGTTTATTCCTGCATAAAGGAGTCAATTTTTGCTTCTCAAATATTTACAGCAGAATTAATCAATTTTCCATGAATTGCATAACTCACAGGATGCTTCAGACTTCAGAAAGTGTTGCGTTGGTATATAGATGGTAAATTTCGTCTTTAAGTCTATTTCGCATTTTGCAGTTCATTTCGCATAATTTCGTGACAAAATAGGGTAGGAAAATGCACCTCACACCTTTCAGAAACATGAAAAATTAACATTAGAATGTGTTATTTCACATTTCATGTTTTCGTCAAAAACCAAATATGCATGCCTCTACGAATGAGTTATGTACATTTCTTAGATAGTGAATTTACAGTGATTTATTGACATAACAAAGGGGAGTATGAACTGCTTTTGTGCATAGCCTTATATTTGTTTTTGAGGGTTGAAAACCACGAGTGGCTGAGTCGCTTGTTTAATTTCCGCAAGTACAAGTTGATACTTACATATTCAACAAAGGGAATGAAAAGTTGCCGATGCTTGTCCCCCATCGACAATTGTGTTTTTATCATGTTGAAGTTAGATTGTCCTTGCAAACATTGATTGCATTCATGAACAACTGAAGGTAAAAATGGTTGCCGTTGTTAAAAATTGCAACTAGCATAAACATCAATCTCGCCCCCATAGACAAACCACTAAAGGAGAAATGTTAACTCAATGTTAAATTCTGTGGATTTCGTCACTCCATGACGTCACTGGTGACACTAGTGACATCTAGCAAAGATTTTAAGGAACTACTTGTTTCTCAATGCTCACGCTAGATGGCAGGCCTCTGGTCTGACAAAGGGGGCGACATGGAGGGGTAGGCTAGAAAGAAACTTCATTTTATTTGAAATTCAAATGTTTGTGTACTTCTGCTATACAGCTTTTAAATAACCTACTGTGACTATGATCTTCCCTTCAATGCAAACATAAGAATAAACTTCTTTGCAGGTGTAGATTACGATAACAAGTGTGGACTAAACACTAAACAGCACACACTCGTTGCAATTGTTTATGGGTCCCAAAACAAAGCTGACTCCGTGCAACACGCGTTACCATCCTTGTCGAACTGACCGAGCGAGCCTGTCTGGGATGGTCATTTCAAATTCAAACCCGTGTGTTGGCCCAGTGTTGCAATCTTTCCCCACAGAAAATGAGCTAAGCACTGGATATATAATATATATTATACTGGTTATATAATAAATATTCATGTCAAGTGCTATGTAATGTAAGTTTTACATTATGTCCCATAAGCAAATATCAATGATTGAAATGATGCGCCTCCCTGATGGCGTAGTGGTGATGTAATGTAATGAACGTGTGTCGGGTTCAATACCTGTTGGAAGCACGAAGTGTACATTTCTAGATGTACCGAGCGAGCGAGCCTGTAAGGGATGGTCATTTCAAATTCAAATATGTGTGTTGACCCAGTGTTGCAATCTCTCCCCACAGGAAATGAGTTAAGTACTGGATGGTAAATCCGTTATATAATAAATATTTATGTCAAGTGCTACGTAATCTAAGTTTTACATTATATCCAATAAGGAGTCCTGGTGAAACCTGCATTTTTCGCCAACACCAAGGCTCGACCAAACATCCCCTAGCTAACATTTTCTACTTTTGCTATGGGTGTCTGACCGAGATATCTGTGGAATGTCCATATGTATTAAAATAGTGACAGGTGATGGATACTTTGCCTGAATATTCCTAGCCAGGGTTATCTCCACCTCCACCCCCGCCCCCACACCCACACACATATCGCTCTCCACTTCGAGCACTTACTGATTCAGATCCTACTTTAACCTACAGGGCCAGTCCCGATTAGCATATCTGTGCATGTGGGTTTAAACCCAAAACTCGTGAAACACTTTGTTGCACTGGAACGAAAACACACGTTGTTAATTGTGAAAATTTCTGGAGACCTTCCTACAAACATTCCATTTAACTAGCATCAGGAATTGTATGTTGTGGTTGAAGTCACTGCCTGTCGCCTAGGCCTGCCATCTAGTTTAGAAAATTGAAACAGAAGGCAAATAGTTACTCAAAATCTTCCATATGTGTCACTAGCATTGAAAAGCAGATGAAGGGAACACAATACGTCATGAAGTTTCACCCACACGCTCTCCCCCTTATTCTTTCCATAGAAGAGCACGAGTTACATCAATAATTAAAGTTTGCCAAAATATCTGAATATCAAGAAACTATTAAAATGAGATCAATGAAGTAAATTTTGGCAAGGTTTGTTAACTGTATTTTGAAGTTGTAATAATTGACACTGGGTCATCTGACTAACTTAATATTGTTCTTGGTTCTTGTATTGTTGATGATAGGCATTACTTCCTTGCGTCAGCTATTATAATAAAACTATTAACTAGTTAAACTAAAAATCCGTTGTTGTTTGTTATCCTAGAATAATATTTTGTTTCTTTACGCTAACAAGATTCTAAGATTATTGAATGGGTTCATATCAGGCGTTAATTATGAGGCATTTTTAAGTCAAGTCACTAGAAGGGTTGATTTTGTGTTTCTCTTTCACTTACTGTTTATGCAGAGGATTGTGCATCATTGGTGAATGGATGATTTCTGCGTGATTGAAAATTGACATGTTGCATTAGAGATTTTGTTCTTGAGGGTACAGCAGTGGCGTACTGGTTCAATTGCCCCTAGAGATTGTTTCTGGGTCTTGGTTTTCGTTAGAGACTGAAGCAATATGTAATAATGCATCATTAGCTTCCTACTTAGCGACTTTTGTGATTACTATACTGAAAACAACTCCAACTGGTGGCTGACCTTGAAGGCTATTTCTGGCCCTTTCTGTCCACCAACCATTTTCAGGGGAGTGTGATCCGATGGGTGTCAACAAGCTCAGTTCTGAAATAAAAGCTGAATGCGACGTCGCCAAGCATAGTTCTGTTTTTGACAGTTGTCTTTATACGACTTTGTGTCCTCCTGCATTCCGACCTGTGGGTGGTCCTTCCAGAAACTTCATCGTTCAGGACCGCGTGTGCAGTTCCATTATAAATCTATATTGCCCACCTAGCACATTACAATTTGCTTTTTTCAGTCATAAAGATATTGTGTACCCTGTAGTATCCCATAATAATTTACTACAAACAATATTTATGATCTGCAACAAATGGCCATGATTGGCTGCTGGTACACATTCATATGATGTATGATTTACTTCATTCCTTTGACCATTGTACAGTGGTTGTTTTCCACACATGGTATGGAACATGTCAGTACATAATGTTCAAATAGGTACAAGCATATATGTGTGTGAAGGTATTATAGTACATTACTATATAATTGTTTGGTAGGTAGATCAATGTCACCGATTGCTTGATGATGTACTCCACCCACTACCCTAGATAAACATGCACTGTGGCCACTGAAATCCTACTGGGCTCATTCCAGTCAGACTAAAAATGAGCATGACAGTAAGAAATTAGGTTTGGTTATATATTCAAGAAAGCTCTTCTAGCATGTATGGAGTGTTACAGTGTAAAATCTCACTAAATGCTGTCTTCCTGGTTTGTTTATGATGAAAGGATGATACGAAATGCTTCTCAGTAATTATAACTGAGCCAGGCATGGCAAAATTTGCTGAGGTTAAACAAGAATGCCAGCAAGGAGAGGGAGGAAGGGGGGTTGAGTTTTGATGCACAATCCATGCAGGTCACTCATAAAAATAATATCACTGAGGCAATTGTTGAAAGAAAAATGTTTAGACATTTGTAGGGTTACCAGACGTCCGTTTTTTCCTGGGCATGTCCTACATTTGAGCCTTATGTTCTGCATCTGAGAAAAATTTGAAAAATATCGTAAATGTCCTACATTTTCAGCATCCCATAATATTATTTATGGAAATAGGTGTTTGAGTTAAACAAAGAAAAATCATGCAATTTGCAAGTCTATGGACTGCACCAAAGAGCATGTATAACAAGAGGCCTCAATCGGGCTCGAGAAGCATCGTATGTAAATGACTAGTAGTTTGGCCACGTAAATTTATTTATTTAAAACTAAGAATCATGTAAATTTGTTCATTCGTGTGTAATACTAATCTCAATTACAAGTTAGTGTTTGTGTTTCATCAGCACGAAGAACGAGAATTTGCAAACTTAGCTGATTCGTAATGTTGATTACATGGATGTCGGCCGTGTAACTGCTAATGTTCCTTTACTTAACAATAATAATAATGTTGATTGCAATTTGTATATCTGCATTATTGTGCATACGTTGCCGGAAATTGTGAAGCTCAAAGTGTGAAGGTCGTGTTTTTACTTCCTAGCCATAGAGTATATTCAGTTGCTTCTTCAATAATGCATTATGTTCCAGTTTACAAGTATTATGTGCACTATGATAAACATGACATGAAATAAATATAATGTCCATCAATGAAATTTTGCAACTTCATTCAATTTTAATAACCTATTTGTACCTTTGTACTCAGTGTGAACAATGGATGTTATATTTTCCCCTTGTAGAATATTTGTCAAAAAACAGCTAGATCTTTATGGTTATTGCGATGTAGTTAATGAACTTATAAAAAATGTGTACCTGTGTCACAACAAAATTTAAGGTATCTGAAAATGTAAAAGAAATTCAGTAAATAAGATCATGAAGTGAAAATCTCCTATTTAAAGAATAACAATTCGTGCCCTTGCACAGATCAGCAACTTATTTACATACTCAGACTCGAAATACATCTACAAACACAAGTCACACAAATGGTATGGTATATATTTTAACCTGCGAAAAATTGTTAATTGTGTAAGAATTTCAAACTCAAATCTACCTAATGATCTTCAAGAAATCTTATCTTGCAATAATCATCCGTCTGTCAGATTGCTCTAGAAAGGACAGTAACAAAGTAAACAGATCGAAAGAATTCTGTTTTATTTTTCACACAACATTATTTTCCTTCCTCGATAAAAATGAAAACTCGATTGTGAAAATCTTGCCTCAGGGCATTTATCAATATGTATAAATTCAATAGGATTTGGATTAATAAAAGTTGCAATTTTTCACGTCTACAGAGAAAAATTCAAGCAGAATTCACGCATAATTCCCAGAGCCAATAATTCATGCAGAATTCCTGGAATTCCCAGTGAGTAGCCACCCTGAACTAATTTTATCCAAACCCTCCTTGAGTTGAAAACAACGCAAGCATTTAAATGCCTCATGCTTACTTCGTGGCAGTTGGTAGTGCTTTATTGTTAACATATTATAATTGGGAATGCAAGGTCAAGAGAAACATGAAAAGCCAAGACAAACAGCATTTTATTCAAGAAATTAATGAATGGGTAAATATCCAAACAAGGTATCATGAATTTTTAGTAAATGTTTCACATGAGAAATACGACAATAATTTTTACTTATTTCTGGCTTCCTTACACTTTGGGACCTCCTGCCTGTATGTTATGCCCAGTGGCGGCAATTGGGTTCCAAAACTTGAGGGGGGGGGTCAAGGTGCCAAAACTAGGGAGCAATAACAGTTTACTTTCCCTAGATACATAAGATTTAGCATTGTGCGGGAGCAAAAGTGGCAAAATCGGGTGCCCCTTAATCGACACCACTCGTTACTCCTGTATTGACATATTCATTCAAATTATAATGTTTAACAAGAATTTAAAGCCAGATAAAAACAAAATGTTTTAATATTATTGCACTCAGTTTTATTTCATTTTCCATCTTTTCTTTCACTTCTATTTATTAAATTTTTCGCATAAGCTCCATGGGATGCGAGGCCCCTTCAGGCACGAGAGCCCATGCAGTCACCACTTCGCCCACCCCTTGCTATGCCACTGGCTGTGAATGGCTCTGAAGTCAGTTGCAAAAAATTCGGATTTTTGAATGTATGGTTTTCTTTTCTTCCCCCTATAGTATTTCACTTACAGCTTTAGTTGTGAGTTTAGAGGTATGTAATGAAAAATTTTTCAAAAGAAGTCTAAAGGAAACCAACAAACAGCCATGAAAAAAACAGTTTCCCCCCACCTCCCAAAAAGCCTTTTTTCCAGATAATTTTCAACTCTACCTACAGGAACGATATTCCTGTGACAAAATTTTCTGAAATGAGGCTACAGGAAGGAGACCATACTGCAACACATCATTTACACATTAAAATCCGTAGCGGTGATTGGGTGCCAAAACTGGGGGGGGAGAGGGAAGCAAAAGGAGTTTAATTTTTCCTTGTAAACAAGGCTTAGCATTAAGAGGTCATAATGCAGATCAAAAAGTGGGTGGGAGGGGGGGGCAACTGCCCCACCATGCTCCCCTAGTTGCCCCTTCCCTACTGATCAGTAGTTCTGAACTATTCCAACTCTCTGCATTTTCTTCAATTTGAACACTGCATTTCAATGAAAAACCACAAATCCTGTATTTTGCACCAAAATTGGGAATCCTGAGTGGATCGAATGCAACCCTTGCTACACTACTGGACCAGTAACACATGACTGCATTTAGCACATCATATTTCCAAAACTATTAATAATACTTCTATTATTATATGTTTTATATATATAATTTCTATTTCATTAATATACTATTGATTTTATGACATGCTCGAATAATGAAATACATTGTAAAAATGATTTTTCTGAAACGTTTGTGTTATAGAAGTCAAGCTCTGGCATTGGCTTTGTGAATGCAAATAGTTTGAAATTTGCAGGTAATCATGACAAAATACCACTTTTGAACATGTCACCATCATATTTAAAAAGTGCCTGCCTGGAATGCCCAGTTCTCAAATGGTTCATTGGAAAAGCACGTGTGCATTCTTAGAGCATTTTCTGTACCACTTGTCCTTAAACTTGTATGCAAGAGTTCGTTTGAGTTTTATGTTTTAAATCCACTTTATGTATATTAGGGGTAATTGAGACCTACACAGTCCAGGTGCCAACTGGGAAAGCTTGACTTGAGGTATGAATAAAATGTTTTGACTGATTTTGAAAGCTTATGTTAAGTACATTTCAGATCCGATTGATGCCACACTGTCAACCTTAAGTGATTTGAGTAATTCAAGATGGCGTCCAATATCTCAGTAACCAATGGTCGTAAACAGAAAATCTTTTTTAGTTTTGATCCTCATTAGATGCACTACAAAAAAGATTGTGTATTGTTTCTCACTAATGTTAGTACTTCTTCTGTAATTTAAAAACTAATCCTTAAAATATGTAATTTTTCTAGCACCTTTTGAAGTTTTTGCCTTGTAACAAGAATAAAAAAAGATTTTCTCTTTACAACCATTGGTTACCGAGATATAGGTCATTAACTGCATAGTCTGCCATATTGAATTACTCAAATTGCTCAAGGTTGACAGACTGGCATCAATCGGATATGAAATGTACGTAACGAAAGCTTTCAAAAACAGTCAAAACATTTTATTCATACCTTAAAACAAGGTTATGCCACTTTTTGGCATTTGGCACCCGGACTAACAGTTTGGAGTGGAATCCAAAATGCTGTGTAGCTCCAGAAGGTATTAAACCCAGGACCCCTTTATTACAAGGTGACATGTGTGTTCCAAGAATACGTAGAACTGTACAAATTATTCACTCAATCATAGCGTACATGATTATATCAAATACTTAATTGGCACATATAATGGCCAAAATGTACTTTTTTTAAAAAAAGAAGTCATAGAGATTGAAATGAATATGAGTTTGGAATTTTGAAACAAGCTACGTCATCTGGCATGTAGCGATAGCAATGCCAGATGTATTGAATTTTACACCTAGAAGTGAAATTTCGGTGAGAAATTATAATTTATGATTTTCCTTGTAAATATATGGTCCCGCACCATGGCTGTGCAGTCTAAGGTGCCATGCTTTGCGCTCAGGCTACGAGATGTTCACAGGTTTGAGTCTTATAGGGAAAACGTAACAAGAGATTTCGGCCCATGTGTGGTACCGGTGGCCACGCACCATCGTGAGGAAATTGGGGAGTTACAAATGAGTATCATAACTCTGTCATGGAAACCTACAGCAAAGACTGGTTGGTTGGTTGGGAGAAGGTATTGAGTGGAAGTGAGGCCAAAAGTTGGTGGTAGGCCTGGGCCCTCAATGGGCTGTTGCACCATGTTTTATATAAATATATGGCCAATATTAGGCACATGACCAGGGCTCGAAAAATTCCGGTCGCCAGGGCGACTAAAATTTTCAGCCTGGTGACTGTGATCTTTTGCTGTTGAAGATTCTTTATTTCCGTGGGCGAGGTTCAGCCTGAGGCTGTTCTGCCATCTAACCCGTGTCCTGGAGTATGGCCAATATTTAAGCACATGTTGCGTGCGTCTGTTGACAAAATTTCGACCTGCTAGTGTTGCCATTTACGGATGATATGTCCCAAAATGGCACTTTTTCACCACTCAACCCAGAAAATCGCCAGTCAAAAATCAATCAAATGCTGCACATGATCAATATTGGTCGCAAATGACAAGACTGAAATGGCATCAGACATGTAAGTATGACCCTTTGATAATTTCTTACAATTTTTCTCATTCAAAAATGCATTTCTGGAAAAATTTTAACACTGCCTTTCGCCAGTTATTAATTTATCTAATTTTCTGTGTAGCGTAAACTGATAATTTTTTAGCATTGAAAAATATCTCAATGGATGAGGCTTAATAATGCAGAAAACCCGGTTTAAATATCTCTTATGCTTTTCAAGATATACATTTTTAAAGTTTTGATTGTGCGACTTTTGAAACACCGTATGCACAATTGCTAGTAGGCATCTGATATTCAGAGCTGGCACCGAGCTCTGAAGAAGATTTTTCGAACACTACAAATGACGTTTGTGTATGTTGACAAAACTTTGGCTCCGTAGTGTTTTCTATAAGCTCTACTAAGTCTTGATTCCCCAATTGGTCAAAGAAACATTCTTCCTCCCTGCCAAACTGGGTGCATTGTAAAATATTTCACTGTCATCTCAATACTGTGGTCTTATGCTTAGTTTGTGTTCATTATCAATGTGACTACACATTCATTGCTTGTAACAGTTACTCAATTTACAATTTTGAGTCTGGACCGTATGTTTCTTTATTGTGTTACTGCTAAAATTCAGTGGTTACAACAATCAGTGCTATAAGAACATGACAATAAAATGTACTGGAAGATTAAATATTAATATTATTAAAAATAGCCACCGAAGTGTGAAAACAAAAACTGTGGATGATATTGATCAATGTGCTCTGTCAGTTATTTAGTTATTACTAAAAACAAGTTTCATATTCCATTTGCACAATATGCAAAATTTCAGTTTGTTTGAGAATTGGATAAATAAATCAAAATGAAGTGCACAAATTGTGAGTCCTATAGTTAAGGTGGTTTGAATTATCTGATGAGATTTTGGTTATAACCATCACATGAAGAGAGAAGAAAACAGGTAACTTTCATGAGGTAAAATTATAATCTAGACAGTACAGTGGGATCCATGAGTATTATCGAGCAAATTTCTATGACTTATTTTCATTAATATTTCTCTTTCAGCCTGTGTGATTTTAAGTGATGGATTTTTATGTATGCTGGTGCAGAAGTTGTCAACAGCTTGTTTTGAGTTTTCTTTTTATTCTTGAAGCTCTTATTGGGTCAAACAGAGTGCACGAACATGGTGATGAACAATTTGCACGGTAATACTCATGGATCCTACTGTACATATAGGCATAATGTCCACAAAATGAAACTTGCTAGAGCTAGAATGCACAAGACTACACCAGCAACGCCCTTTCTGCATTCAAAACTATGCATGTAATGCCACAATGTGGTATCTCATCTCGAATGTGCAGTTTTTCTTAAAACATTTATAACAACATTTCTGTTGTTTGGCATGGTGATATGCATGCTGCGTCAAACTTAATTTTTTAACTATTTTAAAGATAACGGTTCCAATTGTATTATGATTTTTTTTAAATTCTCCTAGCAGAAAGATTAATTATCGTAGAATTTTGGAAATCATTGTCTCACGAAATTTGAAACTTTCTTAAAGAAGCACTGCTTGGATTCTAAAAAAAAAGTTATTTATGTTGATTGATTGAATTGTTGTTTTAAATCCACTTTATGCACAGTAAGCTAATCGGGACTGGACCTACAGTTTAAAGTGGGATCTGAATCACTATGTGCCTCCACCGGGTATAGAACCCAGGACACCTTGATTACAAATCGATAATGTTATCACAACGCCATAGGGGAGGTGCTTTATTTATGTTGAAAAATAAAACTTAAAAATTACCTTACATAAGCATGCGTGCTTCCCATGGACAAGGTATTCTTCATTGACAAGCGACAGTTAGCATTGTAGACTTGTGGGAATGAATGTAGAAGCAAATCAGAACCTTAGTAGAATGCATTTGGGGGACTTTATTTTAATGCTAAGAAAACCAAACCTAACCTGCCTAACCTAACCACGAAAGCATATATTTAACAAAATCTTAGGTAATCGCTAAAAAAACTCCCCAGTATGTGTTAACAAACATAAATCGAAAACGAACCATGTAAATATTGCATTCGTAGCATGATGAAATCACAATAAAAGAAGAAGAACTTGGGCCAAAAATATGCACATGCTGAGTAACCTCAAGGGGATGGGGAAAGGCAGGGGACATTACTCACGTTTGGCCCTTTATCCCTAAAAATAAAATAAAGGCAGGAAAGGATGACAAAATGAGGGCTGACTATCAAAAAAATATATATAATACCCCTCCTCCTTCCAAAAATCCTTGATACACCACTCTACACATGGCTTGATCCCATAAAAAAAGGCATCAAATGGCAGGAAATTTCAGAGGACTATAAATTCCAAACTAGAATTGATATTCCAAAAGCAAAAATAAATCCTATGGGTTCTTATATATGTCTAAGGATATAATGTAACAAATTTTATCCCAATCTGACATGGTGGGGTGGACACTTCTGGAGAATCTTGTATTGAATGACAAGTAACCCTGCAGCACTGGTGGAACAATGAATCATAATCTACAAGCAATAAGGTTCAATTTTGAACCTTAGTACTGCCATGCTCATTTTCAATTCTTGTACTAAAATTTTCTTTACCTACCTTTCTGCAGGATCTGCCATTTCGCCTTCCACCTCATCAGAATTCTCTACAGAATATTTCATGTCTTTATCTTCACTTAAAATTAATTCACCATTGTCACTGTCCTCAGATGGCATTTTTTTAACAAGTTGTCCATGATAACATGGATAAAATCCTTCACTTTTATGAACATTTTGCCCACTAGGAACTTCCGGATTTCTGCCTTCAAATTGAATCCAACTATCACCACTTACACTTTCCACTTTACAATCTGAAGTTTCTTTAATGTACTCACTCGATAGTTTGATGTCAACAGAAGCATCCTTTATGCAGTCATTAGATGGTTTCATATAAACGGAAGCATCCTGTATGCACTGATCAGATGGTTTGATGTCAACAGAAGCATCCTCTATGCACTGCTTAGATTGTTTGATATCGACAGAAGCATCCTGTATGCACTGATCAGATGGTTTGATGTCAACAGAGATATCAACATCAGGAGGCTCCTTGAATGATTCAGTTTCAGTCTTGACACATGACTCATCCAGAAGCCACACAATCTTCAGAGATGTTTGTTCACAAACTAATTGATCGACACTTTTTAATTCAGACTTTAGGAGCACTTCCACAGGAGAGAAACCTGTGTCAGACACTTGAAGAGACAAATTTTCTTCACAATCATCAGGTAAGGATGCAGAAGCTTTCTGAAAGACAATCACAAGCAGTGTGGATTAAAAATTATGATCTTTAATTTAAATGTCTTTTTTACTTTTTATAAAAAAAAATTATCAGATTTCTTATTTATGAGGCTCAGTCAATAAATAACGAGGCAGAGGATATTTCACAGTACTTACGTAACGTCCCTCAGAAGTATTGTCTGCCACTGTTAGGCATTTATCCCATTGTGACACCAGTCACAAAATGGTATGGTCGTAGAACTCCTTTGGATGCTGTTGGAACCAACTGGACATGTACTCCTTGACGTCATCGTCTGATTGAAACTGTTGTCTCCGCAGTGCTTTTTTGAGCTCACCGAAGATGTGGAAGTCAAAGGGGACAGATCTGGATTATAGAGAGAGGAACATCAACGTGTCCTTGATGATTGTGTGGGCAGTACCATGACTAAGCCCCACTGATGCCGAAATGTCATCCACTGATACATGACAGTCTGTCTTGATTAGCTCATCCACCTGCATAACATGCTGGTCTGTGACACACTTTGGTGCCCCACTCAGCGTGTTCTTCAAGAAAGCGTTTGTTCCACTCCTGCACTCTTGCCCGGAACATACAGTGCACCCCATATTCCCATTTATCCTTTCCATTCGTTCATGGGATTCAAGACCCCCTAAACCTTCCGCTGTCAAGAAGCGCACAACACCCAGCTGCTCCTCTTTGGATGCATCCATTATGCGTCGCAGTCACACACGGAATGACTGGATATGGCCGCTGCTCAGTTAGAAGACTTTGCGCATACCTTGCCAGACACGTAACACCATATAGTGAGAAAACATGTGCGAATGAGTTCAAATCAAATCAAAACTGATTCGCACATGTTTTCTCACACCTGCACCTCGATTTCAGGTCTGTTGACCCATTTCTAGCTATCATAGTTTTGGTGTAATATCCTCTGCCTCATTATTTATTGACTGAGCCTAAAAAATCATAGGTTGTTAAAAAAAAAAAAAAACACCACACAAACTTCTGCACACTGCATGCCTTAAGACTTTCTAAAACAAAGGGGGTGTGAGGTTTGATACACCCTAGTGGATACAGGGTCAAAGAAAATTGGCAATAACCAGATGTAGCACCTCTTTTGAATGTCAATTGTGACATGCACTATAGTAAAGTTCCCCATAATATTGCACCGTGCCATTACGGCACATTTAGGGGAAGGGGATGTGGGGGTTAGAGCTACACACATTCTCCATCTTGGTTCACTATGGAGGTGATGTGATCAGCATCATTCTCCAGCTGCCTTTACCACCAGGTACCTATATATTTGAGGCTGGGTGAACCTCAAAGGTGCTTTATACATGGACAAGGGTAGAAAAATTCTGACCTCAGATCACCCACCCCAGCACAAAACATGATCTATGGTTTCTGTAAAAAGACAGATGGGCAGACTTGAATAGACAGGCAGAATACTGGAAATAATACAGAAGACAGTCAGCATGTTCCAATGGGGTAATCTAATATAACAGTGGTAAATAATTATTTGGTCCATTTTGTCCATGCTGTATTTGAATGCTGCTCCAAGTAAGAAAATCATAACAAGCATTGCATTTACAGTGTAACTTAGAATAAATATTCCTCAGGGGGTAGTAGCTAAAGAGGTAAACTAAAGTTGAGGGCGAAAAAAACAGAAACTTGAAATTGGGGTTCCAGTCAGTGTGTGATTCGATTTTGTTGAGTAAAATATACAATAGCTATGAAATACCTTCTAGGACTGGTTATTAAAAGATAAAATGCAGTGTTTTGATCTTCTGAACAAAGGTTTCCATCATGAATGTTGTTATATATTAAAAAACCTACATTTGTCCTACAAATTAGCATTTCAACCTCCTCATTTTACAAAGTTCCTGATCAACACTCATGTCATAAGATTGAAAAGTTGGATGTGGTGTTTTTATTACCCACTCTAGGTGCGGCTTTCATTACTAGTATTTTATTATGATAAGTGCATTAACATCGACATTTATCAAGAATGTATGGTAAAATATAATGAACACATGCAACCCTTGCACATTACGTAACTCAATTGAATTTTAAATATATTTTTAAACATGGCAATACCTTCTTCTGTAGATATATTCCATTCCTCATGTATTTTAAAATAGTTTTACAATGAGGTCCATGCCACACACAAAATTGATTTGCTACGCCAAACAGGAGAGAATAGTGTAATATGAAACACAATTTTATTCACAAGAACCCTGATACTAACATATCCCTTTCACAGTGGTTATTCAAGGAAGTACATGATTCCATTATTAGTAACAGCAGGTGGAAAAATAATACTTTTCATTTCTTAGAAATACATCTATTACCACCCCAAGAGCAAATAAGGGTTGACTGTATTTTTTAGATCACAACTCCTTCAAGTAAAAAATAGTAACTTTACCTCAAAGCCCATCTCCTTTCTCTGCTTCTCTTCTGAAGATGATGGGTTTTCATTCAGAAGGTTTTCCGATTCAGAAGACATCTTATGGAAGTCCTGTAAGATTCTCTGGCTTGTCTATGAACGGATAGCACACAAACTTTGGCAAACTGTCATCATCTCAAACCTAGAATGAAGAAATCTGAAGTCATAAGTAGGGTAGGGTTGGGACATAGGTATTTAAACACTGGGTAGCTAAATAAAATTTGGGTAAATACTGGGTATTCATGAAAATTTTAGTCATCTACCAAGAATCGCCATAGCTCAGTTCATAGAGCATCTGGCTATCACTCAGAAGACCTAGGCTCATCCTGGGGCAGGTGATCTGCACAAGGGAAAATTTTCCCTGTTTCTGCATGGCTCTGAGGTTCACCCAGACTCATATAAATCAGGACAACCCTGGAGGGTAAAGGCAGGATGCTAATCACCATCACAACTATGGCTATGATCAAGAATATGTGGAGCTCTGTACCTCCACACACCCCATGTGCCTTCACAGCATGTGTGCACAACAAACAGGGATACCTTTGCCTTTCTTTTTTTTTAGTTATCTACCTCAAAAGTAGATATTTATTACAAATTAAATGTTCCCTTTATATTTTGTCTTGAGACAAAAATATAAACATCCCTCTTTGCAATTGTTACAGTTGAACATCTGGATTCCATACCAAACTTGTAAAATTTATTGTAAACTGCATTTATAAATTATACAAAGCTTTGTATATTTTTATTCCTATTATATTTTGGTCATTCCGGTTATATATTGCATGTCCTCACTTTACTAGCTAAATTCACATCTCTTACTCAGTATGGCCACTATTGGACCATGATAAAATACAAGTATAATTCCTGGTTTAAGGCAAACTTTCCAAAAATTTAAGGGTATAAACAGATGTTTTCTCTATTTCAACCTTACATATTACCACCTCTGCATATATATAGAAACTTGAAATTGGGGTTCCAGTGAGTGTGTGATTCGATTTTGTTGTGTAAAATATACAATAGCTATGAAATACCTTCTAGGACTGGTTATTAAAAGATAAAATGCAGTGTTTTGATCTTCTGAACAAAGGTTTCCATCATGACTGTTGTTATATATTAAAGAACCTACATATATATATACCAGTATACAAAGCATATACACATATCATAATTTTGGAACAGGCTTTTTCATAAATAATAGAATTATCTCGGCTCTAAAAACAGTAGAATTTATTAATGATAGGATATCATATGCAGTTTTACAGGGTAGGTGGTGTAAGATTATTTTAATAAACATACATGCTCCAACGGAAGATAAAGATGATAATACTAAAGATGATTTTTATACAGAGTTAGAACAGGTCTTTGATAAATTTTCTCAGTATGATATGAAAATTCTGTTAGGTGACTGTAATGCACAGATTGGCAAAGAAAAGACATTTAAACCCACGATTGGTAAAGAAAGTCTTCATGAATTAAGTAATGATAATGGTATAAGATTGATTACTTTTGCAACCTCAAAGAATTTAATTGTGAAAAGTACCACTTTTAAACATAAAGATATCCATAAATATACCTGGTCTTCTCCAGATGGCAAAACTCATAATCAGATAGTACATATTCTCATTGATAAGAGAAGGCATACTAGTATAATTGACGTTCGTACACATAGAGGTGCTGACTGTGCCAGTGACCATTATTTAGTAATTGCTAAATTAAGAGAAAGACTCTCAGTGATAAATCATAAGCAACAAAATCTAAAAGTTCTAAAATTTGATACAGGAAAGTTTACTGATGAAAGAATTAAGAAAGATTACCAAATTAAACTGTCAAATAGATTTGATATTTTGCAGGATTTAAATGATGATGAAAATATAAATGAAACAGACGTAAATAAGAATTGGGAGCACATACGTAATGCAATGGAATCAGCAGCTAAAGAAAGTATAGGATACCATAAACCGAGAAAAAGTAAAAATGGTTTGATAATGAATGTCATAATCTAATAGAAATAAGAAATCAGGCTAGACTTAGGTGGTTAAATAACTCTGATGATACAAATCTAAACAATTATAATAGAATAAAGCGAGAAGTTAACCGCACGTTTAGAAGTAAAAAAAAACAGATTACTTGAAAAGCAAAATTAACGAAATTGAAACAAACAGCAAAAATAAAAATATCAGAGATTTATATAAAGGTGTAAATGAGTTTAGAAAGGGGTGGCAACCTAAAGTAAACTTGATAAAAGATAAAGACGGTGATTTTCTAGCTGACCCAAGCGATATTCTAAATAGATGGAAGAACTACTTTAATGATCTTTTAAATGTCCATGTAGGAGATAAATGTAAATGAAGTCCACACAGCAGAACCTTTAGTTCCAGAACCTAACTTGACTGAAGTTAAAGATGCTATTAAAAGGCTAAAGAATAACAAAGCACCTGGCATTGATTTAATACCAGCTGAGTTAATTAAATATGGTGGAAATTCATTAATATGTAAAATTCATAAATTAATTTGTTTAATATGGAATAAAGAAGAAATCCCTCAACAGTGGAAAGAATCCATAATTGTTCCTGTGTTTAAAAAAGGTGATAAAATGAACTGCAACAATTACCGTGGAATTTCTCTACTCTCAACAACATATAAAATATTATCTAACATTCTTTTAACAAGACTAACCCCATATCCTAATGAAATTATAG
Source organism: Lepisma saccharinum (assembly GCF_977018435.1). NCBI lineage: Eukaryota > Metazoa > Arthropoda > Insecta > Zygentoma > Lepismatidae > Lepisma > Lepisma saccharinum. The sequence continues at coordinate 58,779,531 of NC_139243.1, read as the reverse complement.
GTGATTATCAATGTGGATTTAAACGTAACAGATCAACTACAGATCAATTTTTTCACATCAGACAGACACTTGAAAAAAAGTGGGAATATAATCAAAATGTCCATCAGCTATTCATTGATTTCAAAAAAGCATATGATTCGGTCAAGATAGATAAATTATATAATATATTAGTCGAGTTTGGAATACCTAAGAAGCTTGTTAGTATGATAAAAATATGCACCAGTGAAACAGAAAGTAAAATTCGTGTGGGTATTAATATGTCTGACAAATTTACAATTCATGATGGGTTAAAACAAGGAGATGCATTATCTCCATTGCTCTTTAATTTTGCCTTAGAATATGCTGTTAGGAAGGTAAAAGAAACTAAAGAAGGAATAAAATTAAAAGGTGTGACTCAGTTGTTAGCATATGCAGATGATGTAGACTTACTGGGGGATGATGTGAATACAATTAAGAATAATGCTAAAATATTTTTCAAAACTGCTAAAGAGATAGGTTTGGAAGTTAACAAAGAGAAAACTAAATATATGCTTACAGGCCAAAACCAAGTGTTAGGTAATAATCAAAATCTAATTATTGATAACAACTCGTTTGAACCAGTTTCCAAATTCAAATACTTAGGAGTAATATTAACAAATGATAATTATATTAAAGAGGAAATAAAAAGTAGGCTCAATTCAGGAAATGCATGTTACTTCTCTCTTCATAAACTTTTGTCTTCTCGTTTAATATCTAAGAAATTAAAAGTTAAAATATACAAAAGAGTAATTTTGCCTGTAGTATTATATGGGTGTGAAACTTGGTCCCTTACACTGAAAGAAGAACATAAATTGAGAGTATTTGAAAATAAGATCCTTAGGAAAATCTTTGGACCTAAAAGGGATGAGGAGACAGGTGAGTGGAGAAGGTTACATAATTTAGAACTACACAATTTGTATTCATGTCCAGATATTATTAGAATAATTAAATCAAGAAGACTTAGGTGGGCAGGCCATGTGGCACGAATGGGAGAGGAAAGAGGAGTTTACAGGATTCTTGTTGGAAAACCTGATGGTAAGAGACCTGTAGGAAGGCCAAGACGAAGATGGAGGGACAACGTTGAGATGGACCTAAGGGAAATCTGTAGGGATGGAAAAGAGTATATAGAACTTGCTCAAGATAGGGAAAGATGGAAGGCCTGTGTTGCTGCAGCCATGAACCTTCGGGTTTAAGAAGGCTAGGGAGTTAGTTAGTTAGCATATTACCACCTCTCACCCTCCCACAAATATAATTAACAATCTAAAGGGTCTGTGTGATTAAAGGCCGACACACACATCTCTGCCGCGGTGCAGATCACAATTTTCATTTCATCTCCCTACCTCTTAGTATCACATGTTCTACCCTGCTCGCCAACCTTCGCCATTGTTGCCGATTGTCATTCTATTCCTAGACATACTCGCCCAAACATAATTGAAAACAATTGAATAGTGCTCGAGCTCACGGTTCACACAGTTCAACAGGAACATAAATGTGGCAATATAGTATGACGTAATGGTTGCTTCTTTTATGCAGTGCATTTTCTTTGGCTAGTTAGTAACTAGTGTGGTCAACTGTATTAATGAAGCACTTTTCTATCATGGAAGGACAAAGACAGAGTGAGTGTGAGTTTTGTTGGATTGGAAGCACCAAAATATTATTTTAAGTACTTGACCGGCTTGACGTCGTCTGTGTGTATTGCGTGTGTATGTTAGTGAACATTGCATTGCATAATGCCTCCAGTACTATTGTTCATACTTCATCACTTTAGAATTGTTCAGAAGAGATAAATTATGTGGATGCATGAGCATTTCTGTGTTTCAACTCTCAGCTCTGTCACGTGTTCTTGTAGGAATTGTACGAAGGAAGGAAGCTGTTATTTTTGCTGCTTAATGCGATGCATATTGTTTTCTTTGTTAAAATTGGCATGCTTTGATGGAAAGTTCATAACAAAAGAGAACTCCACGCAGCTTATCGTCTGGTGGCAATATATGTACTTGTTATTCTTTTCTTCTTATTCTTGTTATTGTTGCAGAAGCAAATATCGTTTGTAAATGTACAACAAAGGCAGCCGACTGTTGCCCATCATAGAGAGGCAATAATACTGCTTAAGGAGAAGTGTTTGTGGTCCAATTGTCGAGGTTTAACACGTTCGCAGCGCAGGTTATTAGTTCTCAAACCAGTGGTAGTGTCAGTCGTGTATCACATGTCGTTGCAGTTCCAGTACCAGTGTGGGCTTATTGGGAGTGAACAGTTAAAATGCCACCAAGCCAATTAATGCAATGGAAAAATAATACATTATTTACTTTATTTGAAATCACACAAATAATGAATCACTATGAAGAAGTCTACTTTGCATCATTTTGGGTAATTTTATGCATGTGTTAGTCCAAATTTAGCGAAGTTTTAGTCCATATGTATGTACATCGAACAGATTAGCAACACTGGTTCTCGCATTGCACTGCACAGATCGTGGCAGAGATATGTGTGTCGGCCAATACAACGTATCCACAAAATACTATTTTTTTTAAATGGCATACGTACACACACACATATACAGGGAGGTTATTTCAGTCGTTCACCACCAGAGTGACGGCCGTTCGTCGGACTCTTCATGCAACAGGTCCCGGCAAATTGCGTTCAGGAAGTCCGTAACAGAAACAGCTTGTTTTGTAATGTTTCCACTTTTCACAATTACAGTTACAATTACAATTGAAATAAGCACGTACCTTGTCGCAAGGATGCTGTGTGTGTGTGGAAAAGGTGTCCTCCCAAATACAAATATTTCTGGCACCTTATTTCTGACAGAAAATCTTAGATTAGACATCGTTACTTTATCGTCAGTTGTCAGAAAGGGAAGACAGCATCCCGGCGCATAAAGCAAACCGAAAGCGTAAAATTATATTTAAAAGTAATAATAATGATGATCACTAACCTCCTGTGTTATAAGAGATGTTGAAAATGACCTCCTTTAACAGCAATACAACACGTTTCTTAGGTTCAAGAGATCCTGTCTATCGTAATTCCCTGACCACTTTTCTGCAAGAATTCGTTTTTACGTAATTATCGTACATAAAAACTCTCTGTTCAAGACTATATTTGTTTAATGACATAACTAATGAATGAATAACAATTAACACACAATAAAGCACTGGCCATGAGTAGCACATTACAATAACACAGTATAAGCAACACGTGTACTGATAAACGCAAACAGAAGTGAACATGAACGTACACTGACGTCTGGTAGCCGACAGTGTTGCTAACCATTTTTCGGCAATGTCCCTACAGACGTAGTCAAAATGTCCCTACAACTGACCAAATGTCCCTACGCCAAGTAAAGCGACTAAAAAAATTATCACCTCATGAGCATGCAAAACAGAAGATAAAATATACACATTTACTTACCAAATCTCTCTGCTCGGTGCTTCCACAATTAATGAAGGAGCGAATTTACATTTGCCTATCCTAACTTAACCTAACCGTACCTGGAAGCGGCCCCGGCGCCTAACCAACGTCGAATAACATGGGTACCTGGGGGAAACCCTGGGGGGTAAAGGCGGTCAGGGGCGTGATGCTGATCACATCACCCCCACTCACGACCGGATCAAGAAAGTGTGGGGCGTTACCCTCACACCCCCTATACGCCTTCATGGCGTGGTGCTATGCACAGGGGAACACTTTACCTTTTTTGTACCTGAATGGTTCGTGGGGCTATCCGTCAATGGTTTGTTGGGCTACCCGTTTTTCGAGCCCAAATTTTAACTATGTTTGCCTTGCCTAACCTAACTTAACCTAACCTTACCGAGAATGCTCAGTGGGGCTATTCCTGAATGGTTTTGCGGTAATTGTGATTACGAACCGATAAAAAATATTTTTTTCGTAGCACTTTAACATCATCGAAGACGCCATTTTATTATCCTGCAATTTTATGATTGATGTAATGTTGCCAAATTTACCTGTAATCAAATCAGTTCTTCTACATCGTGATTGTCGCTGTCACATGTAAGCACGTTCTTTGGGCAATATACTGAAATGAATAAGTTTATTAATTAGCCCTCCTGCACACTCCACCTAACAATCTGTATAACATTAACAACTTTTTTACTGTTCTCTTCCGCTATTCTTACACAATCCATGCTCTCCAAGTATGAAATCAACAGTGTGGCAACGCTGTAGACAGCGTAACTAATTGTAATTTGTTCATATCAACAAATATGGCTACCATACTTGTATACGGAGAATCATTGCGAGAATTGAAATGCTTATTTTACAACTTCTACACGTTAATTAACATTTTTTTCCCCTCACCCCAACATGTTAACTTGAGATAAATCATCACGAATAATTATTTCGTGGGAACTTTTCTAACGATGGAAGCGGCCCCGGCGCCCACCCAGCGTCGAATAACATGGGTACCTGGGGGAAACCCTGGGGGGTAAAGGCGGTCAGGGGCGTCATGCTGATCACATCACCCCCAATCACGACCGGATCAAGAAAGTGTGGGGCGTTACCCCCACACCCCCTATACGCCTTCATGGCGTGGTGCTAAGCACAGGGGAGCACTTTACCTTTTTTGAGTATAAGACGTAGCATAGAAATTAAAGAAGGGTCCGGTATTGTAAATTCTTGCCTTAATGAATAATAGGGGTGTGCGGGACAGAATTTTTTGGGTCGGGACGGGATCGGGACGGTAATTTTTTTAAATCCCGACATTCGGGACTGAAAAATTTGCAATTTCCCGACCAAGTCGGAAAATTTTCGGGACGGGAAATGTTCGAAATTTCCCGAAGCACTGGAAATCTCGAATTTTACAAGTCATTTTCACTTTAAGTGATTGTTTTTGCATTTCTAGAATAAAAACTTACAATTTTCGATAAGTTCCAGAAACTTACAAGGCAGAAAACGTCGAGAATTAACGACTTTTTAAAATAAAGGATCCCGCACACCCCTAATGAATAACGTTGAGTCGTTTACTGTTGATTATGTTATTTGAAGTCATACATGCTGCTGCTGTGCAGAGATAGATGTTGGTTGGTGATGCTGTATTTCCTGCAGTCTTTAACGATTCTGGTCCCATTTTATTTCCCTTTTTTGTTTTTGTATCACTTAACATTGAAAATATTCTTTCCGTTTCCGCTTTAGAATGTGGCAATGTTAGCACTATTTTCGCGAGAGTGGAAATGTTTTCAAAAAGGAACTTGCCTTGAAAGTTTTTGGTAACCGATAACATGTTCCAAAATTCTGATGGAGATTTGTTAGTTAGTTCTTTTTTCTCCTCTTCGCTAAAGTATCCAGATAAACTAATTCATAAAATGTCATTTACCGAGATTGAAAAAAGTACCTACGTTTTCCCTGATTTGGCAAAATCTGTCCCTACGTTCCTACGCGGGCGAAATTTAGTGAAAAGTCCCTATGCTTAGGGACATGTCCCTACGGTTGGCATCACTGCCGACACGTGCAGTATGAAGCGCCCTCTCGCGGCTGACAACTCACCCAACCCCCGATAAGCTGCCGGCGCTGTCGCGACAACTGAGGATAAAGTAGCGATGACTAATCTAAGATTAGATGTCAGAAATATGGTGCCAGAAATATTTGTATTTGAGAGGACACCTTTTCCAGCATACTTGCGACAAGGTACGTGCTTATTTCAATTGTTATTGTAACTGTAATTGTGAAAAGTGGAAACATTAGAAAACAAGCGGTTTCTGTTACGGACTTCCTGAACGCAATTTGCCGGGACCTGTTGCATGAGTCCGACGAACGGCCGTCACTCTGGCGGTGAACGACTGAAATAACCTCCCTGTATATATATAATATTTAATTTCAGGTGCGGAGTAGTTTACATTTGTCATTTCACTTGTTCATGCTCAAAATACATACATCTACAAACACAAGTCACAAATGTTAAGGAATACATTAATCAACAAAAAAAATGTTAATTGTATAAGAATTTCAAATTCAAATTTTAATTTTTTGAAATTAATTTGTTGTTACTTCCAGTGGTACTCTAAAAGTTGGTAGTGTGTGCTGCAGGCCAATATTTAGAATATTAATAAAATGACACTTTATTAAATTGTGACTGTGGCATGCACCCATGACCGATTACAGGTTAATATGTATAAGCACAATATTATGGGTGCGTTTCAAAAGTCTTAACGAAACAAACACATTCAATGAAAATAACTGGGCTCGTGAATCTGGTGAAACCAGTTATTTTGCAGACTTATGGGACACTCTAGGCGAAAGCGCAGGTGCAGCGTTTTGTTTAGAGAACGTTTCCACATGGCATCCAGTAGAAGGAATGTTCTTAATGGCAAAAATAAACACTACTGCGGACACTGTTACTCATTTTAATCACATTGTAAGAACAGTTGAGGCATACTCATCTTGTGCATGTTGCTTCATATCGCTATCTGTTCGAAGTACTTCAGTTCGGATCCATCAAGCACATGCATTGTCTGCAAGCAGCAGACAATTCTCACCAAACAAACCAGCCTCCTGGCCCGTGCATTTGGTGAATCTCGTTCTTGCATGAAACGTACAGAATGCGACTTTTGGGACAGCATAATGAATCTCACGAAACGCACGGAAGCACTTATGGGACAGCCAGTTACCATAACACCTTTAACGTGTTAAACTCGTGTAACTTTGGGAATGGGACCTACACTCTTGAAAAAAGAAAAGATGAAGCATTTTCAAGCTATGAGGGAGCATTTTTCGTATGTGATCAAATGTATCAGTGACCTAGTCAATGGAATAAACACTGTATGATAGAACAGGGGTTCCCAAACTGTTTCGTTTCACGACACCCTTAGTGTTTCAAGATACTTCTGCAGTGACCAAGTCAGAAAGGAAGCCTATCTAGCACTTGTAAGGATTAGTTAGTGTAGTTTGGTTGCTTGCCTTAAGGTGAAAAAATAAACACATATTTCAAATTCAGAAACATTTTACATCTAACAAGTACTAAAGAAGCACATATTTGGAAGTGTCATTTCAGTGAAAGTATTGGAACTTTTCGCGACATCCCTGTAAGCCACTTTGATAGAATATTTTGGAAAGGATTTTTTGTACATATATGTGTAGTCAATTTGCAACCATGTGAGTAGTGAAACTTTTAGTTTGGTTTTTTTACATGGTTAATACGGGTTCCATTTTTGCATCAGAAGTATGAAATGTACACTATATAATTAGTACAAGCAGAATTGCACTAAATGTAGACAGGAATGGTATTTTTGGGAGTCATACTAGCAACACCACTGTTTTGGATGTAATACAGAATTTGTGAAGTAGTACGGAATGTAGTCTCTCTTTCCCCCCCGCTGAACTTTCGTCAATAATTTGCAGATTATCATGTGAGGCTCAGAGGAAGTTTTGTGCTCAAGGCCAGATCAAGATGTGATCAGGTGTTTAAAGAATTTAGGGGCATTATTTTACTGCTAGGAGACCTAAAGGTGACCCACCTAATCTAACAATCAAAGGATTTCAGAATATTTTATTACTACCAAGAGCCCTAAACCTAACCTGACTAACAATAACAAAAACATTTAGGAGTGAAATAATACTCCTTCACATCCCACGCATGTGAAATAAGATGGTAGCAGCAGTCTGTATCTAAGACAACAGTAAATGAATGACTGCTTGCAAATAAATCAGATAGAAGTGCATGGGAGGGAAAAATTGTTCTCCAGAAAAAGTGTAGTAAGTAGTCACAAAACCTCTGAAGTATGTGTTAACGAACATAATCAGAAATCAAACCATGTAAATTACCACAGTGGTCTAGTCGGTAAGGACCAGCCCCCGTGACGGAGTGATTAGCACATCGTGCTACAATGCCAGGGGTCCCGGCTTTGAATCCAGGTCTGGGCATGAATGTTTGTGAGTGTTCATTCATCAATTTCATCATATCATCACTCATCCCCATCTTCGGAAATTAGCCAAAAGTGGCACAAAAAGCAAAGTAAAATAAAGCAAATCACTCACAATCTAGTTGGTAGGGCATTTGACTGTCACGTGGGCAGGGGCGCCGACTTGTCAAAATTATTGGGTGGCTCTGATCACTGAAATAAATTAATGAGACTCACTCTCTCCCTTTTTTAAGTTTTGCCCACAGTGTTCGGAATCTCATAAAAGTCTATGTTCTAATGCAGAATATTAATTGTCCACGGATGGATATGTCACAAGTTTCGTCAACCATAATAGCAAAATATTCCCGACTTTTAATATCTGCCACCACGGAGCGCAAAACAGATCTCCCTAATATATCAATCATCTCGTTAGAGCCATTTGTAGCCCGAACGTCCTATCCACTACCCTAGTTCATGCACATCATCTTTTGAAACTCTTTTTAGAAAAATTTTAACAATACTCATAATTACATACTTAGTGTATAGTAATAAGTAGGGCTCGGAAGTTGAAGAAAAATCCTTTTACTTTCCCTAGTGTCCGAAGACGAGGCCCAACATAATATATGTTCATTTTGGGTCATTGTAGGCCACAAAAAGGTGGGGTTTATTTGTCCTTTTTTGCCTTTTTCGGCGTTTTTTGGGTTATTGCTCCTTTTTTAGCCCTTTTTTTTAGGTCTTAACGGCTTTCTTTGCAACTTCACCTTCTTTCGACTATGTTTTTACTTCCCATTCTCAATTCGAATCATCATCAGTTCATCACCTCTTAAACATCCTTTCTGTAGTAAAGAAAGAAAAAAGAAATAAATAAATATATTTTTGGAGGAATGAAGCAGGTACGGTACAAGGTCCATAAACCGTAAGATGTCTGGAAGGTCGCGCTGTAAGTGGCAACTTTCTCTTGTTTTGAAGGTTTCAGTTTTTTCGGACTGTGTGTTCCATACCAGCAGAATTTTGTATTTTTTTATTCATTAAATACGTAATTAAAACTGAAGTTTTTAATTAATTTGAATCAAATTTATATGTCCTTTTTTTTCGTTTTTAGGTGCTTTCTTTATATTTTTAGGTCTTTTTTTGGCTATTTTAAGGTCTTCAACTTCCGAGCTCTGGTAATAAGTCATGTGTTTTGCTGTCTGCGGTCATAGCCCCCCAAAGTTGATGGTTTAGCGGCCTCAGCCCCCCAAATTGATGGTGTAGAACATTTCAAATGTGTATTTAAAGTTAAGTTCATGTGGCACAATTCAGAGTAAACTTTACAAAAGAAGCAAAATAATACATTAGATCCTCTTAGGCAAAATTATTAGGGGGCTCTGCCCCACATCGTTAACATTGGGGGGGCTCGAGCCCCCCAAGCCCCATGGAGTCGGCGCCTATGCACGTGGGAGACCCGGGTTCAGTTTCCAGGGTGGGTGATCTAAGGTCGGAATTTTTCTGACCTTGTCCCTGCAAAAAGTGGTTCTGGGGTTTGTCTGGGGGCAAACCTTGGGGGATAAAGGCAGATGGAGCATAGTGCTGGTCACATCACCTCCAAAAGAGCAGAGACTGAAAATGTGTGGGGCCCTACCCCAACATCCCCTAAATGTGTCTTCATGGCATGGTTTACCTTACTACGTAAAAAATATAGTGGCCATGAAAGAATTTCGACAATTTCTTGGTTGTATCACTCTTGATTTTCTGCCCCTCTTTACTAATCATGATGATGAGGATGAGTGATGGTCAGATGTAATTGATAAAGGTACAGACAAAGTTTTCGAACCTGAAAATTTTGTTGATGGGGTTAAAAGTCAAACAATTGATATGCTTGGCCACAGAGCCAGCAAAATTGACCTTTCATACAAATTGGAAACATGCTTGTCATGAGGATGCTGATATACACTATCTGGCCATTCGTCACCGGACACCTGGAACGAGTACTTTAATCCGGTTTCAGGCGTCCGTCAGTATCGTGTGGGGCCACCTTTCGCAGCAAGTACAGCCGCAACCCTCTGAGGAAGACTGTCCACCAAATTGCGATAGGTTTCGACGGGAATCCTGCTCCATTCCTCTTGCAAAGCGGCGAACAACTCTTTAGTGTTTTTTGGGCAGTGTGGCCTGGCTCTCAACCGGTGCTCCAACTCATCCCAAAGATGCTCAATCGGGTTGAGATCAGGACTTTGGGCAGGCCAATCAAGTTTTTGCACACCCATATCCTCGAACCACGTGTTGATCACACCTGCCATATGACATGGGGCATTGTCGTGCTGAAACAGATAAGGACCACTACCGAATTGTGCCCACAATGTCGGTAGCGCAGAATTGTCCAGGATCGTTAGGTATGCATCTGCATTCATGTTTCCATGCACTAACACAAGAGGACCAAGGCGCTTCCACACGCCTTTGGTGGGGTGTCCGGTGACGAATGGCCAGATAGTGTATTCAGGAATATCATTCAGCATATTGTTGCCATATACCCTATAGGACCCTACATGGGGTGTGTTTGTAGTTCATACATGATCCATGTGCATTTACACAATGCACAATTGCAAACACATTCTTGAAATTTGCATATTTTTGCATTTCTTAGCATTTACACATTGTTCTACACATTTTGAATGTGCATGCAACTGGTTCAGACACAAAAATTATGGAAGTATTTCATGATAAAGTACGTGGGCCACATGTCAGGACTAAATACATCAGATATTCGAGTTTCTGCATTGTGAACAAATTTTATGTTATGTAAAACATGAACATATATTAATTGCAAAAAAAAAATCAACATAAATTTAGATCGGTATATTTGGTCACCAGCCCTACATGGGTAACGGTTTTGAAAGTTGAATGATTTTATCAACATTTTTACACATTGTACAATGTGTATGTATAATATGGGATGTAGTTTCATTATTCATGAAATGGGAACTTATTATGTGCAGACAAAAATGTTATGCTTTCTTCGAAATATAAAATATATAATGATTAAATAACAAATATTTGCTCACGCTCTATCTCTCTCACTCTAGTATTACTAGCGTTTTATTTACATACAGTAGCTCTTGGCTTCCAATGAAAACAATTGAGTAAGCATGTATTTATTTGGGCAACAGAACAAGTGTTTTTATTGTTGCTGTTGATTAGGTTTATTTTACTTTGCTTTTCTGCCACACTTGGTTATCGCAAAGATGAGGATGAGAGTGATATATGATGGAATTGATGAAGGCCGGGATTCGAACATGTGACGATCATGCATTCTTGTTCCTGTGTGTTGTACTCTGCAGTGAATAATGAAATGGAAAATTTATTTCAAAACTCAGAAACCCAAATGAATATCATTGAAGAAACTACAAAAATGTGTGTATTGTTACCTGTTTATCCCCTTAAATATATTGAATTTTTAGTAACAGTTCGATATAGTGAAAACACATTTCTTCAAATTTACAGGAGAAAAGACAGGAAAGTACTTACGGAATTGAGTTCCTGTGGACTTTTGGAAGCTGGGAATAGTGTTTTTTTCATTCATGAAACTTATTCGGCCGGTAAATAATGTAATTTTTCACATTCATGTATCTCCATTGCACTATAGCTTGTGCCACCATTACCGTCGACTACGTGAATCAAATGTCCCGTGCGTTCGATTATGTAACCCCCTGTCACTGTAGCAACCACGTGGTAGTTTTACAAGATGATGCGTGAGCGGTTTTTTTTTTCAATTAAATTTTCTAAGTTTGCCTAAGCTAACTGAACCTAACCTTCCGTGAATGGTTCGTTCAGTTAATAAGTGTTAGTGTAGCAACCACGCGGTAGTTTTACAAGATGACTTGTGAGCGTTTATTTCTTATTTTATTTTTTCAATTTAATTTTCTATGTTTGCCTAACCTAACTGAACCTAACCTAACCTTCCGTGAATGGTTTGTGGATCAATTTTCGCTTAAAGACCTTTTGTGAATAGTTTGTGTAGCATTTATCAGTTCATAAGTTTGGAAACACTGCATATCAGCTGACGATAGACAATGTGAGTCAAGATTTGCCTGCCGAATTAGCAATGACCAAAAAAAACATAATCCCAAGTTGAAAAATGTTCTGCTATCCATATAAGGTAAGTACAAATGTAAATAATTCGGAAATAAATGAGTTAAATGTGTTGTCACTATATCTAACTAGTACCACAATTTTTACATGGTTCTATTCGATTGTGATTTACGTCTGTTAACATCAGTGACCTCGACACTTGGTATAGCAATCCGAGGGGTGCTGAACGGTGGTTGGTGGGGGTCATAACCCACCCCCTTCCCCACACACACACTTTAGCACCCAGTATTTCTAAAAAAAAGTACACGTAACTCCCACCCCCTTTTGAAAATAAAGAACGATTTCATTTGATTACTAAGCCAGAGATCCCGGCTTGCCATGGGTGTTCTTCGTGTGTGTGTGTCCCTTCATCAATTTATCATCTTCGCGATTAGCCAAAAGCAGCAGGAAATCGGACTAAAATAAACCAAATCTAACAATCTATCAATGATTTCATATTTGTTACTTAGAGTAGATTTTTTGTCACATTTGGTTAACTGTGAAGATGATACGATATAATTAAGGAAGGGACTAACATAAAGAAAACCCATCCGCAGGTGGGGATTTGACCCCCACAGTTGGTTGATTTGGTGTTTTAAGCCCACGTCATGCACAGAAAGGCTAATCGGGACTGTCCCTACAGTCTAAAGTGGGAACTGAACCACTATGTGCCTCCACTGGGTACCGCCGTCCCTCGTAGAAGAGTGGTGTTAGCATATCAAGTTTCAACATCAGGAGCCCCGGATTCAAATCCCGGCATGGGCATGGATGTTTGTGAGTTTCCATTCATCAATTACATCATGTCATCACTCCTCCCCATCTATACAAATTAGTCAAAAGTGGCACTAGAAGCAAAGTAAAATAAAGCAAATAAAAAAATTCACTGGTTACCGATCCAGGACCACTTGCATTCCCCCATGGAGGTCGGCCGTCAACAAATACTAGAGGAAAGGGCTAACCATTCGGATATGTGGGTGTCGGTAAAGCAAACTGCATTTTCCCCTAGAGATAATTTTCAATTGGTGTTTGAAACACCATCTATGTGTATGATTAACTTTTTTTTAAAAAAAAATTTGCATTGCTTGATTGGTAAATGTCTGTTATATCGGAGACACATTAAAATTTGATATTTTGTGTTTCGGATGGTTCGTACTTACCAACTGCGTATTGCGGAACATAGTTGAAGGTGCCATTATGATTTTTACACGAAAATAACTTCGATTTTTCACATTACGAGTAATTCTTTTGGTTCCTTTCTTCCATTGCGGAACATACAATATGGCACACACAGCTGTTGATCATTGCGCGTCGTGGTTGTGTATTGTCGATTTGGAGTGGGTATGCAGTGTTTCCACCTTCTTAACCGAAAAATACCTACTTTCGTGTTTATTATGTCATCACAAACCATTGACGGATAGCCCCAAAAACCATTCACGATAGACCCAAAAACCATTCATGATAGCCCCATGAACCATTCACAGATAGTTCCAAAAAAAATTCACGATAGCCCCACGAACCATTGACGGATAGCCCCAAAAACTATTCACGATAGCCCCAAAAACCAATCATGATAGCCCCATGAACCATTGACATATAGCCCCAAAAACCATTCACCATAGCCTCATGGACCATTTCCATCAAGGTTGGGTTGTGTTAGGTTAGGTAAGCATAGTTACAAAAAATTCTCATAAAAAGGCACGTTTGGAAACACTGGCAAGACTGCGTGACTTTCAACGCTTGCACCATCTGCAGGAACATAATGGAAACGACAACATAATGTTGTCACTTTGCACAAAATGCAAGTTTATTATATCAAAACACCTTATTTCTTGTTGTGCAGCATTGTACGGTGAGAAAATACCTGCACGAGCTTTCAAAATGCTATAGAAACTCATTTCCATAAGTAGTTTCTTCTGTAAAAATGAAGAAATGTGTTTCCGATATAACAGACATTTACCGCTTGATTTCCCTTATTTCTCCATCTCACGATCTCATTACTGAAGGATCAGAGTTCAAGCCCTGGCCTGTGCATGAGCGTCTCTTTGTATCCACCCTTCACCCATTTAATTTAATCAACATTCATTGTCATGACAGAAGTAAGGTAAAGTGATGGCAGAGCAATGCTAACAATAAGAAAAGGTACTAATCTGATATTCTCCGGACAGATTTCTTCATTTTTACAGAAGAAACTACTTACGGTAATAAGTTCCTGTAGCATTGTCTAACATCTGGAAGGTGTTTTGTGTCATGTGGGAATGTTTCATAGCAGAAATTCAACCATTGGCACATAACCCCACGAACCATTTCTGGTAAGGTTAGATTAGGTAGGGACACATATAGGTTACAATAGTTAAAAATTGGTTTTAAAAAAAATATGCGTAGCCCCACACACCATTCTCGCATAGCACCAGGAACCATTGACACATAGCCCCACAAACCATTTGCGGAAATGTACGTTCTTCAGTTACATTAACACTTTTTTTTTAAAAAAAAAAATGCAATTACTTTGATCAAAAAAACGTGAATACACGTTAAAGAATGTTCTGCGAAACAGATAGGTAAGTACAAATGTCAAAAATTGACAAAACGAAGAAGTTATAGGTGTCCGGGGAATATCAGATTTTTACCAGAAAATACAAATACAAATAATGATACTACTTTACTATACCGGAGACACCTATCAATGATATATTTCACAATGTTTTATATTGCTAACGTACTATTCTGCATTGCGGAACATTTCTTTAGGTGAAATAATGAATTTCTAACGAAAATAATGTCTTTTTTTTTACATTAACGAGTACTTACTGTTGTTCCTTGTTTCCCACAAACCATCCATGGGTAGCCCCAAAAACCATTGACATTAGCCCAAAAATTCACAATAGCCCCACGAACCATCACGGGGATGAGACATGCCTACCAGGTTAGGTTAGGTTCCATTAGCACTCCTTTTGTTCAATTTAGCATATACGGACTACATCGGTTTTTCTCGATGAAAGAAAATACACGGAATTCTTCTAATTTTAACCTTCCACGTCCTGCATTCCACTTCTTTCTTCAAGATTCCATGTTGAATTACAAATTCCACGGCATCTTCCGCACCCGGTAACAACTTCAACGACGCATCCTCGACACGTCATCTTGTAAAAGCAGCAATAGCACGTATTGTGCTCTCGTGCAGAAAGCAAATGGCGGCAGCAGCAATAGCACGTCGGAATTAGATTCTCATAGAAAACAACATGCATTCGCATTAAAATGGATCAAAACTACATTCCCGAACATCAACAACGCTACAGAAAATTATTTCCGTAAGTACTTTCTCCTGTAAATTTTAAGAAATCCGTCTCCGGTATATTAAAGTGTTACCCAAATAATTTTCTCCAAGTGCATCTGCAGGGCACTGTGAAATCTGGACTCCAGAATCCTCTGTTTATGATTGCCCTCATGACTTAAGTTCATTAGCTACTTATTGTGATTAAATCTATACAGCTAGAAAAAGTGATGGTAGGTGGCAAAAATTCGGTACTAGTTAGATATAGTGAAAACACATTGGAACGACTTGAGATGACCGGACCCCTCTTCGATTTTCTTCATATTTGGCATACTCACTAATTGAGGCCTCCTAATCACGAATCTGAAGTTAAAATTTGTCGGAAACTTCTAGCAATTGCAAAATGAGAGAAAATAAAGCATTAGTTTTCGGAATGGAAACCATCGATTTTCGCGAACTTTTTGTTTCACAAGCAAATATATATATTCCTGATACTACCACGACACCAAATTATAACTATGTTTGCCTAACCTAATCACGCACCAATGGTTCGTGGGGCTAGCGTCAATGGTTCACAATTATTTGCAATTTCTAGATCCTGATACTACCACAACACGAAATTTTGGTAAATATGCGATATCGCCCGGACGGATATCTTCAAATTTACAGGAGAAAGTACTTACTGAAATGAGTTTCTTTAGCATTCTGGACGTTCTTGGAGGTATTTTCTTTCACGGAAAGTAAAAACTTCGTAGTTTAATGCTGCCGAACAAGAATTAATCACTTTTTACGTAAGAAATTGGCCTTGCCTGCCACATTATGCCGTTGTTTCCATTGTGTGCATGCAGATGGCGAGAGCGTTGGAAGTCACGCGATCTCCGCAGTGTTTCCAAACGTGCCTTCTTTTTACGAAAATTTCTATTTTTAACTATGTTCGTCGTGCTTTCTTTTTTCGATGAATTTAGGGGTGAAATGAGTGCTAATGGAACCTAACCTAACAGGCCTAACCTAACCTTGTGTGGATGGTTTTTGGGGCTAACGTCAATGGTTTGTGGGGCTACCCATGGATGGATTTTGGGGCTACCCGTGGATGGTTTTTGGGGCTAACGTGCATGGTTTGTGGAGGTAAACATGAAAAAAAATTGGAATAGTACGTAATTTTCCATCATGAAGGTTTGAAACACTGCTTGCGCACTGAAAATCGACAAAACACAAGCTGGCACGTCATGACGCGTGATGATCCATTACGAGTGCATGCCATATTGTCTATTACAGAAGCGGAACAAGTAAGACAAATAATCAATCGTAATATGAAAAGTTTACAGTATTTTATGGAAAAAGGCATAACTTCACCTTAAAGAATGTTCTGCAAGGCAAAATAGGTAAGTACCAGTGGTAAAATTAAGGAAATAAATGAGTGAAAGGTGTCCGGGCGTTATCGCATATTTACCGAAATTTTAACTATGTTTGCCTAACCTAACTGAAACTAACCTAACCACGTGCCAATGGTTCGTGGGGCTAGCACCAATGGTTCGTGAGGCTAGCGTCAATGGTTCGCAATTTCTAGACGTTTCCGATAAATTTTAACTTCAGATTCGTGATTAGGAGGCCTCAATTAGTGACTGTCAAATATGAAGAAAATCGGAGAGGGGTCCGGTCATCTCAAGTCATACCAACACATTTAACTATATCTAACTGTTACCATACCAAAATTGCATTCGTAGCATGATGAAATCGCAATAAAACAAAAGGAACTTGGGGCCCCTTTGGTTTTAGGCTCCGTTCTCTTCCAGCTTGAATTCCTTGCTAATTTCACCCCTCTAAAGAACACACATAGATGAAAAAATCTGCATAAACCCCTGGCACTGATACGGAGTGGAATTACATTACACCCAAAGTATATACCACTGAAGGTACTAATTTTCTTCCAGGAGAACAAGATAACCAACCTTACCAACTCCATGTGTTCAAGGTAAACATAAACAAGAGGGTTGAAAAAACAAAACAGTAACCGAATCGCCTTCTTCTTCTTCTTTGTGACCCTTACCGCCGGGTATATGGTATTTTTGGTCAAAGGTCTGCGATGTAGTACACTTGTGAGCAGAAGTACCATTGAATCGAAGTCATAGTAAGTTGTGGTCGTAAAGATATTGTAATATTTCACTTCACTGTATTTTAGTACTGATCAGAAGCTTGAACATACACACAAATTTCAAAATTGAATACCATTCTGTCTGGCAAAACTATATAATATCCACATCGTACGCGGTGAAGGAGACGATAATAGGAATGGTATGGATATGGGAAATGGTATTTTGGCTCTGTGTAAACAGTTAAAAAGAGCGTGTCTGTATTTGCTTCTTAACGGGCAATGGAAGAAGAGATGAACTGGCGTTTGTTTGTTTTCTCCGCAATCACAAGCAGGGGAGGGATTTTGATGCAGTCTTGCTAGGTGTTCGTTTGTGCAAACGTGTCCCGTTCGTAGGCGAAGTGTGAAAGTTATCACTTCACGAGGAAGTTTCAGTTTATGAAACCAGGGTCGACTGACTACTTTTTCTGCGTACCATTTATAAGTGGTCGTATTTGCAATTTGATTAAGTGACCGAGCTTTCCATTGGGAATTAAGTTTCATTTTAACTCGGGGTAGAAGATCAGTATAGGATAAACGAAGGGGAGTAGGAAAAGGAGTGTTCTTTGCCTTTTTTGCGTATTGGTCCACTAAATCCTGATATATATTAAGATTGCTATGAGCTTTTACGTACGTAAATTGCACTCGTTGATCATTTTGGCGGAGATTTAATGTAGTTTGTAAGATCAGGGACGGGAGAATGGGCATGCGGTATGCATCTTTTCCACAACGATCGAGTGTAAATAAAACACTCATTGCGTCAGTTAGAATTAGAGTTTTTTAAAATCCCGCTCCACGGGCATAGAGCAATGCCTGGTGTATGGCATAACATTCTGCCGAAAATATGGACATGTCTTGCGGTAAGGAGAATTGTCTGACTATGTTTTGGCAGGGTGCGTAGAATGCGCAGCCGACATGTTCGTCATCTTTTGATCCGTCAGTGTATATGAAGTCATAGTCTGGCCAAATTTCTTTATAATATTCATGTCGACCGAAATCAACATAATTGACATTGACAGGTGACTCGGTAGGAATCCTCAAAGTGTAAATCAAGGGATTTTCTATAGTGTAACTTAAGTGATATGCTTCTCTATCTATGTTGTAACAATACAAAAAATAATATCTAGAACATGATCTATCCAAGGGTAAAGTTTCACCCAGTTTTCGTTGTATTGCAAATGCTTTATTGAAAGGATGGTTGTGTCTTTCCCATATTTTAAATAGAAATTTCGTAGTAGAATACTGGCGTCTAAATGAAAGGGCCTGTTCAGCGCTCTCGTTGTAGACACTATTATTTGGACTAGATTTCATTAATCCTAGACAAACACGGAGTGCCTGTCTCTGTAAAATGTCTATTTTATCGGCCCAAGTATCAATCGTCCCACCATAAACGGGTGCCGAATACTCGAATAAAGAGCGAAAGCAATTTTTGTAGAACAAAGTCATAATGGAGGGGTGTCCACCCCATTTCGTGTTCGCCAAACCTTTTAGAATATTGATTATTTGTTTTCCTTTTGCTAGCAGTTTGTTAATATGGACTTTCCAATCTAATTTTCTATCAAAGGAAACCCCCAGGTAAGTACAGGAAGATACTACCGGAATCTGTAGTATATGTGTCAGATTGTTAGGGTGTCGGTTTGATGTATAAGGGTTAAATATTATAATTTTTGATTTCTCGGCAGAAAAAGATAAACCGCGAGATAATAATTGAACACGTAGAGTATGAATCAGGTTGCGCAATTCTAAAATTCCTTGTGTGGTGTCTGATGTACTTTGATAAAAACAAAAATCGTCAGCATATTGAATGATGTTGTGAGTGGCCCTTGGTATTTGATGTATATATTTGGTGTAAATGTTAAATAGGAGGGGACTCAGAGGGGAGCCCTGTGGTATTCCGCTCCGAACCAGTCTCGGGCCCTTTACATCATTATGAAACCAGAAGACCAGAATACGTTCCTGATATAGATTCCAAGCTATTTTAGCCACAATCGGGTGAATGTTTATTGAATCAAGAAGATTGCATAATATTGAAATGTCAACGGAGTCATATGCTTTAGCGATGTCAACAAATAAGCTGAAGCAAAATTGTCTCAGGAGTTGGCTATTTTGAATAGCAACAGTGAGTGTAGCAATAGCATCCTGACTACCAAGACCGATGCGAAATCCTAATTTGTGGATGGGAAAAATTGGCGTTTTTCTAGTGTCCAAACGATTCTATGTTGGAGGGTACGTTCGAATAGTTTAGCCATAACTGGTATCAAAACTATAGGTCGATATGAAGAGGCTTGCATGGTTGGTTTGTTTGGTTTTAAAATAGGTATCACAATATGTTGGGTCCAGCCACGTGGTATTTTTCCTCTGCGATATACATAATTATAAATCGCAGCAAGAATTTCGAACCCTTGAACTGGTAAGTGCTTTAGAATTTCATAGGTAATACCATCGTAGCCAGGTGCCGTGGATTTGATTTTATCAAGGATATTTTTTAGTTCTTTAACTGAAATTGCTGGGAAGTCATCAGTAAATTCGGTAGGTTCACGGTCATAAAAGGGGGAAGGCATAGGGACGGATGGGGGGGGGGGGTGAGAAGATCCATAAAATCTGATTCCCAGGAAGTATCAATTGGACGTGGATGGGAAACATGGGGATGTCGGAGAGAATTGAATTTCCGCCAAATTATACTAATTGGCACGTTAAGGTCAAGAGACTGACAATATGATTTCCATGCATGACGTTTAGCTTTGATATATGTTTTTTTCGCTATCGCCTGGGCATTCTTTAGTTCTCGCCAGGTATCCGGCATAGGATATCTGGCGTATAATTTTGCTAATATTTTCTTTCTTTTTTTAATTGCGGCACAGGTTGGGTTCCACCAATAGAGTTTTGGAAAACGGTCAAAAGAGTAAAACTTTTGTCTTGTTCCGCTGTCATCGAGTGCGATTGTTAGCATTTGCAAGAATTGGGTATATGTAATGGTCCTTACTGAAGCCGAATCATCACTATAATATAAACGGAGGAAAGAAGTGCGGAAATTTTCCCAGTTTATGGAATCGTATTTCCAGCGACGAACCGGAGGTACAGTTGTGCTTGTAGTCGATAAATTAGCCGGTAAAGAAAGGAAAATTGGGGTATGATCACTCCCTCTTAAATCCATGTCGTTAAACCAATTGATGTTATTGAATATATGTGGTGATACTAAAGTGAGGTCTATACTCGTCGGGCTGGATCCGTTATGAGGATAATGAACCATCATTCAGAATAATAAGGTTATTTTCAGTAACCCAATTTTCTATTGTGGTTCCCAGCCTATCCGTCCGAGAGTTACCCCATATGTGATTATGTGCATTAAAATTTCCTGTTATCAAATATGGACCCGGAATGATTGTAAAAAGTTCGTTCAAGGCTGAGAGTTGGATATTCTGAGAAAGAGGATGTGGTGGAAGGTACATAGATATAAGCGTAAATAAATAATGAGCATATTTAATTCGGGCGGCAGCTATTTCACCATGGTATTTTTTTATTATTGGGAGGGAATGTGGAATGTTAATTACGGAATGGGGTATATTTTCATGGACATATACAGCAACTCCCCGTTGATTTTGGTCAAAGGGAGGGCCGTACATTATGTAGTGTGGTAACCGATAGTCCTCATGATGTGTACCTTTCACCTCCTGTAGACAGATAAGTTGTGGACGGTAATCCGCCAACATATCTTGAATTTCGCATTTACGTGCCGATAGACTGCGCACGTTCCATTGTAGAGTAACAGGCAAGGACATGTTTTTAGGATAAGGGAGGGGAGGTGATAGAGATAAATATGAAAGATATCGGGGCGTATTAACGACCCGACATAATAGACAAGAGGTGTGACGTAAGTTCTTGTATTCTTCTAATTATTTTCTCCTGTTCGTGTATTTCTGGTATATTAACTACAGAGGTCCATAGATCCGGAATAAGATCAAGTAGAGAACGATATATTGATCGCTGTTCGGGAGATAATGTGTCTCTGGCACCATATGTCCGCATAGGGGGTAAAGTGTTATCGGAACGAGTCTCTGTTAGGCCTTGTTGACCTTGAACCTTCTCGTCTGTACGAATCGTGATACTTTCTGGTGTACTCTTGGGTGGAATTCTCCCAAGTGCACCAGCTCCTGTACTACGAGGCGGAGGAAAGGCTCGGGATCCTATTGGGGGTGAGGGATGGAAAATATCATCATCTGAGGCACTGGTAGAAGAGTCCGAGGTGTCAGAGGTTTTCTTATTATTTTTCTTCTTACGTCTTCTTCCACGTGTAGGGCGCACCAGAGGTGTACAGTTCTGCGTAGAGTTAGCTTTATTATTTGTAGGAGGTTCTTGTCTCACGATGTTGGAATAAGTGTTTCTTCTTGTAGAGGCCGGTGGTCCCCCAAAAGAGGTACCTGCTTCCAGGGTAGGTAAGGTTGGGTATGTATGTGGATCGTGTAGTGATCGTAATACCTCCGCCTTTGTGAGAGGGGCTACACATGTACCCCGTATTTTGTGGCTAGCCTCAAAGTAAGAAATATTTTCTATTGCCATACGAGTATGTATGGCATGAGCTTCCCTCCTAGCTGGACAATTCTTATCTAGAGCATTGTGTTGTTCTTTGCAATTTATGCATTGGGGTGGTTTGTTGCAAGATTCCCCATGCTTTGGGGATCCACATTGTGGGCAATTTGCTTTCGATTTGCACTGATTTGCACCATGAGACAGTCTGTAACAGCATTTGCACTGCAAGACAGGTCTAATACGAGGTTGTACGTCCTTGATTTCGAGATTTAATATAATTTTTTCTGGAAGTCTGTTTCCGCGAAAAGTGACACACACTACAGTGGAATCTCTGAGTGTGAAATTCGCATCGGAGTTCCAAATTTTCTTTTGTTGTCGTTTGGCACTTATTGCCTGTATGGGACCAGCATCAATTCCTTCCAGAATATCTGTTTCTGTTAAGTCTATGGCCACGCCAAAAATTAAACCCTCTCTTTGAACTAACGATTGGGGTACGCGGGCCAGTACGGCTAGTTGTGTGTGTAGTGTTCGGTCATTAACGAACGTGTTGGCTGCTTGTGCACTAGCAAATGTGACTCTCACCCGATTTCGTCCACATTGCTCTACTAGATCAACTGGGATTTCGTTTTTACGAAAAAAAATTGCCCAAACTTCCCCCATTTAGTTTGCCAATATTTTTATCCACTCCTTCTAATAAAACAATATATGGTCCCAAATGATCTCTAGAATAATTAAAGTTAGGTATAGCAGATGTGGGTGATTTAGCTACTTTTTCCTGGCCTACTTCATTGTTTTCCTCTCTTTGCCTTTTGGGAACACGTTTGCTTTTGTGATCCGTCATGTCAACTTCTTCTCGATCATTTATATCTGCCCAGTCATTCTGGTTTTCCGTTACGTCAGCCAAAGCTAACATAGCATTTGCTGCGTTAAGTTCATTACTACTTTCTTCCATGTTGGGACGATCTAATTGTTTCCCGGTATCCTTTTGAAACAACTAGAAAAATGTCTGTCACAACACAATCGTAGCACTCGATAGTCACACTTTCTTACGCTTTTCGCGTTCAAAACCTATCACGTATGTATTTATCGAATCCTGAACCTTTCACTTCTAATAACAGATAACTTTCAAGTCCACAATTATTAAAAAACCATGTAAAATAGGCACTTCCAGAAAAGTACAACTTGAAGTTCCATTTTCACAGACTCGAATCCCCAACCGAATCGCCAAATAGGCTGCAGAGTTGCCAGATCAAAATGAGAAAAGTCCTCCTATCAGGATATGACGTCCGGTCGAAAGTAGAAATATAGAATTGACAACTTATGCAAAGGCTTATCGTACAAACTTTCACAGTGCATAGAGATCGCAAAGACAAAACAACTTTTCTGAATTATTTTTTGGCAACTGTCTGCTGCCACGTTCTTTTTTCTGCTAAGAACTCAAAAAAAGAAGAAGAAGACAAGCCAATCATATGATGCGTAACAAAATGTTGGCGTGTACAAGACGCAACGAGAGATCACGTGATTCAAGATGGCGAAACTAGGGTCGACGGCGTAATGAGCTCCTCTGCTCTCTCTCTCTCTCTCTCTCTCTCTCTCTCTCGCTCTCTCTCTTTGTCATGCGTAAGAAAGTGGTCCGTCTCTCCTAGGAAGCCAAAGTTTAGGGTGACATGATTTCCGTTCTGTAATATTGATTGATTTAGTTTATTTTACTTCGCTTTTCTGCCACTTTTGGTAATCGCGAAGACGAGGGTGAGTAATATGATGAAATTGATGAAGGGACGCTCATGGGTCGACCGGCATTCGAATGTACCATTTGATTTTAACTAAATCTGGGACTAATTATTAGGAAAAAAAGTGTCTCATTGAGTTTTGAATTGTTTTTTTTTTTATTATTTTATGCACAGATAGGCTAATTGGGACTGGATTTACAGTTTAATGTAACTTCGTTCTACCATCCTTTCCAGCGGCTCTGCAAACTACTCTTTTGCTACTTGATGTTGACTAACGCCTAGGGTTACCAGATCGCTGTAAGGGAAATGTAGGACATGCTGTCCCAAAATGTAGGACATTAAGTCAAAATGTAGGACGCAACACATTCTCAATAAATAATACATATTTCTGTAGATCACGTTAGGAAGTAGTTGAAAAATGACACTTTTCAGTTTTTAAAAAAATATTTCCCAACGAATGTTTAAATGCAAAATTTCAAAACTTGCAATCATACTAATCAATGCACCTCTTACTACTTGATTTAAGTGGTACTTCTCAGAGGAGACAATTTTTATCAAATTTTCAGGTTTAGTCAAACTATATTTATTGATGTTAGAGTGGACAGTCAAACTCGTTGAAATTGTAGGGACCAATACCAAACATTTTACAGACTTTATGAAAAAATAATTCTCTCCTGAGTCTGTTGTGCTGATGGTAATGAAAGTACTCTCTCAACATTTGAATTATGACCTGTAATGGCAAACAAATATTCAGCTATTACTGTAATTTAAAATGGTTTCATCTTGGGTAGTTTTTAGTTCAATAACAGGGTGTCTCCAAAATAATACATCCAGAAATCTTGACTTTTTCTGGACTTTTCTAGATCCTACTTAGGTAAAGTTGGAAATTAGTAATTAAGGAAAATAAATATTTATTTAATAAAAATCACTGCCAAAGGGCCAGTTAAGATGAAAACTGAAGCTGAATCTAAGAAGAGAATTAGATCTGCTATTTCGTATTAATGCATCCTGAACTGTATTTGGCAGACAAGCGAGGCTTTGACATCTTATCTTACCATCATTCATCATTATCTTCGCGATTAGCCAATGGAACAGAAAAAAGTGAAGTAAAATAAACTAAATCAACCAATCAAGAGCAAAAATTATTGACCACAAAAATTATTTATTGCCTTTTTATTGACTTCTTGAACTACTTGTTGATTTTTTTACTTTTTCTTGACTTCCATGACGTTCTTGACTGGCAGACACCCTGAATATCTATGTTCTCTATTCCCCTGCGTTACAATCAAATTATATTGAATAAGAATGGGCAACACCTTGTTCCATCAGTATAAACCCTAAGTCTTGGGACCACTTTCTGATAACGTCACTGTTCAATGCCTGAGCAGAATTTCTTGCATTAGAAATTCTATTCTAATGCAAGAAATTCTGCTCAGGCATTGAACAGTGACGTTATCAGAAAGTGGTCCCAAGACTTTGTTCATTAATTGCTTCAGTTTTCCCGTTTCTTTAATAGCAGGACAAACTTTATTCTTTTTGTGCAATGACTGAATCAAAATAAATTTCACTTGAGTTTTCAAGCGCAGTCCATAGACTTGTAATTTGCATGACTTTTTGTGTTCCGTATTTTCCTAATTAATATTATGTGATGCTCAAAATGTAGGACATTTATGATATTTTTCAAATTCCTCCCGGACGCCGGACATACGGCTAAAATGTAGGACATGTCCGGGAAAATCCGGACGTCTGGTAACCCTACTAACGCCACGTCATACCTTTTTGCTAATATTTGTCATCAGTCAGACTCATTTCAATGGCCAATAACACCCTTCCCCCTCCGCTCTCCTCCAAGTAACTTTCCCTGCATTCATGATGTGTGATTTGATTTATTTTCATCATATGTGTGCAATGCATTTGTAATATCGGACATGTCAATGAATAGTGCAACGTGGGGCGTATTATTGAGCAAAGAACTAGGTACATGACCTTCAATGACCCCTGAGAGACAATAGACGTATTAGAGTTCCAGAATGAATCTGGCTGGCTTCCCAGCGATCTCCACAGAGTGTCTCTTTAGTCAAGCTGCGAACCATCATATTATCTTGAAACGGGGATGTAGAAAGCGCAGTAGACCTACTACAGCACATTGTAAAAAGAGCGGAGAGGGATGAATACACGAGACAAGACTGGTTGTGCAATTGTTATTTTACGTTGCTTTTCTTCCTGTTTAGGCTAATCTAGACAACGAGGACGAGTGAGTGTTGATATGATGGAATTGATGAACATTTACAAAGAACAATCATGCCCGGGCTGGAATTCGAACCCGGGGCCCCTGGCCTCGTAGCGCGATGTGCTAACCACTAAATCGCGGAGGGTCGGCACGAGACAAGAATTGGATGGTAAAATGGAAAATGTAACCAAATCAAAAATATGTTTGTATGTTTGTTTAGGTAGAACTTAGAGGAAAAAAATTAAAACAAGTAATCAAGCAAGCAAAGCAGCACCGGAAAACATAGGTGCCGATTTCTAGCGATATTAGGGGGGCAAAGTTAAGCAAAGTATGAATACCAATTTCTTTCCGCGTGCGGGTAGGTACACCGAAAACATAAAAACATGTATCAGCAGGGCCGGATTAACCTATGGGCAACTGGGTCAATTGCCCCGTGACCCCCACCAACAGGAAGCTTTGAAGGGCCTCCACCAAAAATAATATTTTATCCAGATGGCTATGCTTGTGAAAAATTACATAAGAAGTTGTATTTTAAAAATAAAAATAAAACTTCAATATTGTCGTACGTCTACACTCTTCTGGATCCAATTGTAGCACAGCTCTCAGTCTATCTGTTTGTAGATATCTGAAGCTCAGTATACTTTATACCATGGATTGATTTGGCTGTATTGTGAAAATATGGCACACCTATTCAAACAACCAATTCTCAGATAGATTAAGGTAATAAATAATCCTACGAAGTACATAACTTTCTTTCGTTAATAACATCGTATTAGAACTGTGAGTTTTTCTAGGGGGAAAAATGTGGAGGTGCTAGCGCTTTCTCAAAAATGAAATTAGTGAAAAACAGGCTTCGTGCTGCCATGGGACAGGATCGCTTATCCAATCTTTGTTTATTAAGCATTGAACATGAACTTCTTCTGATTGGACTTCAGTAGTGGTATTTGTGGTATTATAAACCCGAGAAAGGAAGAGCCCCTCTCAAGCAGATTTGGCTATACTTAAAACAAGCTCAACATGCCCATATGAGTTTTTTGCTCTAGTGTGGCACCCCGTCTAATCCAAGATTTTTGTGAAAAAGCCCTCATGGATTCCATGAGAAAGGAAGAGCTCCCTCAGATTGATTTGCCTACACTTATAAAAGGCACTTCTGTGAGATTGTTGTCCATAAATTTGTTCTCTTGTAGCCATACTTAAAACTAGGCCACCCACACCTATATACACCTACACCCACCCACACCCACCCACACATATTTACTTCCGGTCCACTTCCGGTCCACTTCCGGTCCACTTCCGGTCCACTTCCGGTCCACTTCCGGTTTACTTCCGGTTTGCCCACTTCCGGTTTAAGTTCAATTGGACACCAGGCTCATCTTGCATATCTAGTACTAAGACAATGCAATATGCAGAGACCCTCTAGAACTGCTCCGTGACTCTCTCATTTCTTACATCATAAACATATGATTTTTCTCCTATGAGAATGACACTACATATGGTGTCATCGGGTAATGCCTCATGGAATTCACAGATAATTTTAATGTTTGTCCTGTCATTAACCACAACCTGTTTCCTTTTTGAAGCGTTGATGACAAACATGGGTCTCCGTGCTTTGAATTCATCTGGTGTGTAATACATGTCAGTACTGCCAGTAGTGACACGCTTGAAGGAAGAAAATGCCTCATATAATTTGAGGAAATCATCCTTGGACATGTCTAAATTGTAATTTTCTCTAGGAAAAACCTCATTTCTGCCATTTTTAAGATATATGTTCTTGATGTTGCAGTTATCAAATTTACTTGAATTTTTTTCCTGATTATTGTGTCTCCCAGTCTGAAACAGTACCACTACAAAATCCGGCATGTCAAATTGAATACTGGAGAATGAATTTGTAGCATCAAATTCATAATAAGTACCAGATGCAGGCTTCTGTACGCATTGATATGTGTAAAATTGCAGAGGAATCTGTGGATTTTTTACTATATCTGCTTTGTGTTTAAGAGCGTAACTGGCCTCATACTCAACAACAGGGATTCTTAACTCCATAGTCTGAATAATGCATTTGCCCTCATCAGGTAGGGTATTGGGCAGAGCTTCCCCTGTAGAGTTTAATGTGCTGTACCTCATCAAAGCATTATTATCATTGGCAGCTCTTCTAAATGTAATTCTTAAACCACCCTTCCACATAATATCTTTGTAATCCGAGAAGAATCCTGGCAACAGGCGCATGGGGAACAGCACTGTGTGATTTTTAGATAATATCTTATCACCAGCCTCAAATCCACCTATTTTGTAGTATGAAGCCTCGGTTTTGGATAATTTTAGAGTGGCCAAAGCTGTGGAGGTAATGCCGGGATAATCCACTCTGTTTATAACAACGCCATGCTTTCTGATCTCAATTTCAGAGAACAGATGCGGCACAAAATTGTCTACCAATCTTATATTTGAATTTGCCGGATAATCTGTTCCATCGAGCTTTACAACATCAAATTTGATGTATAGATCTGCTCTGTGAGGGTGTATAAAGCCGTCCCCTACATCAAGATCAACCTCAATTTCTGTGTTGGGTTGATTTAAATTTGCAAATGTCCTCCTGTTTGGAGGGAATGATTGTAGCTCATAACTCTCAATATTTTCCATTGTATGTATTTTTATTTAAATGTTAATCTCTATGATAGCAGTTGTTGTGGCTCCAGCAAAATCAACTAATTCTTCTTTTTCATTAGTGACCATCAACTCAATGTTATCTATTCTGTTATGACACACAGGAAAATATAATGTTGGGGATGGAGTGTAGATGATTGGCTCCATAAATTCAGAATTAGGTTTGAATGTTGCAATGATGCCGGTTTGTTTGTGAGTGCCTATGCCATTTGATTTGGTGATCATACCCTCGGCCACATTACAGTGAATATTTAGAGTCTCTATGGCTAAGAATTTTGGTATATTAATAGCAGTGTGTTTGATGGCCGGTTCGAGTTTTGTGTTGTTCTCAAAGCCTAACAGCTCTCCTATAGTACCCAGATCCACTGTTTCTGTAGCAGATACAATCTCTACTCTGTGAGTGACAGAATTTTGACTTAACACTACACCTCTGGGTAATTGAGCATTTAGAGTGGACAGATTATATTGCCCTGGAGTGATGACAATTTTTTGATCCCCTACTGCAATTGTATTGTTGTGGTGCGTAATATTAGGTATCAGGTACATGCCGTAAAATGCTCTGAGAGCTATTGTTTTGGGATACACAATGTCATCATGTAATTTGAGTTTCAATATTGAATTTTGGCTGGTGAGATGGAATACCCCCATGATGTTTCAGATACCACAAGGCTTTTTGAAAATTTTCAATTGATGGTTTATTTATTTGAGACATATATCTAAGAACAGATAAACACAAATGTCCGCAATTAACATCTTTGAAGTTTTGAAGACGGGCATTATTGTAATAAAGATTAGCTGATTTTAGATATTTTACTAAATTTTCAGGAGGAATACCTCCAAATGAATCAAACACAAATGCCTCATGGTTTAAATATTTAAGATAACAGATCCAGTGAGTGCCCTGATTTTTGTACTCATCCAAATTAACAATGCCACACTCTTTGTTGAGTGGTTGTTCTGGTAAAGAATCAGACATGTACACACCTCTAAAATTTTTGATGCCCAGTGGCTTGATTAAAGCTTCAATATCTTGGTTTGTAAGCGGCTCTTGTTTTTTTTAAACTTATTCATGGCTCTCTTAACACCTTTGCCTTTTTTCTCCATTGCCAGGTTATGGCGCCTCTGCTCATCTAATTCTGCCTTATTTTTCTTGGCATCTATTACTGTTTTTGCTATGGCAGCTGATCCCCCGGCCAAGCTCCCAACAGCCCCGAGAGCAGCTAAGATGGCCGGGATGGTAAATATGAATCCCCCCACATGTGATTTTTTCCTGGATTGCTGTAATTTTTTTAATTGGGGGGTACTAAGCAACAATTTCATACCATGGCCCTTGGCAATACAAGAGCTTTTTTTCTTGCGCTGCTTTTTGGTCAAGAGACTGTCAATAGTTTTAAGAGATTTGAGACCTGCATAAGGTATTTGATACATAACACCCTTGGCCTTCATTCTAGGTTTATTATATATATATTCACAAACCCCACCCCAGTTTTTGTTTGGTGCTCATAGCTATGGTGGTCCCCAATGCTGATATTCTCTCACTCAAAGAAGCATCTTTGCTTACAAATCTGCAAAATGCAGCCTCTTCTAATTTCTTGTCTGCAACATGTCTCTTGTCAAGATCAGAATGTGTGTTGTATGCTATGTCATGGTCTCTACAAGCAGCATCTAGGGGATTAACACCAGGATCACCTCTGTTTAATCTATGATCCAATTTTGTGCCTGGACCACAATACTGATAGCCTGGAATGTGTAGTTCAAATGGCAACTTGTTTATAATGTCATTAACCAACCCCCGACCCTCAGAAACATTCCAAAATTTAGGTGGTAGAGTATTAATAATTTTTATGAGATATCCAATCCCCTTAGGGTCATTCACTATAAAATTAGACAATTTTGTGCTTATCATGTCCATAATTCCAACCTTTTCATTGTAAAAATTGTGGTTGCCAGCATTTTCCTCCCCAGCTATCACCAATAACCTATCTACAAGTTTCCTGACATCATCAACCCACACAAATTCTTTGGGCAGGGTGTTGTATTGTTTGATTCCACTACCTGTCTTGATCTGTGACCATATGGGCTTGATTAAATTGTTGTATTTTGCTCCACTGCTAGACTTGACTCTTTATTGTGTGGGATCATTGTTCTGGTATAGAGCATCTGATTTTATTAATATTTCTTTGTAATGCTCATAATCTTGATCTGTATAGCTGCCAGGCCTTTTCCTAGTCATCAGTTCCCACAATCCAGGTGTTCCGGGATACTTAACAAAAGCACCTTTTTCTCCGAGACGAGATTCTGAATAAACAATTATATCATCCCCCATAAATGTTACTCTGAAATTGCCAATTCTATGAATGATGCTCCCATCAAGCTCTGTGTCAGCATATAAGCCAAAGACCTCATCTTTGTTGTCTTTAGGTGTAGTTAAATATTTTTGAGCAAGAAGACCCAATTCAATAGGATCCTGAGTAGCTTCAATTCTTCGAGGAGCAACAGGACTAGGTGTATGAATACTGGAAAGTGGGGTGAATGGATAATCTAATATGTTCCTTGCAGCTACAGGTACAAGCTCCGTGATCAAATCTTGATTCTGCTCTGTAACAGTTTTGATATTCTTACCTAAATTATTAATAGCATCAATTACAGGCTGTTCTGTTTGCTTGTGTTTTTCATAAATTCCTCGGTTCTCTGATTTCCATCCCTTAAATCTTTTTACAAGATAATCTCTTAACTTAAGATCGTCAATGACTGGTCGTTTCATGGTTATTTATATATGTTTCAACGTCTAGAAAATCGTTGATTTTATTTCTGTATTTGCCGCTATTGGGTGTTCTTGTCATATCAATAGTGACAAACCCATAACTGTCCTGGTTCCAGCACCTGCTGCAAAACTTGGAAAAATCATTGTAGCTCAAGTCCCCACCTACATATTCATCATGTATGTGTTTGAGGTTGGTATGATCTTGATGAAACACACATATAAAATTGCTGTTGTCTCGGATCAGCTGCTTCGGTATTTTTGAAAAAGTCTGTGCCAGGTAGAAGCAATCAATGTTTTTGTGTCGGCCCTGTGTAAAGAAATTTCTAACCTTGTTTTGATTATCCAGTATAACATCATCAAACACAACAACAGAATTATCGAGACATTCGTGAAGTGGCTTAACATCTGGTTCAAAAGTAGCAATATCCAATCCATCATATAGCTTCATCAACTGCTGATATTTTAATTGTTCCAAGCTCTTAGAGAAGACATACAAGTGCCTGTTTTTCCAGTCTAACCAGTTGGGTGCCAATAAAAAATTATCAACCATTAGTGTAGTTTTACCACAAGCAGATGGCCCAACAATAAGACACCTAATATTTTCAGGCAGCAACTTGCCATTTCTCTTATTCTGCTGTTCAGGTTCTGGCAGCCTTTTTATAACATCCCAGGTGCTCATATTATCACTTTGTCTGCATCGATCCAGCTGTTTTCAGGATGACCCAGCCATTTGACAAATAACTTGTTGCCTTTTCTGCGGATTATTTTTTCTATGAGATATGTGTCAGGCTGTTTACTTTTGCTGAGTTCTTGTTCATAGAATCTGCCTTTGAGAATTTCTCCTCGGTGATCCTTTATTATATATGTATTAAGGGTCCCGGGTTTAACTTGAACCACTGTAAATAATTCGGTGCTCCAGTTTCTTGTAAAGCCTCTTTTGAATAAGTGCTTATATTTGCTGATTCTTACTTGATCACCCACCCTGTATTTGGCCTTTCTTGTTGTTGGCTGGTATCTAGGATAATAAACAGTCCTGATCAATTTTTGCTCATCAGATGAAGTTACTTCAGAGGGTTTCATGTTGATTGTGGAATGGACAGAATTGTTATATTTATGTAGAAGTTCTGGAAGGATTGTAAGCCATTTATAATTACCTTGGAGGGTAAATTGTTTATACATAAGATTTTTTAGGGTTCTGTTGAATCTCTCTACAATTGAGGCTTTGAGATCACTGTAACTCGAGTAATGTTGTATTGACTGGCTTTTAATAAATTGTTGAAACACTGAATTATAAAATTCTTTGCCATTATCTGTTTGCAAATAGCGCGGTGATCTTCCACTCTGATTGATGATTGTCCCGATGGCTTCTGTAACACATTTTCCAGTCTTGGATTTGAGTGGCACAGCCCAGGCAAATTTTGAAAATGTGTCTATGACAGTGAGTAGATACTTGTAGCCCTTGTTGATTTTGTCTAAGTTTTTCAACTGTCCACTTGACAACTCAATCAAGTCGCTCTGCCATAAATCATCTATGCCCTTTGTGACTACTGGGAGTCTCTTAAAATGATGTCTGGCTTGTCTGTGTAATTCATCAACGATAATTTGTCTAGACATGGTATGTAAACAAGAATATTCCAACTATAGGGTGTTCAGCAGCTGATACTACAGGATTTTCTAAATATAATTTGTCCCCTATTTGTATTTTAAATTCCAGAGAGCCATCATCTTCAACATATGCTGTTTCTAATGTATTGGGGTCTGTAAAATCCTCTAACTCTACACTGGTGATTTTTGCTTTGTTGTCAGCATTTGTTATTGATAAGGTGGGGTAGTGGTGTGCCTGTGGTTGAAGCCAATATTTGATCTTGATTGGTCTCAATGTGCCCCCAACAAAAAACTGGTAATAAAATTGTGCAGGGGACAGCATATATATTTTGCCACTTGGTGTAAATGGTGAATCATATTCTTTGTTGGGGATGCTGTACAATTCAAGAATTACTGTATGTTTTGGATTCTCGATTATGCCTGTTATTTCCTTTTCTGCTGTGAGCAATCTGCTTGTTACAGATTCAAGGTGCTCATTGATGGTCCTAACAACATCATCGTGGCCTGGCTTGATTTTTATGTCCACAATAAGTTTCTTGTATTGTTGCACAATCTCTTGAAGCTGGGTGGCAAAAACAGACAGAGCATTTGCTTGATTGGATTCCATGGTTCCTAGCTGTTGCTTGATATTAGCTACAATTTGTTGCAAATTTTCAACAACTGCCAATTTTGAATTTTGAGCAGTAAGATCATGGACCTGTCTTCTGATATCCTCAAACAGGGCATGCAGTTCATTAATATGTTGATTGGTTGGTAGAGTGGCAACTGTCTGAGTGAGATGTTTGATCTCTGTCTGGATATTCTTGATATCTTCTGATTTCAATATCCTATTCACTGCCCTCTTAATATTTTTAAGTTCCTGTGATGTGGGAAGATTTGATACTGTATTTTGCAAATATTCAAGTGCCAATTTCACATTGTTTAATTCAGATGCATCAGCCACATTTTGCATAGCATTTTGGAGCAGGGTTATGTCTGCCTGAGTGGGTGTTGATTGTTGTAAAATTTCAAGCTTTGTTTGGATATCATCGATCAAGTGATGAAAATGAGATAGTTCAGATTCAGTGTTGAGGTTTTCAAGCTTTGTGATTTGGTGCTGGACACTGACAAGTGTATCTACAATCCCAGGCAGGCGAGATTCTTGTACATTTGCCAAATCACTTTGCACTGCTGCTATTGTACCTTCAAGATGGGTTATGGTACTTTGAATTTTTCCAAAATCTTCATATGTTTCGAGTTGCAGCTTAATGTTGGCAACACTCCGAGTTATTGCATTCAAAGCATCAGAAGATGGCAAGTTGTTCATAAAATTTTCAAGCGTCTCAATTTTTTCTTTAACCTCGGCTATGGCATTGTGCAGAGGATCCAGATTAGGTATCTGGAGTGACTGAATCTGTTCTTTTAGAGTGGAAATCACTAGATCAAAATCTTCTTGTGATTTTATGCTTTTGACAATTGTTTGGAGCTGTGTCTGGACATTATTAATCTGCTCCTCCAATTGCTGTTTCAATTGCTCAGAGTTGTTAGCCTGGGTCTTAAATTTGGCTTGAAGAGCTGCTACAGCTTCTTCTAAACTTTGAAAATTATCTAATGTTGCCAGATCAGTATATTTTTGAAGCAGCAGTTTGAGTTCGGAATCAATTTTAAGAAGAGGGTCCATGCATTGTGATTGCAAATTTGTAATTTCTAATTGAAGACTGGCATTGAGTGTGGTTTGCAAAGCTTGTAAATCACTTCTTAATTTCTTGACTCTGACATCAAGCATCAGAATCTCATCACTGTGATCTTCATGTCTTGTATGGCCAAATATATCATTAGGCATTTTGTTTTAGTGGTTATTTATTATAGAGTATCTGATTCTTAATTCTATAAAAAAGGGTATAAGCTTGTCATAGGATCCAGGGACCTCAATATATAAGCAGTCACCAGCAGAAACAGTATATACAGTGCCAGAAACCATGTTTGAGTGCTTAATTCTATAAATATTTCTCCCTACTGAAATTTTAACATCACCCTCAGGGGTTGTAATAAATTGTAATTGCCCACCTACAGGTAATTGGTAATGATTTAAATTATTGTTAAATATGTACAATGTTTTGCCCGTTTCTTCATCATTATCTGTAAGTATGCTGTTCAGATGAATAATTAACAAGCCACTCAGTTTAGACAGCATATCAGAAGAGGGTTGTGGTGTTGGCAGCTCCATAATTTGAACCCAAATAAGTTCATAGGCATGTTTATTTATTTCAAATCATGCTCTGTAATTGGGCATTGTTTGCCACTTTTCAAATCACAATGCCCCCAAGGAAGAGTATGTATGCCACATGATAAAATGCATCTCTTGTCATCATGTGGGTCCAGGGCCACTTTTCTTACAACATTTGAAGTCAATAAATGATCCTCACTCTGAATTCTGCATTCTGATGTTTTGATTGAACTCTGTGATTTGAGACAATCTTCATAATCTTCAAATTGGAGCTCTTTTTCCACAGTTACTCTGCCAATGCCCTTGGCCTTTTTGGCAGCAACACCACCACATGTTTTAAAACTGTACATCTTGGCACTTAACCCAGCAAATTTCACAATAACATCACCAAGTGTCTCATCTTTTAACTTGCCAGGCACCTTTTTGTTGTGGGGTTGAATTCTTGTATGTTCACTGGTATCAAAGTATTGAAACAATTCAGGCTGTGACATATCTTGATAAACATCTTCTGTTTGAATATCAAGGATAAAACTATCCGTGTCCATGTACAATAATTTTACACGATCCTTATAAAAAGGTTTCAGCACATCATAATACAATGTTAACATATGTAATTTGGACAATTCCAATATTGCAGCCCCTTCATAAATAGGTTTATCAAACTTAATCTTTGTTTTCTTCATGTTGAAAAGTGCCATGTGCTCATCATAAATTCTTCTGTAATTGAAGTTGGGCTTTGCAACCAATTTTTTGCTCAGGCTGGGGTCAGTAATTATTTTAACATCGGTATGTTTTCTGACATTTTCAATAGTTTTGCCATACACTGAATTCACCATCAATTTAAACAAGGCCTTATCAAATTGGCTCTTTGCAGATGTTCGAAGCTCTGTGTTTGTATCAATGTATGGTTTCAACCATTCTGAGTGCCTGAACCTTAAGACTTTGCCAACTTTGGTTACTTGAACACCATGTTTCATCAGGAACTGGAGGTTTTTGTAATATATGACATATCCTTGTTTCGGATCCAGAGTCATCATGAGCTTCTTCTGTTTAGAGCCAGGTGAGCACTTAACCTCAGGAATTGGGGACAAATCAGAAAATTTATTGTGCAAATGATCTGGAATTGTCACATCAACCTCTATGAAGAGGCCATAGACACTGTCATCAAAATCCTTAAGATCTTCAATATTGAAATTTTCAACCCATTCAAGCTCTGCATATGGCAGTTTTTGCATCATGGCATGACCATAGAGGCTGTTTGCATCTACATACGTTATATAATTTGATGGCCGTGCTGGATCATAATCAGGCATATATTTGTTATTTGCTCTGGCATATCTCTGGGAACATTGCACCATCCCCCCTCTTATACATTTCTCCATAAACAGATACTTATCTTGATCGTGGATCAGATCCAATTGCATTTTAGTGTTCAAAAACGTTGCGGCCCATGCTAGGCCCGGAGCACTGTAAAAATACATTGGATCCAGCTTGTAATTTTGCATGGAAGATTTTCTGAATGCTTGCAGTATATCAGCTAAGAGGGTGACATCAAGTTTCAAATATGCCATGTGATAATCACCAAATGTCTGGCATTTTAAATTGTTCCACATCAACTGAGCATGGTGATAATCTTCATCAGTGATTCCAGATCCTCTGATTTTGCTGTAAAACTCTTCTTGTGGTGGCAGAGAACACTCATCAAATTTAGAAAAATCTGTAACATAGTCATATGGATATACACCCTTCCGCCTAATTAATTTCAGGTCCTGATTTGGAAACAAGGCACTTGTGATTTTGAATTGATAATCAGATAATTGATTTGCCAGTGTAGCCAGGCTAGCCGATAAAATTCTGTAAGAATCAAGAAATCTTAATTGAATAGAAACACCATCAACTTTAATTATCTTGCTAATAGATATATATTTTTCATCATTTTCAGCTAAAATGTTTAAATTCTGCTTGTCAAACCCCTCGTATCTGATCAGATGATGGAAATCATAATTGGATGCTCCATGGCAAAATATGGGGACAAATCTTGGTCTCTTGATCTTAATATTGCAGCTATTACACAGGGCCATTTTAAATTTACCATCTGTATGAGAATGGTGTTTCACCTTGATATTTGTATCTGAAAATTCAGAATCACATACCGGGCATTTTTCTGCATTGTTGAAATCCTCAATCTGTTTCTCTGTTAAAGGCAACATAGGCTTTGATTTTAATAAGATGTTAGATGCTATGTCACGGCACTCATTTTCTATTCTATGTGCAAATATTTTGATGGCATTTGGTCCCATGTATAAGTATGGCTCACTAGCTACACCATCCCGTATAACTATATAACAAAAACTAGAAGGTTCATGTAGCTGGTATGGTGTACTTGAAGATTCATCAGGATCTGGATTGCAGAATGCAAGAGGTTTGAGGTTCGATTCGAAATCACAGACAATATGTGCTGGGTGTTCCAACAAGGCTTCATACTTTTTGAATTTGCAATTTTCACTTGGATTAGGCATCACCATATGAACAGGTTTATGATTCCCACAGTATTTCAGATGCTCAATTAACTTGTTTTTGGCAATTTCTGCATTCTCTTCACAAACACCATTCACCATTTTTCTACCATCAAATACAGTTAAGCATCTTCTGCACAACTTAAATATTGTATTGGATTTGTCTAGTTGTGTTCTGACTATAGCTTCAAGATTATGTATCAAAGTGTAATGATATGTGCCATCCTTTTCAATTAAGAGCAGATCAATCGGAATTGCAGATTCATCATCAAGTGTACTGATTCTGAGAGGATCTATCAAGCAATTGCCACTAGAACAAGTAAATACATTAATAGATAATTGTTTACCATTGATTTCCCGGGCCCTTTTTTCAAATTTATCAATATTCTGAACTGACATTGGATATTCTAAACCCTCCATTGCATCGTCAAAATCATGTTCATGATGTTTATAATAAGTTATTCTCTCAGGATGCCTTGAAACTGGATACAGAGCAGCTAATATACACCACAAAAAGCATTTCTGGTCGGTATTTTCTATATTAACCACGGCTCTTCTGTTTTTAATATTATCAGGTAATGGCGGATATGTAGATCCTTGCAATGGGCTGAATTCAGAAATATTAACATAGAGCTTGTGCGGAGAGCCGCATAGGCTCCATCCAGACTCTTTTGCTGCAAATTCAGAGTGTTTAATATTCAATTGATTTATCAAGCTGCTTATTATTGTGTCTGAATTTGTAT
Source organism: Lepisma saccharinum (assembly GCF_977018435.1). Taxonomy (NCBI): domain Eukaryota; kingdom Metazoa; phylum Arthropoda; class Insecta; order Zygentoma; family Lepismatidae; genus Lepisma; species Lepisma saccharinum. The sequence goes on along the minus strand of NC_139243.1, from coordinate 58,741,184 downwards.
TTGAATATACCGGTACAGTTTCTGTTATGTGGGGCTGTGTAAATTTTGTGCCATTTGGTTTCTTATATTGTGTAAACAATTTAAGGGACAGTTTATAAGAGCCAAGATGTGCATTAAGAATTGCCTGCAGATCAGAATTTTTACTGTTCAAGAAATTCTCAATGCCACATCTTGGCTCTGACACAAAACAGTGATCCCTAAGTTGGCCTTTAAAACTGCTACGGATGGGTTCATGGCGTGGCTGCTTTGCTGCTCTGGCATTAAGAGGTACTTCGTGCCTTCTTTTCAGACCAGATGTGGATGGTTGTGGGGGCAATGTTGATGACTGTGCAGAGCAAGTATTTTTATGTTTATATGTGAAATATTCCATGCTATATTTTCTATGGCATTTGGGGCAAATTTTTGTGGGAGTTCTGTATTTGTCCGGATTACAAATCTTTTGGTGTCTGGCCCAATTAGAGCTAAATATATTTTTATTGCATTGATTACAATATTTTTGATTCGGCATTTTTGTTGTTGTTTATTATATACAATTTCTTGGGATTCAATTCAAAATTCTATGCTGGATAAAAATATCAGTTGGGTTCAACACTGTCCTTTGTATGTGTGTGTGTATGTGTATGTGTGTATACACTTAATATTTTTGGCTTTGGTATTTATATACAATTTCTTGGGATTCAATTCAAAACTCTATGCTGGATAAAAATATCAGTTGGGTTCAACACTGTCCTTTGTATGTGTGTGTGTATGTGTATGTGTGTATACACTTAATATTTTTGGCTTTGGTATTTATATACAATTTCTTGGGATTCAATTCAAAATTCTATGCTGGATAAAAATATCAGTTGGGTTCAACACTGTGCTTTGTGTGTGTGTGTATGTATTTATGTGTGTTTACACTTAATATTTTTGGCTTTGGTATTTATATACAATTTCTTGGGATTCAATTCAAAACTCTATGCTGGATAAAAATATCAGTTGGGTTCAACACTGTCCTTTGTATGTGTGTGTGTATGTGTATGTGTGTATGTGTATGTGTATGTGTGTGTGTGTGTATGTGTGTGTGTGTGTGTGTGTGTGTGTGTGTGTGTGTATGTGTGTGTGTGTTGATATTTTTGGCATTGGTATTTATATACAATTTCTTGGGATTCAATTCAAAACTCTATGCTGGATAAAAAAAAGCAGAAATAGGCCACAACTTGGCCACAAGTAGACCGGAAGTAGACCGGAAGTAGGCAAACCGGAAGTGGACCGGAAGTGGACCGGAAGTGGACCGGAAGTGGACCGGAAGTGGACCGGAAGTGGACCGGAAGTAAATATGTGTGGGTGGGTGTGGGTGGGTGTAGGTGTATATAGGTGTGGGTGGCCTAGTTTTAAGTATGGCTACAAGAGAACAAATTTATGGACAACAATCTCACAGAAGTGCCTTTTATAAGTGTAGGCAAATCAATCTGAGGGAGCTCTTCCTTTCTCATGGAATCCATGAGGGCTTTTTCACAAAAATCTTGGATTAGACGGGGTGCCACACTAGAGCAAAAAACTCATATGGGCATGTTGAGCTTGTTTTAAGTATAGCCAAATCTGCTTGAGAGGGGCTCTTCCTTTCTCGGGTTTATAATACCACAAATACCACTACTGACTTCGATGATATAGTAGATGAATTTTCGGCGAAAAAGGTAAGAAAAGTGTGTCTACTGTAAGTGTTAAGCCTTTGGGAATTTTCTTGAAGAAAGTGTAGTTACTACAATTTCCACAATGAACCTGTCGGTAGTTGTCCAGTAGATGGACCGTGCATATGTAGTGACATATTTACTCTTAATTGTAAATAATATAATTTATAATAAATTATGTACGTAAGTACAGTCTACTGCTCAGTTCTCTGTTTCCGTCTGAACCCCCTTAGTATTTACTATATATTGTAGTTACGGTGTTCACTCTTCATAATATACTGTAGACATTTAGACCCAGAATTTTACTGCTGCTATAGCGTTACAATTTTCGTCCTGTAACTTTCTTTTACTGCGCTATTCTCCCTGCAAACCTATCTGCGATATGTTCGATTGTGAATGATTACTGATTCTAAAATCAGGCCTACCATTTCAACTGCTGAAAATTGGTGGTTAACATATTTAGCTAATAAAGCTCCTAGTAAAAAATAATTAAAAAAATGGGAAGCCCCCACAAAACATTTTGCCCAGGGGCCTCCACAAACCTTGATACGGCCCTATGTATCAGGCTACATCGAACTTTATCAGCTAGATAACGGTAAAGCCCTCGCCTTGCAATCAGGGGGTCCCGGGTTCGATACTCGATGCAGGCACATAGTGGTTCGGATCCCACTATAAACTCTAGGCCCAGTCCTAATTAACCTTACTGTGCATAAAGTGGACTTCAAATAAACAAAAGCGGACGCGCGTATTTTTTCAAATGTTTGTTACGCATCGTATAAGTACCGGGTGTCCCAGAAGTCTATCCCTGATTATAAACTTTATTCATATCCGCTATATGCAATGTAGAGATGTGAAAGTGGTGCCAAAATATTGGAAAACTAACCAAGTTTATTTGTTGCAGGTTTCAGTAATGTGGCTGTAGTGTAGCAGTGTCAGTGCCAAGGAATCCGGAATTAATGCTCTTGACATCGGGCGGGATCTTTCCATACAATGTTTCTTGGACTTGACAGGATTTGGGAATGAAGATAAATTCCATTTTTTTAATACCAACTTATTGATGGCAGATATTCTAGACGAAATAATTCTGTACATTTGAAAGTTCCTCTGCACTGTTATTGGTGACCGGGTCTCGTGATACCAGAGGACATGCTGAGCTTTCTCCTGATTTGTGAACATTTCCGGTTTTCTGGGCACTGACACTGCTACACTACAGCCACGTTACTCAAACCTGCAACAAAAATAACTTGGTTAGTTTTCCAACATTTTGGCACCACTTTCATATCTCTACCTTGCATATAGTGGATATGAATAAAGTTTGTAATCAGGGAAAGACTTCTGGGACACCCGTACCTATAACACTGCCACTTCCAGCGACACACACATGTTTACAGGTATAAATGAAAACAACATTGCTATGTAATCTTGATTAAATAACAGTGGCATATTTCAGCAGAACATATACTTTCAACTTCTACTCGACTTTTCCGAATGTGGATATTCTTCAATCACAATTTTCAGTGCAATCTTCCATTACTTCTTTAGTGCCAAAAATATCCAGATTTTCCTTATGCAGTTGAAACAGTGCTACAGAGATAATACGCTTTGGGTCACCGTACTTCATTAGTAGTTCTTGAAGCGATGCAAAGGATTGAAGCTAATTGAAGCCTCTGAAGAAGTTTTTCTTTTTATTGTTCGACATCTGCTCTGTCACGTAACCATTTTCAAATTGATAGTACGTGTAATATATCCCACTAGAGTAAGCTATTTTGCAGTACATAAATAAAAATTAACAAATAGCTCTGTTTAGTCAGTCAGGGTCTTTTACAATCTCTTTTTCGTTATTGCATGGCAGGAGTGGATAATGAATTATCCATCTGGAGGAGTGTAAGTTCATATTTCTGGGGTGTTAGAGAAAGTTTTGAATAAAGGTTACCCATAAATTTAGCCCTGGTGAAACGTTATAGGGGATGTTGAGGAACTTCTTGAGGGTGACTCCGTGATGTTTGATAAATTTTAATTTTGTGGGTGGAGGGGACACCAATAAATTCTTGTGAAGCATGGAGATGTAATTGAGAGGTACACGTTGATCCTTTTTCTATGGTTGAAAGTTTTGCACAGAAGTGGAATGCATTTGTTCTGTGATCATGCAAAGCATGGTGCGAAATCCTGTGTGGGATTTCCCCTCACCAATAATTTTGTCCTAAGATATTTCCAAGAATTTCGTGGGGGAGAATTTTTTCTTACAACAACAAAAGATAAGCAATTAGTCTTCATTTCAAATACTTTACTAAGAATAATATTGATAACGCACACAAAGTAGTGTGTTTGGAAGAATGACACAATGTTTGCTACATTCCAACTGCAAATTATTTATCATATCTGCAAAAATAAAATGCGGATAAGGATTACGGGAAATGGGTGTAAGGACAATCACAAACACAAACAGACAACCCAACATGAGTCCCACGGAGGATTATCCTGGCTACAAGTCTAGGTGCCAGAGCCTCGTTAGTCAGCAAATGCAGTCCAGGGTGTAGTGGAGAACAGGTCCAATTGTAACACAGAGCAAATGCAGCATTCGTTACTGTGCTCCTGTCGTGAGGCATCTGCACAAAGAAGAACTCAGTCGTGAGTGTCTCATGTGGCGGCGTTGCCTATGTCATGATTACTGCAGCTATTACTCGCATTTTCTCCCAATTTAAACATGTAAGTAAAAACGTAAAGCACTCCTTTATTGTTTAATAGTACTTTCTCGATGTCGTCTGATCAACGTTTGTCTATACCATTGCAATACGCCTTATTTTATGTATTTGTTAATGTAGATATGAATTTCTGGTGTCGTGGTCGTGGTTAGTAGCTGCAAGCCCGCAAACAATATGGCGTCAAGCCGGCCCCCGTGACTGAGTGGTTAGCATATCGCGCTACGAAAGCCAGGGGTCCCGCGTTCGAATCCCGGCCTGAGCAGGATGTTTCTAAATTTATTTATTTATTTATTTATTACTTTAAGTCTACTTTATGCACAGTAAGGCTAATCAGGACTGGACCTACAGTTTAAAGTGGGATCCGAACCACTTGTGCCTCCACCGGGTATCGAACCCGGGACCCCTTGATTACAAGGCGACGACGCTGCCACTGCGCCATTCATGAATTTCATCATATCATCACTCATCCCCATCTTTGCAAATTAGCCAAAGTGGCGCAAAAGGCGAAGCAAAATAAAGCAAATCAATCAATATGGCGTCAGGTGGGGCAAAGGTAACATTCAATTGTGACAGTTGTAACACTGTTACAATTGCCCCTTGTCCTGTCCATTCCCATTTAAAATATTCGCTTGTTTTGTAATATGAAACATAGGTAGTACAAAATTTTGAAATATTACATTCTATTTGATTGAGAATGGTAAGAGGTAGAAAAATAAAAGACGAGGCCCTTCACAAAATAACATAAAATAACAATGAAAAAGCTGTAAAGTTAGTTCTGGAACACAATGTTTCAATCACACACTATTTGTCATGTGACATTGACCCGTTTTAGTAAGAAGAAAAAGGGACAAAAATGGAGTTTACACCTTTGAGTTTACGTGGACTCTTGTAGCCAGAGTATCATGTATGTGTATTGCATAAGGCAATAATGAGAAAAGGAGAGACTGAGAGAAAGATACCGTGATAGAAAGTTAAAGAGCAAGAGCATAATGAAAATGGGGGGGAGAAAGTGAGAGAAAGATGACAAAACAGATATATATATATATATATATATATATATATATATATATATATAAACACACACGTACATACATGCATGTATGTATATGTGTGTGTGTGTGTAAAAATAGAAATATGCTGTTTATAGCTGTTGTAAGACAAATAAAGACAATAATTATAATGATGCAGATTCCTCATGAATTTATTATCATTGTCGGAAATAATTTTAAATGTGTTTGTCATAAGACGTAGGTAAGGTAACCCATTAACATTAGACCATTGCAACTATCATTTCTGGATCCGCTACTACTGCTACTGTTACGTAGGCAACGCACATTCCAGGGAAAAGTAAAGTGCTGTTTTGAAGGGAAAATGTCGGTTTGAACAATCTCTTCTCCTATTCAGATGAGTGCAAAGTCAAAATTCTTAATAGTGCACAACTGTTAGAAGAGGAAGTTAGTCAAAAGGGGAATAATAATGGGGATGAGTGATGATATGATGAAGGGACACCCACAAAGAAAACCCATGTCCAGGCCGGGATTCGAACTCGGGACCCCTAGCGTCGTAACGTGCTGTGCTAATCACGCTACCATGGTGCACACAGGTGACGTCGGCAACCGGTTCGAGAGACAAGAAAAACTTTCAATATTAATTTTCAATATTTTAGCTTGTATAAAAATACATGTTAATTTTTAAACACGTTTGATTAATTTCAAACGAGGGAAACTTTTTCATCATTCACGAGTGTATTGCAACTGTTAGCATTATCCTGTTATAGTTATTAGGGAACGGGTTTTTTAGTACATATAGGTATAAACTGTAATACCTGGATGGAAGCTGCACGCAATACTCTTTCAAACGATAATGACTTATGGCCAGGCATGGATTCACGGGGAGGGCGATAGGGGCGATTGCCCCTCCCAACTGCCAGGCTTTTAGATATATTATTATGCCTAATATTTTTGAAGATTCAAATCATTACCAAGTTTAACATATCTGGTCGTTCAGTTTACTGTAGCAGGAATTATGATAACGACAATAAAAAACATCTATTCCAGCCTTGGAATCCTATTTTTGCAAAACAATAAGTCTAGTCTCTAGAACTTGGTTCCTATTTATAGTATGATATCTCGCTTATATAATACAGAGCAAGTGTAGGTTAGAATTGATTCTGGATGAGGTGAGATACCCGACTGAAATTCGCCCCTCCCAACTGTAACTTCTGGTTCTGGATCCGCCACTGCTTATGACTTGAAACTTTTTGGAACATTGAACAAGCAAGCGTCCTTTCTCTGGGAGGTGTTTTCTTTCAGGAAGTAAAAATAGAAGTATCTCCAGATCTTTATGAGGACATGTTTGTTACAAAGGGAAGAACAACATACCCAATGTGGTGAAGTTTCCAAGGACACGAGGGGCGGCATGTCCTCAAATTTGGAGACCATATTATGGTACCTGCATCCTCTCGAGCAGTGGTTTATGACGGGCAACCAGTAGAAAGCGGCAGGGTCACAAACAACAGAAGTGTCGCTTATTGCTCCTTACCGGCGAACTTCAACTAACTGGTAGTAATAATAATAATAATAATAATAATAATAATATCGTCTTTATTGAGAGGGCGTGTTTCGGCCTCGCGGGCCGTTCTTACAACAAACCCTTTAAAAAAAACATATTACAATTGACACTTTCCACTTCTTGAAAATCTTTGTTGCAATAGAAAGAATAAAAAGAATAGAAATACAAAAAAATAATAATAATAAATAAAAAAGAAATTAAAAAAACATTCCTACTTACAATGTAAACAATTAATGTACTGAAGGTACAGAGTTAAATACCACAATAATACAATTATTACAGCTAAAACTACAACCAATACCTCATTCCCATTCATTACAGAAAAGACAAATCCAGACACTATTGTTTGGACAGCAGATGCCTCTTTAGATTTATTTTGTATGTTGCAGGGTGAAGCTCCCCTGAGGTCAGTGGTGGGGGGAGGTCATTCCATTCTTTTATTGCGGTGACCATGAAAGAATTCCCATAGAATGTTGTTCTGTGTACAGGAATCGTGAAGTGTGTTTTTTGACTAAGGTTAATTTGTTTTCCTTTCTTCCTGTACGGAGCAATTTGATCATATAAATATCTTGGTTCCTTATTGTTCAGGATCCTGTACAAAAAAGACAATGCCAAAAATGTTCTCCTATTCTTAACGTTTAACCAATTAAGTTCCTGTAAGTACGGGGATATGTGTTCTCTTCTTTTGACATTCAGTATAAATCTTATGCAACTGTTTTGAAGTTTTTGTATCTTGTAATTTAGAGCACTGTGGATGTTTATAAATACGGGGGAAGCATAATCAATTTTTGGCATTACAAGTGTGTTGACTAGGTGAGTTTTCGTTTCTTTGCTTAGCATATGTTTTAATGGAAAAAGTGATTTCAGTTTGGCTATTGCGTTTTTAATTATATGTGTGACATGAGAACTCCATTGTAGATTCTCGTACAATATTATGCCAAGGTTGCGTGCTGTTTCTACTTTCTGTATTTTGGAATTATTCAGTGTAGGGAGGGGGAGTTGTAATTGTTCTAACTTTTTGAGGTTACTCGTTGTGCCTAAAGTTAAGATGTAAGACTTGGATGAATTCAATTTGAGTGCATTACATTCAGACCATTTAGATATTGAATTTAGGTCCTGTTGCAATGCTTCTAGGGCCATTGCACTGTTTCTTAATGGTGTTTGTATATATATTTGTGTGTCATCCGCATACTGGTGGTATTTGCAGTGTTTTAGTGAATCATTAAAATCTTTGATGTATAGCGAAAATAGGATAGGTTCTAGAATACTTCCTTGTGGTACTCCTTGTTTGATATCAAGCCATTTAGACATGCACGATTTATTCTCATGTACTAATTTTACACATTGTTGCCTGTTCGTTAGATAAGACCGAAACCATAACAATTCCTTATTTCTTATGCCGATAGATTTCAATTTCTCTGCCAAAAGGTTATGGTTTATGGAGTCAAATGCCTTGGTGTAATCAAGGAGTACCAGAAACGAAATTTTACCATTATCCATCCCCTTGGCTATGTCATCAACAACGCTAACTAAAGTAGTTACCGTGCTGTGCTGTTTTCTGAAGCCTGATTGACGTGGAGAATAGTGGTCATGCAACATCAGATGGTCTACTAATTGTTATTTTACTATGCGTTCTATAACTTTAGACATAATTGGCAGTACGCTTATTGGTCTTAGATCTTTAACATCAAGGGAAACAGTGGTTTTCGGTACGGGCGTCACTACGGCCTTTCTCCAATCTTCGGGAAATACCCCTTGAGAAAGAGAGCAGTTTATAATGTGAGTTAGGCTCTTTAGGCAATGCGGGATGCAGAGTCTCAACATTTTTAGACTGATGCCATCATGACCCTTGGCATTGGAGTGTAGATTTTTGACCTCTTTCAACACGGTTAGAGTCGCATGAGAGTGACAAATACTTGCCAAAAATGAACACCGTTTTCCGAATCAAGAAATTCAACTCTGTTGCGGATAAAATTTTAATTTGACATGTTTTTATAGCAATAATGTTGATTTTTGGCTGTTGCCATATCTTGATGTACCCGTTTGAAATCACTTCTACGTGGCGGAGTGGTTAGTAGAGCGCGCTACAACGCCAGGGGCCCCAGGTTAAAATCCAGGCTGCCAGGACATGTGTGTTCTTTATGAGTGTCGTTTCATAATTTCACCATCCTCATCTTCGCGATTAGCCAAAGGTGGCAGAAAAGCGAAGTAATCAATCAATCGTTTTATGTAGTAGTAGGGTTGCTAACATATGTATGTTGTTGTTTTTTTTCCTCGTTTTTTTCCCTCGTTCTATTTGAATGGGATCACGCTTTCACAATAAATGAATGAATGAATAAACAATTCGATAGAATTGTACTTTCGGAGCGCGAGGCCCTGTGTTGTGACACGCGTCGCACATCTAATGGCGGCGCTGAGTGTTGGACAGAAGTTGAACTACGCCATCATTCGAGCATCGCTGCTTTATAAATAGAAATGTGCAGACTGCCAAGGAAATTATAACGGGTAATATGTATTATTTGGTTGTGGTGGTGGTGGCGACCTATTAAGTCTTAAATTGTCAGGCGAATTCCGGTGCGAGAGATTGAGTATTTTTTCGATGGAAATAGGAGAATATCAATGTTAAATCTTAGGTTATATCGGGAATTTTGGTAGGGGGACTGAACATCAAATTTGGAGCACTAACTAAAATTTAACTAACTCTCTAAGACTCTAACCTTCTTAAATTCGAAGGTTTATGGCTCCAACAACGAAAGCTTTCCATATTTCCCTATCCTGGGCAAGATCAGTACAATCTTTTCCATCCCATACATATTTCCTTTAGGTTCTTCTCAACGTTATGCCTCCATCTTCGTCTTGGTCTTCCTACAGGTCTCTTACCATCAGGTTTTCCCAACAAGAATTCTGTAAACTCTTCTTTCCTCCCCAATTCGTGCCTCATGACCTGATCACCGTATTGGTAACAGTAGTATAAGCCGGAGACACATTAAACTCGTTTGTTTTCATATAAAAATCATTGGTACTTACCTCATATGTATAGCGGAAGATTTTTCAAGCTGGGAATCACTTTTTTTTCATGAAAAAAGTGTTATTTTTAACATTATAATAATTTATTGGTCGTTGCTAATTCGGCGGGCAAATTTTGACTCATGTTGTCTATCGTCAGCTGATATGCAGTATCGTCAGCTGATGTGCAGTGTTTCAAAACTTATGAACCAACAAATGCCGCACAAACTATTCACAAAAGGTTTTTAAGCAAAAATTGAGGCTAGACTCTACGTCCTTATCTGCATGGTGATTGCTTCTTTGCGTTCGCGGTGCGGCACCCACCATCTCTTCGGGTAAGTATCTTTTTCTTTTTACACTTTCTGTTCATGATAGCCCCACTATCCATTCACGGGGTCGAGGTATGCCTACGAGGTTAGGTTAGGCATGTTAGGTTAGGTTCCATTAGCCCTCATTTAACCCTTAAATAGGTGCTTCATCATCTCAAAAATTCCTCAGTACGTTCAATTGAGCATATCCGGACAACATCGGTTTTTCTCGATTTACTCCTTCAGGAAATTTTTGCTGACTTTGGGATTTACGATGTTGAATTCCTTATAAAATAAGCTGTACAATGATATATGACACGTATTCCTTATGAAAAGGACGTAAACTAGAGTCTTAACTTACATTGGAAAAAAAACGCTCACACGTCATCTTGTCAAACTTCCGCGTGGTTGCTACACTGTCAGGGGGTTACATAACCAAACGCACGGAACATTTGATTAACGTAGTCGACGGTAATGGCGGCACGAGCTATCGTACAACGGAGATGCATGATTGACGAAAAATACCTTATTTACAGGCAAAATACGTTGCACGATTCTAAAAAACAATTTCCCCGGCTTCAGAAAGTCATCAAGAACGCAATTCCGTAAGTACTTTCTCGTCTTTTCTCCTGTAAATTTTAAGAAATCCGTCTCCGGCTTATACTACTGTTACCCTGATCACGAATGTTTTCTTGATTTAATTATTATAATAATGTGGACATGCATACAAATTATGCAGTTCTAAATTACCTTCTCCACTCAGCTGTCTCCCCTCCACTATGGAAAAATTGCTTTGAAAGAGGCCACACAACGAAGAAAAATGGATGATATTTGAACTCTCATGTAAAATATTACTAACGATTTGACATAATTTACCTTAGAAGTAATAATTGATTGTAGGCAGTGCTCGAATTGAAGAAGAGGAGGGAGGGGGTTGAGTCATGGAGTTTTGCCCTTCCCACATTTTATTTTCCAACCTCTGCACGTTCAAATTAATTTCGAACGTGGGAATGACTTTTTCTCCATTCCGCCATTGTTGTTATTAATTTTATAAATTGAAGTAATAATTATCGTTTAATTTCAAGTCAATTCACAGTAATAAAACAGCCTACATTGTAACTTTTGTACTACATTTTACATTAAAAATCGATGATTGTAAAAGAAATCTATGTAATATTACACTGGTCTGTAGGTGAAACATTTTTTTTCTAAAAGTTATATGAAAGTATTGACGCCATTAAATTACTATTTTTGATGGCTTACCATATGCATAAATAGCAAATATCTTACTGTGAAATTTATCTGATTATACAAAAAATTCGATAGAAGTAATAGTTCACAGAAACCCTCGAGATATGGAAATAAGCAGGCCATAAAGTTTGAGATAAAGAATTCTTGACACCTCCAACCTCCGAAAAAAAATTCTGCCTGCACCTTTGGCTTCCGAAGAACTACATATCAGGCAACAATCTCAAAATGTAAAGATAGGAAGCTCTGAAAATTTACCCTCCTTCCACGTTTACTTCTAATCGAACACGGGAGAGTAGGGGAGGGGGGAGGGCTCACGTTAGCCTCCACATAAATCTGGGCCTGGCAATGAGTGAGTTTAAGTGAAAACGTTGGGACTGTCTTCACAAATGCATCTTCATGATGGGCATCGCGAGTCATCTCATCTACAATCTATCCAGGGAATCTTCTGGAGCAAGGCCGTTCTTAAGGGTAAAATTCGAGTGCGAGGAGCGAAGCAGTACGCACTGCTGCAGAGGCTGGTAACTGCAGTTGCTTCTCTCCCCTCCACGAAATCCCGTTCCCTGGCATGTTTTCAGTGGTTGAGCCCTTTCACGTCATGACTTGTGCAGAGTTGCTTTCCTTCGCTCCTGAGATTCCCTGGACAGAGCATAATGTACAGGTTATGCGGCGGCATACGTTAGAACAATTATCACCAAATAACCTATGCCACCAAATTACGTTACTTTATCCTGTTAGCGATTCCTGTAAAATGTAATAATTGTACTAAGTACACTACATAGTAGAGCCTTGTATATAAATTACTCCATAAAATTAGAAAAATAAATAATATTTGTGCCTTCATGGCGTGGTGCTATGCACAGGGGAGCACTTTTATTTTTACTTTTTTTTTTATTTATTTGCATTTTTCTTGTGCGAGCTGTACGCTGTACGCACTACATAAATTTTACTTTACACACACTTTCTCTTCCCTTACAGTCATGCATTATCCTCTTTACGTTAATGTAAAAATACTCTTAGTAGTTGATCAGATATAAGAAAATTAGACATAATAAGTATAGTTTAGCAATCCAAATCTTGTACATGCAAATAAAGTTGTATGTATTTCTAACTTCTTGTCGGGTTACACTTTTATTTCAGGAAGTGAATTTTTCGCTTGAAATAAAACACATGTAATTTTTTCTACAGATTACCAGAAGCAGAACGCGTGAATTTGTGCAGGAGACACCAAATTCTATTCCATTTTTAGAAATCTGAGTACTGCACTATACTATATATAAGATGTATGAAACAATATTTGAATCAGTCACACAAGCAATCAATGTGCTAAAAATAAATTTTAACTCTGTTGCAAAATAATAATAATAATACTGATAATAATAATAATAAATATCTGTGCACCCTATGTCTCCAACATTGCAGCATGTATATTTGTACCTACAAGTGAAAGTGAAGGAAATCCTGGCAGGGATTCTTCAGGTGCGTAGCTAGTTTCCTTTAGATTAGTACAAAAGGTATACAGAATTCTTCTCACCAATCGTTCTTCACTCTTTTATTCTCACGAGAGTTGAGGCTGCCTTCTACCACAACTGTCACATCCTATTTCCGATGATATATCGAGCTAGGCGTGCAAAATGGCCACATGTGCCCACGCACCCACTAATTTTAAAACAATCAATCAATATCGAGCCAGACATTTACTAGATTCTCAAAATATACAGAGAATGAATAAACGTAATGTCCATTATTTCCCACTTTAAAAATTATAGTTTTTGATTCTTCGGCAAACATCAAACGTACAATAATGGGTGCTGCCGAAAACGAAAGTTATCATATCCTAAGATGAAACCATAAATACACAACTGAAATAAAATAAAAAATCAAGTAGCGAAATTCATGGAATTAATACTTGTTGCTTCTCTTAACTATCTTATTTAAAGTTTATGATATGGTAGTAGTCTGTGTAATTCATGGAATATTAGAGAGAAAACCAAAGCTTTGAAAAAATAAATTATAAAAATAATTTCTAACAATTTATCTTCAATAGATAAGTTTCAAAATATGTTATTTTGCAGCACAATCTATGTTATTTTTCGCTGTTTAGTGTGAAAATAAGGGTTATTATTATTATTTTTAAGTGACCTTATTTTAGTGTTATTTCTATTATTATAAAACACTATGCTTTGAGTCTGCAACACTGAATCGCGAAAATGAGGAAGCAAAGGCTCTGAGGGCCAAAATTGAAAACATATGGTACGTTGTGGCTATACTACCCGTTCCAAAACCTTTTGGAATCATTTTCCGTCCTTCAGATAACAGGCTCAAAGATTCCGACAAAGACGCATGACACACCTGATCATGTTTCCTAGAGAAATAGCTTTGAATTCACTTTAGTGGTTGTTTCCGAGTCATTTGCAAATCTGTTCCATTGGAACAGACAGTACGTGACAAGGAAGACATTTAAGAGATTTATTATTCTTGTCAACATCTATGTTATTCTTTTCCATTATTATTTCCAGCATCAGGCGTTGGAATGGTTCATTAGCGGGACCGGGACTTTTCTGCCGATCCCCCACTTCCTACAGGAAATAGCCAACGTCCAGCATTTCCATCTCCGCAATGCACAATTGAAATCTGATGAGACAATCATTCCTTACTCACTGTTATTTTGTTTAATACGTATTAATTTACTGTACGTAATTCCGTACTTACGACTGTAAAGCTGTGTCGGTCTCAGAGTAAAGTTGAAAATGACGGCGATATCCAAAATCGGTCTCCGGCAAAAATAAAATAAATAAAATATAATTAAATTATAAACAAACTAGGTAACAATGGCGACGAGACTCTATGCACCGTCCACGGTTTAACAAACAAACAAAAACGTATCAATAGATACTGATTTTCAAAGGCGTTTTATCACTGAGTTAAATTTAGCGTTTCTGAGTTAAAAAAAAACAAACAACCGACAAATGATAATGTAGATTTTTGCAGAATGTATTATTTCGTTCACTGACATGTGGTTTAAGGTTAAAATTTAATGTATGGGGAACTTGGCGAGGGAAAGGGTCATTTTTCTTTCCTGAAATTTTCAGGCCTAGTAAAATTTACAAGTTCAGGGCATTTTCTGATGAACAAAGAATGAAAGAGTAATTTTAAATACCAAATAGTAGTGGACGCTATTTCCACAGATAAACGTATATGGGTTTATGTCTCTAGGTTTATAAGTTTATCTGTACTATTTCTATGGGGTAAACAACTTGTCGATTCTGCCCCTCCCCCTTTCCAAAGTTAATCCCAAAGTTCGATTTTGCCTCCCCCAACCAACTTTCGCCATGCATTTCTGCCTAAGGCTAAAGCCGTACGGCCTCCCCTTTAGACAGAAATCTGTGACTTTGATGAATAATTCACATTCCTTCGATATGTGCAACAATAGTTAACAGCTTCCAAGTTTGGTGAACGAAGGGGAGTTTCATTGCTTCGGCCGGAGTGTAATGTACAGTATGCACTAGAATTCAATACTGTACATTTTTCTTCTATGATATAGATATCTGTATCATCAAAAGTGGTCTGGAGTGTGCAGTAAGGGATGATGTCAGTTGATTTTGCATTGCTTCTATTCATGTAAATATTAATTATTTTGTTGTAAATGCACTGAAAATACTATCTGCTTGCCAATAATAAAATTAAGGAAGTTGAAAAAAGTTTAAATTAATTCCATTTCACAGGTTTTACGCTTCAGGATAGTTGCAACGATTTTCGTAGCCTTTCTTAGTAAACTAATCCTGCAAGTAGTATGATTTGTGATATAACCAGGACGAGAAATGATGAACCCCCTCAGGCAGATTTGCCTACACTTAAAACTAGCTCAACATGCCTATATGAGCTTTTTGCTCAAGTGTGGTACCCTGTCTAATCCAAGATTTTTGTAAAAATGCCCTCAGGAATTTCCTGTGAAATGATGAGCCCCCTGAGATTGATTTGACTACACTTGCAAAAGCCACATCTGTGAGATTGTTGTCTATAAGCTTGTCAAAAATATGCCCTTCTTGATATTTTTTTTTGCCCACACCTAAAACTAAGCCACACACACCCACACCCACACCCACACCCACACACACACCCACACCCACACACACCCACACACACACACACACACACACATACACACACCCACATACACACACACACACCCACATACACACACACCCACACCCACCCACATTGACCTTGACCTTGACCTTGAGATGACCTTGACCTTGACCTTGAGATGACCTTGACCCTGACCACACCCACCTACATACACACCCACACCCACCCACACCCACCCACATACACACCCACACACACCCACACCCACCCACACATATTTACTTCCGGTCCACTTGTGGCCTATTTCTGGTTTATTTATATTGCATCATGTTTTGCAACAAATTATTACCCAATATTATGCAATAAATTATTAGACATTTGTTGTTTTCTGATTGGTTGGTTATGACATAATGTGATGATGTGTTATATTCTGATTGGCTTATTGTTTCAGATGTTTTCAATGCGGTCCGTGCTTAGGGTATATAAAGAGATTTTGCATTGCATATCAGCCAGTATTGTGAGAGTTGTTAAAGAGTGAGGGTGTGTTGTTGCAGTGCTGCTCATATTTTTTAAACACAAAAATATTGCAGATTTGTATAAATTGAATTACAAATCTATTTGATTTAATATATAGAATTTTTAACAACCTGTCATAGGTTTATTAAGTATAAAGTTTTGATTTGGACCCCAAGAAATTTTATATAAATACCAAAGCCAAAAATATTCACACACACACACACACACACACACACACACACACACACACACACACATTAAGTATACAAATCACACTGCTACACCCAACTGATATTTTTTATTAAGCATAGAATTTTGATTTGAACCCCAAGAAATTTTATATAATAAACAACAACAAAAAATGTCAAATCAAAAACATTGTAATCAATGCAAAAAGAATATATCTAGCCCCAATTGGGCTAAGCATCAAAGGAATTGTAATCCAGACAAATGCAGAACTCCCACAAAAATATGCCCTAAATGCCATAGAAAATATAATCTGGAATACTTCACTTATAAACATAAAGGTACTTGCTCTGCACAGTCATCAATATTGCCCCCACAACCATCTACATCTGGTCTGAAAAGGAAGCATGAAGCACCTGTTAATGCTAGAGCAGCAAAGCAGCCACGCTATGAACCCATCCATAGCAGTTTTAACGGCCAATTAAGAGATCACCGTTTTATATCAGAGCCAAAATGTGATATTAAGAATTTTTTGAACAGTATAAATCCAGATGTGCAGGCAATTCTAAATGCACAAAATGGCTCTTATAAGCTGTCCCTCAAATTGTTTACACAATATAATAAGCCAAATGGCACAAAATTTACACAGCCCCACATAACAGAAACTGTACCGGTATATTCAAATGCAAATTCAGACAAAATAATAAGCAGTTTGATAGATCAATTGAATATTAAACACTCTGAATTTGCTGGAAAAGAGTCTGGATGGAGCCTATGCGAATCTCCACACAAGCTCTATGTTAATATTTCTGAATTCAGCCCATTACAAGGTTCCACTTATGTGCCTTTACCTGCCAATATTAAAAACGAACAAGCCGTGGTTAATATAAAAAGTAATGATGAGAAATGCTTTTTGTGGTGTATTTTAGCTGCTTTGTATCCAGTTTCAAGGCATCCTGAGCGAATAAGTTATTATAAACAACATGAAAATGATTTTGATGAAGCAATGGAGGGTTTAGAATATCCAATGTCTGTTCAGAATATTGATAAATTTGAAAAAAATGCCAGGAATATCAATGGTAAACAATTATCTATTAATGTATTTATTTGTACTACTGGCCGTGGCAATTGCTTGATAGCACCTCTCAGAATCAGTACATTTGATGATGATTCTGCTGTTCCGATTGATCTGCTCTTAATTGAAGGGGAAGATACACACCATTATACTCTGATACATAATCTTGAAGCTTTAGTGAGAACACAACTAGACAAATCCAATACAATATTCAAGTTTTGTAGAAGATGTTTAATTGTATTTGATGGTAGAAAAATGGTGAATGGTGTTTGTGAACAGAATGCAGAAATTGCTAAAAACAAGTTAATTGAGCATCTGAAATACTGTGGCAACCATAAACCTGTTCATATGTTGATGCCTAATCCAAGTGAAAATGCCAAATTCAAAAAATTTGAAGCCTTGTTGGAACACCCAGCATATATAGTCTGTGATTTTGAATCAAATCTCAAACCCCTTGCATTCTGTAGCCCAGATCCTGAT
Source organism: Lepisma saccharinum (assembly GCF_977018435.1). Lineage (NCBI taxonomy): Eukaryota > Metazoa > Arthropoda > Insecta > Zygentoma > Lepismatidae > Lepisma > Lepisma saccharinum. The sequence continues at coordinate 58,723,333 of NC_139243.1, read as the reverse complement.
GAATCTTCAATTACATCATACCAGCTACATGAACCTTCTAGTTTTTATTATGTGGTTGTACAGGATGGGGTTGTTAGTAAAGAAGATTTATACATGGGAGCAGATGCCATCAAAGAATTTGCACATAGAATAGAAAATGAGTGCCATGACATAGCATCTAATGTCTTATTAAAATCAAAACCCATGTTGCCTTTAACAGAGAAACAGATTGAATATTTCAACAATGCAGAAAAATGCCCGGTATGTGATTTTGAATTTTCAGATACAAATATCAAGGTGAAACACCATTCCCATACAGATGGTAAATTCTTAATGGCCCTATGTAATAGCTGTAATATTAAGATCCAGAGACCAAAATTTGTCCCTATATTTTGCCATGGTGCATCCAATTATGATTTTCATCATTTGATCAGGTATGAGGGGTTTGACAAGCAGAATTTAAATATTTTAGCTGAAAATAATGAGAAATATATTGCCATTAGCAAAATAATTAAAGTTAATGGTGTTCCTATTCACTTAAGATTTCTTGATTCATACAGAATTCTGTCTGCTAGCCTGGCTACACTGGCCACTCAATTATCTGATGATCAATTCAAAATCACATGTGCTTTGTTTCCAAATCAGGAGCTGAAATTAATTAGGCGGAAGGGTGTATATCCATATGATTATGTTACAGATTTTTCTAAATTTGATGAGTGTTCTCTGCCACCACAACAAGAGTTTTACAGCAAAATCAGAGCATCTGGAATCACTGATGATGATTATCACCATGCCCAGTTGATGTGGAACAATTTAAAATGCCAGACATTTGGTGATTATCACAAGGCATATTTAAAACTTGATGTGACCCTCTTAGCTGATATACTTCAGGCATTTAGAAAATCTTCCATGCAAAATTATAAGCTGGATCCAATGTATTTTTACAGTGCTCCAGGCCTAGCATGGTCTGCAATGTTTTTAAACACTAAATTACAATTGGATCTGATCCAGGATCAAGATATGTATCTGTTTATGGAACAATGTATAAGAGGAGGCATGGTGCAATGTTCTCAGAGATATGCCAGAGCAAATAACAAATATATTCCTGATTATGATCCAGCACTGCCATCAAATTATATACTTTATGTAGATGCCAACAGCCTCTATGGTTATGCTATGATGAAAAAACTGCCATATGCAGGGCTTGAGTGGGTTGAAGATTTTAATATTGAAGATCTTAAGGATTTTGATGACAGTAACTATGGCCTGTTCTTAGAGGTTGATCTGACAATTCCCGATGATTTACACAACATATTTTCTGATCTGCCCCCAATTCCTGAGGTTGAGTGCTCACCTCGCTCTAAACAAAAGAAATTGATGATGACTCTAGAGCCAAAACAGGATTATGTCATATATTACAAAAACCTCCAGTTTCTGATGCATCATGGTGTTCAAGTAACCAAAATTGGAAAAGTTTTGAGGTTCAGGCACTCAAGATGGTTGAAGCCATATATTGATACAAACACAGAGCTTCGAACATCTGCATTGAACCAATTTGATAAAACTTTGTTTAAATTGATGGTCAATTCTGTGTATGGCAAAACAATAGAAAATGTCAGAAAACATATTGATGTTAAAATAATTACTGACCCCAGCCGGAGCAAAAAATTGATTGCAAAGCCCAACTTCAATTACAGAAGAATTTATGATGAGAATATGGCACTTTTCAACATTAAAAAGCAAAGATTAAGTTTGATAAGCCTATTTATGTAGGGGCTGTGATATTGAAATTGGCCAAATTACACATGTTAAAATTGTATTATGATGTGTTGAAGCCTTTTTATAAGGATCGTGTAAAACTGATGTACATGGACACAGATAGTTTTGTTCTTGATATTCAAACAGAAGATGTTTATCAAGATATAACACAGCCTGAATTGTTTAAATATTTTGATACCAGTGAACATACAGAGATTCAACACCACAACAAAAAGGTGCCTGGCAAGTTAAAAGATGAGACACTTGGTGATGTTATTGTGGCATTTGCTGGGTTAAGAGCCAAGATGTACAGCTTTGAAACATGTAGCGGCGCTATTGCCAAAAAGGCCAAGGGCATTGGCAGAGTAATTGTGGAAAAAGAGCTTGAATTTGAAGATTACAAAAATTGTCTCAAATCCCAGAGTTTAATCAGAACATCAGAATCCAGAATTCAGAGTGTGGATCACTTGTTGACTAGCAATATTGTAAGAAAAGTGGCTCTGGACCCACATGATGATAAGAGATGCATTTTATCATGTGGCATACATACTCTACCATGGGGTCATTGTGATTTGAAAAGTGGCAAACAATGCCCAATTACAGAGCATGATTTGAAATAAATAAACATGCCTATGAACTTATTTGGGTTCAAAAAACAGGCTATTATGGACCTGCCAACACCACAACCCTCTTCTGATATGATATCTAAACTAAGTGCTTTGTTAATTATTCATCTGAACAGCATACTTACAGATGTTGATGATGAAACAGGTAAAACATTGTACATATTTAACAATAATTTAAATCATTACCAATTACCTGTAGGTGGTCAATTGCAATTTATTACAACCCCTGAGGGTAATGTCAAGATTTCAGTAGGGAGAAATATTTATAGAATTAAGCACTCAAACATGATTTCTGGCACTGTATATACTGTTTCTGCTGGTGACTGCTTATATATTGAGGTCCCGGGATCATATGACAAGCTTATACCTTTTTTTATAGAATTAAGAATTAGATATTCAATAATAAATAACCACTAAATCAAAATGCCTAATGATATATTTGGCCATACCAGACATGAAGATCACAGTGATGAGATTCTGATGCTTGATGTCAGAGTCAAGAAATTAAGAAGTGATTTGCAAGCTTTACAAACCACACTCAATGCCAGTCTTCAACTAGAAATTACAAATTTACAATCACAATGCATGGACCCTCTTCTTAAAATTGACTCAGAACTCAAATTATTGCTTCAGAAATATACTGATTTGGCCACATTGGATAATTTTCAAAGTTTAGAAGAAGCTGTAGCAGCTCTTCAAGCCAAATTTAAGACCCAGGCCACCAACTCTGAGCAATTGAAACAACATTTGGAAGAGCAGATTAATAATGTCCAGACACAGCTCCAAACAATTGTGAAAAGCATAAAATCACAAGAAGATTTTGATCTAGTGATTCCCACTCTAAAAGAACAGATTCAATCACTGGACATACCTAATCTGGACCCTCTGAACAGAGACGTTAAAGAAAAATTTGAGACACTTGAAAATTTTATGAACAACTTGCCATCTTCTGATGCTTTGAGTGCAAGAACTCGGAGTGTTGCAAACATCAAGCTGCAACTTGAAACATATGAAGATTTTGGAAAAATTCAAAGTACCATAACCCATCTTGAGGGTACAATAGCAGCAGTGCAAAGTGATTTGACAAATGTACAAGAATCTCTAGAATCCCGCCTGCCTGGTATTGTAGACACACTTGTCAGTGTCCAGCAACAGATCACAAAGCTTCAAACCTCAACACTGAATCTGAACCATCTAATTTTCATCACTTGATCGATGATATCCAAACAAAACTTGAAATTTTACAACAATCAACACCTACTCAGGCAGATATAGCCTTGCTCCAAAATGCTATGCGTGGTGTGGTTGATGCTTCTGAATTAAATGATGTGAAATTGGCACTTGAATCTTTGCAAAATACTGTAACAAATCTGCCTACATCACAGGAACTTAAAAATATAAAGAGGGCAGTGAATCGCATATTGAAATCAGAAGATATCAAGAATATCCAGACAGAGATCAAACAACTTACTCAGACAGTGGCCACTCTACCAACTAATCAACATATTAATGAACTGCATGCCCTGTTTGAGGATATCAGAAGACAAGTCCATGATCTTACTGCTCAAAATTCAAATTTGGCAGTTATTAAAAATTTGCAACAAATTGTATCAAGCAACAGCTAGGGACCATGGAATCCAATCAGGCAAATGCTCTGTCTGTTTGTGCCACCCAGCTTCAAGAGATTGTGCAACAATACAAGAAACTTGTTGTGGACATAAAAATCAAGCCAGGCCATGATGATGTTGTTAGGACTATCAATGAGCACCTTGAATCTGTAACAAGTAGATTGCTTACAGCAGAAAAAGAAATAACCAGCATAATTGAGAATCCAAAACATACAGTAATTCTTGAATTGTACAGCATCCCCAACAAAGAATATGATTCACCATTTACACCAGGTGGCAAAATATATATGCTGTCCCCTGCACAATTTTATTACCAGTTTTTTGTTGGGGGCACACTGAGACCAATCAAAATCAAATATTGGCTACAACCACAGGCACACCACTACCCTACCTTATCAATAACAAATGCTGACAACAAAGCAAAAATCACCAGTGTAGAGTTAGAGGATTTTACAGATCCCAATACATTAGAAACATCTTATGCTGAAGATGATGGCTCTCTGGAATTTCATATACAAATAGGAGACAAATTATATTTAGAAAATCCTGTAGTATCAGCTGCTGAACACCCCATAGTTGCAATATTCTTGTTTTCATATTATGTCTAGACAAATTATTGTTGATGAATTACACAGACAAGCCAGACATAATTATAAGAGACTGCCAGTAGTCACAAAAGGCATAGATGATTTATGGCAGAGCGACTTGATTGAGATGGCAAGTGGGCAGCTGAAAAACTTAGACAAAATCAACAAGGGCTACAAGTATCTACTCACTGTAATAGACACATTTTCAAAATTTGCCTGGGCTGTGCCACTCAAATCCAAGACTGGAAAATGTGTTACAGAAGCCTTCAGGACAATCATCAATCAGAGTGGAAGATCACCGCGCTATTTGCAAACAGATAATGGCAAAGAATTTTATAATTCTGTGTTCCAACAATTTATTAAAAGCCAGTCAATACAACATTATTCGAGTTACAGTGATCTCAAGGCCTCAATTGTAGAGAGATTCAACAAAACTCTAAAAAAACTTATGTATAAACAATTTACACTTCAAGGTAATTATAAGTGGCTTAATATTCTTCCAGAACTTCTACATAAATATAACAACTCGGTCCATTCCACAATCAACATGAAACCCTCTGAAGTAACTTCATCTGATGAGCAAAAATTGATCAGAACTGTTTATTATCCTAGATACCAGCCAACAACAAGAAAAGCCAAATACAAGGTGGGTGATCAAGTAAGAAGAGGCTTTACAAGAAACTGGAGCACTGAATTATTTACAGTGGTTCAAATTAAACCTGGGACCCTTAACACATATATAATAAAAGACCACCGAGGAGAAATTCTCAAAGGCCGGTTCTATGAAGAAGAACTCAACAAAACTAAACAGCCTGACACATATCTCATAGAAAAAATCATCCGCAGAAATAGCAACAAGTTATTTGTCAAATGGCTAGGACTTCCAGAACACAGCTGGATCGATGCAGACAAAGTGATAATATGAGCACCTGGGATGTTATAAAAAGGCTGCCAGAACCTGAACAGCAGATTAAGAGAAATGGCAAATTGCTGCCTGATAATATTAGATGTCTTATTGTTGGGCCATCAGCTTGTGGTAAAACTACACTAATGATTGATAATTTTTTATTGGCACCCAACTGGTTAGACTGGAAAAACAGGCACTTGTATGTTTTCTCTAAGAGCTTGGAACAATTAAAGTAGTGTGTTTTGTACTACAACCAGGACGAGAAAGTATGAGCCCCCCTCTGGCAGATTTGCCTACACTTAAAACTAGCTCAACATGCCCATATGAGCTTTTTGCTCAAGTGTGGAACCCTGTCTAATCCAAGATTTTTGTAAAAATGCCCTCGGGAATTTCCTGAGAAAGTATGACCCCCCTCTGATTGATTTGTCTACACTTACAAAAGGCACTTCTGTGAAATTGTTGTCCATAAACCTGTCAAAAATATGCCCCTCTTGATTTTTTTTTGCCCACACCTAAAACTACGCCAAACGTATTAACACACACACACCTACCCACCCACACCCACACACACACACACATATTTACTTCCGGTTTAAGTTCAATTGGACACCAGCCTCAATTTGTTTATCTAATATTAAAACAATGTAATATGCAGAGACTTTCTAGAATTGCTCTGTGACTCTCTCATTTCTTACATCATAAACATATGATTTTTCACCTATGAGACTAACACTACATATAGTGTCATCAGGGAGTGTATTGTGGAATTCACAGATAATTTTAATGTTTGTCCTGTCATTAACCACAACTTGTTTTCTTTTTGAAGTGTTGATGAGAAACATGGGTCTCTGTGCTTTGAATTCATCTGGTGTGTAATACATGTCAGTATTGCCAGTAGTGACCCTTTTGTATGCTGTAAATGCTTCATATAATTTAAGGAAATCATCCTTGGACATGTCTAAATTATTATTTTCTCTAGGGAATACCTCATTTCTGCCATTTTTAAGATATATGTTCTTGATGTTGCAGTTATCAAATCTACTTGAATTTTTTTCCTGATTATTGTGTCTTCCAGTCTGAAACAGTACCACCACAAAATCCGGCATGTCATATTGTATACTGGAGAATGAATTTCTAGCATCAACTCATAATAAGTACCAGCGGCAGGCTTCTGTACACATTGATATGTATAAAATTGTAAAGGAATCTGTGGATTTTTTATTATATCTGCTTTGTATTTAAGAGCATAACTGGCTTCATATTCAACAACTGGGATTCTTAGCTCCATAGTCTGAATAATGCATTTGCCTTCATCAGGTAGGGTATTAGGCAGAGCTTCCCCGTAGAGTTTAATGTGCTGTACCTCATCAAAGCATTATTATCATTGGCAGCTCTTCTAAATGTGATTCTTAAACCAGCCTTCCACATAATATCTTTGTAATCTGAGAAGAATCCTGGCAACAGGCGCATAGGGAACAGCACTGTGTGGCTCTTAGATATAATTTTATCACCCGCCTCAAATCCACCTATTTTGTAGTAAGAAGCCTCGGTTTTGGATAATTTTAGTGTGGCCAAAGCTGTGGAGGTAATGCCGGGATAATCCACTCTGTTTATAACAACACCATGTTTTCTGATCTCAATTTCAGAGAACAGATGCGGCACAAAATTATCTACCAATCTTATATTTGAATTTGCCGGATAATCTGTACCATCGAGCTTTACAACATCAAATTTAATGTATAGATCTGCTCTGTGGGGGTGTATAAAGCCATCCCCTACATCAAGATCAACCTCAATTTCTGTGTTGGGTTGATATAAATTTGCAAATGTCCTCCTGTTTGGAGGGAATGATTGTAGCTCATAACTCTCAATATTTTCCATTTTTTTTGTATGTATTTTTATTTAAATATTAATCTCTAAGATTGCAGTTGTTGTGGCTCCAGCAAAATCAACTAATTCTTCTTTATCATTAGTAACCATCAATTCAATGTTATCTATTCTATTATGGCACACAGGAAAATATAATGTTGGGGATGGAGTGTAGATGATTGGCTCCATAAATTCAGAATTAGGTTTAAATGTTGCAATGATGCCAGTTTGTTTGTGAGTGCCTATGCCATTTGATTTGGTGATCATACCCTCGGCCACATTACAGTGAATATTTAGAGTCTCTATGGCTAAGAATTTAGGTATATTAATAGCAGTGTGTTTGATGGCCGGTTCAAGTTTTGTGTTGTTCTCAAATCCTAACAGCTCTCCTATAGTACCCAGATCCACTGTTTCTGTAGCAGATACAATCTCTACTCTGTGAATGACAGAATTTTGAGTTAATACTATACCTCTGGGTAATTGAGCATTTAGAGTGGACAGATTATATTGCCCTGGAGTGATGGCAATTTTTTGATCCCCTACTGCAATTTTGTTGTTGTGGTGTGTAATATTAGGGATCAAGTACATGCCATAAAATGCTCTGAGAGCTATTGTTTTGGGATACACTATATCATCATGTAATTTGAGTTTCAATATTGAATTTTGGCTGGTGAGATGGAATACCCCCATGATGTTTCAGATACCACAAGGCTTTTTGAAAATTTTCAATTGATGGTTTATTTATTTGAGACATATATCTAAGAACAGATAAACACAAATGTCCACAATTAACATCTTTGAAGTTTTGAACACGGGCATTATTGTAATAAAGATTAGCTGATTTTAGATATTTTACTAAATTTTCAGGTGGAACACCTCCAAATGAATCAAACACAAATGCCTCATTGTTTAAATATTTAAGATAACCAATCCAGTGAGTGCCCTGATTTTTGTACTTATCCAAATTAACAATGCCACACTCTTTGTTGAGTGGTTGTTCTGGTAAAGAATCAGACATGTACACACCTCTAAAATTTTTGATGCCCAGTGGCTTGATTAAAGCTTCAATATCTTGGTTTGTAAGTGGCTCTTGTTTTTTTTAAACTTATTCATGGCTCTCTTAACACCTTTGCCTTGTTTCTCCATGGCCAGGTTATGGCGCTTCAATTCATCTAATTCTGCCCTATTTTTCTTGGCATCTATTACTGTTTTTGCTATGGCAGCTGATCCCCCAGCCAAGCTCCCCACAGCCCCAAGTGCTGCTAAGATAGCCGGGATAGTAAATATGAAACCACCCACATGTGATTTTTTTCTAGATTGTTGTAATTTTTTTAATTGGGGGGTACTAAGCAACAATTTCATACCATGGCCCTTTGCAATACAAGAGCTTTTATTCTTGCGCTGCATTTTGGTTAAAAGATTATCAATAGTTTTAAGAGATTTAAGACCTGCATAAGGTATTTGATACAGAACACCCTTGGCCTTCATTGTAGGTTTATTATATACATATTCACAGCCCCCACCCCAGTTTTTGCTTGGTGTTCATAGCTATGGTGGTTCCCAATGCTGCTATTCTCTCACTTAAAGAAGCATCTTTGCTTACAAATCTACCAAATGCAACCTCTTCTAATTTCTTGTCTGCAACATGTCTCTTGTCAAGATCAGAATGTGTGTTGTATGCTATGTCATGGTCTCTACAAGCAGCATCTAGGGGATTAACACCAGGATCACCTCTGTTCAATCTATGGTCCAATTTTGTACCGGGACCACAATACTGATAGCCTGGAATATGTAGTTCAAATGGCAGCTTGTTTATAATGTCATTAACCAACCCCCGACCCTCAGAAATATTCCAAAATTTAGGTGGTAGAGTATTAATAATTTTTATAAGATATCCAATCCCCTTAGTGTCATTCACTATAAAATTAGACATTTTTGTGCTTATCATGTCCAACCTTTTCATTGTAAAAATTGTGGTTGCCAGCATTTTCCTCCCCAGCTATCACCAATAACCTATCTACAAGTTTCCTGACATCATCAACCCACACAAATTCTTTAGGCAGGGTGTTGTATTGTTTGATTCCACTGAGAGTCTTAATTTGTGACCATATGGGCTTGATTAAGTTGTTATATTTTGCTCCACTGCTAGACTTGACTCTTTTTTGTGTGGGATCATTGTTCTGGTATAGAGCATCTGATTTTATTAATATTTCTTTGTAGTGCTCATAATCTTGATCTGTATAGCTGCCAGGCCTTTTCCGAGTCATCAGTTCCCACAATCCAGGTGTGCCGGGATATTTAACAAAACCACCTTTTTCTCCAAGATGAGATTCTGAATATACAATAAGATCATCTCCCATAAATGTTACTCTGAAATTGCCAATTCTATGTATGATGCTACCATCACGCTCTGTGTCAGCATATAAGCCAAAGACCTCATCTTTGTTGTCTTTAGGTGTGCTTAAATATTTTTGAGCAAGAAGACCCAATTCAATAGGATCCTGAGTAGCTTCAATTCTTCGAGGAGCAACAGGACTAGGTGTATAAATACTGGAAAGTGGGGTGATTGGATGATCTAATATGTTCCTTGCAGCTACAGGTACAAGCTCTGTGATCAAATTTTGATTTTGCTCTGTAACAGTTTTGATATTTTTACCTAATTCACTAATAGCATCAATAATAGGCTGTTCTGTTTGTTTGTGTTGTTCATAAATTCCTCGGTTCTCTGATTTCCATCCCTTAAATCTTTTTACAAGATAATCTCTTAATTTAAGATCATCAATGATTGGCCTTTTCATGGTTATTTATATATGTTTCAATGTCTAGAAAATTGTTGATTTTATTTCTGTATTTGCCACTATTGGGTTTTCTTGTCATATCAATTGTGACAAACCCATAACTGTCCTGGTTCCAGCACCTACTGCAAAACTTGGAAAAATCATTGTAGCTCAAGTCCCCACCTACATATTCATCATGTATGTGTTTGAGGTTGGTATGATCTTGATGAAACACACATATAAAATTGCTGTTGTCTCGGATCAGCTGCTTCGGAATTTTAGAAAAAGTCTGTGCCAGGTAGAAGCAATCAATGTTTTTGTGTCGGCCCTGTGTAAAGAAATTTCTAACTTTGTTTTGATTATCCAGTATAATGTCATCAAACACAACAAAAGAATTATCGAGACATTCATGGAGTAGCTTAACATCTGATTCAAAAGTGGCAATATCCAATCCATCATATAGCTTCATCAGCAGCTGATATTTTAATTGTTCCAAGCTCTTAGAGAAAACATACAAGTGCCTGTTTTTCCAGTCTAACCAGTTGGGTGCCAATAAAAAATTATCAATCATTAGTGTAGTTTTACCACAAGCTGATGGCCCAACAATAAGACATCTAATATTATCAGGCAGCAACTTGCCATTTCTATTAGTCTGCTGTTCAGGTTCTGGCAGCCTTTTTATAACATCCCAGGTGCTCATATTTTCACTTTGTCTGCATCGATCCAGCTGTGTTCTGGAAGTCCTAGCCATTTGACAAGTAACTTGTTGCCTTTTCTGCGGATGATTTTTTCTATGAGATATGTGTCACGCTGGTTAGTTTTGTTGAGTTCTTCTTCATAGAACCGGCCTTTGAGAATTTCTCCTCGGTGGTCTTTTATTATATATGTGTTAAGGGTCCCAGGTTTAACTTGAACCACTTTAAATGATTCAGTGCTCCAGTTTCTTGTAAAGCCTCTTTTGAATAAGTGCTTATATTTGCTGATTCTTACTTGATCACCCACCTTGTATTTGGCTTTTCTTGTTGTTGGCTGGTATCTAGGATAATAAACAGTCCTGATCAATTTTTGCTCATCAGATGAAGTTACTTCAGAGGGTTTCATGTTGATTGTGGAATGGACAGAGTTGTTATATTTATGTAGAAGTTCTGGAAGAATATTAAGCCATTTATAATTACCTTGAAGTGTAAATTGTTTATACATATGATTTTTTAGGGTTTTGTTGAATCTCTCTACAATTGAGGCCTTGAGATCACTGTAACTCGAATAATGTTGTATTGACTGGCTTTTAATAAATTGTTGGAACACAGAATTATAAAATTCTTTGCCATTATCTGTTTGCAAATAGCGCGGTGATCTTCCACTCTGATTGATGATTGTCCTGAAGGCTTCTGTAACACATTTTCCAGTCTTGGATTTGAGTGGCACAGCCCAGGCAAATTTTGAAAATGTGTCTATTACAGTGAGTAGATACTTGTAGCCCTTGTTGATTTTGTCTAAGTTTTTCAGCTGCCCACTTGCCATCTCAATCAAGTCGCTCTGCCATAAATCATCTATGCCTTTTGTGACTACTGGCAGTCTCTTATAATTATGTCTGGCTTGTCTGTGTAATTCATCAACAATAATTTGTCTAGACATAATATGAAAACAAGAATATTGCAACTATGGGGTGTTCAGCAGCTGATACTACAGGATTTTCTAAATATAATTTGTCTCCTATTTGTATATGAAATTCCAGACAGCCATCATCTTCAACATAAGATGTTTCTAATGTATTGGGATCTGTAAAATCCTCTAACTCTACACTGGTGATTTTTGGTTTGTTGTCAGCATTTGTTATTGATAAGGTGGGGTAGTGGTGTGCCTGTGGTTGAAGCCAATATTTCATCTTGATTGGTCTCAGTGTGCCCCCAACAAAAAACTGGTAATAAAATTGTGCAGGGGACAGCATATATATTTTGCCACCTGGTGTAAATGGTGAATCATATTCTTTGTTGGGGATGCTGTACAATTCAAGAATTACTGTATGTTTTGGATTCGATTATGCCGGATATTTCTTTTTCTGCTGTAAGCAATCTGCTTGTTACAGATTCAAGGTGCTCATTGATGGTCCTAACAACATCATCATGGCCTGGCTTGATTTTTATGTCCACAACAAGTTTCTTGTATTGTTGCACAATCTCTTGAAGCTGGGTGGCAAAAACAGACAGAGCATTTGCTTGATTGGATTCCATGGTCCCTAGCTGTTGCTTGATATTAGCTACAATTTGTTGCAAATTTTCAATAACTGCCAATTTTGAATTTTGAGCAGTAAGATCATGGACCTGTCTTCCGATATCCTCAAACAGGGCATGCAGTTCATTAATATGTTGATTAGTTGGTAGAGTGGCCACTGTCTGAATGAGTTGATTGATCTCTGTCTGGATATTCTTGATATCATCTGATTTCAATATGCGATTCACAGCTCTCTTAATATTTTTAAGTTCCTGTGATGTAGGCAGATTTGTTACAGTATTTTGCAAAGATTCAAGTGCCAATTTCACATTATTTAATTCAGAAGCATCAGCCACATTTTGCATAGCATTTTGGAGCAGGGCTATATCTGCCTGAGTGGGTGTTGATTGTTGTAAAATTTCAAGTTTTGTTTGGATATCATCGATCAAGTGATGAAAATGAGATAGTTCAGATTCAGTGTTGAGGTTTTCAAGCTTTGTGATCTGTTGCTGGACACTGACAAGTGTGTCTACAATACCAGGCAGGCGGGATTCTAGAGATTCTTGTACATTTGTCAAATCACTTTGCACTGCTGCTATTGTACCCTCAGGATGGGTTATGGTACTTTGAATTTTTCCAAAATCTTCATATGTTTCAAGTTGCAGCTTAATATTGGCAACACTCCGAGTTATTGCACTCAAAGCATCAGAAGATGGCAAGTTGTTCATAAAATTTTCAAGTGTCTCAATTTTTTCTTTAACCTCAGCTATGGCATTGTTCAGAGGGTCCAGATTAGATATCTGGAGTGATTGAATCTGTTCCTTTAGAGTGGAAATCACTAGATCAAAATCTTCTTGTAATTTTATGCTTTTCACAATTGTTTGGAGCTGTGTCTGGACATTATTTATCTGCTCTTCCAATTGCTGTTTCAAGTGCTCAGAGTTGGTGGCCTGGGTCTTAAATTTGGCTTGAAGAGCTGCTACAACTTCTTCTAAACTTTGTAAATTATCCAATGTGGCCAGGTCAGTATATTTCTGAAGCAGCACTTTGAGTTCTGAGTCAATTTTAAGAAGAGGGTCCATGCATTGTGATTGTAAATTTGTAATTTCTAGTTGAAGACTGGCATTGAGTGTGGTTTGTAAAGCTTTAAATCACTTCTTAATTTCTTGACTCTGACATCAAGCATCAGAATCTCATCACTGTGATCTTCATGTCTCGTATGGCCAAATATATCATTAGGCATTTTTGTTTTAGTGGTTATTTATTATTGAATATCTGATTCTTAATTCTATAAAAAAAGGTATAAGCTTGTCATATGATCCCGGGACTTCAATATATAAGCAGTCACCAGCAGAAACAGTATATACAGTGCCAGAAATCATGTTTGAGTGCTTAATTCTATAAATATTTCTCCCCACTGAAATCTTAACATTACCCTCAGGGGTTGTAATAAATTGCAATTGACCACCTACAGGTAATTGGTAATGATTTAAATTATTGTTAAATATGTACAATGTTTTACCTGTTTCATCATCAACATCTGTAAGTATGCTGTTCAGATGAATAATTAACAAAGCACTTAGTTTAGATATCATATCAGAAGAGGGTTGTGCTGTTGGCAGGTCCATAATAGCCTGTTTTTTGAACCCAAATAAGTTCATAGGCATGTTTATTTATTTCAAATCATGCTCTGTAATTGGGCATTGTTTGCCACTTTTCAAATCACAATGACCCCATGGTAGAGTATGTATGCCACATGATACAATGCATCTCTTATCATCATGTGGGTCCAGAGCCACTTTTCTTACAATATTGCTAGTCAACAAGTGATCCACACTCTGAATTCTGGATTCTGATGTTCTGATTGTGCTACATGATTTGAGGCAATTTTTGTAATCTTCTAATTCAAGCTCTTTGACTACAGTCACTCTGCCAATGCCCTTGGCCTTTTTGGCAACAGCGCCACTACATGTTTCAAAACTGTACATCTTGGCCCTTAACCCAGGAAATGTCACAATAACATCACCAAGTGTCTCATCTTTTAACTTGCCAGGCACCTTTTTGTTGTGGTGTTGAATCTTTGTATGTTCAGTGATATCAAAATGTTTAAACAATTCAGGCTGTGTTATATCTTGATAAACATCTTCTGTTTGAATATCAAGAACAAAACTATCTGTGTCCATGTACATCAGTTTTACACAATCCTTATAAAAAGGCTTCAACACATTATAAAACAATTTTAACATGTGTAATTTAGCCAATTTCAATATCACAGCCCCTACATAAATAGGCTTATCAAACTTAATCTTTGTTTTTTCATGTTGAAAAGTGCCATATTCTCATCATAAATTCTTCTGTAATTGAAGTTGGGCTTTGCAATCAATTTTTTGCTCCGGCTGGGGTCAGTAATTATTTTAACATCAATATGTTTTCTGACATTTTCTATTGTTTTGCCATACACAGAATTGACCATCAATTTAAACAAGGTCTTATCAAATTGGCTCATTGCAGATGTTCGAAGCTCTGTGTTTGTATCAATATATGGTTTCAACCATCTTGAGTGCCTGAACATCAAAACTTTTCCAACTTTGGTCACTTGAACACCATGTTTCATCAGGAACTGGAGGTTTTTGTAATATATGACATAATCCTGTTTCGGCTCTAGAGTCATCATCAGTTTCTTCTGTTTAGAGCCAGGTGAACACTTAACCTCGGGAATTGGGGGCAGATCAGAAAAAGTGTTGTGTAAATCATCAGGAATTATCAGATCAACCTCTAAGAACAGGCCATAGTTACTGTCATCAAAATTTTTAAGATCTTCAATATTAAAATCTTCAACCCACTCAAGCCCTGCATATGGCAGTTTTTTCATCATGGCATAACCATAGAGGCTGTTGGCATCTACATAAAGTATATAATTTGATGGCAGTGCTGGATCATAATCAGGAATATATTTGTTATTTGCTCTGGCATATCTCTGAGAACATTGCACCATGCCTCCTCTTATACATTGTTCCATAAACAGATACATATCTTGATCCTGGATCAGATCCAATTGCATTTTAGTGTTTAAAAACATTGCAGACCATGCTAGGCCCGGAGCACTGTAAAACTACATTGGATCCAGCTTATAATTTTGCATGGAAGATTTTCTGAATGCCTGCAGTATATCAGCTAAGAGGGTCACATCAAGTTTTAAATAAGCCTTGTGATAATCACCAAATGTCTGGCATTTTAAATTGTTCCACATCAATTGGGCATGGTGATAATCTTCATCAGTGATTCCAGATCCTCTGATTTTGCTGTAAAACTCTTGTTGTGGTGGCAGAGAACACTCATCAAATTTAGAAAAATCTGTAACATAATCATATGGATATACACCCTTCCGCCTAATTAATTGCATGTCCTGATTTGGAAACAAAGCACATGTGATTTTGAATTGATCATCAGATAATTGAGTGGCCAGTGTAGCCAGGCTAGCCGATAAAATTCTGTAGGAATCAAGAAATCTTAAGTGAATAGGAACACCATTAACTTTAATTATTTTGCTAATGGCAATATATTTCTCATTATTTTCAGCTAAAATATTTAAATTCTGCTTGTCAAACCCCTCGTACCTGATCAAATGATGAAAATCATAATTGGATGCTCCATGGCAAAATATGGGGATAAATTTTGGTCTCTGGATTTTAATATTACAGCTATTACACAGGGCCATTAAGAATTTACCATCTGTATGAGAATGGTGATGAACCTTGATATTTGTATCTGAAAATTCAAAATCACATACCGGGCATTTTTCTGCATTGTTGAAATCTTCAATCTGTTTCTCTGTTAAAGGCAACATGGGTTTTGATTTTAATAAGACATTAGATGCTATGTCATGGCACTCATTTTCTATTCTTTGTGCAAATTCTTTGATGGCATCTGCTCCCATGTATATATCTTCTTTACTAACAACCCCATCCTGTACAACCACATAATAAAAACTAGAAGGTTCATGTAACTGGTATGATGTAATTGAAGATTCATCAGGATCTGGGCTACAGAATGCAAGAGGTTTGAGATTTGATTCAAAATCACAGACTATATATGCTGGGTGTTCCAACAAGGCTTCAAATTTTTTGAATTTGGCATTTTCATTTGGGTTAGGCATAAGCATATGAACAGGTTTATGGTTGCCACAGTATTTCAGATCTCAATTAACTTGTTTTTAGCAATTTCTGCATTCTTTTCACAAACACCATTCACCATTTTTCTACCATCAAATACAGACAAACATCTTCTGCACAACTTGAATATTTTATGAGTTTTGTCTAGTTGTGTTCTGACTAAAGCTTCAAGATTATGTATCAGAGTATAATGGTGTGTATCTTCCCCTTCAATTAAGAGCAGATCAATCGGAACAGCAGAATCATCATCAAATGTACTGATTCTGAGAGGATCTATCAAGCAATTGCCACGGCCAGTAGAACAAGTAAATACATTAATAGATAATTGTTTGCCATTGATATCCCTGGCTTTTTTTCAAATTTATCAATATTCTGAACAAACATTGGATATTCTAAACCCTCCATTGCCTCATCAAAATCATTTTCATGCTGTTTATAATAACTTATTCGCTCAGGATGCCTTGAAACTGGATACAAAGCAGCTAAAATACACCACAAAAAGCATTTCCCATCATTATTTTTTATATTAACCACGGCTTGTTCGTTTTTAATATTGGCAGGTAAAGGCACATAAGTGGAACCTTGTAATGGGCTGAATTCAGAAATATTAACATAGAGCTTGTGTGGAGATTCGCATAGGCTCCATCCAGACTCTTTTCCAGCAAATTCAGAGTGTTTAATATTCAATTGATCTATCAAACTGCTTATTATTTTGTCTGAATTTGCATTTGAATATACCGGTACAGTTTCTGTTATGTGGGGCTGTGTAAATTTTGTGCCATTTGGCTTCTTATATTGTGTAAACAATTTGAGGGACAGCTTATAAGAGCCATTTTGTGCATTTAGAATTGCCTGCACATCTGGATTTATACTGTTCAAAAAATTCTTAATATCACATTTTGGCTCTGATATAAAACGGTGATCTCTTAATTGGCCGTTAAAACTGCTATGGATGGGTTCATAGCGTGGCTGCTTTGCTGCTCTAGCATTAACAGGTGCTTCATGCTTCCTTTTCAGACCAGATGTAGATGGTTGTGGGGGCAATATTGATGACTGTGCAGAGCAAGTACCTTTATGTTTATAAGTGAAGTATTCCAGATTATATTTTCTATGGCATTTAGGGCATATTTTTGTGGGAGTTCTGCATTTGTCTGGATTACAATTCCTTTGATGCTTAGCCCAATTGGGGCTAGATATATTCTTTTTGCATTGATTACAATGTTTTTGATTTGACATTTTTTGTTGTTGTTTATTATATAAAATTTCTTGAGGTTCAAATCAAAATTCTATGCTTAATAAAAAATATCAGTTGGGTGTAGCAGTGTGATTTGTATACTTAATGTGTGTGTGTGTGTGTGTGAATATTTTTGGCTTTGGTATTTATATAAAATTTCTTGGGGTCCAAATCAAAACTTTATACTTAATAAACCTATGACAGGTTGTTAAAAATTCTATATATTAAATCAAATAGATTTGTAATTCAATTTATACAAATCTGCAATATTTTTGTGTTTAAAAAATATGAGCAGCACTGCAACAACACACCCTCACTCTTTAACAACTCTCACAATACTGGCTGATATGCAATGCAAAATCTCTTTATATACCCTAAGCACGGACCGCATTGAAAACATCTGAAACAATAAGCCAATCAGAATATAACACATCATCACATTATGTCATAACCAACCAATCAGAAAACAACAAATGTCTAATAATTTATTGCATAATATTGGGTAATAATTTGTTGCAAAACATGATGCAATATAAATAAACCAGAAATAGGCCACAAGTGGACCGGAAGTAAATATGTGAGGGTGGGTGTGGGTGGGTGTGGGTGTGTATGTGGGTGGGTGTGGGTGGGTGTGGGTGTGTACGTGGGTGGGTGTGGGTGGGTGTGGTCAAGGTCAAGGTCCTCTCAAGGTCAAGGTCAAGGTCAAAATAATCGAAAAAATAATCGAAAAAATAATCGAAAAAAAGGTCAAGATCAGTGTGTGTGTGTGGGTGTGGGTGGGTAGGTGTGTGTGTGTTAATACGTTTGGCGTAGTTTTAGGTGTGGGCAAAAAAAATATCAAGAGGGGCATATTTTTGACAGGTTTATGGACAACAATCTCACAGAAGTGCCTTTTGTAAGTGTAGACAAATCAATCTGAGGGGGGTCATACTTTCTCAAGAAATTCCCGAGGGCATTTTTACAAAAATCTTGGATTAGACAGGGTTCCACACTTGAGCAAAAAGCTCATATGGGCATGTTGAGCTAGTTTTAAGTGTAGGCAAATCTGCCAGAGGGGGGCTCATACTTTCTCGTCCTGGTTGTAGTACAAAACACACTACTAATTAAAATATCAGCAGCTGATGAAGCTATATGATGGACTGGATATTGCCACTTTTGAATCAGATGTTAAGCCACTTCATGAATGTCTCGATAATTCTGTTGTTGTGTTTGATGACATTATACTGGATAATCAAAACAAGGTTAGAAATTTCTTTACACAGGGCCGACACAAAAACATTGATTGCTTCTACCTGGCACAGACTTTTTCTAAAATACCGAAGCAGCTGATCCGAGACAACAGCAATTTTATATGTGTGTTTCATCAATATCATACCAACCTCAAACACATACATGATGAATATGTAGGTGGGGACTTGAGCTACAATGATTTTTCCAAGTTTTGCAGTAGGTGCTGGAACCAGGACAGTTATGGGTTTGTCACAATTGATATGACAAGAAAACCCAATAGTGGTAAATATAGAAATAAAATTAAGAATTTTCTAGACATTGAAACATATATAAATAACCATGAAAAGGCCAATCATTGATGATCTTAAATTAAGAGATTATCTTGTAAAAAGATTTAAGGGATGGAAATCACAGAACCAAGGAATTTATGAACAACACAAACAAACAGAACAGCCTATTATTGATGCTATTAGTGAATTAGGTAAAAATATCAAAACTGTTACAGAGCAAAATCAAAATTTGATCACAGAGCTTGTACCTGTAGCTGCAAGGAACATATTAGATTATCCAATCACCCCACTTTCCAGTATTCATACACCTAGTCCTGTTGCTCCTCGAAGAATTGAAGCTACTCAGGATCCTATTGAATTGGGTCTTCTTGCTCAAAAATATTTAAGCACACCTAAAGACAACAAAGATGAGGTTTTTGGCTTATATGCCGACACAGAGCGTGATGGTAGCATCATACATAGAATTGGCAATTTCAGAGTAACATTTATGGGAGATGATCTAATTGTATATTCAGAATCTCATCTTGGAGAAAAAGGTGGTTTTGTTAAATATCCCGGCACACCTGGATTGTGGGAACTGATGACTAGGAAAAGGCCTGGCAGCTATACAGATCAAGATTATGAGCATTACAAAGAAATATTAATAAAATCAGATGCTCTATACCAGAACAATGATCCCACACAAAAAAGAGTCAAGTCTAGCAGTGGAGCAAAATACAACAATTTAATCAAGCCCATATGGTCACAAATTAAGACAGGCAGTGGAATCAAACAATACAACACCCTGCCTAAAGAATTTGTCTGGGTTGATGATGTCAGGAAACTTGTAGATAGGTTATTGGTGATAGCTGGGGAGGAAAATGCTGGGAACCACAATTTTTACAATGAAAAGGTTGGAATTATGGACATGATAAGCACCAAATTGTCTAATTTTATAGTGAATGACACTAAGGGGATTGGATATCTTATAAAAATTATTAATACTCTACCACCTAAATTTTGGAATATCTCTGAGGGTCGGGGGTTGGTTAATGACATTATAAACAAGCTGCTATTTGAACTACACATACCAGGCTATCAGTATTGTGGTCCCGGTACAAAATTGGACCATAGATTAAACAGAGGTGATCCTGGTGTTAATCCCCTAGATGCTGCTTGTAGAGACCATGACATAGCATACAACACACATTCTGATCTTGACAAGAGACATGTTGCAGACAAGAAATTAGAAGAGGCTGCATTTGGTAGATTTGTAAGCAAAGATGCTTCTTTGAGTGAGAGAATAGCAGCATTGGGAACCACCATAGCTATGAACACCAAACAAAAACTGGGGTGGGGGCTGTGAATATGTATATAATAAACCTACAATGAAGGCCAAGGGTGTTATGTATCAAATACCTTATGCAGGTCTTAAATCTCTTAAAACTATTGATAGTCTTTTAACCAAAAAGCAGCGCTAGAAAAAAAGCTCTTGTATTGCCAAGGGCCATGGTATGAAATTGTTGCTTAGTACCCCCCAATTAAAAAAATTACAGCAATCCAGGAAAAAAATCACATGTGGGTGGATTTATATTTACTATCCCGGCTATCTTAGCAGCACTTGGGGCTGTTGGGAGCTTGGCTGGGGGATCAGCTGCCATAGCAAAAACAGTAATAGATGCCAAGAAAAATAGGGCAGAATTAGAAGAAATAAAGCGCCATAACCTGGCCATGGAGAAACAAGGCAAAGGTTTTAAGAGAGCCATGAATAAGTTTAAAAAAAACAAGAGCCGCTTACAAACCAAGATATTGAAGCTTTAATCAAGCCACTGGGCATCAAAAATTTTAGAGGTGTGTACATGTCTGATTCTTTACCAGAACAACCACTCAACAAAGAGTGTGGCATTGTTAATTTGGATAAATACAAAAATCAGGGCACACACTGGATCTGTTATCTTAAATATTTAAAAGATGAGGCATTTGTGTTTGATTCATTTGGAGGTGTTCCACCTGAAAATTTAGTACAATATCTAAAATCAGCTAATCTTTATAACAATAATGCCCGTGTTCAAAACTTCAAAGATGTTAATTGTGGACATTTGTGTTTATCTGTTCTTAGATATCTGTCTCAAATAAATAAACCATCAATTGAAAATTTTCAAAAAGCCCTGTGGTATTTAAAACATCATGGGGGTATTCCATCTCACCAGCCAAAATTCAATATTGAAACTTAGATTACATGATGATATAGTGTATCCCAAAACAATAGCTCTCAGAGCATTTTATGGCATGTACTTGATCCCTAATATTACACACCACAATAACACAATTGCAGTTGGTGATCAAAAAATTGCCATCACTCCAGGGCAATATAATCTGTCCACTCTAAATGCTCAATTACCCAGAGGTATAGTATTAACTCAAAATTCTGTCACTCACAGAGTAGAGATTGTATCTGCTACAGAAACAGTGGATCTGGGTACTATAGGAGAGCTGTTAGGCTTTGAGAACAACACAAAACTCGAACCGGCCATCAAACACACTGCTATTAATATACCAAAATTCTTAGCCATAGAGACTCTAAATATTCACTGTAATGTGGCCGAGGGTATGATCACCAAATCAAATGGCATAGGCACTCACAAACAAACTGGCATCATTGCAACATTCAAACCTAACTCTGAATTTATGGAGCCCATCATCTACACTCCATCACCAACATTATATTTTCCTGTGTGCCATAACAGAATAGATTACATTGAGTTGATGGTCACTAATGAAAAAGAAGAATTAGTTGATTTTGCTGGAACCACAACAACTGCAATCATAGAGATTAATATTTAAATAAAAATACATACAAAAAAAAGGGAAATATTGAGAGTTATGAGCTACAATCATTCCCTCCAAATAGGATGACATTTGCAAATTTAAATCAACCCAACACAAAGATTGAGGTTGATCTTGATGTAGGGGATGTCTTTATACACCCCCACAGAGCAGATCTATACATCAAATTTGATGTTGTAAAGCTCGATGGTACAGATTATCCGGCAAATTCAAATATAAGATTGGTAGACAATTTTGTGCCACATCTGTTCTCTGAAATTGAGATCAGAAAACATGGTGTTGTTATAAACAGAGTGGATTATCCCGGCATTACCTTCACAGCTTTGGCCACACTAAAATTATCCAAAACCGAGGCTTCTTACTACAAAATAGGTGGATTTGAGGCTGGTGATAAAATTATATCTAAGAGCCACACAGTGCTGTTCCCTATGCGCCTGTTGCCAGGATTCTTCTCAGATTACAAAGATATTATGTGGAAGGGTGGTTTAAGAATCACATTTAGAAGAGCTGCCAATGATAATAATGCTTTGATGAGGTACAGTACATTAAACTCTACTGGGGCAGCTCTGCCTAATACCCTACCTGATGAAGGCAATTGCCTTATTCAGACTATGGAGCTAAGAATCCCGGTTGTTGAATATGAAGCCAGTTATGCTCTTAAATACAAAGCAGATATAATAAAAAATCCACAGATTCCTTTACAATTTTATACATATCAATGTGTACAGAAGCCTGCCGCTGGTACTTATTATGAGTTTGATGCTAGAAATTCATTCTCCAGTATACAATATGACATGCCGGATTTTGTGGTGGTACTGTTTCAGACTGGAAGACACAATAATCAGGAAAAAAAATTCAAGTAAATTTGATAACTGCAACATCAAGAACATATATCTTAAAAATGGCAGAAATGAGGTATTCCCTAGAGAAAATAATAATTTAGACATGTCCATGGATGATTTCCTTAAATTATATGAAGCACTTACAGCATACAAAAGGGTCACTACTGGCAATACTGACATGTATTACACACCAGATGAATTCAAAGCACAGAGACCCATGTTTGTCATCAACACTTCAAAAAGAAAACAAGTTGTGGTTAATGACAGGACAAACATTAAAATTATCTGTGAATTCCACGATACACTCCCTGATGACACAATATGTAGTGTTATTCTCATAGGTGAAAAATCATATGTTTATGATGTAAGAAATGAGAGAGTCACAGAGCAATTCTAGAAGATTTCTGCACAATGCATTGTTTTAATATTAGATAAACAAATTGAACCTGGTATCCAATTGAACTTAAACCGGAAGTAAATATGTGTGGGTGTATGTGGGTGTGGGTGTGTGTGTGGGTGTGGGTGTGTGTGGCTTAGTTTTAGGTGTGGGCAAAAAAAATATCAAGAAGGGCATATTTTTGACAAGCTTATGGACAACAATCTCACAGATGTGGCTTTCGCAAGTGTAGTCAAATCAATCTCAGGGGGCTCATCATTTCACAGGAAATTCCTGAGGGCATTTTTACAAAAATCTTGGATTAGACAGGGTACCACACTTGAGCAAAAAGCTCATATAGGCATGTTGAACTAGTTTTAAGTGTAGGCAAATCTGCCTGAGGGGGGTTCATCATTTCTCGTCCTGGTTATATCACAAATCATACTACTCCTGCATCAAAGAACAGCGAAGATGCCTGAAGTAAACATTTTTTGAATCGACAACATTCGCAAGGATATTACGCATGAAATCGAAACCAGATCACATCTTCCGAAAATAAGAATTCGTTTTGAGTAGGCAGTTGCCCACCCGCGTCCACACCTGACGCCGATATAACATGAAGAGCGGTTTGTGGAGGCTGAGGTTGATCCTTTATGAAATGATAATAAGTTACACATTCGCTATATTTCTGAATGCTTGCACCTGTGTTCAACAGAGCCCATCGCTCTATCTCAAGCACAATAGAGCCTATCTTAAGACATGAAGGTGTGTTCTGTATGCAGGGATAATTCATTGGCTGAATGTAATGAATGTATGCCAGTGATCAGTGGCGTAACGCAGTTCCCTGGAGCCCCCTTCAAGTATAATATTGGGGCCCCTTAGTGAAAAAATAAATAAATAGATGTACAATAACAATAGTTAGGTACCCCTTTCCCCGCCGTTTAAATCAAATTAACTTTTACCGCAAATACCCTGCCTTCCCATTTTTTGTCATCGACATAGGCTATATATCAGTGTTTCTCGGAACTAAATCAAGATGGTCTAAATCTCTGATCAATAACTTTATAACGAATTTAGAAATATTTTATCTTGCAGTGGCACAGACAGGATCAATTTTCGGGAGACTTCACACAACCAGATATTTTACTCGTGATCATTTGTATTTTTGGCTCGAAACATTTTTAAAAAGAAACAATTAGGTTACATATAATACACATGTATAAATACTGTTTGTGGAAAGTGATTAATAAGTAGTAAGCCCAGAAGCCCTCCTCTTTTGGACTTTGAGGTGGATGCGCCTTCAGCTCCCAAAGCCTGGCTGCGCCAGGCTAAGCGTCTATGTCAGAGCCGCTCACATTAAGCTTCTTATACAAATAGTTATGTACTCAAGAAAACTTATGATTTCAGTTTTGGGGGTTGAACCGGACCTCTAGATTGTCGATGGTGACCTAGCGCCACAAGGTCAATTGCAGTCTGCTACGAGAAAATAGCAACGGACTCCACTCTTGAGAGATAGACAATAAAGCGGCGATGGGACTTTATTCACTGAAAATTTGTCACTCAATGGAATGCCGATTGGAAAGACTGGGCCACTCACAAAAAACAAGTTGTTGCCCCACTGGCAAGGTGTTTAATTTTGATGTTAATGGACGTATATTATTATTCATAGTTTTAACGATGCCATTTCTTTCCGATAGACCACTCATATTTCTTTGAGACGTTTTCATGAAACAAGAACCATTTTGTTATTAGATCATCAGTGCTCGAAGAGCGTGTGTAAGGGGGAAAGGGGTGTAAAATACGCAAAAAAATAATCATAAAGCATCCCCCAGCTAGGATAATTTGCATAAGCATCCTCCTCCACCTTCTGCATTGTCTTCACGTTGATCCATGTGATGATCCTTCCTTCTATCCTCTAACTCGAACAACAAAATTCGCAGCTAGGAATTTTCACTTCGAGCACTGTATACACCCTTTGCGAAATAAGGGCAACTGGGCCTCAGAGCAAAAGGTATAATTTCCCCCGGGCTCCACCTCCTGATTTTTTAGGCCCCTTTGAAGTAAAACATAAGGGGTGTGGACAATGTGGGATATTTATCTCTGACCTTATTTCAATTTCATATTGAGGCTACGTTTACGATAAACTTTGTAACTGTAAACGTACGAGACGAGAGAATTTTCCTACCGATTGCCATATGTGAGTAAGTTCATTCTGTACTTCGGTAGAGACCAAGTTGTCAAGTTGCCCGGGTCCCTCAGGCTGAGATAATACCACAGACGTCGTCATATATATTACTGGGAACTAGATTTCTGTTTCTTAAATCAATTTTTTATTTAAAATAAACGACACAACCTGCTGAATTTTTGGGATTATATAAAATTTCAGATGCACAGAGAGAGAACATAGCGGGCCCCTACAATTTAGCGCTCCCGACATTGCGGGGGCAGCCGCTACGCCACAGTCAGTGATGGACAAGTGTTCAATCTGACATGTCGATAGTTCATTTGACATTGATTTTGGAAGATACTAATACGCTTATTTATGTATTTCTAATTTATTCCATTTGCGTTGGCATTCTTCTCCATTTAGTTAACAGCGACGATGAGGATGAATGTTGATTAGACGGAACTGCTGAAGGGTCACTCACAATTCACAAAGAACAAATTACGCGAACCCGGAAACATCAGGAGATAGATTCTGATTATCAGCGAACCAGTTATTGTGCGTGTCATAGCCCGGGTCGCCGTTAGGGGTGTGCGACACGTACCGCCACGAAAAACATAATTGTTGTGAAAAGAAAAATTGCGTCATAACAAAGTTGTATTTCTGCTATGTCCCCTTTTGTCAAGCCACCAGTGAAAATTCACCGACCCATTTGTGACTCTAAATTTCCATGATTTCGTGCCTAATGTTCGCCCCAGGACAGGTATCATAAAATGGTTATTTGTCTGCAAACTGAGGCCCAACAAAATTCAGGGTGTGCCGTTCTGCGAAAAGACGAAAACAAGAGTCGGCATCAAAGCCTTGAAGGTCCGCTAAGCTCTGTACTACAACCTCTCGTGTTTACAACCGCAGCGGCAAGATGAAACTGTCTACCGAGTGTGTAATAAATACTCCATTAGTGCAAAGCACGTAACGCTTTTGTTTTCGAGAATAATGGGTAGGGGGGTGTGGATTTGTAGTCAGCAAAAACCTCTGAATCAAATAGGCAAATAGGCACCCAAAGGATAAAAATGCATTTCTCTGTTTTCTGGCCTGATCGTGGCGACGATGATGAATGATGATTAAATGAAATTAGGATAACGTTATTTTATATTAAGGAAATAAATTTAAGCGTACCTATTACTGTGAAGAGGGCTCCCGCAAAGTCTACTGGTTAGCGCTCTAGATTTTGGTGCGAGTGGTTCCGGGTTCGATTCCCAGTACGAACTTTCAAAATTTCGGTGTGAACCCAGCATCGTGAGAACAATTAAGGAGCTACTTGAAAAGAAACAGTAGCGGGCTCCAGTCTCGAAAGCCAGAAAATAGTGGCGATGGGATTCGATGCGCTCACCACGGGTCACCCAAAGAAAAGCTGAGTGGCAGGCTGTGCCCATAAGACGGCTCTTGTGCCACGGACTTGTTTGTAGCAGCATTACTGTGAAGAATTTCTAGATTAAAGATAAGTTCAGTTCGTTTGCTTCACTCATATCATCCCATTTTTTAATTCCTACTATTCAAATATCTAATTCTCAAGAAATGCACTCGCTCGAATCCTGACGTGGGCTTGGATGTTCCTTTGTGAGTGTCCAGTCTTCAATTCTATATATGCGTCATTCGTGCTCATCGTTACGATTTAACTGAGGCAGAAAAGTGGCGTAAAATAGAATAGTAGCAATAAATATAGTTTGATTTGCTTTATTTTACTTCGCCTTTTGTGCTACTTTTGGCTAATTTGCGAAGATGGGGATGAGTGATGATGATATGATGAAATTGATGAATAAACACTCACAAACATCCATGTCCAGGCCAGGATTCGAACCCGGGACCCCTAGCGTCATACAGCGATGTGCTAACCACTCCGCCACAGGGGCCGGCAATCAATATTTTGCCTGTGTGTTCGCGATATAGTCCAAGTCGTATGTATCAGTGGCAGCGGTAGCCAGTGGTGTGCGTCTACGCGTAAACAACGATAGTCTACATTCTACACGTAGACTATTTTATACACGTAGATGACGTAATCTATGTAAACAACATGGCGAAAGGTTATAACTTAGCAAGGTGCGCCGTGAAATAAAAAGAATATTATACTGCATATCAGTGGCTGATGTGTGAGGAGAACTTTTCATACTCCCTTCCAAATTCGAACAATTTCTCACCTAGGAAAAATGCCTAACATAGGAAATATTCTACTGTTTTATGGGGAAAAGACCACTCTTGCCTCACGATTGCCATCTGTTGTTGTTTTTTGCATACTATTTATCTTCTTCCATAGTTGATGAGAGAAGAGAAGAGAAATTTTGTTGTAAATAGGATTCTTTTCAGTTTGTTAGGAACCAATATAGTTGAAAATGTCACTTTTCTTTAATGAAAGCCTTGAAAATTAATTTTAATGTACTTTAGATTGTCTACGTAGTCTATGTAAACTTTCTAAAACAAAATACCCCGACACGTATCTTATTGAAAAAGTATTACGTAGAAAATGTGACAAACTGTTGGTGAAATGGCTGGGACTCGAGGAAAAAAGTTGGATAGACGCAAACGAGGTGATTGTGTAACGGGTGCTTGGGATGTGGTGAGGAGACTACCAGATTTTCCATCGGAAAGTCAGGATAGGAAAAACGGCGAGCTTCTACCCTACAACATTCGCTGCCTTATTGTTGGACCTTCTGGATGTGGAAAAACAACGTTACTTATTGATAATTTTCTTCTTTTACCCAACTGGTTAAACTGGAAGAACAGGCACCTGTACGTTTTCTCCAAAAGTTTGGAGCAACCGAAGTATCGCCAGCTGTCGAAACTGTACGAGGGACTAGGCATAGCTATATTTGCTTCTGAAGTGATGCCACTAGACTGCTGTCTCGAAAATTCGGTGGTGGTTTTTGACGATATAATCCTGGAGAACCAGAGCGAAATTCGCAATTTTTTTACTCAGGGTCGGCACAGAGGCATGGACTGCTTCTACCTTGCTCAGACTTTTTCCAAAATCCCCAAGCAGCTACTCCGAGACAATGCTAATTTCATTTCTTTGTTTCGTCAAGACTACACCAATTTAAAACACGCTTACGATGATTATGTAGGTGGGGACATAAACTACAATCAGTTTTCCAAATTTTGCTCTTCATGCTGGAACCAAGATGATTTTGGATTTGTCACAATTGACATGACGAGGAAACCCAATAACGGAAAATACAGAAACAAAATTAATCATTTTCTAAACGTTGCAACGTTACAAGACCTATCATAAATAACTACATACAAAAAAAATGAAACGCAAATTTGCAGAAGACAACCTGAAGCTGCGTAGCAACCTGGCAAAACGGTTTAAGGGTTGGAAATCCGAGAATCGCGGAATTTACGAAGAGAAAAAACGTCAGGACCAACCTATCATCAATGCTATCAGTGGACTTGGTAAAGAAATCAAAGATGTCACCGAGCAAAACAAAGAGTTAATCAACGAGCTTGTGCCACTTACCGCTCAAAATTATACCATACCCACACCGATATCCAGCATTCACACTACTCCGTTCAAACTTACTCCGGCTCCGAGACGTCAGGCTTTAGGCAGTACCTCTTCGGACAAGCTAGTCGAGCTGGGTCCGTTGGCGAGGGATTACCTAAGCACTGGGAAATTCGAAAAAGACGAGGTATTCGGATTGTACCCGACCATGGAACATAACGAGGGTGTGGTTTGGAAAATTGGAAAATCGAAAGTCACGTTCGAGGGTGACGACGTGAAAATCAATTTGGGCGAGAAGAACAGCTGGACCAGGTATCCTGGCACCGTGGGACTGTGGGAACTCATCACCAAAAAGCAACCTAAAGATTATACAGACGAGGATTACCAAAGTTACACAGAAATTTTGATCATGACGGACGCCCTGTACCAAAACAACGACGCGACACAGAATCGCGTGAAATCTAGCAGTGGAGAAAAGTACAGGAACCTCATCAAGCCAATATGGACCCAGCTCAAGACTGGCAGCTGTGTCAAACTCTACAATACCCTTCCTAAAGAGTTTGTTTGGGTAGACGACGTAAGGAAGCTTGTAGATCGATTGCTGGTTATCGCAGGCGAAGAAAATTCAGGCAATCGCAACTTCCACAACGAGAAGGTGGGCATCATGGACATGATTAGCACCAAGCTTAGCAACTTCATTGTCAACGACAACAAAGGCATAGGTTACCTCATCAAATTCATCAACACCCTGCCTCCCAAATTCTAGAATGTATCCGAGGGTCGAGGTCTCGTGAACGATATTATCAACAAGCTACCTTTCGAGATGCACCTGCCAGGTTACCAGTACTGCGGTCCGGGTACCAAACTCGAACAGCGACTGGAGAAAGGAGACAGGGGTGTGAACCCCCTGGACGCAGCATGCAAGGATCACGACATTGCCTACAATACTCACACAGATCTCGACGCACGTCATGATGCCGACAGGAAGTTGGAGCATGCAGCTTTCGGGAGACTCGTCAGCAGAGATGTCTCGCTAGGAGAACGGGTTGCCGCATTGGGTACGACCTTCGCCATGAACACAAAACGAAAATTGGGGTGGGGGCTGTAAATAAATAACACCCTGTGAAAAAAGCAACTTTGTATAACCAACCTATCATCACTTATTGCATTAGGCCTTACCTTTTTTACGATATATATAAATAACATACTATCACCATGAAGCCCAAAGGAGTCGTTTACCAAATACCCTACGCAAACCTCAAGTCTCTCGGAGCTCTTGATGGATTGCTCACCAAAAAGCAGCGCGAGAAAAAACATTCCTGTTTGGCAAAAGGTCATGGAATGAAATTGCTGCTTAGCATTCCTCAGTTGAGGAGGTTACAAGGTTCGCGAAAGCAGCAGCAGAAGACTGGAGGTTTCATATTCAGCATCCCGGCTATCTTGGCAGCATTGGGCGCTGTAGGCAGCTTGGCAGGAGGCAGTGCCGCCATTGCCAAGACCGTCATCGATGCAAAAAAGAATAAAGCCGAGTTGGAAGAGCAGAAACGCCACAACCTGGCTATGGAGAAAAAAGGGAAAGGTGTGACCAAAAAGCGAAAAAACAACCTCGAAGCTTTGAAAAAGTTTTAAAAAAAGAAAAGCCCTTGTCCAACTTCGATATTGAATCTTTGATCGAATCGTTGGGGTGAAGCACTTCAGGGGCGTTTTCATGTCTGATTCTCTACCTTCTGTTGTGAAGAAAAAAGAGTGTGGCGTGGTTAACCTGGACAGTTACGAAAATCCAGGTACACATTGGATATGCTACTTCAAAGCCAACAAGGGGCCTCCCCCATGGCGCAGTGGTAGCGTCATTGCCTTGTATTTGAGGGGTCCCGGGTTCGATACCCGGTGGAGGCACAAGTGGTTCGGATCCCACTTTAAACTGTAGGTCCAGTCCCGATTAGCCTTACTGTGCATAAAGTGGACTTAAAACACCAAATCAAACCAATCAAACCAATCAAAGCCAACAACAACAACAAAGCATTTGTTTTCGATTCATTCGGAGGCACGCCACATGCTGGATTGGTAAAGTATCTAAGTGTTGCCAACCTCTACTACAATGACGAACGCATCCAGGGTTTCAGCGATGTGAACTGTGGCCATCTCTGCGTTTCCATGCTTGTCTTCCTCTCGCAATTAAATAACCCAACGATCGAGGATTTCCAGAAAGCATTGTGGCACCTAAAGCACTATGGGAGTATTCCATCTCACAAGCGAGACTTCGCTTCTGAAACTCACATTGCATGACGATATCATCTATCCTAAATCTATTGCTCTTCGTGCATTCTACAGCATGTACCTGATACCTAACGTGACGGTACACAACAATACCATCAAAATTGGCAGCGAAAAAATTTGCATCACCCCTGGCATGTACAATCTGTCTACCTTGCAGGCTCAATTGCCAAGAAGTGTACTGCTGTCGCAAAATTCTGTAACCCACAGGGTGGAACTGGTGTCTGCCACGGAAACAGTAGACCTGGGTACCATCGGAGAGCTTTTGGGATTCGAGAACAACACAAAGCTCGAACCTGCCATCAAGCACATTGGTGCTAACATTCCTAAATTTCTAGCCATCGAGACTCTGAACATACATTGCAACGTGGCAGAAGGTATGATCACCAAATCCTCGGACGACATCCCAGGGAGTCACAAGCAAACAGGTATTATCGCTACGTTCAAACCAAACTCTGAGTTCATGGAGCCAATTATCTACACCCCCTCCCCACCGATATACTTTCCTGTATCTCGTAATCGCATAGACAACATAGAATTGGCAATTACCAACGAGAAGGGATAGGTGGTTGATTTTGCAGGAGCCACGACCACTGCCGTCGTGGAGATTAACATATAATAAATAACCATCATGGAGCAAATCGAAAGTTACGAGTTGCAGTCCTTCCCTCCCAACCGTCGCACGTTTGCCAACCTCAACGAAGCGAACCGAGAGATAGAATACGACGTGGACGTCGGGGATGGATTCATTCACCCTCACAGAGCCGATTTGTATATCAAGTTTGATGTTGTGAAGAGAAAACGGCGAAGCATTTCTTGCCAATGCAAATTTTTAAGACTCGTAGATAATTTTGTGCCGTACTTGTTCTCGCAGGTGGAAGTTAGAAAGCATGGCACCGTCATCGATAGGGTTGACTACCCCGGGATTACCTCTACAGCTGTGGGAACACTGAAACTCTCCAAGACCGATGCAGCATACTACCAGGCAGGGGGATTCGAAGCAGGTACAAAAATCAAAACTCAAAGTCACACAGTACTGTTTCCCATGCGTCTGCTTCCTGGTTTCTTCTCCGACTACACAGAGATTATGTGGAAGGGTGGTTTGCGCGTCACTTTTCGCAGAAGCGCCAACGACAACAATGCGCTGATGCGTTATAGCACCTTGAGTGCAGACGGTTCAGCAATTCCCAACACACTACCCGATCCTGCCAAGTGCATAATCCAGTCCATGGAGCTGCGCATGCCCGTAGTGGAATACGAAACTAACTACGCTCTCAAGTACAAAGCAGACATTTTGAAGAATCCACAAGTACCCATCCAATTTTACGGTTACCAGTGCGTGCAGAAACCTGCTTCCGGCAACCATTTTGAATTTGACGTGACCACACAGTTTAACAGCATCCGGTACGATATGCCAGAGTTTGTGGTCGTGCTCTTCCAGACGGGGGAGGACAACAACCAAGAAGAAGATTCGAGTCAGTTCGACAATTGCAAGATCAAGAACATCTACCTCAAAAATGGCAGGAACGAGATATTCCCGCGTGAGAACTACAACCTGAACA
Source organism: Lepisma saccharinum (assembly GCF_977018435.1). NCBI lineage: Eukaryota > Metazoa > Arthropoda > Insecta > Zygentoma > Lepismatidae > Lepisma > Lepisma saccharinum. The sequence goes on along the minus strand of NC_139243.1, from coordinate 58,690,525 downwards.
TTGCAAACGACGACTACCTGAAACTGTACGAGGCATACACAGCTTACAAGAGGGTGACCTCCGGCAACGTGGACGTGTACTACAACCCCAATGAGTTCATAGCTCGCAGACCCATGTTCGTCATTAACACATCTAAGAGAAAGCAGGTGGTTGTTAACGATCGCACCAACATCAAGATTGTCTGTGAATTCCACGACGCCTTGCCTGCCGATACTCTATGCAGCGTCATCCTTATTGCAGAGAAAACTTTTGTGTATGATGTCAAGAATGAAAGAGTGACAGAGCAGTTTTAAATATGCATAGGAAATAACAAGAAATTAAAAAAAAAGCCATGCTTGAGCGCGCAAGAGAACTTCCTCTTTGGCCCTGCACATGCCCCAAATTTTCGTCCCGTAGGACACGGCGAGAGTTAGTTCTGTTAAAAAAAATATATATACTATATATTTGCAGATATTGTTAATTTTTTTTGTATTATTTTTGTGTAGGTCAACAAAAAATTCTGTTGATTGAATATATAGTATGTATTACAAAAAAACTGTGAAATTAATATTTTGAAAAAATATCCCACCCTCACCTCCTCGTTTTTGCATTCGAGGGCAATTATTTTTATTTTTATTTTGAGCACACAGAGCAAGTTTTACCTGTTTTCAGGCGATAGTGGCCCCACGGTAAGCTATGAATCCCACATTCGAGAACGCATCTCTTGTCGTCTCGTGCATCCAGAGCAATTTTCCTGACGGTGTTGGTTGTAAGTATATGTTTAACACTCTGGATGCGATACTCTTTTCGCAGAATCGGCATTTTGGTTTCGAGGCACTCGACGTAGTCTTCAAACTTGAGTTTTCTCTGAACCACCTGCTTGCCTATGCCTTTAGCTTTTTTGGTCACAGAACTCTCAGCTTGAATTGCATATGCTTTGGCACGAAGACCAACAAACTCTAATATAATATACCCATCTTTTTCATCCTTTAGTTTGCCAGGTACTTTTTTGTTTCGAGGCAGGATTTCATATCGATTTGGTTGGGGATAGCTCGACGTGTCGAACAAGTTAACGAGAGCTGGAATCGTGGTGATATCTTTATATGCGTTAGCAGTGTGGGCGTGATATACCAGACTGTCCGTATCTGTGTAGAGAAGGTTGATGTTGTTACCATAGTGCAAGCGTAGTATATCATAATATATCTCGAACATTTGCAGCTTGCTTAACTCTAACACTGTGGCACCAACATAGACTGGTTTGTTGAGCTTTACCTCACCACGATTCATGTGTACCAAAGCAAGCTGTTCGTTGTAGATTGTTCGAGATTTAAACAGTGGGCTTGCAACAAGTTTGCGACAACGGTCGACGCTAGTAAGCGAACTTATGTCTTCACGATTTCGCGTGTTTTCCATTGTTTTGCCAAATATTATATTATTCATGTCCTTAAAAAATTTGCAATCAAGTTCCGAGGTAGCAGCAGTACGATGTTTAGTATTGAGGTCGATGTATGGCTTCAACCAATTTGAATGGTTGAAAGTGAGGACTCGGTGAATTGCTGTAATCGCGACCCCTCGTTGCATCAACCACCGAAGGTTTCGGTAGTGCAACCCGTAACGCTTTTTGTGTTCGAAATCCATGATGAGTTTTTTCTGCTTCGACGCAGGTGGACACTTGAATTCCGATGCTGGTGGGAGGTCGCAGAACACATCCTGCTGCTTCTCGGAAAACTCGAGGTCCACCTCGACAAAGAAGCCTCGTTCCGAGTCGTCGAATTTGGAAGGATCAGCCCACTCAAATCCTCCAAATGGAAGTTTTTGCACCATGGAGTGCCCATAAAGATTATTAGCATCCGTGTACATGATGTAGCTGGATGGTTGAGAAGAGTCGTACCCGGTCGACATGTGTTGGTTGTTGGCGCGAGCGTACCGTTGTGACACCTGGACCATACCACCCCGAACAAGCTTTTCCACAAAAAGCATCATGTCCACATTGGAAATAATCTCGAGCTTGACTTTTGTCAGAAGGAGCATGGCCGACCATGCCAGCCCGGGGAGACCGTAGAAGTATGCAGGGTCCAGCTTGTAGTTTTGCATTGCATTTGCGCGAAACGCTTGAAAGACGTCTGCGAGGAGTGTTACATCCAGTTGTAAGTAGGCATCGTGGTATTCTCCAAAATTTCGACAACCCAGCTTGAGCCACATGGTCTGAGCATGCTGATATTCTTCATCGCTGATGCCCGAACCTCGCAGCCGGCTGCGAAACTTAGCCTGGGGAGGCAACGACTCCTCCTTGAACTTGGAAGGGTCGCTGACATACTCGTAGGGGTAGACCCCCTTACACCTGAAGAGACTAGCATCCAAGTTCGGGAAATTGACTGAGGTAATAATTAGTTGATTGTTGTTGAGCATCCCAGCAAGAGCATCGAGGCCTGCCTGGAGAAACCTCAGAGAATCAAGAAAACGAAGTTCTATGCCTTGCACCCATTTAGAGATGGCAATGTAGCGCTCCTCATTTTGTGCTACAATATTAATGCGCGCATCGTCGTATCCGAGATGGCTGATAAGGTGGTGAAAATTTTACCCGGAACCGTTATGGAAGAATACGGGGACGAAGCGCGGGTCCTTAGCCTTCAGGTTGCACCCGTTACACCAAGAATCAATATAGCTTCTGGTGAAGTGATCGTGGTGTCGAACCTTCTTATTTTTCCTATTGTCAATAAATTTTTTGTTACAAACTGGACAGTGTGTAGCCTCTTCGTGTTTATGCTTTTCTTCGGGAGTTAAGTCTCGCATAGCTACAGGATCTAACAATACTTCTCGTATCTCGTTCACTTCTACAATCATCCTCTCCAGAAAATGTTTGGCTGCATCGGGACCGCGATATACATATGGCTCAGGGGCAATTATTTGATTTCGTCCCACCACAACATAGGCAAAACTGGAGATCTTGTGAATTTGACAAGGCATGGTAGAAGAAACTTCTGGGTTGGGTTTACAGGTGGACAGCGGTTCAAGGAAGGCCTCTAAATCTGCAATGATAATAACAGGGTGCTCTCCCATAGCACTATGCGCCCGAAATTGCTCCACAGTACCAGGCTCGGGTAAGACTGCAACCCCAGACCTGTTGTCGTTACAATAGCGCATGTGGTGTGCAAGCTTCTGGGCAGCAATGTTGGGACCTTGAATGTGTTGGTAATCTTGTGGTTTTTGATTATCGAACGTGGACAAGCACCTGCGACAGACTTCTGTACAACCATCATGCTTGCTTTTTTGACCTGAGGCTAACCGTGAGAGAGAGCGAATAAGCGTGTAATGATGGCAAGTCTCGTTCTTGATAAGTAACAAATTGATTTCTTGTACAGCTTCACCTTCCATGTTGCTCTCTAGAATAGGGTATACAATATTTGTGTTCTTAGTAAGGGCGTAAACATTGATAGCTAGTTGCAGGTTTAGTAAGTTGCGTGCACGGGTCTCGAATTTGTTTATGTCCGACAACTCAACTGGGTAGGTAATCCCAGCCATCGCATTTTCTAATTTCGATTCGTAGCCCATGTAGTGGGTAACACGATGCGGTTGATCTTTCCAGTGGATACGATGCAGCGCTGCCAGCACTGACCAAAGAAAACATTTCGAATCGCTATTCTGGATGTTTAGAACAGCCTTCTTGACTGCAATTATTGCCGGCAGTGGAACATAACTAGACCCAGACAGTGGAACAAACTTGTTAAGACTCAATTTAAGTTTATGCGGAGTACCACACAACGAACCACCCGAGCCTTCAGCCTGATGTTCTTCCTGTTTGGCAACCAGTTCCTCCAAGAATTTGTCGTAGATACTCTCGAGGTTGGCAACATCTGCCAAGTGCAATATTTTTGCCTTGGTATTATGGTGAAAGCTGTATTCCTCATCAGATGGTTTTTTGTATTGGCATCCCAGCGATGCATAACATTTAGTAGAGTTTAAAGCTAGTACATCACTTAAGATAGAAATTATCTTGGGTCGCACACTCTCTAGGAAGCTACGTACATCGCATAAGCTATCTGAGGTAAAATCAAAATCCTCTAATATATGATCAAAAGCAAACCGGCTTGCTTTTGTTTTCGACTTGACGCGTTTGCCAGATGGTAATATGCTAAAAAAATCTGCTTCAGCCTTCCTTTTGACCGAGGTCGATGGTTGCAGCACAGGGTCTCCTGTTCCCTTGCAATTAGGCATATGCTTTTTGACATGTGCAATTGTAAAGTGTTTGTTACACTTAGGACACAATTCGGTTCTGTTAAATGCTTGCCAGGCACACAGGTACGACTATGTCGTACATAATGATCACTGGAAATATTTTTCTTACATGTAATACAAATCTTCGTAGGACGTATATTTTTGGGGAGTGTTTATTTATATACGTAGATATGTTGATGTATGATTTTTTTTTAGATGTCGAATCCACACGTACCGTTGTACAATTAGGTACAAAATGTTGTACAATTAGGTATAAAATGCAGTACAATTAGGTACAGAGTATTGCACAATTAGGTACTGAGTATTGCACAAATAGATACCCCAAAAAAAAGCACTACAAGAAAAAATAACTACTCTTCAATCAGTCTCACAAAAACTCAACTACTGTGTATATAATTTTTAAAAATCAAACAAAAAATATCACCATCTAAAGGCAAATCTACGAGGAACACTGCGACAGGACGTCCGTACTCTTCAAGCTGCTCTCGCAGACTGTGACTGACTGCTCTGGCCCCTCTTATATAACCTCGGTTTATTTATGACGTATTTTTTATCCAATCAGAAGAGACCACGTTAAGTATGACGTATTTTTCCATCAATCAGAAGAGACCACGTTAGATATGAGTCATCATATTACGTCATAATTTTGTTGCGCAATCAGAAGATATGAGCCATCACATTACGTATTTTTAACTAATTAGAAAACACAAGGTCAAAAGCATTCGCCTCTAGCTATCTCTGACTGGAGGCTGGAGTTGAGCGTGGACTGCAGGGCCTGCAGGTCGCTTCGCAGCTTCTTGACCATGACGTCGAGCATGAGTAGCTCGTCGCCCTGGTCGTCGCGCTTGGTGTGACCGAAAATATCGTTAGGCATTGTTGCCACTGTGGTTATTTATTATAGGGTAGGTGATTTTCATTTCTATGAAAAAAGGGATGAGTTTATCGTAGTCGTCCAAGAGCTCCACGTACAGGCGATCGCCAGCAGACACGTCGTACGTTGTAGTCGCATCAATCCTATCGTGCTTGATGCGATAGATGTTCTTGCCGGAGGAAACCTTGGCCTCCCCTTCGTTCTCGGGGTTCATGTCGAACTTAAGTTTGCCGGAGATGGGGAACCAGTAATAGTTCAAATTGTTGTTGAATACGTAGAAGGATTTGCCCACATCCTCGTCGTACTGGGTCAAAATGCTATTCAAGTGTATAATTAACAGACCGTTAAGTTTAGATAGCATGGAAGGCAGCAGTTCGTCGAAGCTCGACGACGACGACGAGGACGTAGGCTGGACGGCCACTTTCATAGCTTGCTTCCTGAAGCCAAACAGGTTCATAGGCATAGTTATTTTATAGAAATATTTTCTAGCCGTAAGGTTAAAATTTTGGCCCCCTCTTGCTGCAAATCACATTACATACATACATACGTAGCGTTACAAGAGCCCCCTGCCTCAAAAGAGGTTTTGGTCAGCACGCAATAGATCAGTATGCCAGAAAATACAGAGGGGGAGGGGGGTAGAATCGATTTTATTTGCCAGTCGAATAGTTCTCGTCGAATCCTATCCAACAAACCTAAAATCGTCATCCTAGCTCAATTAGGAGCCGAGAAAATCAATGTCTTGGAAAAACATCTTAAGATATTCGTCTCAAGAAAATTTTCTTGAGACAAACCGGAAGTCAACTTTCTTAAAGATTAAGATATTTGCCTTAAGACGTCTTCCAAGACGCTGAGAAGCAACTAGGCGAGCCCCACTCCGAGCCCCATTTTCGCGCTTAGAACTCTCTTTTTGGCCCTACTCTTGATGTTGGTGAACCCCCATCGTAAAAGGCTATGGCGAGAGCCCAGTAGGTTGGCAACCTTGAGCGCGCCACTTTCGCGTTTGCCTTACGATATTTTCCGTTAAGGCTGCAAAAAAGCGCCACTTTCTGTTGGTGAACTGTCTTTTTACCGGGAGAGAGAGCAAATAAGCGTGTAATGATGGCAAGTTTCGTTCTTGATAAGTAACTCCTATTTCTAGATTAGCCTCTAGAAGCCGGAATTGACAAACCGGAAGTCGACTTTCTTAAAAATTAAGATATTTGTCTTAAGACGTTTTCCAAGACGCTGAGAGTCAGTGTTGCCAACTCCTATTTGTAGGTTAGCTTCGCCTGTAAAAGATCACATGGTGAAATTTTCTTGGGGTGAGTTGGCAACCTTGAGCGCGCCACTTTCCTGTTTGCCTTACGATATTTTCCGTTAAGGCTGCAAAAAAAACGCCACTTTCTGTTGGTGAACTGTCTTTTTACCCCTACTTCTGTTTCAATTAAATTTTTGATTTGATTTGACTTAGTTTATTTTACTTCGCGTTTTGTGCCTCTTGGCTAATTTGCAAAGATGGGGATGAGTGATGAAATTGATGAATGGACATTCACAAACAACCAAGCCCGACCAGAATTCGAACCCGGGACCCTTGGCGTCGCAGCGCGATGTGCTAACCACTCGGCCACAGGGTCGGGCTGTTTCAATTAAATAAATAAATAAAGCTACTAAATATGGCAGACTGCAGATTTCTGGAGCCTACCTCTACACAACAAACACGTTTATTAAATTTGAAAATTCTTTGATGTTATTTTCGTAGCTCTATAGGTTGACATTTAAATATTCCATAGTTCGATGGGCCTGACCTCCAGTGCCCCTCCCCTGGGTAATGGCCTATGTGCTATCAAAAAAATTGTACTCTTTTTATCAAACCTTCCTCTCATAAGAAAATGTATTTTATGCAAAACTTTCTCCAACTGGATTTTTTCAAATAAAATTATCCACAGTACTTGAACTTGGGAATTTTAAAATTAGTTGCTAGTGATCTACCTGGCCAGGATGCAGTTAACAGTTCAATGTGAATAAAATACAGAGATTTAACAGAACATTTTAAACACTAATTTTTTTCTTTTTGCAAAAATTAAAAAATATATTGCTACTGTAGTCAGTGATTTTCAGTAACTTAATGCACTTTTTTTTTTTTTAATATTTTCAGAAGTAGATGTTTCCATTGATATTACTTGGAAGTATGCAGCAGAGAGACAGTTTTTGGATAACCATGTCAAGAGTATCCAAAGAGGCTTTTCCAGGCAAAGATGAAGTGAATATGAGGAACTGCAGGAAGTTTTGTGAAGTAAGTGCCATGGACAGACTACATACTCACGAAGACAAGGGCTTGCAGGAAAAAGCCATATTTTGAGAACTGTGTTTGTAACTTATAAAATGTAAAAATTGAATTTCTTGTTTGATGCCATGTGTCTATAACATGAATCAGAATCAGTTGATCACTTTTCCTTGGCTTCAGTTAGGGCTGTAGGTTTATTTATTTTCCAGCTTCAGATATACTTGATTGTTGCTGATGTTGTAAAGAAGTAAGTGCTATCCATTGCATTGTCATTTCATTTCTAACAAACCAGCAGTAGTGGTAACACTGACCATCTTATTATGATCAGACACACATTATGTAAATATCTCCTAAAAAAATAAAACACTAATTATGCAACTTAGAAAGAAAACTAAATATGTTCAAGAATTTGTTCTGATTTAAAATGTTCAATTAGCTATAAATCGAAAAATTACCCTTAACTAGAAGCCCAAGATATGTTATAATGGTGGGGCAGTTAATTTTGGCAGTCATTTTGATTATACAATTTGTTTCTTTCTCTTGTGCATGCTTGCCATGTCTTGTCATATATCGGATTATCAGTCTCACTATGATGAGATGTGTACGAGTTGTGTGTACGAGTTGTAGCAGGAGCAATTATGGGAAAATTCGTGTGTATGTACACACATATAAGTTCACGTGGGGCTCAATTTTCACACTGGACCAATCATGACTATGAGGATGAATGATTGCTAAACAGTGGTCTGATTCATGAAAATCAGTACCCGGTATTCTAAAATATTGGAACCTCGATTAATTACTGATAAGGCTAGTTATAAGCTTGAGATGGAAATTTCATGTTTAATCGATTGATTGAGTTTGTGTTTTAAATCCACTTTGTGCACAGTAAGGCTAATTGGGACTGGACAGTTCAAAGTGGGATCCGAACCACTATGTGATCTGTGTTCATTATTTTTATGGCTTTTCTGTGAAATGGAAATGTCATCTGCACTCACATCTTCTTGTCCCAAGCATCATCTTTCCGAGAAGTCATGGGTATCGAACCTGGAGCCCCTTGATTACACTGCGCCATCGAGGAGGCCAGTTCGTGTTTAAGATCGAGTATTTATTAACCTCCCCAGACATAATGTAGATAGGAAATATTTGGGCAAAGTGTCTTAAGTCTAAAGCAATTTGTACATGATCAAATGAATCGCAAACAAGTCCTTGAATTGAATGCTGAAAACACTAGGGAACATATTTAAACTTTCCTTCTGTATCCTAGATGAAATAACGTGTTCTTTACTAATTCCTTTGTAAGGTATTCAGAGAGTCTCAAAATTTGTGTATAAAGTCACATTTCAGAGATATACAGAATGGATATTCTTTAAAAATTATACACTAAAATAATTATCTGCATGAACATTTAGTATGGAATAAAGTAAACTTGTAAGTTTAAAAGAAAATATTTTGTACGATGGAAAGAAAAACATGGGATGCAAGGCAGATATGGAGTCACTTGCAATAATGTTCGATGTGTGTCGATGGTCTCAAAAGGTATTTCTCGAATTGATAAAGAACAATACATTTTATGCATTCTTATGTAAAAAAAAGATAAGTTCCCCACGCAAAGGGCACCATGCCATGAAGGCACATTAGCGGACGGAGTATTTTTATGCATTACAAATAATGTATGGGTTTAATATTTACATAGAGGTGAGGAAATAAAGGGGGAACCACCACAGAAAGCCTGCCTACTTTCAGGGGCAGGTGCTTATGTCCTGGTGCCTTTAAAATAAACCAAGATGTCATTTCCATTGAAAGACTGTTCCCCTGTTTATTTTGTTTTTGTAAACTTTGTTTCAAAATAATTTAATTACAATAGTAGAACATAATTTTTGACCAAGTTTGTTCTAGTTTCCAGGACAGGTTTTGTTTACATAGTAATTTGTATATTTTTATTATTAATTGGGTGGTACAAGAATAATATGGAAAAGAAAAGATAAATAGATTGGTGAGGAAGCATTAATTACAATGAAATGAATTTTAATTTGGAAGCTGAATCTGTTTAGTCAGATTTAATTATGCTGTGACTATTTGTATACAAATTTCAATATAAGACGAGTAATTAGGATACTCTGCATTTATTGTTATCATTATGTTCGAGGTTCAAGATGGAATGTTTGATGTAGTGTGAGAGAAGGAATAAATGAAAAAAAATGAGGCAATATATTAAAAGCATATAAATATTTATATAATTAGGAGAAAAGTAAGTAAATGTTAAAGCAAACTATACTAAATGGTAAATATTATATTATTGATTTGTCTCGTACAGAAGAAAGTCCTTGGATACCCCGGTTTCAACTCTGAAACGAACTCATCATGGAAAAGAGAGTACTGACTGGTATATATACAGCAGCAGGAGGCTTCTCGGATCATTCGCTGATAAAATGAGGCACAGGAAAGAACGCAGCATGTTTGAAAGAGGGATCATAGTATACTGCTCCATAGGAGGCATGAGTATACATAGCATAGCCGATGCCAGACAGGTCTCTAAATGAACTGTAGCCTTTGTCATGAAGAAGTGGAAGGAAAAGTGACACTGCAGCAATGCATCACGCAGTGGAAGACCCAAGAGATTGGACGACTGGGACAGGAGAGTGCTGAAGAGGGAGATTCGGAAAAACAGTACCTGTCCGATGCATTAGATTGCGGAAGAGTTTCAAAGTGAGACTAATTTGACTGTTTCAACCAAGACACTTCGCAAAGAGGTCTATGCGCCCAGTTATCATGATCGAGCCACTGCCCACAAACCCTGATAACAAAAAACAATAAACGGCAGACTACGCTGGTGTAAAGAGGAGAAACAGGACGGTGGAGCAATGAATCACGATTCACACTGTATCGATCAGAGGAGAGTGTGGGTATGGCGATTACCCAGAGAACGTCTGTTACCAGAGTGGGTAGTGTCCACAGTGAAATATGGTGGTGGCGGCATCATGTTCTGGGGTTGTTTCAGCTGGAATGGCGTGGGTTCACTGGTACCGGTGTATGACCAAATGATGTCTGCATCCTACTGAGATATTCTCGACAACTCCATGCTCACAATGTTGTGGCGTTTCTATGGAAACTAAGAATGTGTGCTCCAGGACGATAATGCGACTTATGTTTCCAGGGCTACCATGGAGTGGTATGCAGAAAATGTCGCCAGACTGGATTGGCCTGCTCAGAGCCCTGACCTTAACCATATCGAACATCTATGGGATGAACTGGAGCACAGATTGAGATCTCGCCCTTCTACACTTCCAGGGTTGGTGACTGTACAACAGGAATGGCAGAATATCTTACTTGGTGTACTACACAACCTTGTGGCCAGTTTACCATGACGAGTGGTTGCTGTTATCACTGCCAAAGGTGGACCGACCTCGTATTGATTGCAAGAAAACTGATGGTATCCACTGAAACGTGGTGTCCAATGACTTTCTTCCACATAGTGTATAATGAGAATATATTTTATGTATAAGAAAAGAAAAAAAAACAAATGAAAAGATATATTATTGTAATCATTGATGGAGTCTTGTTTGTTAATTTCCATCTTATTTTCTGTTTAAAACGTTTTGGTAGGAGTAGTTTGTGAAGGAAGTTCAGTTGAGGGGTCAAGGTAGAGAGTGTTTGCTGGGAACACTCAGCATGAAGAGTATTCTACCAGAATGATCTTTGGTAGAAGTTCTTTCCTGGGATGCCTGAGGAGGTTTGATAACACCCCCTGGTAACATCAGGAAGGAAAAGGAAAGTTAGATATGATGAAGGTTTAAGGATAGGTTTTTCTGCTGCTCTGTGTGCTACCTCACTCTCTCCAATAACGTCTTGTGCTGCACTCCTGTTGTCACCCTGATATTATTCGTAGTCTTGCTGTGATCTCTTCATGTCCCTCCGAAGCGATGTAGTTTTTTCTTTCTGCTCACTCTTTTTGGAGTCTCCCAAGTGTTCCGGTCTACGAGTGGTTGTAATCATTTGCTCTGGCAGCAATGCTCTTAATCTTCTCAATCTTCTTGGTTCTTGCATGGCTTCAGATTGTGGTGGTCTCTGTGCTTCTGGTAGTTGTTGGGCAGGTTCCTCGCTGATTATTTTCAGCTCAACTCTTGATTCTTCATCTGCTAGTGTTTTCAGTGTTTCCCAGTGTTTAGATTTTATTTGGTAGGTGGTATTGTATTTTTTCCCTTTTAATTTGATTTGAGGTGTTTTGTTTTCATTCAATTTGCCCTTTAGGATTACGATGTCTTATTTGCTGTGATTTGTAATTTTGCACACTCGCACCATTCAGCGAAAGAGTTTAAAGTGGTCGTTGCTTTTTCTTCAATTTGCTACAACCAATATAATTACATCGTCTACGTAGGAAGCGGCCCCGGCGCTCACCCAGCGTCGAATAACATGGGTATATGGGGGAAACCCTGGGGGGTAAAGGCGGTCAGGGGCGTGATGCTGATCACATCACCCCCACTCACGACCGGATCAAGAAAGTGTGGGGCGTTACTCCCACACCCCCTATACGCCTTCATGGCGTGGTGCTATGCACAGGGGAACACTTTACCTTTACCTTTTTATGTACGAAACTGTTTTTTTCACTTCTGGCCGACGCCGCCTTGTAATCAAGTAATCCCAAGTTCGATATCCTATGGAGGCACATAGTGGTTCGGATCCCACTTTAAACTGTAACTCCAGTCCCGATTAGCCTTCCTGTGCATAAACTGGACTTAACAGTTGGGCTGAAAAGTTCGTAGGCTAACATAGTAAAAAATATTTTTTTGACAAAATTCGATTTTATTATTCAATATAGTTGCCTTTGAGGGCGATACAATGATTATAGCGGTCATACAATTTTTCGATGCCATTTTTATAGTACGATTTCTCTTTAGCCTCAAAATAGGCCTCAGTTTCGGCGATAACCTCTTCATCAGTGCTAAATTTCTTTCCAGCGAGCATTCTTTTAAGGTCTGCAAACAGGAAAAAGTCACTGGGGGGCAGATCTGGAGAATATGGTGGATGGGGAAGCAATTCGTAGTCTAATTCCTATAATTTTGCCATCGTTTTCATTGATTTGTGACACGGTGCATTGTCTTGACGAAACAGCACTTTTTTCTTCTTCAAATGGGGCCGTTTTTTCGTGATTTCATCCTTTAAACGCTCCAACAATGCTATGTAACAGTGGCGTGGCGTGGATTTTTAAAAGTGTTACCGGTTATCAGTAGGACATTTAAGGGAGACTTGGGCGCCTCCCCACCTCATGCCCCCCCCCCCAATGTCTTCCAAGTAGTTCATATAATATTAATCTGGTACGTATGCAATTCAATACTAGATTTTGGTAAAGTTATTAATCAGAAAAAAAAATGTTGACATAAGGACTAAAGTGAAATCGCAAAAATTGGTTGTTGACACAATAATACGTAATTTGATACTTACAGAAACATCGAAGGCTACTTATAGAGCAGATCAATCCGTCTTTGAAAATAGTTATATGATGCTGGGATCCCGGGTTCGAAACCTAGCTTGGGCATGGGCGTTTGTGATGTCTATTCATCAATTTAATCATATCATCACTCATCCCCATCTTCGCAAATTAGCCAAAAGTGGCACAAGCGAAGCAAAATCAATCAAATCAAATCAAAAAACTTCTATGATGCTGTCATAAAGAGAAGTTTTTCATTTGAATTTGAATTTTTGGGTGCGTCATGGTCATGGTCCATGTTATCCACATCTGAATTCGACACTTTTTTTTTCACCCGAAAGTAGAGTACATGGCCAACAAAAGAGTTTAGAAAACTGCACACATCCACATAACCACGGATAGTCGTTATACCACGAAACATTGAAATGTCGGTCATATCCAGCAGACGACTTGGTTTTTAAATCGTTAAAAATAGGCTTTGGCCTCCCTTTCGCCACAATTTCGATGTTTTCTGCAAAATAACGAACCGAAAGATTGCTTCAAAATATCTTCTATCGCACGATTACACACACTGTCCAGATAGGATGAACCCGCCACCTCGGAACTCGGGGCAAGCTTCATAAATTAATTGACAATGCCCGAAAACAACATAAAGACGAAAGACACCAGTCACAAAACTCCCACTGCACAGTCCCTCCCACAAACCGTTGTTTACTTTTGTAACACGTGAAGCACCCTCCTTGCCCCCTCCCCTCTCAGCATCGGCCCTTCCCCAATATTTCCTTCGGAACCTGCAAGAAGTCCAGTTCTACTAATGTTGCCATCTTAGTTCTTTTGAAACCAGATTTGCCCAAATCGCGAAACATTTTCGTTTCAAATAAGACGTATGTAGAGTAGATGTAGTCTTCATCTGTTTCCTAACTACTCCCACTCCCATGTTTCGCTAAATCCACTGAAATCTCATTTCTGACACCACTACTATTTCGTATATTTTACGTCCTTTGCTACCTTTAAGGCTTTCGCTTTATAGGATAATCGTGACGATGACGATGCGTGGTGAATTATTGAAATAAAATTATTATTTCTTTGTGTATGTAATTATTAATTTTTATAATTATGTAAGTAAAATAATAACAACGAACATTGAAATAACCATTTCTTGCTGAGGATTCGAACCTGCGACACCTGACACTTCAGAGCGTGCTAATATAACAATCGGGAAATTATGCTTGTAAGTATTGTTTTCACCCAAAAACAGTTCTACCACCTCAAAAACATTGCTTCAATCCGAAATTATTGCATTCCTGCGTCAACGTATGTCAATGTCAATCTGTATTATCAACAATTATCATAAATTCCTGTAACCGAAATAATATTATATGTGTGAAATATAGAATTTTAGGTTGACATTTTTAGAAGGACAGACCCCTTGACCATACCCATCCCTCTCCTCTCCTTCTCGCCCATGATGTCGAAGAAGGACAAAGAGGACTTTCATAATCGCTGATATTTAGTGTAAATACAAATTATCACTTGGTAGTTTGCTTTTGCCCCAGTGTGATTTGATTTTTTTAAATTTTGATTTGGCGATTTAAGTCCACTTCATGAACAGTAATGCTAATCGGGACAGTTTAAAGTTGGATCCGAACCACTTGTGTCTCCACCGGGTATCGAACCCGGAATCCCTTGATTATAAGGCGGCGACGCTAATAACACTGCGCCATCGTTCCCCAGTGTGACTGGACACCTTCAGAGTAAGATAGACCCGATTAGGCGACTTAGCTCTTTTCTGTCAATTGAATATGGCAACACTGGTATGTTTCCTGTAAGGATCACCGGCAACTGCGCCGGCTAAACAGCCCGCCTTCTCCTCCCGCCATAACAGTCTTTACCGCTACGCCAAGTCTTCCTTTGGTGGGCTCAGGGTCCTTCCCTCATGTTGCCTGTGGAGCGTACCGGATCAGTCCTCCTATTCGCTTTTGCCGGTGTCAGAAAAAATGTCAGTCTGCAATGTTTACTTTACGACAATATTACCAGTTTATGTACGTAATAATATTTTAAGACAGGTTCTTCAATTCTTTATATTTTAGTGTTACCTGCGGTAACAGCGGCTACATGCACGCCACGCCTCTGCTATGTAATAATCGCTGTTGATGGTCTGGCCCTTTTTGAATATAATACCATGCGCATCCCAGAATACTGATGCCATAACCTTGCCAGCCGACTGTTGCGTCTTTCCACGCTTTGGATTCGGTTCATCACGTGCAGTCCACTCGGCTGACTGTCGATTGGACTCTGGAGTGTAGTTATGGAGCCATGTTTCATCCATTGTAATATATCGACGGAAAAATTCGTGTTTATTACGGTTGAATATCGCTAAACATTGCTCCGAATCATCAAAACGTTGTTGCTTTTGATCGATTGTGAGCACGCGCGGCACCCATTTTGCACACAGCTTTCGCATGTTCAAATATTCATGCACAATATGTCCAACACGTTCCTTTGATATTTTTAAAGTCTCAGCTATCTCGATCAACTTCACTTTACTATCATTTAAAATTATTTTGTGGACTTTTTTTATGTTTTCGTCGGTAACAGCCTCTTTGGGGCGTCCACTGCGTGCATCGTCTTCGATGCTCATTTCGCCTCGTTTAAATTTAGCAAACCACTTCTCAACGTTTGGTTTTCCTGGTGAAGAGTCCGAATAATGTTTATCAAGCCAAGCCTTGGCTTCAACAGTATTTTTTTTTCGCCAAAAAGCAATACTTTATTAACACACGAAATTCTTTTTTATCCATTTTTTCACAATAACAAAAGCTGCTTCACTCACAATGCTATATCTCACGAACTAATTATCCGGCAGCTGTGAAATTTATACACGTATCTTTTGAATGTTAGTACTAAGTAAAAATCACATGGATTTAATTCTAGTAACGCCATCTATGAGTCAGCCTATGAACTTTTCAGCCCAACTGTTAAAACACCAACTCGATCAACTTCTGGAATGAATGTCATTTTCCACAAGGCTGATTCTAGGTTTGTTCCAAAGTTCTGGCACTAACATTGAACCCTGTGTGCACCCTGTAGTTAAGGTCTTGGTTGTGTTACAATTTGGGCTCCTTAAGTTTACTTTCCTATTTATGCAGTAATCGAGTGTTAGTTTGAGGCTTGTTCTTAATTTCGTCTCCAGTCATGTTCCTAACTTTGTCCACAGGATCCACTGCACAAATGTTTCATATGGTTCCACAAAACCTGCTCTGGCGCCAAAAACTGCAATTTTTTGTGATACTTGCTGCAAAAGTTAAAAGTTCTTCTTGCAAACAAGAAATAACTTACATTTATTGTTTTCTTTTTCAAGTAAACATAATATTGATTCCGAGTAGTTCTAAATTTGTTTTGAGTTTGCCACGTTCAACTAATTATGTTCACTTGTGCAATGACATTTTGTAAGGAACATGAATATCTTGGCAAATCATTATTACTATATTTTCCCAAACTTGTTTTGGGGACTAAATTAGGCACGCTTTTTTGGGTTTTGCAATATGTGAGTACTTTCGAAATTGTTTTTTGGTACTAAAGCCCCTATCACACAGAACTGGATTTCTAGTAGGAATGCCCTAGTTGGCGCTGAACTAACTTTCTAGGTAGAAATCATGGCTGCCTGCATATTCGCGGATCCCACTCAGTTCAGCATAGGAGATACAATTCCCTTCGCTGATTGGTTAATACTGCGGAAGTGACGTCAATAACCCGCCAAAATGCAAGGAATGTTTACGTAGAAATACGAGCTGTGAGTACGTACGAGTAATAAGTGCGATAGTTGCGAGTTCTGTTTGGAAACATTGGAGAGAATACAATTTTTGATATTCAAAACGAAGATGGAGGTGTCCACCTCGCTGCCTGAGAAGTACACCTACTTGGCTGTTCCTGACAATGAAACTTCATTTAGAGTAAAAGAAGTATCGGATGAAATTTCTGCGAAGGTAAGTGGTGTTTGCGCTCGATATGAATATTTTACTAGCGATATTTTAAAGCAACTGAATATGTAATTATTATGCATTATGCACACATTAATTTATAGTTGAAATAAAGTACGGGACGATATTTTTCATCATCATACGAGTTTGTAAGTAAAAGATGGCTTTGATTGCATTATGAAGAGGAAGGCGAAATTAATTTTTTTTCTGTTTTGCTGCAAGTGCTTTTTGTTTTCATCTCACGTCGCTTTGTACCTGTGTTACTTTTTTGCACATCTTCCCTTTCTTTGATATTTTCTTTGCACCAAGTTAAATTTTGTGGAAAGATAAACATAATGATATCTAGATTAGTGTGGTCAGCAAATACATAATGTTGAGGTATGTTATTGATGTTATTTTAAATGAAGAGATTGCGGAGCCGTTAACCCACTGTACCGTACCCCCACGAGAATTACGTGATTTTTTTTTTCTAATCGACAAATATCAATGTTTTGCGTATCGTAAAAGTGGTTGCAGCGTTTGGAAAGCACAAATAACGGGAGATATTTGATCCCAAAGAATGGCTCACGTAAGTTAAAACATGCAATTTCGGAGTACGGTAACACTTTACTATACCTGAGACAGATTTCTTCAAATTTACAGGGGAAAGTACTTACGCAAATCATTTTCTGTAGCGTTGTTGATGTTCGGGAATGTAATTTTGATTCATTTTAATGCGAATGCATGTGGTTTTGTACGAAAATCTATTTCCGACGCGCTATTGCTGCTGCCGCCATTTGCTTCCTGCATGAGAGCACAATACGCTCTCGTATTGTCCGTATATGCTAAATTGAACGAAAGGAGTGCTAATGGAACCAAACCTAACAGGCCTAACCTAACCTAGTAGGCTGGTTTTTCTGGCTCAAGGAACGATCAATGATAAGTTATCGCCATGTTGTGTGTGGAAAGAAACAAGAACAGTAAGTACTCATAAATGTAAGAAATATACATTACTTTCCTAACAAATTCAATTATTTCACCTAAATAAGTGTTCCGGAATGCAGAATAGTACGTTAGCAATGTAAAAAGTGCGAAAGAAATGATTCCCAGGTGTCTCAGGTATAGTAAAGTAGTACCCGGAGTACTTTCGCAGCTTTTTGTTACTAAAAACTGTTTTTATGTACACTTAAATAGCAAAAGGACACGCCGAAAATAACTATCAGTACCAAACCTAAGTATGTAAAATTATAGCTGCTGTTGTGGAAAGTGGTTTTGGGTGCTATATTCACTTGCGCGAAGTTTTCAGGCTGTTCTGCTTCACAGTAAAGTAACATGCTAAGGTAACAGACGTACTTTACTTCACAATAATATATTTCCGAGAGCTAAAATCAACTGAAAACGTTCATAAACAACAAAATCTTCATAAACCATGCAAGATATTTCACTTTCTCTGTGGGGTACAGAGGGTCAAGGGTATGGAGATTGCAACCAGTTGTGTTATCTCCGTTCAAGTGCAGAAAATGAACATATCATGTAAGAAAAAATAATATTACACTGTGCAACATCATATCATCTCTCATCCTAATCATCGCAATTAGGCAAAAGTGGTAGAAAGCAACACCAAAGAACAAAAATGAAGGTATGACTTGAGATGACCGGGCCCCTCTTCGATTTTCTTCATATTTGACATACTCACTAATCACGAATCTGAAGTTAAAATTTGTCGGAAACGTCTAGAAATTGCAAAATAAGCGAATCAATTTTCGCAACCGGACCGCTCTCCGATTTTTATAGTACTGCTCATACTTACTGAACCATTGGCACGTGGTTAGGTTAGGCAAACATAGTTAAAATTTGGTGTCGTGGTAGTATCAGGAATATATATGTTTGGTTGTGAAACAAAAAATTTCGCAAAATCGACAGTTTCCATTCCGAAAACTAACGCCTTATTTTAGCTTATTTTGCAATTTCTAGACGTTTCCGACAAATTTTAACTTCAGATTCCTGATTAGGAGGCCTCAATTAGTGAGTATGCCAAATATGAAGAAAATCGGAGAGGGGTCCGGTCATCTCAAGTCGTTCCAAAATGAATATAAGGTTTAGGACTAATATTGAGCCTAAATGTGATAGCATTTTCTGCATTAAATGGCACAGGGTGTATTGGAAATTGAGAATCATGCCCCTTTTCTTAATACACTTGAATACACAAGTATTTCAAGCATTTACATCACAACAAACAAAAGTTCACCAAATTGTGCAGTAAGCCTAATAATTTTATAAATTAACCTTTCAGAATTGGATTAAAGAATTTAGTGAGAGTAGCAAAAGTACATGGAGGGTTGAAAGAACTTACCCATGTACAGGGAAAATTAACATTTTTAAAATTGATATGCGTTGCCAACATGCAACTGATAAGAGAGCCTCAGGAGCTGGCCCAAGCAAAAACACAGATTGCCCTGCTAAACTTCAAGTCATTGTTAAGAGGTATGATTAACACATTGACTGCCACCATGTAACTGAAAATGTATCTCTTCTGGGCCAATTCGATTTTCTTGTTACTGACCGACTGTGAATGAAATGTGTATGTATAATATCTCAATACAATTGAAATTGAGCCCATTATTGAGGTTTTTGTGGTGTGTATGCATTTCTATACACGCGGCGTAGGTTTTCAATTTGACGTTGTATGCCACGTGTATATGATTTCATACACGTAATTATTCGCTTTGTGTTACCACATTTTGTCTTGTTCTTTCCGAATATCACGTTGTTTTAAAATTTTGTGGTGATCAAAGTACCAAAATTATCAGACTACGGGAGCACTAATGCTTTATATGATTTTCATCTTTCCCGAAGTATAATAGGTAGAAACAGATTTGAACTGCTTCTACGAATGTGGCATTTTGCAGACAATTCACGTGTTGTCGCTAATGATAGATTACATGAAATTACGAACATCACCAACAAACTCATTTCACGATTCCAAGAAATATACACACCAGGGGGAAAAATTGTGTCTACGAAAGTATGATACCATGGCGGGGAAGACTTTCATTTCGGCAGTACATCCCTTCCAAAAAGAATAAATACGGAGTGAAAGTTTTCAAGTTGTGTACCAGCAGGGGCTATACATGGAACATTATTCTTTAAGTTGGAAATATAAACATGTCCGGTAACATGTCAGTTCCTGAAACTGTTGTGTTACAGCTTGTAAGACATCTTCTCGGTGAAGGCCGGCGCCTTTACACAGATAATTATTGCACCAGCGTTCCTCTTGCTTACCTTGGCATTTACAATAATACCCATCTGATCGGTACAATTAGGTCAAACCGTAAATATTTGCCAGCAGATGTTCTTCAAGATAAATTGAGGAAAGGTGATATTGTAGGAAAGGAAACTCAGGAAGGTGTGACTATTCTGAAGTGCAAAGATAAGAGAGATGTGTTAGTCCTATCTACAGCTCACTCTTCTGAAGAGGTAACTGTAACACAAAGATGTGGTTCAGAAATTAGAAAGCCTACCGCAATTGTTGATTACAATACTGGCAAGTACTTCATTGACGTAAGTGATCAGTTGGCTTTATATGGGAATGCTCTGCGAAAGACTACAAAATGGTACAAGAAAGTTATTATTGAATTTATATGGGGAACGGCTCTCGTGAATGCCTACATTCTCTACAGTGACTGCATCCAGTCCAGTAACATACACATAAATGAATTCAGGGAACTTGTAATCCTAAATATTCTTTCTGAATAATTACCTCCTGGACAGTAACTCACTTTACCTGACCAACAAGGCAGAAAAACTCCAACTCATCCCTTGATAGACAAAGTAGGGGATAATGGAAGAAAGAAGCAAGGACGCTGTGTACATTGCTACAAAATCTATGGCAGAAGTGGAAATTCTGACTCGACAGGGAGGAAGTTTGCCAGGTGGGTGAAGACAGTATTTGACAAATGTCCCAAAAATCCTTTTATGTGCCGGGAGTGTTTCAACAAAAATCATTGAACTTCCAAAGTGTTCGGTACAAAATATGTCATCCTTATATCTATATATCTAAGAGAAACATAAGTTTACAAAAAAATATTATATAACAAATCGTTTTGTAAGAATTATGATGTACTAGCAATATATTCCACAATGTATTATCTCTTGCTGTGAATTCCAACCAGAAAAAAAGTGTATTTACGCATTTACCCTTCCTTTTTAGTTGTCAATACATTCGTACTAGTGAAAAGAATACGTAAGCGTAAATAAAGTTTTGAAGATTTTTTTACTCTTGTAAGACATTACAGAAATTAAAATTATTACTGCCCCATCTTAGCTGTACGCCACGGCTATTTAACAGTCATATAGTTTTGCTTGAACTGTGTATGCGTTTCCATACACGCGGCCAAGAATCAGGTTCTTGCTTGTGTATGGAGTAGCATACACGTGGCCCAGAAGCAAGAAGCCATGTGTATGACATATCATACACATGGCAGTCAATGTGTTAAACCTTGCATGGTAAATGGTTCCATAATGAGCATTGAAAAAAGTAGCAAATTTAATTTCAAACTTGAAGTACCTGCATGAATATTGTACAGGGATGCATATAAAAGTGATAATTATTTTTTACATGCATGAACTAACAGAGAATGGAATAGGATGTACTTAATATTATTAAGTGTAATCTAACAGTAGCACATTTTTCTTCTCTTGTAGTTCGTCACCACCGTCATCAGAAATCTGTCAGGAGTTTAATAAAACAAGAAGTACTCACTGAATGTCAGGATAACAATGATATCTTCACGGAAAATCAAGTGAATACAGACAGTTTTGTGAACGTTCTGTAGATATCTCATACTCTTCTGTGTATGTGTAGTAGTACAGGTCAACCAATGTGTTGGCCACGGTCTAATAATTTGCTGTTGCCGAACAATTATTACAGATATAACTTGCAAATTATTGAAATGCTTCAGATATTGTGATACATTAGATTTAGATTTCTGAACTAGTCACTAGTTGAAGTGACACAATATGTATTATGTGCATTTTTGTAGAAATAATTTCATAAATCTATAATAGATTCAGTGTAACAGAAATAACCTTATGAAAATACATTTCTAGAGATCAGACAATTTGGTTTTTATTGAGTCAAGCTGCCTCTCACTTCCTACCTTAAAGTGCCTGCCTTTTCTGGAAACTGCAGTTTAAAAAAAGATATGTAGCAACGATAGTGAAACCAATAAAGGGTAAAACTTCGATAGCATCCCAACACCTCTCACTTGTTTATTTAGTCATTTTTAACATTCATACTTACCTATTCTGCATTGCGAAAGATTCTTCAAGGTGCTATTTTGCTTTTTTAACGAAAAAAGTTCAATTTTGACATAAAGAGTAATTATTAAACCATTGACATTAGCCCCAAAAACCATCCACGGGTAGCTCCAAAAACTATTGACGATAGCCCCAAAAATTCACGATAGCCCCATGAACCATCGTGGGGACGAGGTTAGGTTAGGTTCCATTAGCACTCCTTTCATTCAATTTAGCATATACGGACAACAGTTTTTTCTCGATGAAAGAAAATACCAACAAGAACTTCTAAATGCTACAGAAACTCATTTCGGTAAGTAGTTTCTTGTGTAAAAATTAAGAAATCCGTTGGGATGCTATCGAAGTTTTACCCAATAAAGTCTTTACAAAAATCACCCATATTCATTAGTACTGTAATTAAACTTTTGAAGAACAGTTTACTAAACCAAGTGTAAAACATTTTGCAGACAGCTCAGTTTTCTGATAGGGAAGTAAAGATGGTATCATATTGTAGAATGTATCACATAGAAATGTTTGGTAATGCAATACTACCTGCAATATGTGATGTGTAAGTATTAGAATAAATGGATATTAGGCACCCAAACTCAAACAGATAAATATGACATTACAGATTTAAAATGTTCTCCTTATATAGGTAACTGGGATAAATAAGCTCTCTCACAATTTGCAACTTCCTAACATTACAGAAACATAAATCTTGCATGTTGCAGTGCACTGAGTGTACAGGTAAATGACAGCAAGAGTACAATTATTACAGGTTTTAATGCTTATGCAGCTTTGACATCAAAATGGGATCAGTAGTAGAGCTTGTTGTGTACATTATGTTATTGTATGAGGGTTAGTTCCTACTTGTGCATGCTTGGTATGCTTTTGAAGATGAGCATATATATATCTACATATATATGAAGATCTACATATTTGAGTACCCAGTGGGAAATTAGTTCACAAAGAAATACCTTTAAAAAAATAATGTTCTTATACAAATACCATATTTGACCTTTCCTGTTCACATTTTTAAGGATAAAGCTTTACCACTGAATTTATAATTAATTTACAGCATGTAAAATATAAAGCAATATGTAGGTCTATACCCTGTCCCAGCTAACTGTAGAGCAGGGCCGTGCATATTGGCAGAGGAGGAGGAAAAGTGTAGTGTTGCCAACCATATGGTCCAGACCTTAGTCTGTACGCTAAATGCACAGCTTACAAAGTTTTATCCCTAATATTTACCTAAGGAATTCGTAAAGCAAACATGTGAACCTGGAGACAAAAATACGGTCAGTTTGCCATGTGCGTTCGGTATTATCCTTTTCAAAAGTTTGCAATGCTGCATAGCGAAGGAGGAAATCGGGTAACTCCCGTCACCATTACACAATCCTGTTTCTCTCACTGTTCATTAGTGGAGCCATCTTGCATCACTACTTACACAGAAACTTTTTCTCATTCGCCTGGTCTACAGTTAGCTGGTACGGAGTTTACTTTCAACAAATAACTTACCCAATCTAAGTAGGAAAGAATACATTTTAAACTTTTTCGTCCCACACCCAAGAAAGAAATCGTCTCATTCCAGAAATGAAGGTAATCAAAAAGTAAGTATCAGTGTATAAGATGCACCGGAAAAAGGTGCATCTTATACGCCGACAAATAAGGTACTTGAAGATTTTAGAGCTGAACAACATGTATTTATGATAATTATGAAGCGTATTGAGTAATTGATTCAAGCTTGAATTTATCCCCAGGCCTCCATATTATAAATCATGAGCCCTGTCCCCTCAATCTTGGCCTGGACATTGATATTCTGTGTGTGGAATAACTTGATTTGATCATCAAAACTATAAATAGAGAATAAGCACCAAATCTTTTTTGCATCTAATCGGGGACATGTGGCTCTTACCTGAAATTCCATCAGTGATTTCAAAGGGCAAATATTTTGACTATAAAATATATTACAGTAGTGAACTCTATTTTCAGAACAAAATAAAACACACAAAAAAAAAATACTGCAGCATTGAGAAAACCTGACCTCCCTATGAAGAACAAAGTAAAACATAATCAAGAACTATAATTCCTAGGCCATTGATATAAACTGAGGCTATGAAGAGGTATTGTGAACACATATGGCAGGAGTCCTAGTTTCGAATCAACTGCAATTTTCAGGGATACTTCATGCAAGAGAGATCAACTTCTCAGTGCCTTTCCATAAGGTCCTCTCTCATGTCCCTGTTCTTTGTGCATGCCCACTTAGCAATTCCATCCAATCGGCATTCAGTGTGACTAGCAGACAGAAAAATAAAATGAAATTTAGAACAAGTAGGTCACACATATTATACCTATTTATGAAATTGTGCTCTTATTTCAAGTATGTATAATTTGTTCATTATTTTTCACCATGTTTTATTTAAATTTTAAGAATGTATTTGGAGAAAATAATATGTTTGGTAAATTAAAATGTTATGTGCATGTAGTTGCACAAAATCTTATGTCTCTCTCTCTCTCTCTGTGCATGTGTGTGTGTGAGAGAGAGAGGACATATATGCTGGTAATCAAGAAGAAGAAAAGCTTTTTAAAGATCAGTGAACCTAATTTGGATAGTTTATAGTAATGAAAACAATCATATATTCTTCATTAAGGATTTCAAGCTATGCATGCATAAGTGAACCTCATGGCACAACATTCACATACTCAGGACATCTCTCAACAATTCATACTTAATATTTTTCAAGAAAATGTTATGTATTTATACTTCCTTTTGTGATTAGTTAACCTAATATAGATTTTGAGACGGGGCCAAGCAATGTTCCTTACTTTCAAATCACCATCATCATTTACGGAGTAAATTTACCATAAAGCAATATTTCTTGTGTGGTGTGATTATATGTTTTTTTCTAAACATAGATTAATAAAAAAAAATATATATGCACTTTGTGGCACTGAAAGGTCAATAAAAATTATTCACACCAGTGAATTCACTCTTCACAAAATGAGCACGTAGTTACATGGATTATTAGAATGAATTTTGACCTTGCAACAGCGATGTATTCTGAAAATTTGACCTGGTTTACTCCAACAATTCTTTTTATTTTATATATTAATTAATTAAAATATAATAGAAATAAATCACCAATGCAGAGGCTCCAGCATTACCAGGTGCTTAGTGGTGTGATCTGTCCTGGGTTCGATTTCCGATGGGAGCCAACAAAATTTCGGCATTGACTCGGTGTCATGAGGACAATTGGAGATATACTTGAAAAGAAGAAGTAGCAGGCTCCCAGCTCAAAAGCCAGAAAAAACCGTAGCAATTGGATCGATGCACTAACTGTGTCACCCAATGAGAATGTTGCTCTGGGAGGTCCTGCCCTCGGAGGCTGTTGTGGCATGGAGGTTTTTCTTCACACCCATATATATATAATTTCAATTTCACATGTCCTCATAGCTGAAACTGGAAATCATGAAAAATCAACTACACAATTGCAGACTTAACTCATTGCATTGCAAAATACACTTATTAAATAACAACATTGATATTGTTATGAACATTATTCACAGGTTTGTTAAGAACTCTCGCAGCAAGTCAGTGGACCCACTACTTGAAGAATGGCCAGCAATGGTAACTTTGAAAGGAAGCCACAACCATCAGACTTTTTCTGCTGCTGCTCTCTATCACAGAGACATGTCAGAGAGCACTAGAAAGATTCTATGTGATTTGTTTCGTCGTGGTCATAGCCCTTCATCAGCATTACAGTGCTTGAAAACTGATCTTCTCTTAGAGTATGGGGATAATTATTACACAGTTGCCTGCGATGGGTTTTATGTACCAAGCTTATCTGTGGTGCATAAATTATTCCAAAAAGAATTTGCAATGGAATATGGCAGCTTATCGGGGGAAAACATGTTCAGTAGCATTGCTCAAATGTTGGATGAATATAACTCCAATTCCAAAGGTGCAGCAAAATTTGGGCAAATTGGAGAGAACTATTTTGTTGCAATATGTACACCCATCATGTCACGGGCAAATGTAAATATTCCACAAACAGGTGAGCTGGTAATGGTTGATGCTGCTGGAGGTATGGACAGGCAAAGGCACAGAGTCTACTTTTTTGTCACACCGACTGCAGCTGGTGGTGTTCCCATAGGTGCAATTATAACAGATACCGAGAGGGAAGATGTATTTTCAGCTGCTCTTGCCTGTCTGAAGAGTATATTCCCTGAAAATTCTTTCTATGGAAACAAACACCCAAAGGTGTTCCTGACTGACAATGATATGAAAGAAAGGAAGCCGTTAAGGGACTTGTTCCCAGATTCTCAGACATTACTTTGCCAGTTTCATATTCTAAAAGCTGTTTGGTCATGGCTGTGTAATGGTAAGCATGGAATTGAGAAGTGCCATCGTCAACAGTTATATTTCCTTTTCAAGAAAATTGTGTATGCAGAGAATGAGGAGCAGGCACTTCAATTTTATGAAGAGCTACTTGCAGATCACACAGCAAGCAAATATAAAGCTTTTCTTAATTATGTTACCATGCTGTGGGTCTCGAAAGAGGATTGGGCAACAAGCTTTCGCAGGGGCCTCCCAATGCGAGGGAACAACACCACAAATTATGTGGAAGTGGTTTTTCGGATACTGAAGGACTGCATATTTGACCGGGTCATGGCATTCAATCTGACGCAATTAATCGACTTCATCCTGACACGCTATGAAGCGTATATGGAGAAACGATTGATTGATTTCTGTAGTGGAAGGTATACAAAGAGCTTGTTGAAGAAGATGCTTCCTGTTGACAGCAGTATACCGCTACATGCCATACAAGCTTCACTTGACAATCCAGGAACCTACTCTGTGCCAAGTGAAGGGACTAACGATGTCATCTACAAAGTAGATATTACAAATGGTTTCTGTTCTTGCTTTGTAGGACAGAGTGGGATGCTCTGCAAGCATGCTTCAGCTGTTCTGGTGAAGTTAGACAAGGACACTGCTACTCGTTTCAATTTCTCCGACACCAGTACAAAAAGAATTATGTTTCTTGTTGCCACAGGATCAACCCCTCCACAGGATTGGTTTAATCCCTTGCAGTTGGTCCCAAATGCTACCTTAGATGAAGAGCAGCTTGTAGCTTATGAAGAAACACCAAGTACCTCTAGTGACCTACAGCATGTTCCTCAGGACAATGAGAAGTTATTGGAACAACAAATTGCCTTGGGTAGTGACGAAAATGAAAAGTTTGAATCACTGATCAACAGAATTCGGGAGGGAATAAACAACAGTCCACAGTTATTTGTACCAGCAGTCAAGAAAATGCTGAAGAATGCAGAGAGATTTGCAAAAACTGAAAATGGACTGTTGACAGCTCTGCACACATTTGCCAAGTACAGTGGATTACCACCAGCAACACACAAGAAAGAAACTGTGCCAGAAAGAAGACATGGAATACAAATCGGGGTTCAGCCCACAGCTATTGCAAGAAGAAAACTTACTTTGTCAGGCAAACGGAAAGTTGGAGCAGGACGTCCAATTGCAACCACGAAAGCACACAGTAATTTAGTACATCATAATTACACAACTTTTGGGGCAATGCCATCAAGAAAAAGAAAAGCACCACATGATTTGCAAAGTTGTGTCTTTGACAATAAAGTACTTGGTCATGGAAAGAAGTGTGCATAAATTTTCCTACATGTTTCCGACCTTGAAATTCAGTAAAAATCTGCAACTCTGATGGCATTAAATGTATGGTAAACTGTTACTTATATTTATAATGAACATTATTATTCTAAAGAATTACTGTAAGTAGCTAACACTAGAGAATTTCTTGAGGATGTCTATTTCTTATGTTTTTAATAAGCTTAAGTTTTCCTATTTCCAATTGTGTTCTTTTTTTGGTGGGGGGAGTCAAATGTCAGGGGGCAGTCATGTTTTTGTTGCTAGATACATATGTATAACAATAATAAAACAAAAACCAGGATGTAAAAAAAGCACAAACTTGAAATATTTACAAACTCATTGCAGTTCACTGAAGCAATGAGGGAAGTGTTCAAACTGGTCTCCATTTGCTTCCATACACCAACCAGATCACTTTGAAACAGAATAACACTTAGTGACACAATTCACAAACATTAGCAATCCTTTCTGTCCTGCACACACACATGTTTTGGGGATCTTGCCGAGAACCAGTACTTTAAGTTCACAGCCAGTGTGTCTTGTTTCTGACTGCCTGAATGACATCTTTTCTTCACGACAGCATGTTTCAGTTGTACTGGGTGTTGTGACAGTCTTTCAATTGAGTTGCAGTTGGTAGGAGTGCCAGCCAATTTTAACCCAATTAGGGTTTATCTAGAAATTTTCAGCATGGGAAAAGGGATGGATCAATTTAGAGCCTAAAATTACCATAATTGGAGGATTGGATAAATAATTTTCTCTAATATTTTCTTAGTTACCACTACAATTCTCGCAAAAAAGAGAAAGAACTTTATTAGTTAATATGCTGTTGTAGTATAACTAGTACAGTGGGATGCACAAATATTGCTCTGCAAATTGTCCATTAGTTTTTACATTTCATACTAGGTTGTTTTAGGTAGTGGATTGTTATGTATACTTGTGCAAGATTGTCAGCAGTAATTTTTTTTTTAATTCTTGAAGCTCTCACTGAGTGAAGCAAATAGAATAAAGTGATGGACAGTTTGCTTGGTAATGCTTATGCATCCCATTGTACAAGTTCAATTATACAAAGGTGATGGCATACTGGTAGCGTCGTCGCCTTGTAATCAAAGGATCCCGGGTTTGATACCCGGTAGAGGCACATAGTGGTTCGGATTCCACTTTAAACTGTAGGTCCAGTCCTGATTAGCCTTTCTGTGCATAAAGTGGACTTAAAACACCAAATCAATCAAAGAAAAGGACATGTTTTGTCAATCACATCACTGTCCCCTTACTTCTGACCCCCACCGCATATAATAATTTTGCAACTGTTAATTACTAATCCTGCCTCTTCTCTATGTTCACACTGTATTGTAATTTATGGTATATTAGCTGATGATTTGTTGTCATATTTTTGTCGAAGTTATATATTTTTGGTTTAAACATTATGTTTTATCTAATATATTGTGCTGCAGTGTTTCTGTTTTGAGGATGTTTTTCTAGTGTTATTTGCTGCATTCAGTACATGTCTTCAATTTTTTTTAGTTCTGAATATTATTTTATAATTGTTCTATTTACATTATGGTGTAATTTTGGGTTAATGTTCATTTCACAACTGTATTGTAATTTATGGTATATTAGCTGATGATGTGTTGTGAAAGTTATATATTTTTGGTTTAAAGGTTGTTTTATCTCACATTTTGTGCATGTAAGTTTTACTAGTGTTACTTGCTGTATTCAGTAAGTATTTTCTTATTTTTTTACAGTTCTAAATATTATTTTGTAATTGTTCTATTTAGATTATGTTTTCATTGCGATGTTTTCTACTTTGTGTAATACATTTTGGCCTCTTACTGCATTCACAGCTGTATACATACAAGCAGTGTTTGGAAGTAACAGTCACTTTTTTAGGAACTATAAATAACTACTTTTTTGCAATAGAAGCAATGCAAGCAGCAATTACATTGACATAAATTGTGAAAGAGAATATTTATAACATTCACGAACAGCTAAATTTAGCAACTCGTTCCAACTATGTGTTTTCCGTGGATGCTAAGTTGAGATGTTTTTTGTGAAAATGCAGTTTCGTATTTATAGAGTTTTAAAAATATCAACAGTTCGATTAGTTTTTACAATTATACATTTATAACAATTTTCTAGTTAGCTGGAGTAAAATTCATTCATTAAAATCACATGATGATATTTTTAAATGGTATTTAATACTGTTTGCAAATAAAAAAACATTCTTACGTGAATATGTGAAAACGATAACAGTATAATTGACATTTTTGTAAAGCAAGTGTTAAGTGCAATTTCGGCAGAGTAAGTGGTCATACTTTTGAATGGCAGAGAGATTTCAAGTGTTGCTGTCTAGCTGCAGGTGGTAAAAGCAGAGGTCGAAAGCAGTGTGCTACTTGTAGCTAGCTACAAAATTTATAGCTGTAGCTGTTGCGGCGCTACATTTTGAAAATTGTAGTTGTAGCGGTAGCGAAGCTACAAAATTCCTGTAGTTGTAGCAAAAATTTCGCTACAGCTACATTTCTTCTCAGCTTTTTTAGTTAAATTTTGAATGTGGCAACAGCATTAAAATAATCGACAATAACGCTTACTTTTGCAGGAGGTTCATAAAGACAAAGTCTATTACATGGAAATATGGACAATGTAGATTATAAATATCTTGATATTGCAGTATAGGTATCTGCGTAATTTATTTCATTAGTATCTTAATAATTCTAATATCCAGATAACTAACTGACATATATGAATATATTCCAGCTAACAGCTACTTTTTTTTTTTTAGATTTTGGTGAAATGCCTCATTTGTGGCACCCCTGAAAAAAAATACCCAGTTTGCGCCCCCCCCCCCCCCCCCAGGAACATATATTGTGGATATCCCTAGTATAAGAGGCAGCAAAATGTCATTAATTAACGTGTAAAACACAACTTGCAGTGCAAAAAGGAGGAATCCATTTTCCACTAGAATGACAGCAATAGTGCCAGCAAATCAATGGCTCAGTATGTTAGCAGAACTCTCGGATTTACACATCAGTTTTCTCAATATATTTCCCTTTAGATTTTCTGTTACTTTTGCTAATCATGACAATGAAGATCAATGTTTTATTTAGTAATTATCTTATCTACAGTCAAGGGGTCCCGGGTTTGATACCCGGTGGAGGCACATAGTGGTTCGGATACCACTTTAAACTGTAGGTCCAGTCCCAATTAGCCTTACTGTGCATAAAGTGGACTTAAAACAAAAAGTCAATCAATCTTCTAGAGTCGCTTTCTGCCACTTTTGGCTAATGTGAGAATGAGGAAGAATGATGAAAGACGATGAGCAGCGTGGGGAATGGAGGAGCAGGAGGATCCACTTTATGCACAGATAAGCAAATCGAGACTGGTTTCGAACCACTATGTGACTTAACTGAATATTTATTCTCAAGGAAAATATGTTGATATATAAATGTAAATAATTCTACCAAATTTTATTTGTGTATAGTTGTAATCATTAATTTTGTGTCATACTAATTGCAATACTCATATATCAAATTTGAATTGATCTGCCGCTTACATAGGTACGTTATTCTGAAACACTATATTGAAAATAAACAACTGAAGTAACACTGATATAAAAATTACGGGAACCATGATAATAAATAACATAATCTAATTTCCAGTAAATACAACTATCATACTAGGGTCTTCTTTGGAATATCCATGTGGTTGTTCGTCTTGTTTATGTAAAAGTAGCGAAGTAGCGAACAGGAGTAGCGTAGCGAGCTACTTCTTGGAAAATGTAGCTGTAGCTGAAGCGAAGCTACATTTTGGAAGAGTAGCTGTAGCTGTAGCAAAGCTACTTTTAAAATGTAGCGTTCTGATCACTGGGTAAAAGTAAGTTTGGTACCAGTTTCATAGATCGGAGACACATTAAAATCGGATATTTTGTGTTTCGCATACTTACCAATTGTGTATTACAGAACATAGTTCAAGGTGCCATTATTCTTTTTACACGAAAACAAATGCATTTTTTTTATTCCTTTCTTCGCTTCCGGAATACACAATATGGCAGGCACATCTTGACTCACGTTGTGGGTATGCAGTGTTTCAACCTTCTTCACCGAAAAATACCTACTATCGTATTCGTCACCGGTGGAAATTATACATTATGCACGGATAGCCTGGGTAGCTGGCAGATAGCCCCACGAACCATTCATGGATAGCCCCACAAACCATTATGCATGGTAGCTGACCAATAGCCCCATAAACCATTTCCAATAAGGTTAGGTTTGGTTACGTTACGCAAGCATAGCAAAAAAAAAGGGGGGGTCGAAACACTGACAGGGGCTTACGTCATCAAACGTACGCAGAAACCAGTTGTCGTAGGGCAAGCAAATGAAAGCAATGGCAATTGTGCGTCGGTGAG
Organism: Lepisma saccharinum; assembly: GCF_977018435.1. Taxonomy (NCBI): domain Eukaryota; kingdom Metazoa; phylum Arthropoda; class Insecta; order Zygentoma; family Lepismatidae; genus Lepisma; species Lepisma saccharinum. The sequence goes on along the minus strand of NC_139243.1, from coordinate 58,658,424 downwards.
ATATTTCTCTTGAAAAATACATGATTTCCTGGTAACATATATTCCACGATGAAAGTAAATACCTCGACGAACGTTGTAAACCTTGGAGAAATTCATTTCCGTAAGTAGTTTCTTGTGTAAAATTGAAGAAATGTGTCTCCGATGTATGAAACTGTTACCGTAAGTTTATCATGTTGAAGTCTGTAGAGAATGTCATTTTGGTATGAGTTACAAGATGGCAGACATTTTGTACAATCATGTTGGTCTCATGTTTCATGAAGGATTATGTTCCAAATATTAGCGATACTTTTTTTCAAACCAGTTCAGTTCTGAAACAAAAGAAGATGAGTCAAGAATGAGTATTATACGTATTCCTGAACAATGTACACTATTTTAATGCTTATTTAAATTACATATGGCAGTGACTAGACAATGTGTTTTTAAATGTTTAATTAACATAACACATGGGGTGAATGAAATGCTGCGAGATGACTTTTGTTTCAACTGAATGTATTGCAAAAATGCTCTTTAATAGAAATTAGACCATGAAAAGTACAAAGATAAGCTGGTTAAAAATGAGATGGATCCAGATTTAAAAAGATGATACAAAAGGCAACTTTCTTCAAAGAGTCATTAAAAATTTAGCTCAGGTACACTTCATGTCTCCGGTACATCACAACTTCTACAAGAACGTTAAGACCTATTGAAATTGAGAGCACACCAGAATACCAGCTGTGTGTATCTCCTAACCACTGTTGAGGTCATGGTGGAAGGTGCTGACGTGGGTCAACCTTGTCGAGAAGCATTGAAAATGAAATTAGTTTGTACCAACAAGTGACGAAGAATGCTCTCCCAACATCCAGGAAAATGGCAAAGTAATTAGTCATATTGAATAAATTGAAAGTCAACTCTCTTTAAAGACATAGTGATACAAGTGAGATTTAGCAGTCACAAAGGTATAAGTGAACTATGGTATCTTCCTCTCAGGAAATTTATTTGCCTTCTATGTCTATTCTTTCAGGTGCCAAGTTTAGTACTTGACTTTACATGTTATTTATACCATTATGGTTTTCATACATTCATGTACTGTTCGTTTGGTATGATATATTTAACCATAATGTTCAAAATTAATGAAATTAATTAATTCAGAAATTAAAACCAGACTGGAATGCCACACTGTTATTACAGAAATGGACAGAATTGATAAACATTAGAGTGCTGCAGGGAGAGGATTTCCCTTGAGCACCAAATAGTTTGCACAGACAACACTAGATATTGTACGGAATCAAGAACTTCTTCGCTTGAAAAGCAGCATACACTTGAAGCACAGTAGTACACATGTAACCGTAATTTGTCTGTGGTAGGCGACTTTCAAATATTAACCGTGAGGTGAAGGATGGAGTGAAATTTTAACTTAAGTGAGCATAATCATCACTTCCATGTTAAAATGTACTATAGTCTATCTTAACAGTACAGTGATATATGCAATTGAAACAGATGCTTGTGGGTGAAACTGCTGGGATGGATATTTTACATATATGTGTCTGTGATTATTGTCACATTAAAGATATTTCATTGTAAATTCTTGAACAAGAACATGCTCGAACAAGTTAAAAAAAGGAGAGAAAAAGTGATTCCATGCAGTACTCTAGCATGAATGTCCTTTAAATATATTCTTTGTGGTAGTTTAGCTAGCAATGAGCATGGTGACAGGTACAATAAGTAGGAGGAATTGAATGAAATTGCATATGAACCTTCATCCTATTTAAATCTTTAGAACCATTCTGCTACATAGAATACTTATATCCTGCCACCTAGGTGCCCATCAGGCACACATGTATAACTACATTTGGGGGTGGGTCAGAATCAAGTGTCTCGCATGTGATAATAATGTTAAAATAGGTAAATTAATAATAGTATCATTGTCGCTTGAAAAAGTAAAAAAGATAATATAAGAATAAAGCCAGTGCCGGATACAAGGGTCCTCCTGCAAAATATTACTAAAGGCCCCCTTCTATATAAAATACATTTACTTGCGTAAGAAAATGTCAAAATATTTGCCGTCATTCAGTTTCTTCAGTGTGTGTGGGTGGGTGGGTGTTTGTGTGTAGCTTTTCTGCCACTTTTTGGCAAATCACGAGGCTTACGATGAGTGATGATAGGATGAAATTGATAAAGAACCACTCACAAAGAACAGCCATGCCCAACCAGGGATTCAAACATGGGGCCCTGTGCACACAGTGATAAGCACTCCAACATGGATGTCGGTATACCTCTGGAGAGCTTGGCAGAATTGCATTATGCTTCTCATACATAGATAAATTTTGTAAAATCATGTGCAGATGTACCTTTTGATAAGTTGCTTTTGTAAAGAGACCATTCAGATGGAAAAAGATGTTTCACAATATTTTTGCAATTGCTTTGCTGTTTTTTTGTTTTTTTTTGCTATCAGTTTGTTAGGTTTGATGGCCCCCAAGTGCATAGTAATTTCATCATATACACAGGATTTTCAATCCTTGCTCTGCTGTGTTGAAATGTTTCACCTTGTAACTCATATGTACACACACAGTACAATCTAAACTACTAGTTCCACATCACACAGCTAGGAAAGAAAAAATCGTGGTTAGAGAGAAATTGATGCTTAGTTTGCGGTATGGAGCATTCAACAGAAGTTATTAACGGAAATCTAAGGCATCTTAGCCAATGAAAAATTAATAACAAATCCTTTCACCTTACAATATTCAGGTGGTCTTTTCTTCTCTGCTCTGTGGTGTTGGGCAATTAATTTACTAAATACACATATTGTGGGGTCTTGCAGTTTATAAATCTGGCACTGAATAAAGCTATAACAGCACATATTCATTATCTACCACATATCTAGTTAAGATCAACCATAACTTATTAGTACAGAAACTCAATAATTACAGATGTGTTCCTAGATATCCTTTATGAGATATCTTAGTAATATTAATATAACTATCTGTGTGAGGATTAAATCAATATTTTCTACTCCTGAAAAATATACAAAAGAGTATCCCAAGGTTCTCTATTGGGAAGTCTTCTGTTTGCTATCTATTTCAAAGATATTACTAGCTTTACAGCAGCATAAACCAAATACTTAAATCAAAAAAACACAAAAAGTTGTATAAAAACAGCTGCCCTAGTGAAGGAATATGTGTAAAAATTTTAAATGGATTATTTATTGAATACCAGAAATGTTGTTAGGTCCCCCTGATCATTATTGTTGTGCATATTATTATGTATAAATGTATGCATATAAATGTTTGCAGGGACTGTCAATGCAAAGATGTATAATCACAATGTAATATTTTCCTGTATGTAAGTTCTGCACAATTACAGGGTGATTCAAAACTCCCTTAACACCCCCTATAAAATGTAAAGCAGTAAGGCTGGGTACAAATGGTCATGATAGAAACCGGTTAGGCCTAGAGGGAATGGAACCATATTGGTGTGTTGCAAGCAGACATTCGAATATCAAATCAGGCTAGAATTTCAAAGGACTTGTGCAATTAAGGTTTTTTCGACGTATCTTCACCAGTGAAAAGTTATGACTGCCTGATTGTAACAAATGTCTTATTTTTCAGATGTGACAAAACTGAGTCAGAATGCTGTCTGGGGAGAGAAGTTCATGTGCCATTGCAAGTGATTTTAATCAATGCTGCTCCCAACGAGATTCAGTGTTGCATGTGCACATACATCAAAAGTTTTGGGAGACAGAATCAGTCAATGACAGGCGGTGATCAGGACATCCCAGAACTTCCACCAATGTGTTAGGAGCATTCTGGCACTGTTTTCTCACACCTGGAAAATGAGACATTCGTCTCATAACTTTTTCTGATTAAAGATAGGTTGGAAAAAAAACAATGTTATCATTGCATTTCTTCTGAAATTCTGGCCTGATTTGATACATCACGTGACCTCCTTCCCATTTAAACATTTTGAGTTGAATTCAATGTGGTGGGCGTCTACTTGGAACACAGAAATATGGTTCCATTCCCCCTGGGCCTAACCTGTTTCTATCATTACCATTTGTATCCAGCCTAACTCCTTTACATTTTATAGGGGGTGTTAAGGGACTTTTGAATCAACCTGTACATCACCATCATATTGTACGATAGAGCCATGGTGGTCAAAGTGGTAGAGCACCTAATAATGTTGGAATTCTTCTGACATTGTCCCTACACAATGTCACTCTGGTGTTCACCCAGCCTGAAAAAAATTAATATCTGGGGGAGGGGCTAAAGGTTACCAGAGTGTGGTGAAAATCATATGACCTCCAAAAATAGCAGAGATTGAGACTGGGTGGGGCCTTACCCCATATCTCCACCTAAATGTGCTTTCATGGCATGGTGCAATGTGCATGGGGAACTTGATCATTAGCTTTATTACACAACAGTAAATAAGTAGTTTGATTATTTGATTTGGGAGAGGGTCCACCCTTGGTGGCCATGCATGCTGAGTAAATTACAGCCTTGCTACCAAAAGTTCAAGTTCCATGCTCAAGACCTGACCTGGGTATGGGAGTTATTTTGTATTCCTTCATTTCAAGTGCATATATCAATCATATCATCAGGGAAAGTGGATGGAGACCAAATACAGGTTAAATATGTGTGCATGAAACAAGAGGTCCTTGCACTCCATCCTGTGATGGATTCATTCTGGATTGATAGTCAGCTCCACAGCTTCGTACTCAAATATTTAAGCTTTTATTGGTCTGGAATAAACTTTCCCTAATATGATGAGAGCAATGTATCCACTGAATTAACCAGGCTGGTAACCCGAGAATGCTTGTTCGAATCATGTTGCCAGGACAAGTACAATTCCTACTAATGGTACAAAACATTTATGTTTCTTATCAATGTTATGACAGTGACACAGAAATATTTAATTATGGAAATATATATGTGTGAACACACTTTTAGAAATTTTCATGTCTTGACTTTATTGAGGATTGCAAGCCAGCATTCCTGACTTCACAATCCAGACTGGAAGAAATAACTCACTTAATGATATTTGGTAGTGTAACATTAACTGGTTGTTCTGATGGTGCATTGATTAACTTTGTCAAGGTTGTTTGATTTAAATCAAGATTAAATTGCATGATTTAAAAAATGATTATTTTTATTCACTTTAAAAATAAAGAAAATGTATAGAATGATTTATATAAGTAATTTGTAGATATCAGAATTGATTTTGGTGGAAATAAATTAATCTCGTCATCATTCAGTGATTTTATTAGCCTCTTAAGATACCATAACATTTTTAAAGTAAAATATTAGAAACAAGCAGTGGCGTACCCAATGGGGGTTCGTGGGGGTTATAATCCCCCCCCCCCTCTTTGGCCCAGCATTTCTTAAAAAAAGGATATCTAATTTAGAAAAGATGGCAAAATGAGGGCAGACTACCAAGAAAAAGTGTTCATAACCCCTCCCTTTCGAAAATCCTGGGCATGCCACTGGGAACAAGGTATATGTAATGATATGGTGAAGCTCATATGAAACAAAAATGTAATATGTAAACTGTAAAACAATCTTAATTTCTTGCTTTAGTGAATATTTTGTGTAGAAAAATATACGATATACTAATCATGTTAAACTATAAATAGATTTATCATTAATAAGCTCTGAATAAACAGCTGATAATACTTTGCCAACCATCATATGTTTTGCGGATACTAAAATTTTACCGTTTATGCATAATAATATAATAACATTTTTAGTGGTTTTTATTTTTCCTGCAATGTTTCGTCTAGTTTCCCAGAACTTTTTCAAGCTTACGTCAAAATTAAATAAACACACACACATGGCTAGCCATTCTACACTTCTACATAGTGTGCTACACTGCATATCACAAGAACTTTCTATATCCAATTTTTTAACATTAAAACACAACAGTGATGTTTATTTTTTTTTACTTAGAATGAAAGGTAACATTATAGTATAAGGGAAATGGATTTATTCAAATTTACAGGAGAAAGTGCTTACGGAAATCATTTTCTGTAGCGTTGTGGAAGTTCGTGAATGTAGTTTTGATCCATTTTCATGCAAAAACATGTTTTTTGCAAAAATCTCTGTCCGGCACGCTGTTTCTGCTGCCGCTATTTGCTTTCTGCACAAGAGTACAATGTTCTGTGTGTTAAGATGATGCAACCCCATAGTCAGTGTTTCACTAGAACATGACTAGTGGAGTATCTTTAATTTTGTTTTTATTTTTGTAATAAACCTAATTTAACCTAACCTTACGGAAAATTGTTTTTGGGGCTAACGTCAATGGTTTGCAACGTTTGCATAATTTTCAATCCGGGCACGAAAGTAGGTATTTTCTAGTGAACGAGGTTGCAACACTGCATAAATCGACAAAACATTCGCACAACGTGCCCTGAAACAGTACGCTATCGCCCGCCATGTGTTACAGAATCGAAATAACAAGTACCAGTAAGTACTCGGAAATGTAAGAAATAGACATTATCTTAGTTAGAAATGCATTATTTCACCTTAGAAAATGTTCCACATTCCAAAATAGTACGTTAGCATTGTTAAAAACTGTGAAATATATGATTTATAGGTGTTTCCCTTATACTATAAAGTACCGAATGAAATAACAAAGCTACCCACATGCATCCATGAACCGAAGCTAAAACCACCCATCAGTTAAACAGGCATATACTGAACAAATTAGCAAATTGCTTTTTACAAACTTGAAGCTTACTTCTGCACACATTTCCAATATTCTAAATGAAGTGACCACGTTCCTAAACTGCACATGTGCATAATCTACCTAACCTGGCCTGATATATGCATACGTGCACTCTTCAGTTGTTAGCATGTATCAAGCTCACGTCAGTTTGCATTTATTTTCGTGTGGGTGACAAGTACTTCTATTTTTTGCACACAATGGGTTTGGAAAAATTACCACAAGGTGTTCCAACATTGACTGCTACTGCTAATATGTCACTTGACGTAGGTATGAACATGTACTTAACACATTCCTAAATGTTTTTGTTGTTAGGTTAAACACGTCAGATTTAGAGATATTAGCGTTAAAAATACTTCTGCAAATACTTTCAATGCCTGATAATCATAATGTGATTTGTGGTATTCAGCACTTTCCACTATCCCATATGCTATTCTCAGAAACTGGTGAAAATAGCTCCACATGCTATCCTCACCACCTGGTGACCTCATATACTATTCTCACCACCTGGTGAAAATAGTCGCGGCCTATCTAAATGCATTTTCCACCCTTCTATACAAATTGTTAAAATGATGGTACCAGTTTCATAGATCGGAGACACATTAAAATCAGATATTTTGTGTTTTGCATGGTTCGTACCTACCAATTGTGTATTGCGGAACATAGTTCAAGGTGCCATTATGCTTTTTACACAAAAACAAAAACTTTTTATACGCATTTATCTAAGTGCTATCGAATGCACGTAATGGTGCGATATCGCTTACTTGGTGAATGATATCGCTTTTTTTGTTTTCCAATATCAGTGTTTTCCAACCTTCTTCACCGAAAAATACCTACTATCGTGTTCGTCATGTATGCAAATTGTACATTGCTGATGGATAGCCCCACGAACCATTCCGATAAGGTTAGGTTTGGTTAGGCAAGCATAGTTAAAAAAAGGGGGGGGGGTTGGAAACACTGACATGATTTCCCTGTCAAATAGATACCAGGATGAAAGAAAATACCTTGACTAACGTTGGAAACCTTAGAGAAACTCATTTCCGTAAGTAGTTTCTTCTGTAAAAATGAAGAAATGTGTCTCCGATGTATGAAACTGTTACCAAATTGCAGTTATCAAGAATACTCCTTCGTACTTAACAACGTGTGTTTATTTTCTGCTTACACCATTACATTATATTACATTATATTATATATTTATTACTATATTACTTCTCTGCTGTACGAAACGAAAATTTAGCAGGTGATAAACAATTTCATGGTTCACTTCAAATCTACGTCTTCGCTTGTGTTGATTTTTTTTAAAAACTGATATATCCTGCAATTTTTCCAAACAATCTACAAACACCTTTTGTCATTATTGTAAACTATTATGTTAAAAATACATACAGATATCCTTCTCGCTTTGATTTGCTCTTAACTCAACTAGCACTATAGTTTGTTATATCTCCTGTTTATAGTACGAAAGTGACTCTTTTTTTGCACACACTACAAACAATTTCCACCGTTGTTACATTAATATTATAACATATAGTATATATATAAACAATTTCCACCGTTGTTACATTAATATTATAACATATAGTATATATATTTTTGGTGCACACACTTATGCATGTTCGTTGTATATCAATTCGCATTATCCATTCAATTGTTTTTGTGTTGGTGTGACGTCACATCCGCAAAATCAGCCAATCAGAGAGGATAATCAAATCGCCTATGCTGAACTGAGTGGGATCCGCGAATATGCTGGCTGCCTGGCTGACTGCTTGACTGTTTGGAGAAATAGGACATGTTCTAATTGCTACTTGCTTTCCTCGACTGGATTCTGTGGAACAGCCAATCAGAGCAAAGTTTCGCCATGTGAAGATAATCTGTGAGTGTGCAAAGGAGTGCTTTTGTCTGTGGTTTCCGAGTGTTACTCCAGCAATGTATAACGTATACAGCATGAAAGGCGCGTTGAGTTACACCATCTATCCTGAGTGCACGGTGTTTACATTTGAAACAACTAAAATATTCTTCCATACGTGTACAGTAAAAGTTGTAAAGTATGTATTTAAGCAGCGCCATTGTTTTGTACCTAATAACGTTTTATACGAAACGCTATTCCTCTCAGTTCAATAGTTATCGGCTTTTAAAAATGTGAAGTGATACATTGTTTACATCTCACGCGGCCGCCATTACAACTTCCCTCGTATGGTAACAAAAGTCTATCGACAAGTACGCTTATAAGTATCGTGTGAGGCAAAAACTAGCAAATTGGTAGCCAGTCGAGCGCCAACTAGGGCATACCTACTGGAAATCCAGTTCCGTGTGATGCGGGCTTAACAATTGATTATACAGGCGCTTTGACTTAGTTTTTAGGTAAAGAGATAGTTGACGAAGGTAATATAAAATTTTCGAGCTCTTACGTAATTTAATATGGTCTCCAGGTAAGCAAAAGTGACTAGGGGACGATATTTGGGCCCCCTACTTTACTTATCATTTATTTTTCCAATGTCCTGAATTCAAGCAACAGCTATCACTACTATACAAGGTGTTAAAGTGCCTGGTCCAATTCTCAACTTCTATCATCACGCTATTATCAGAACCGCCATTAGATATAATGTGGATACTATATGGATATGCCAGGAGATGCAAAATACTCACTTAAATATATGCTTTTAAAAACATTTAAAGCAAAAAAAAAACACAGTTGGGGAAAGTGTGCAGTGTGACATAAAAAGTGAAAACAATCTAATGATTCAGTACATGGGAACAAAGTTGACAGAACTCGACGGGTCAAGAAAAGAGGAAGAAGGAGGTTAGGTTTGCAGCAACTTTTCGCATATATGTATACACCCTAAGGTGCACACAGAATGTAGTTGAGCTGTAATGCTGCCAGTTTTCTCAGTCTGAGATATGAACAGCTTGGCGGTTAAGGCAAGACTGGCGCGGGAAATGCTGAGGACCATTTTAGAGTGGATTAATACATAAAACCTGATCCAAACCTAACCTGTCATGTGGCTTAGGACAGATTGAAAATTCCCTCCAGAGATCACATATTCTGATAAACAAGTCAGGTATCCTACATGACAGTCAGACATCCTAATGAGTGATCAATCATGATTGTTTTCTTTTACCATGATGTAGAAAATCTACATTTAAGGCAATGTCATGCAGTTCGTCCAAGCGTGGCAGTTTCTCCACCCTTTTTTCTATTTTTTCTTAAGAGAGAAGGGTTTCCCCCATTTATTACATTGAAGAAAAGAAGTTTTATATTTTCCCCTGAACTATTGGACTTATGACATTCAAATTTTAAAGGGACGTTACTGAAAGGTGTATTTCATGGTCCGTAAATTCAATGTTTTTGTATCACCAATGGGTTGATTTAGTTTTATTTACATTAAGTTTGGCACCATTGTTTCAAAATGTCATTAAGGAGCGCAGTCAACCTCTTCCGTGGTAGTTGGTGCGTGTACTTTCCTTTCTTGACCATTTCGGCAGGGTTGGAGAGGAGTGGGGAGGGGAGGGGATGCGAACAACCCAACCACTTTTGGCATTCCATAGAATCCTTGAAGCTTCATCTGCCAAGTTTGTCAAGTGGAAATCGCCCCCCTTGAGCATTTGAAATGTTATGAAATATACCTACCTTACCACATGGCGCTACAGCTCCTCATGGGCTTTGGCCTCCTCAACTATGTGCCTCCATCTATTCCTGTCGTCTGCCATCTCCCACCATCTTTTCACCTTCATGTGATGCAAATCTTCCAGGACTCCATCCAGCCATCTTGTCATTGGTCTTCCTCTTCTTCTTGTTGAATAGATTTTTCTTGCATCACTTTCCTTTGCATTCTATCCTTTCCCATTCTCTGTACGTGACCCAGCCACCACATTCTTTGTGATTTAATAAATCTCACAATATCCTCTTTCCCTAGTATATGGTTAATTTCTTTATTAGTTCTTATTCTCCAGAAATTATTTTCATTAACCGGTCCATATATTTTGCGTATCACCCTCCTCTCAAATCTGCGCAATGCTTCCTCTTCTGTCTTATTCATTACCCATGTCTCTGAACCATATGTTATTATAGGTCTTATTAACGTTTTATATATGGTAATTTTGAGATTCCTGTTTATTAGTTTGCTCTTTAATAATTGCATGTTTGCATAATATGCTCTATTCCCCATGTATATCCTTTCTTTTATCATGCTATCTTTTTTATTTTGTTCATTTATGGTCAGCCCTAAATATTGGAATGACCTGACTCTTTCAAATTCCTTCCCATTTATTTCTATTCTTTCCTCTCTATATTTGTCAGGTTTTTGGGTAACAATCATTTACTTTGTTTTATTGACATTTGTTTCTAGTCCTAACCTATTTGCAGTTTCTTCTAATCTCTGGTATGTTTTCTTTAAATCGTTTCCTGTTCGTGCTATTATTGCAATGTCATCTGCATATGCACATATTTGAGTGCTCTTTGTAAAAATTGATCCTCTCTTATCTACCTTTTGAACGGCCACGTGTAATGCTAATATGAAGAGTGTGGTTGACAGTCCATCTCCTTGTTTGACTCCTCTGTAATATGGAAATTCTCTACTTGTTTCATTCCCTATTTTCACTTTTGCTCTAGTCTGTTTCATTGTCATTTCTATTAAATTTATTAACTAACTAACTAACTCCCTAGCCTTCTTAAACCCGAAGGTTCATGGCTGCAGCAACACAGGCCTTCCATCTGTGCCTATCTTGAGCAAGTTCTATATACTATTTTCCATCCCTACCGATTTCCCTTAGGTCCATCTCAATGTTGTCCCTCCATCTTCGTCTTGGCCTTCCTACAGGTCTCTTACCATCAGATTTCCCAACAAGAATCCTGTAAACTCCTCTTTCCTCTCCCATTCGTGCCACATGGCCTGCCCACCTAAGTCTTCGCGATTTAATTATTCTAATAAGATCTGGACATGAATACAAATTATGTAGTTCTAAATTATGTAACCTTCTCCACTCGCCTGTCTTCTCATCCCTTTTAGGTCCAAATATTTTCGTAAGGATCTTATTTTCAAATACTCTCAATTTATGTTCCTCTTTCAATGTAAGGGACAAAGTTTCACATCCATATAATACTACAGGCCAAATTACTGTTTTGTATATTATAACTTTTAGTTTCTTAGATATTAAACGTGAAGACAAAAGTTTATGAAGAGAGAAGTAACATTCATTTCCTGAATTAAGCCTACTTTTTATTTCCTCTTTAATATAATTTTCATTTGTTAATATTACTCCTAAGTATTTGAATTTGGAAACTGGTTCAAACGAGTTGTTATCAATAATTAGATTTTGATTATTACCTGACACTTGGTTTCGGCCTGTAAGCATATATTTAGTTTTCTCTTTGTTAACTTCCAAACCTATCTCTTTAGCAGTTTTGAAAAATATTTTAGCATTCTTCTTAATTGTATTCACATCATCCCCAGTAAGTCTACATCATCTGCATATGCTAACAACTGAGTCCAAACATTTAATTTTTAGTCCTTCTTTAGTTTCTTTCACCTTCCTAACAGCATATTCTAAGGCAAAATTAAAGAACAATGGAGATAATGCATCTCCTTGTTTTAACCCATCATGAATTGTAAATTTGTCAGACATATTAATACCCACACGAATTTTACTATCTGTTTCACTGGTGCATACTTTTATCATACTAACAAGCTTCTTAGGTATTCCAAACTCGACTAATATATTATATAATTTATCTATCTTGACCGAATCATATGCTTTTTTGAAATCAATGAATAGCTGATGGACATTTTGATTATATTCCCACTTTTTTTCAAGTGTCTGTCTGATGTGAAAAATTTGATCTGTAGTTGATCTGTTACGTTTAAATCCACATTGATAATCACCTATAATTTTATTAGCATATGGGGTTAGTCTTGTTAAAAGAATGTTAGATAATATTTTATATGTTGTTGAGAGTAGAGAAATTCCACGGTAATTATTGCAGTTCATTTTATCACCTTTTTTAAACACAGGAACAATTATGGATTCTTTCCACTGTTGAGGGATTTCTTCTTTATTCCATATTAAACAAATTAATTTATGAATTTGACATATTAATGAATTTCCACCATGTTTAATTAACTCAGCTGGTATTAAATCAATGCCAGGTGCTTTGTAATTCTTTAGCCTTTTAATAGCATCTTTAACTTCAGTCAAGTTAGGTTCTGGAACTAAAGGTTCTGCTGTGTGGACTTCATTTACTTCTGATTTATCTCCTACATGGACATTTAATAGGTCATTAAAGTAGTTCTTCCACCTATTTAGAATATCGCTTGGGTCAGCTAGAAAATCACCGTCTTTATATTTTATCAAGTTTACTTTAGGTTGCCACCCCTTTCTAAATTCATTTACACCTTTATATAAATCTCTGATATTTTTATTTTTGCTGTTTGTTTCAATTTCGTTAATTTTGCTTTTCAAGTAATCTCTTTTTTTACTTCTAAACATGAGGTTAACTTCTCGCTTTATTCTACTATAATTGCTTAGATGTGTATCATCAGAGTTATTTAACCACCTAGGTCTAGCCTGATTTCTTATTTCTATTAGATTATGACATTCATTATCAAACCACGGCTTACTTTTTCTTGATTTATGGTATCCTATACTTTCTTTAGATGCTGATTCTATTGCATTACGTATGTGCTCCCAATTCTTATTTACGTCTGTTTCATTTATATTTTCATCATCATTTAAATCCTGCAAAACATCAAATCTATTTGACAGTTTAATTTGGTAATCTTTCTTAATTCTTTCATCAGCAAACTTTCCTGTATCAAATTTTATAACTTTTAGATTTTGTTGCTTATGATTTATCACTGAGAGTCTTTCTCTTAATTTAGCAATTATTAAATAATGGTCACTGGCACAGTCAGCACCTCTATGTGTACGAACGTCAATTATACTAGTATGCCTTCTCTTATCAATGAGAATATGATCTATCTGATTATGAGTTTTACCATCTGGAGAAGACCAGGTATATTTATGGATATCTTTATGTTCAAAAGTGGTACTTTTCACAATTAAATTCTTTGAGGTTGCAAAAGTAATTAATCTTAACTCATTATCATTACTTAATTCATGAAGACTTTCTTTACGAATTGTGGGTTTAAATGTCTCTTCTTTGCCAATCTGTGCATTACAGTCACCTAACAGAATTTTCATATCATACTGAGAAAATTTATCAAAGACCTGTTCTAACTCTGTATAAAAATCATCTTTAGTATTATCATCTCTATCTTCCGTTGGTGCATGTATGTTTATTAAAATAATTTTACACCACCAACCCTGTAAAACTGCATATGATATCCTATCATTAATAAATTCTACTGTTTTAACAGCCGAGATAATTCTATTACTTATGAAAAAGCCTGTTCCAAAATTATGATTTTCAGTACCACCATAGAAAAAAGTTTAATATTTAGTTTTACAATTCCCTTCTCCTGGCCACCTAACTTCCTGGACAGCTACTACATCTAATTTATACTTAACTATCTCATTAACTGTACACTGAAATGCCCCAGGCCGGTAAAGGCTCAGAACATTCCAGGTGCCTAATTTAATATCCTTATTCCTAATGTAGATCTTATCCTTCGTCCATGGACCTCCCAAAGTAGTCCCCACCCGGAGATCCGAACGGGGGACTATTTTACCTCCGGAATATTTTACCTTGGGAACATTCATGGCCTTATATTGCTGTTTCTTGACATTTTTTTTACAGTGCAGAGTTGTCAGCTCTACGCCTAACCCCCAATATGAATGGAGGAACTACTACACAAGACAAACACAAACACATTAGACAGCACAATTACTACACAAGATTAACACAAACACATTAGACAGCACAACTACTACACAAGACACACACAAACACATTGTAATTCATAACTCTCGATATTTTCCATTGTTATTCATTTATATATTAAATATATATCATGATCCAATTAATGAAATAATTATATGTGAAATGTCCGGGTTAAGGCTTTCACTCGTCTTGAGATCGTTCGCTGCGGGACGGCGTAGGTTCGAATCCGGATCTGGTCGGAATTTATTCGGCCTACGTATAGGGCCGGTGGCAACCCACCATCGTGAGGAAATTGGGGGGCACCGAGTGAGTGAGCGTAATCCGGTCACGGAGACCTACTATAACGGCTGGGGATACGTCGGGCCGACCCCCCCCCCCGACTATTCCAATACTGGTTGAAGATCTCTACGCTTAGAGGTGACGAGGGAAAGCGTGGGAGGGAGACCAGCAGTCGGTAGGTACGCCTAGGCTCTTCATGGGCTGTTGCGCAACTGATTATTAATATTATATATATATATATATATATATATATATATATATATATATATATATATATATATATATATATATATATATATATATATATATATATAAAGAAGTGGTTCGTTATTAACTTGATGGGGATTTTTAATTCTTGCATAGCTCTACTCAGTTCAGGTCTCCTTATACTATAAAATGCTCTTTTGTAGTCAATGAATAGAATTAGGAGGTCTATTGCATATTCATAGTGTTTTTCAATTATCTGTTGTATAACGAATAATTGATCTGTTGTACCCCTGCCTGGTCTAAATCCACATTGATATTCTCCTACTATAGCTTCAGTATATTTCTTCAGTCTTTCATTAATAATACTGGTAAGGACTTTGTACACCACATTTAGCAGCATTATTGGTCTATAGTTACTACATTCCGTTCGATCCCCTTTTTTGTGTATTGGGCATATTATTCCAACTTTCCATCCTTCCGGCATTTGTTCTTCTTTCCAGATCCGTTCCAGGAGTTTATGGATTTCAATTTTCATTGTCAGTCCTGCCATCTTTAGCACTTCTATTATTATACCGCCTTCTCCTGGTGCTTTGTTATTTTTCGCTTTTCTAATTGCTATTTCTATCTCCTCCATTGTTGGTGGGTCTTCAATGCTTCCCTCATTGTATCCATCTATTCCTGCTATTCCTGTTGTTCCCACTAGTTCCTCTTCTTTTCCTAGTTGTTCTTGATAATATTCTGCCCATCTCTCTAATTTTCTATGCTGATCTCCTATCACTGCTCCGTTTTTATCCTTATAGCCAATTTCCTTTGGTTGGTATCCTTTATTTACTTTTTTGATTGCGCTATATATACTTTTCTTGTTTCATTTTGTCTACTCAAGTCATATATCTCCATCAGCTGTTTCTTCATTATCTCCTTCTTTTTCTGTTTGCATGTTTCATTAGCTATATTCCTCTTTCTTGATACCTTTCGACATTTCCTCTCGTTTTTCTTTGTATCATTTTTTGTCTAGCTTCGTTCTTTTCCTTTATTACTTTCTCACAATCCTTTCCCCTACTTGTTTATCTTCTCCTATTATTTCTTCTGCTACTTCTTTTAGAGTTCCTTGTATTTTCTCCCAGTGTTTTTCAGTTGAGCTCCTCTCCTCTGCTGTCCAACTTTGTGTTTTTTGATCTATTGCATCTTGGTATCTTTGTCTGATTTCTTCTTTTTTTCCATTTCTGCATATTCCATTTTATTCTTTTTAGTTTTTCAGTCTGTTGTGTTGTTCATATTCTCTCTCGAACTTTTACTTTCAAAAGAAAGTGGTCAGAGTCACAGTTAGGTCCTCTGCAACTTCTAATATCTGTGATTGAGGAGGAATATCTGTGACCTACCAAAACATGGTCGATTTGGTTTGTTGTTGTTCCATCTGGGGATCTCCAGGTCCCCAAATGTATATCTTTATGTGGAAAACACGTGCTTTTTATTATCAATTTGTTTCTAATAGCAAACTGATAGAGTAGATTGCCATTATTGTTGCTTTCTCTATGTAAGGTATAGACTCCACTTATTCCTTTTCTCCTATCCTCCTTGCCAATTTGTGCATTAAAATCTCCCATGATAATAATTGAATCATATCTAGGTGTTTCTTCTAATGTTTCCTCCAGCTTATCATAAAATTCTTCTTTCTCTTGATCACCTTTGTCTTCTGTAGGTGCATACACTGTTATAATTGTTATGTTTCTGAAAGATCCTTTAACTCTGAGCTTGCTTATTCTATCACATACTGGCCCAAACTGCAGTATACTTTTTCTTGCTTCCTTAGTTATTATGAAGCCTGTACCTCTCTGCCCTGTCCTTTGTTCTGTTCCACTGTAAAACATTGTGAAGTCTTTTTTGTCTACTCTACCTGTTCCAACCCATCTAATTCCCTGTAATTTGAATTATTATTCCCATGCAGCACGGAGAAAAGCACATCATTCCAAGCACGCGCGTCTTTCAGAATGAATGCCTTGAAAATAAAATGAGGATAACTATGATTTAAAAGAAAAAAGTTATTTCGTATCTCAGCTGCAAGAATGTTCAATGAACATGTATCTTTTTGTTTGAACAATGAGCATTAACTAAAGATAGTCATTGGTTCGTTGTAAGCGGCTAGTGTATAGGCAAAGGCTAGGTGGACAAGAATAGTCATCAGTCTGCCTTCTCATTGTTTACCGCGACACGGCACGTTTGAATTTCTGAATTCAAACTACAATGAGCTTAACTATTTAAAAATGCTTTGTTGGTAAGAACAGTGAGGCAATCCACATGTGAATTATTGGGGACAGAGCCGGAAAAATTCCAAACACTTCCAGGGATCAAACCCGGATGTCCCGCATGGTTGTCACATGCCCTACCGACCAGACCATTACAGCAGCTTGGATGAGTTTCACACTATGATTATTTAAATTTATTTAAATATTTTCTTGTTTTCTTGGATTTTCTTCACACTTATGATGTTTCACCTCTTGTTTACTAGACAATTATTTCAAATAAGAATTTACAATACTGGACCCCTCCCTGATTTTTCTAATATTACTCAAACTCACTAATTGAGGCCTCTAATCACGAATTTCAAGTTAAAATTTGGCCGAGTCTGCTGCCACGAGGCTCAAATTTGCTGCTGCCACGTAATACGTCTGCTAACCAATGACAGAGGATGTTACAAATCTTACGAACAAATGAAGACGAGTGACCGAACTGTCACAAATTGACGATACAATACAAACCTGTGCCCAAAATGAGTTTCAGTAAACACGTGTAACAATAATGCGTGTACCAATATTTTTGTTTTCTTACATTAATTGAAGTGAAAATTTTGCCCCCAAAAATGCAAGTTTATTATGTATTTAGAACACGGAGTATCGTAGACTAGTTGGAATGAATGTACAGGTAATTTAGAACTTTTTTTAGAAAGCATTTAGCGATATTATTTTAGGTAATTCTAACAGATCGTAACCTAACGTAATTGCATACATAGCATGATGAAATCGCTATAAAACAAAGATAAATTGGTTTGTAAAAAACGTTGTATGCACGCTAAAGTAGTGAAAGAACACGTCGACAAATGCTAGCAACTCCAAACTTAATGATTTAAAATTATAGTTGCTGTTGTAGAATATCATCTTTGGTCCTATGTTCCCTTTCGGAAGTCTTCAGACTGTTCTGCGTGACAGGAAGGTAACAAACGTGGTAACGGTTCCGATTGTTTTAATTATGATTTTTCCTAGCACATAATAATTATTGTAGAATTTTGGAAATCATTGTCGCACGAAATTTGAACCTTCCTTAAAGTAATGATCACGGTTTGGACTCGAAAAAAGTTATATATGTTGAAAAAAAAAAAAACTTGAAAATTACCGTACGGGTAACACTTTACTATACCGGAGACGGATTTCTTCAAATTTACGGGAGAAAGTACTTACGCAAAATATTTTCTGTAGCGTTGTTGATGTTCGGGAATGTAGTTTTGATCAATTTAATGCGAATGCATGTGGTTTTCTACGAGAATCTATTTCCGACGCGCTATTGCTGCTGCCGCCATTTGCTTTCTGTACGAGAGCACAATATGCTCTATTGCTGCTTTTACAAGATGACGTATCTAGGATGCGTCGTGAAGTTGTTGCCGGGTGTGGAAGATGCTGTGGAATTTGTAATTCAACATGGAACGTGGAAGGTTAAAATTAAAAGAATTCCATGTATTTTTTTTCATCGAGAAAAACCGATGTTGTCCGTATATGCTAAATTGAATGAATGGAGTTCTAATGGAACCTAACCTAACATAGTAGGCATACCTCGTCCCCGTGATGGTTCTTGAGGCTATCGTGAATTTTTGGGCTAACGTCAATGGTTTTTGGGGTACTTGTTTACTATCCTTCGGACACATTTATTTATTTTTACAGAAATAAAATACTTACCGTAATAAGTTCCTGTAGCATTGTCGAACATCGGGAAGGTGTTTTGTGTGATGTGGGAATGTTTCATAGCTGAAATTCATGTTGTTCGTTGAAAATCAATTCTCCAACGGAGAATAGCTAGCCCCACGAACCATTGGCGCGTGGATAGGTTAGTTCTGTTAGGTTAGGAAACATAGTTAAAATTTGGTGTCGTGTTAGTATCAGGATCTAGAAATTGGAAATAATTGCGAACCATTGGCGCTAGCCCCACGAACCATTGGCGCGTGGTTACGTTAGTTCGTCTCAGGCAAGCGAAAAGGCCTATCAGAAAGACGTACTGGTAATGTGAAAAATTGCAATTAATTTCATCAGAACAACATTGATACACCTTCAGGAATGTTCCGCGAAGCAGATACGTAAGTACGAATGTCAAAAATTGACGAAACGAAAAAATTAGAGGTGTCCGAAGGATAGTAAATTTTTACCATCCTTTTGCTTTATTAAGTTCTAAATCAAAGCTGGCAATTACATTGCTAGCTTGGGATTGTTTATTGTTTTTCGATCTCAAACTTCAGTTTGGTTCCTTTTCTTTTGTGCTTAATTTTCAAGTAAAAGTAGCTACATCCTTGTATTTAAGTGCCCATAAAATGTAATTTAAGTGGTTAGGTTATTATAATTGACACTTCAACCCTCTTGACTAGAAAACTGACAATATTCGGTCTTGGGTTCTGGATTCGAATCTTGGTCTGGGCATGTGTGTTGTTTATGAGTGTCCCGTCATCAATTTTATTTTACAGGGGCATTACAGTGTTCTTGTGTGACATTTCACACTTGTATAATATAAGGCTCTAGCAATGTGATCGGATTAAAATATTTCATAACGAACTGATTTCACATAGAAGTATAAAGTACGTTTTGCTGTCTGCTAACGAATTTTAAAAAAATACTGGAGTTGATGATCTAGCCTGAATGCATGAAAAGTATTAATGAAAATGTGATATGTAGCAACGTTTGACTTCAGAAGCTAATATTTTTTTGTTTGTGAAATACGTATTCACAAACAATAATGCAATTAAAAACAATAATAATTTCGAGATTAGTTCATGTTGTTATTTACATGGAGTAAGGGCACTTCATGAAATGCCTCACTATCATCACTCATCCCCATCTTTCAATTAGCCAGAAATGGAAGGCAAGTGAAGTAAAATAAACCAAATAATAAAAAATGTCTTCATACAGTAGTAACAGTGTGCCAAACTTCAATTTAATTCTTTTTTCATGTTCTGCACTTATGACCAAGTGTTTGTTGTTATAATGTAGTTTGAATAGATAAATAAAACTAAAAAAAAATCTTTTCTAATTGTCACATCTGACAGTAATTTTGCACCAAAAATACATTGGGGAACTTCGTGCTTGTAAATTTTAGCACCTAGAAGCACATATGTGATGCTTTTAACAAATATTATACACATAAATTACAATAAAAGGTTCAGACATTCTAAACCAATCTAACACAACCTACCTAACCCACTCACATTCTGTTATGAGAGAAAATTATTTCATCTGCTTAATTAGCTTCCCTCAGATCTCCATGAGTGTGATTCGGATAGTAAGATTTTTGAAGAATAATCGGTTTCATAATTGTAAGTCACCCATTTCTACACAGAATTAAATGCTTTTTTGTGCATATACATTTGCAGGGTGAGTTCTTTCTCCTACCTAACCTAGTTTCTTCTTATACCAGATATGTAAATGAGCATGTGCCTTTCCTGTAAAAGAATAAATAGGTATCTTATGTTGTCCATGTATTCATGAATTTTGTCAGTAGTGACGGTTTCTATGCATTTTGAAAAATATGAAACAAAATAAGCAAATTAGTTCATGTAGTGCATATTCACAGAATTTATGAGGATTGTTACTACTTTTGGTGCAAGTAATTGTTCCGTGATAAATGTCTCAAGAATGTAAATAGAAGCAATTTTTTTTTCCCATATTACATAATTGGAAACTATTGATATTTCTATTGGCCAAATAGGTTTTCCATGGCGGAGTGGTTAACACATCATTCTACAATGCCAGGGGTCCTGGGTTCGAATACCGGCCTGGGCATGAATGTTTGTGAGTGTCCATTCATCAGTTTCATCATATCACCACCCATCCCCATCTTCGCAAATTAGCCAAAAGTGGCACAAAAGCGAAGTAAAATAAAGCAAATCAATCTATTGGTTTTCCATATTGGAACATTTCACGAAAAGAGGTGCTTCTTCATGTAAAGTAAATCATTCTGGAAATTATTGTTGTATTTAATTACATTAAAGTTTAAATGTTTGCAAGTGTTTATAATTTGTATATTTTGCAAACAAAAATAAGTATAATCTATAGCCTAAATGCTTCACAAATAATTGAAGCCAAATTTTACTACATTTGTAAAGATCATACACATATTGTATATTTTTTAATGCATTTTTAAAATTCTTGTAGTTTTAGGTTATGTTTGCTAAATATTTTGTAATGCTCTCTTGTCCAATACTGTGGTTTTGGATACCTTGTAACATGTAATTCTGCTGTATTAAGGCTGAAAAGCTGTTCTCGGCAGTTTTAAAACACTTTTCAAATAAATAAAAATAAATAAATAATACATTTTCCTTAATCCATTCAGGCTATGTCATATACAAGTTGTTTTCATTTGTTAGCAAACACCACAAAGTAATTCTATTATGTATATTTGAATTTAGTTACATGTCTAGAAGCTTATATCTTATGTGTGAAATGTCACACACTGTATCTATTGCAAACTTGTGATTGTACCAAAATGTCACTCCACTCCATTGCATTATCTCGTGAGATTATTTGCTTTTCTGGTGAAACAAGCTTATCTTTCCTACATATATTAAATGTATACATTTATTCCATATCATAATACAATCATTTACATTTTTCAAAGACTGAATTAATTCTTGTCTTCAGTACGACACAACTGTTGTACGTGTCTAGTCACCTTTGATGCGCACACATTCTTGATAAAGACATCCACTAAATAAGCTGGTGAGGGGAGTTAGAAACTGGTTTTTACAGAAGTACTGAAAGTAGACATGAGAGTGTGAAGTGATAAGGGTGCTTGTTTTTTATTGTGTGCCTGTTTATTAGTCTGGCGACTGTGAAGTTTTTGGATACTTGTTACATATTGTGAGTTTTATCTCTACCCCCATGATTCAACAGCCCTCAAAGGGCCTTGGCCTATCTCCTGACTGCCAGTCTCCCTCCCACAATCCTACCTGGAGGTGTGGAGATCTTCAACTGGTAATGGGATGATGTGGGATCAGCACGTCGAACCCTCAGCAGTTATAGTAGATTTCCGAGACCGGGTTACGCTACTCACTCGTAGCTCCCCAATTTCCTCACAAAGGTGACTTGCCACCGGTCCTATACACAGGTCGAGAACCCAGGAGGACTTGAACCCATGTCATCCCGCAGTCGGAGTCCAAAGCACAGCCCTTTATACCACACGGCCATGGAGGAGTATTTTATCTCTGGAGTAGATTAAAAAAATGCTGTATACAAGTCATATCCACACATGTTGAAAGAACTGAAACGTGACATTCACAAGAAATTACCAACATTAATCAATGCAAAGTGCAGCGAGTTTTGGGTAACTTCATCAAAAGCCGTCAAAAATTACATAAATTATAAGTAAATAGATTACTCTTTAAACTAGTTACGGAAACTTGCGCACTTGATTCACAAACAGTCTACAGTGCCGACATACGGCTGCGAGCACCTTGTTGTCTACACTTGAATGGATTGCTCTGTGGCTCTGCATATTATTTTCTTTAAAAGCAGATCTGTTTCTAAATTGGCACTCAAACACTGTGTTTCCATATTTACTAATTTGGGACTTAGAGCGGCCCAAGTTCCTTTAGTTTTATTGCGATTTCATCATGCTACAAATGCAATTTTTACATGGTTCGATTTCGATGTATATCTGTTAACACATACTGCGGAGTTTTAGAAATTACTTAAGATTTTGTTCAATATATGCTTTTGTGTTTAGGTTAGGCAGGTAGGTTTGGTTCCCTTAGCATTAACATAAAGTCCCTAAATGCATTATACTAAGGTTCTGATTTACTTCTACATTCATTCCCATGCTTCTACGATATTTACTGTCGCTTGTCGACTGGGACTATTTTGTCCATGAGAAGTGCGTAAGGTAATTTTCAAGTTGTTTTTTTCAACGTAAATAACTTTTTTCGAGTCCAAACAGTGCTCATTACTTTAAGGAAGGTTCAAGTTTCATGTGACAATGATTTCCAGAATTCTATAATAATTAGTCTTTGTGCTAGGAGAAATCATAAAATATTCAGAACCGTTACCGTCATTCAATATTGGAGTTGTTAATTTTTCTTGGCTATTGATTGGTATGGTCCCTAATACACATATAAAATAATTCCTAATGAAGATTTAGATCTTGTTACATGTGTATATATATATGTTATAGTTGTGAAGTGTTTGTGTGTGTCTTGTGTAGTAGTTCCTCCATTCATATTGGGGGTTAGGCGTAGAGCTGACAACTCTGCACTGTAAAAAGCCATGTCAAGAATCAGCAATATAAGGCCATGGATGTTCCCAAGGTAAAATATTCCGGAGGTAAAATAGTCCCCCGTTCGGATCTCCGGGTGGGGACTACTTTGGGAGGTCCCTGGACTAAGGATAAGATCTACGTTAGGAATAAGAAAAATATTAAATTAGGCACCTGGAATGTTCTGAGCCTTTACCGGCCAGGAGCATTTCAGTGTACAGTTAATGAGATAGTCAAGTATAAATTAGATGTAGTAGCTGTCCAGGAAGTTAGGTGGCCAGGAGAAGGGAATTGTAAAACTAAAAATTATACTTTTTTCTATGGTGGTACTGAAAATCATAATTTTGGAACAGGCTTTTTCATAAATAATAGAATTATCTCGGCTCTTAAAACAATAGAATTTATTAATGATAGGATATCATATGCAGTTTTACAGGGTAGGTGGTGTAAAATTATTTTAATAAACATACATGCACCAACGGAAGATAAAGACGATAATACTAAAGATGATTTTTATACAGAGTTAGAACAGGTCTTTGATAAATTTTCTCAGTATGATATGAAAATTCTGTTAGGTGACTGTAATGCACAGATTGGGAAAGAAGAGACATTTAAACCCACGATTGGTAAAGAAAGTCTTCATGAATTAAGTAATGATAATGGTATAAGATTGATTACTTTTGCAACCTCAAAGAATTTAATTGTGAAAAGTACCACTTTTAAACATAAAGATATCCATAAATATACCTGGTCTTCTCCAGATGGTAAAACTCATAATCAGATAGATCATATTCTCATTGATAAGAGAAGGCATACTAGTATAATTGACGTTCGTACACATAGAGGTGCTGACTGTGCCAGTGACCATTATTTAGTAATTGCTAAATTAAGAGATAGACTCTCAGTGATAAATCATAAGCAACAAAATCTAAAAGTTCTAAAATTTGATACAGGAAAGTTTGTTGATGAAAGAATTAAGAAAGATTACCAAATTAAACTGTCAAATAGATTTGATGTTTTGCAGGATTTAAATGATGATGAAAATATAAATGAAACAGACGTAAATAAGAATTGGGAGCACATACGTAATGCAATAGAATCAGCAGCTAAAGAAAGTATAGGATACCATAAACCGAGAAAAAGTAAGCCATGGTTTGATAATGAATGTCATAATCTAATAGAAATAAGAAATCAGGCTAGACTTAGGTGGTTAAATAACTCTGATAATACAAATCTAAACAATTATAATAGGATAAAGCGAGAAGTTAACCGCACGTTCAGAAGTAAAAAAAGAGATTACTTGAAAAGCAAAATTAACGAAATTGAAACAAACAGCAAAAATAAAAATACCAGAGATTTATATAAAGGTGTAAATGAGTTTAGAAAGGGGTGGCAACCTAAAGTAAACTTGATAAAAGATAAAGATGGTGATTTTCTAGCTGACCCAAGCGATATTCTAAATAGATGGAAGAACTACTTTAATGACCTTTTAAATGTCCATGTAGGAGATAAATCAGAAGTGAATGAAGTACACACAGCAGAACCTTTAGTCCCAGAACCTAACTTGACTGAAGTTAAAGATGCTATTAAAAGGCTAAAGAATAACAAAGCACCTGGCATTGATTTAATACCAGCTGAGTTAATTAAATATGGTGGAAATTCATTAATTTGTCAAATTCATAAATTAATTTGTTTAATATGGAATAAAGAAGAAATCCCTCAACAGTGGAAAGAATCCATAATTGTTCCTGTGTTTAAAAAAGGTGATAAAATGAACTGCAATAATTACCGTGGAATTTCTCTACTCTCAACAACATATAAAATATTATCTAACATTCTTTTAACAAGACTAACCCCATATGCTAATGAAATTATAGGTGATTATCAATGTGGATTTAAACGCAACAGATCAACTACAGATCAAATTTTTCACATCAGACAGACACTTGAAAAAAAGTGGGAATATAATCAAAATGTCCATCAGCTATTCATTGATTTCAAAAAAGCATATGATTCGGTCAAAAGAGATAAATTATATAATATATTAGTAGAGTTTGGAATACCTAAGAAGCTTGTTAGTATGATAAAAATATGCACCAGTGAAACAGAAAGTAAAATTCGTGTGGGTATTAATATGTCTGACAAATTTACAATTCATGATGGGTTAAAACAAGGAGATGCATTATCTCCATTGCTCTTTAATTTTGCCTTAGAATATGCTGTAAGGAAGGTAAAAGAAACTAAAGAAGGACTAAAATTAAATGGTGTGACTCAGTTGTTAGCATATGCAGATGATGTAGACTTACTGGGGGATGATGTGAATACAATTAAGAATAATGCTAAAATATTTTTCAAAACTGCTAAAGAGATAGGTTTGGAAGTTAACAAAGAGAAAACTAAATATATGCTTACAGGCCGAAACTAAGTGTTAGGTAATAATCAAAATCTAATTATTGATAACAACTCGTTTGAAACAGTTTCCAAATTCAAATACTTAGGAGTAATATTAACAAATGAAAATTATATTAAAGAAGAAATAAAAAGTAGGCTTAATTCAGGAAATGCATGTTACTTCTCTCTTCATAAACTTTTGTCTTCTCGTTTAATATCTAAGAATCTAAAAGTTAAAATATACAAAACCGTAATTTTGCCTGTAGTATTATATGGATGTGAAACTTGGTCCCTTACATTGAAAGAGGAACATAAATTGAGAGTATTTGAAAATAGGATCCTTAGGAAAATATTTGGACCTAAAAGGGATGAGGAGACAGGTGAGTGGAGAAGGTTACATAATTTAGAACTACATAATTTGTATTCATGTCCAGACATTATTAGAATAATTAAATCAAGAAGACTTAGGTGGGCAGGCCATGTGGCACGAATGGGAGAGGAAAGAGGAGTTTTCAGGATTCTTGTTGGGAAACCTGATGGTAAGAGACCAGTAGGAAGGCCAAGACGAAGATGGAGGGACAACGTCGAGATGGACCTAAGGGAAATCGGTAGGGATGGAAAAGAGTATATAGATCTTGCTCAAGATAGGGACAGATGGAAGGCCTGTGTTGCTGCAGCCATGAACCTTCGGGTTTAAGAAGGCTAGAGAGTTAGTATTTAGTTAGTTACATGTGTATATTCTTCACCTTCTGTAACTTTGGACAGGGTACCAGGAAAAAAAATTCTCTGATATTCTGTGAAATTCATATGGAGCCGTCAAAGGCATTATGCAACACCAAGTGTGATAGTTTGAAAAAATATTTATTTTTGTCTCCACATTGTACGATTCACTAAAATTTGAGAATTGTGTGTGTGTGTGTGTGTGTGATGGAGGAAGCTCCTTCTCTTTCCTCTTTCTGTTCATTCCCCTGTCAGTCTTCCATTTACAAGAGCCATTCACGCAATTAATAAAATCGTTAAGGAACACTTCCTTCGCACATACTTGGGCAAAGAAAACAAATCTGAACTTCTGAAACCAATAATGAAAATTTTAGCCTGAAAGGAGTGATTTTATTGTCAGCTGTACCTGTGAAAAGCTGAAGTGACATTACAGAAGGTAAAGTGACTCTGTCAAATACTTTTCTTAACTGCTGTAAAATTTCTTCCCAATGAACTTCCATAGTATTCCTGTATTCATGCAGTCACATGGTGGATCACATTTTGGCATTTTTAATCACTCGCGAAACAATGGTTATTTGCCTTAACAATAAATATAAGTGGTGAAAGCAGGATGCCACTTTTTTTTTACTTAAAATTCAGACAGAACCTTGAGGCAAAATGTTCAAAACCGTAATGTGCTCTAAAATCAAATTACAGTTCAAAATGGAAAAAAATGAAATGAGTATGCCATAAACAGTAACAATTACATAAAGTTATGACATTGTAGTTTCGATTTCTACTTACTTCGTTGCTATTTGTTTCAAATGTTTATTCAATAACTTACTCTTTTGGTGTGCTTCATAGTCTGTTTTGGTGGTTCCCTGTTAAGTGAACAGGGAGGGGCAACTTGAAGGACTGGCAAATTATGGACGTTGCTTCTGAGTTTGGGTTTATTTTCTTATGATGAGAGTTGCAATTCTTTTTTGCATTTTTTTTCTAAACTGGAAGATTTATTTTTGTTGAAAATTTTGGTGTATATATCAAGACTGGCAATCCGTTGACATGTTCCTCGGTATTTTTTGGTCATTTTTATGCATCCTTCTTGAAGAATGACAGAAGCTGTACTTAATACTATTCTTGCCAGACATGTCACCATTCGTGGCAGCTACGTGAGTCAAAGCAGCGGTATAGCAAGGTAACCCACTTTAGCATACCGCTGCAGTGTCATCCTCACAATACAAATATCTGGTCTACAAACTAACAGATGATGCATGTGTGTTCTGTTTTCTCTTATATGATTGATGGCTGTGTGTATACCTAGACCTATCTGTAGTGATGATGTGATGAGCAGGGGTGTTCAGCATACTTTGCTGAGGATACACTGTTGTAGGTCTGACACACGAAACCTATCTGATGAATCTATCTTCTGAACAGAATGCATAACTGCATCTGTCAGAAGCTTATATCTAGAAAAAGAAGGATTGAGTCCATCCTGGGAAATTTTTCTGCAACTCAGAAATGTTTTCCATTGACAAGAGAGCTCCTGGGCAAACGGTGAAAGACCTTTATTGAAAATGTGTGCTGTTTCATTGAGAACAGTTATGTGCCAGTCACCTTCTGCAGTAAACAAATTGCTGTGGTGGGGTTAAATCCCTGGGACTACATTGGAAACATCAGGACAGCTGCCACCAACTGCCTGTACACAGTGGCGGCTGCTTAATACGTGCTACCGTGCTATAGCACGTTGCTAAATTTGTTAAAATGAAAAGAAGAAAAAAGCAAATCTCACAGATGCAAGAAGTTTAATGAAACCCTAAAGTGAAATGAAACTTCTCATGTTAAGAGCCTGGATATTTACCAGCGGCGCCACGTATTTCCCTCACGCTGTTGGGGCTATAAGGAATACCTTACCATGCTAGAATCTCAACAGCACGTTTTCGCCCCTTTTTCGTCACTGCGCGTATGAATACTGTACACCCCACTCCTTGATTCATATGGGGGATAGGGTCTCGGCTCGAGTAAAATCGTCTGGTAGTGTGCTACAGTAAGACACAGCATGGTAAGTGTGCCATCTCAGGATAAGAAGAAAGTCTACGACAACCTATTGCCTCTGTCAGAACAACGTTTATTAATGCCACTTTCAAACGTTCTGTACGTTATCAGTGTAGACTTATGCAATGTTTGTAACATGTCGTATACATTAGCAGCACCTGCAAAAAGTTGGAACGCGAATTGACACTACCCCTTAGCATTTTATCTATTTTGGTGGTAAGTTGTAAAGATTGCAACTCTGAAACTATAGTCCGTACCTTTTTTGCTTCCGAAAGTGGATTCTGCTATGTAATTTATGTTTAGGAAATTTTAATTTTATATTTTATATAAATTACCTGTTTTTAAATGCCAGAAATATATTTCCTTGTGTTTATGTAGCACTTCAATCGTCAAGAAACAAACTTACAGAGTACCGTCATTTTTCCCCGGCTTCCAGACCCGAAAATTTTGCGCGCGGTTCATTGTGTTAAAATCGCGTGGTGCGTGAAGTGGTGGTCATTGTTGTGAAGGATTAGCTTTTTGTTGTTGTTAGAAGTGAAAGTGAGTGTACGATGAATTCGGTGGATTCCTTGTTGCAGCAACCTTTCTCTTGAAGAACACTTGAAGAAAAGTTGGAAATAAAAGCGCTAGGACGACCGTTGCCAGATTTGGATCTATCGCAAAATGCAAAGGAAGGTAAGAACGCTAAGTATAAAAGGCGATTTAATAGAAAACTGTACGATAGTGAACCATGGCTTTGTGGGTGTCAAATTCGAAATGCATTATTCTGTTTTCCTTGCATACAGTGGCGTGGCGTGGATTTTTAAAAGTGTTACCGGTTATCAGTAGGACATTTAAGGGAGACTTGGGCGCCTCCCCACCTCATGCCCCCCCCCCCCAATGTCTTCCAAGTAGTTCATATAATATTAATCTGGTACGTATGCAATTCAATACTAGATTTTGGTAAAGTTATTAATCAGAAAAAAAAATGTTGACATAAGGACTAAAGTGAAATCGCAAAAATTGGTTGTTGACACAATAATACGTAATTTGATACTTACAGAAACATCGAAGGCTACTTATAGAGCAGATCAATCCGTCTTTGAAAATAGTTATATGATGCTGGGATCCCGGGTTCGAAACCTAGCTTGGGCATGGGCGTTTGTGATGTCTATTCATCAATTTAATCATATCATCACTCATCCCCATCTTCGCAAATTAGCCAAAAGTGGCACAAGCGAAGCAAAATCAATCAAATCAAATCAAAAAACTTCTATGATGCTGTCATAAAGAGAAGTTTTTCATTTGAATTTGAATTTTTGGGTGCGTCATGGTCATGGTCCATGTTATCCACATCTGAATTCGACACTTTTTTTTTTCACCCGAAAGTAGAGTACATGGCCAACAAAAGAGTTTAGAAAACTGCACACATCCACATAACCACGGATAGTCGTTATACCACGAAACATTGAAATGTCGGTCATATCCAGCAGACGACTTGGTTTTTAAATCGTTAAAAATAGGCTTTGGCCTCCCTTTCGCCACAATTTCGATGTTTTCTGCAAAATAACGAACCGAAAGATTGCTTCAAAATATCTTCTATCGCACGATTACACACACTGTCCAGATAGGATGAACCCGCCACCTCGGAACTCGGGGCAAGCTTCATAAATTAATTGACAATGCCCGAAAACAACATAAAGACGAAAGACACCAGTCACAAAACTCCCACTGCACAGTCCCTCCCACAAACCGTTGTTTACTTTTGTAACACGTGAAGCACCCTCCTTGCCCCCTCCCCTCTCAGCATCGGCCCTTCCCCAATATTTCCTTCGGAACCTGCAAGAAGTCCAGTTCTACTAATGTTGCCATCTTAGTTCTTTTGAAACCAGATTTGCCCAAATCGCGAAACATTTTCGTTTCAAATAAGACGTATGTAGAGTAGATGTAGTCTTCATCTGTTTCCTAACTACTCCCACTCCCATGTTTCGCTAAATCCACTGAAATCTCATTTCTGACACCACTACTATTTCGTATATTTTACGTCCTTTGCTACCTTTAAGGCTTTCGCTTTATAGGATAATCGTGACGATGACGATGCGTGGTGAATTATTGAAATAAAATTATTATTTCTTTGTGTATGTAATTATTAATTTTTATAATTATGTAAGTAAAATAATAACAACGAACATTGAAATAACCATTTCTTGCTGAGGATTCGAACCTGCGACACCTGACACTTCAGAGCGTGCTAATATAACAATCGGGAAATTATGCTTGTAAGTATTGTTTTCACCCAAAAACAGTTCTACCACCTCAAAAACATTGCTTCAATCCGAAATTATTGCATTCCTGCGTCAACGTATGTCAATGTCAATCTGTATTATCAACAATTATCATAAATTCCTGTAACCGAAATAATATTATATGTGTGAAATATAGAATTTTAGGTTGACATTTTTAGAAGGACAGACCCCTTGACCATACCCATCCCTCTCCTCTCCTTCTCGCCCATGATGTCGAAGAAGGACAAAGAGGACTTTCATAATCGCTGATATTTAGTGTAAATACAAATTATCACTTGGTAGTTTGCTTTTGCCCCAGTGTGATTTGATTTTTTTAAATTTTGATTTGGCGATTTAAGTCCACTTCATGAACAGTAATGCTAATCGGGACAGTTTAAAGTTGGATCCGAACCACTTGTGTCTCCACCGGGTATCGAACCCGGAATCCCTTGATTATAAGGCGGCGACGCTAATAACACTGCGCCATCGTTCCCCAGTGTGACTGGACACCTTCAGAGTAAGATAGACCCGATTAGGCGACTTAGCTCTTTTCTGTCAATTGAATATGGCAACACTGGTATGTTTCCTGTAAGGATCACCGGCAACTGCGCCGGCTAAACAGCCCGCCTTCTCCTCCCGCCATAACAGTCTTTACCGCTACGCCAAGTCTTCCTTTGGTGGGCTCAGGGTCCTTCCCTCATGTTGCCTGTGGAGCGTACCGGATCAGTCCTCCTATTCGCTTTTGCCGGTGTCAGAAAAAATGTCAGTCTGCAATGTTTACTTTACGACAATATTACCAGTTTATGTACGTAATAATATTTTAAGACAGGTTCTTCAATTCTTTATATTTTAGTGTTACCTGCGGTAACAGCGGCTACATGCACGCCACGCCTCTGCTTGCATACTTTTTGGAAGTAATGATTCGTGGTCTAAAGGAGGGGTAAAAGATCTAGGACATTTAAGTGAATATATGAGAAAGCATAGTGAAAGCAAAAAACACATGAATAA
Source organism: Lepisma saccharinum (assembly GCF_977018435.1). NCBI lineage: Eukaryota > Metazoa > Arthropoda > Insecta > Zygentoma > Lepismatidae > Lepisma > Lepisma saccharinum. The sequence goes on along the minus strand of NC_139243.1, from coordinate 58,626,495 downwards.
TGTCTCTGTCGGAACTGTCGACATAGCAACGCAGTTAAGCAGCGCTTATTTAGAATTGCTTCAAAAGCATAATGAACATGTTGAAAAAAATCGCTACGTCTTGTCAAAAATCATAGACTGCATCAAGTTCTGTGGAGCTTTTGAGTTTGCCCTGCATGGCCACGACGAAACAGATTTCTCCGCAAACACTGGGTTATTAATAGGGCTCGTTAATTTTGTCAGCAGTTTAGACAAAACTGTTAAGGAACATCTTGACAACAACACTGTATTTAAAGGCACTCGATCTCGCCATCGAAGTTCCGGGTTGGAGTCTCGGCTTGGGTATGAGTATTCTTTGTAATACTTTGTAATAATGAAATTAATGAAGGGGCATTCACAAAGAATACCCATACCCGGGCCGAGACTCCAACCCGGAACTTCGATGGCGAGATCGAAAGTCGACTACTTAAAGTTCGTGGGGAGGGGGGGGGGGGTAGTGGTCATTATAAGTACATGGAAAACAGCATCAGTTTGTAGCACGCATCTTTGAAAAGTCACAAGCCGCCGCTGCCTGTACATATCCAGAATTCTCCTCAACTCCTCAAGGAATAGCAGGGTATGTTGTTGGTCCCCATGTTGAGACAACAACATAAAATAATGGAGTTATCTCCACAAATACTTCTTCCAGATCTTGTAACTTGTATCCAGCAAACCAACACCTGGGACACATACTTCACCTGTGAGTCTCCAATAACTACACAAGATATAGGAAGAGGAGGCTGTTGCTACAGAAGAGAAGATTATCAACTATTCATCATGAACTTTTTTCCTCAGTAGGTAACAAAAGCCATGTAATCAGGAAACTATCAGCAACTACTAATTATCAACTTACTTTATGTTTTTAATTTTATGTAAAGGTCCTAAACCTAAAAACTGTCAACAACTTCTAAGTATTAACTTATTTTATAGTTTTAAGTTTCCTATAAAGGACCTAGAAGTAATAAAGAAGAGAAAAGAGCCCAGACATTAACTTACCATTCATGAAAGTCAATAAAAAGTCAAGAAATTATGCTTGTGGTCAAGGATTTTTTCCTATCACAGTGACTGATTGAATAATAATAGTATAGGGTTTCATAATAGGTAAAGGTATATAGCACCCTGTCCTTTGTATATAGCAGTGTGCCATGAAGGCCTTATACTGCCCCTGCATACAACAATGGTGCCATTGTGCCATGCACCCAAAAATTTTAAGTCAATGAATCAGCTAGTCCAACTCGTCTCTAATAATAATAAGAAGAACAAGGTGGTGATGATATGGCTATAAGGGGAAATGGAGGCTAATGTAAAAAAAGAAAATAATACTACACTGTGTATTGACTACTCTGGAAAACAATTGAAGATTCTGGAAAACTCCGGAAAAATACATTTCAAGTTCACATGGGAACCCTGGTGTACTTATTTTTCTATATATTACTTGCGCAAAAAGATGGGGAAGACAACACGAGCTCCACATATAGTTATACTGGCTGCGAGTTCAGATGTCAGAGCCTCTAGTCTGCCAAATGAAATCCAGGGTACATTAATATAATAAGTCTTAATTCATTTTTTTGTATGATAATTTGGCATGGAATACCCCATATGAATGTACATAAAATTTGTTTTAATGAAGATTTATTAATATAAGCAGTGAAAAAGCCACTAATTTTATTTTATAGCCTTTTAGAACATACTTGAAGCTTCAATTTGGAAAAAAAATGGCATGATTACTGCAGTGACTGTTAGTGATAATGCAATTTTAATAACGCCAAATGTTGATACAAAAAAATCAACTTTATTTACAATACAAAACTTTTTCCGACACTCAGTGCAAGGGAATCTTGGTGACAAGTTTTATGGTAGATACATATATCTATGAAATTTAGAATAAAAAACGAAGTGATATATCGATTTCTCTCTCAGATTAACTTTTTCTGTTAAGCACTACAGGGCACTGCCATGGCCTCCACAATGATTGATCTGTGCAAAATTCTGAAACTTTAGCCTTCTGTTACTCCGTAACTATGAGGTGTAGAGAAGAAAAAGTTTGCATGTGTTTATGCCTTGGTAGTATTAAAAATGCACAAAGATTCATGAAAATCTGAATCGGTGGTAGCATTTTCAATTTTTTTCTGTGTTATTTAATGTGTAACCAGTCAGATTTAATTATATGTTTTTCTGGTAAAGAAGAGAATATTAAATATTAAGAAACTGCAAAGTATTTATTTATAAAATTATGTTTTCAGTCTGCAATATTGAATTTGGAAACAAGTGGGAAAAGTGGTAGGGTACTAGGTACCATTTTGCACAGGTGGATGTAGATTTTTTTTCCTTGATGGGCAGGCATAACACTGGGAGTATAATGTGCACATCTTAAGTCCCAGGACACCCATTTTTCTCTTAAACGGATGCAGTAATGGCAAATTCAACTTCACCTGGGTACATTGGGGTAAGGGGCCCATGTATGAGGGTACTATTGGGGTAAGGGGCCCATGTATGAGGGTACTATTGGGATGACCGCCATATTGGATCGAAGTCAAATTTTTCAAATGGCATTATCAAAATTATTATGTGGATTATCAAAACACATTAGAATTTTCCAAGAAATGCAATGCTGTAATTAGTTTTGTGATAGCTGTAACGGTACAGAAGTTATTGACACTGTAAAATTGTAACGGAGTGCTGCGACACCCACCGGTATGTTGAAGAGGATGTGCTCAATGTGGTTTCCATTGTGACGAACACACACCCCTAGCCTTTTTTTGTATGGGGTTACTTTGAAACAGCTTGAGTATGCCTAGAAAATCCATGATGCACACCACCTTCCCTACCTTATCATGCGGGCCTGTTATCAAATACCTCCACAGATGCTCATGTGGGTCCATGCAGAGTGGATCTCACGCCTGAAAGATTGTGTTCGGCACAATGAAAACCACATTGAGCACATCCTCTAGAACATACCGATGGGTACCGCAGCATGTAGTTGCTAGCTTCCAGTGTCAATAACTCTTGTACCTTTACAGTTATCACAAAACTAATTACAGCATTGCATTCCTTGGAAAATTCTAATGTATTTTAATTCCCAACATGCCATTTGAAAAAAAATACCTCGATCGACTTAGAGATGGCGGCCATGTCCTGGAAGCATCCTCACATGGGTCCCTTACCCTGATGTACCCAGGTGAAGTTAGATTTGCCATATACCGCATCGGTTTCAGAAGAAAAAGGGTGTCCTGGAACTTTTGAATCACCCTGTATATTCCCATCAAGGCAATGTGACAAAAAAGTCCCTTCTAGGCACCTGGAGGCAGTTGCTTCTACCCTTTTGCCACCTTGAAATAACTGCCCTTGTTCCCCTCTCCTTTCCCAGTTTTGGCAATTAATCGCCGATACCTACTGATCAGAATTATTCAGATAATTGAGAGTTCCACAAATTAAAAATGTTTTCAAATTTCCTTTATTTTCTTAAACCAGAACCATTGAATAGCCAAGTTAATTAAATCATACGCATTAGCAGTTATTATTACAATTGCTTAACCTCGCTACAAAGAATCGTAGTGAGGTTAAAGAAAAAATAATAATTCACCTGGTAGCCAGTAGCTGCGATTGGGTGCCAAAACTGGGGAGCAAGGACAATTTACGTTCTCTTATTAGACAAGTTTGAGCTTTTGTTCTAGGTCCACTTTTATGCACAGATAGACTAATTGGGACTGGACCTACAGTTTAAAGTGGGATCCGAACCATTATATGCCTCCACCGGGTCTGGGTAGACAAGGCATAGCATTAAGAGGCCACAGTGCAGGAGCAAAGTGGAAATAGGTGTGTGTATGTATGTATGTGTGTGGGCAGAGGCCACGATTTTTTGTCTGGGGGGCAAGTATCAGGATAAACGTACCAATAATAATAATTTTAATAATGTAATTATTGATTTGCTATATTTTACTTTGCTTTTGTACCACTTTGGCTAATTTGTGAAGATGGGAAGGAGTGATGATATGATGAAATTGATGGACACTCACAAACATCCATGCCCAAGCCGGGATTTGAACCCAGGACCAACATTATTATTATTATTAGTAGTAGTAGTAGTAGTAGTAGTAGTATCAAAGACTTTGTTGCCCTCGTAAATTATGCAAAAAGGTGGTAGAAGTTGGTGCCATAGCATTTGTGTTCGAACAAACTATTTCAATTATTTTTTCAACACGTTCAATTTCACATAAATAATGGAAAACAAGTACACAAACTATTTTTAAAGACACAAAATGCTTGATAAATGCATTCCAAATATTATTCTTTTTTACATTAACATCTAACTTTCATGGACGATGTTTCACACATATGCAACATGGAGCGAAGTGGACATATAATCGTGTATGTATTCAAAGTTTATTTAACACATATTTTATACAACATATATTATGTAAATACATTACACAACCAATTCATCCATTTCACAATAAACCAACAGAAAAAATTACATAAATTGTCTGAAATGTGCACGCTCCCTTTCCTGAAAATAATTATTCATACATTTAAAAGAAAATCAATTAAGACAAGTCGTATTTCTCGGTCTGGTAATAATTTATAATGCATTACAAAGAACAATAACAAATTGCGAGCAAGAAAATTTTTGGATCCATTTTTTTTTCCAGGCTGAAATCAATATTGAATTAATAGGGCGCAAATAATTTGACGGGACGTCAATACATTCTCTCTTTTACAACATTTCTGCCTCACCGATGGTGTAGTGGTACCATCATCGCCTTGTGATCAAGGGGTCTCGAGTTCGATACCCGGTAAAGTCAAATTGCACAGTGGTTCGGATCCCACTTTAAACTGTAGGTCCAGTCTCGATTAGCCTTTCTGTGCGTAAATCAATCAGTCAATCAATTTTACAACTTTTTTCATTTAGATCGTTCGGTGCCCACGTTCGACTCCCGCTGCCTCCCTAGCTACGGTTCTGATCTTGATAAGACTAAGAAAAGCAGGCATTGCGAGCGAAGCGAGGAAGAAAAGTTTATGGAAGATTTATTTGCATAAAATTTGAAGTTGTGGGCGGTAATTGCCCCCTGCAGGTACACTTGGACGTCAATGTTTGCCCCCTAGAACTCATTTCTGTCCGAGGTTGGGGACAATGCCCCCTGTCCCCTATGGTTGCGCCACTGTGTGTGTATGTGGAGGGGGCACTGCCCATCCAATCGCCGCCACTGCTGGTAGCCTTGCATCAATGATTGCAGACTTCTGGAGACTGCCTCTCTACACAACAAACACACTCATTTATGCAAGGACAAAATTGAAATTTTTACAAGTTTTAAAAAATCGTCGATGTTATTTTCGTAGCATTTTATTGGTTCGCATTTTAAAATGTCATGACTCGAGGGGGCCCCTTCCCTGGGTACGGGCCTAGTAACATGCATAACTTTCATGTACCACATATGCAACATAAAGCGACGTAAAATTAGAAAAATATTCGCTAACACTACGTGTACGTATTCAACGTTTCTTTAATACATATATATTCAACATATATTATTTAAAATACATTACATAATCATTTCATCCACCCAAAAATTATACAAATTGTCTCTGAGATGGGCACGTTCCTTTTCCTCAAAATAATTATTCATGCATTTAAGAGAAAATCAATAAAGATAAATCTTGCTTCTCTCTCAGGTAACTTAAAATGCATTACAGAAAACAACACTGCGAGCGAAGAGAGCAAAAACATTTTTAGATCCAATTTTTAGTAAACAGGAAACAATACTGATTTAATAGAGCGCAAATAATTTCACTGGACACCATGGCATTCTCTTTTTTACAATTTTATCATTTAGATCGTTCACCGTCAAGAGCCGACTCCCGTCGCCATCCCAACTACAGTCTGAACTTTATCAGATCAAGAAAAGCAGGTATTGCGAACGAAGCAAACAAGAAAATTTTACGAGATGTATTTTTACTTGCATAAGATTTGAGATCAAAGGGGCGATTGCTCCTCTGCAGCTGCCCTTGGAAGTCAGTGTTTGACCTCCCCATTAATTGACTTCCGTCTAAGGTTGGGGGCAACTTCCCCCTGTGGAGCACATTCAGCATCATCGCGCTTAGCTCGAAGTGGCAGAAAATCAAAGTAAAATAACACCAATTTATCAAAACCGTTTTGTAATTGTCTTCTATTTTAAAATACACACACACCATAGGCATGCGCAAACCCTCTGATTAGGGGAGCCAAAAGCCTGATAAAAGTTCAGTCGGAAAAAAGACCTCACTTTATCTCACTGTTATTAGTTGCATTGCATCGATATATATATATATATATATATATATATATATATATATATATATATATATATATATATATATATATATCCAGTAACATAGGCGCACTGTAACGAATAAATAAATTGTCCCTGAAATGTTCCGCTCTCATTTTCCTCCAAACAATTGTTTTCATGCATTTAACACAAAACTGTTTAGTAGCAAGAGTCTGAGGTAAACTTCCCTCTTTGGTAATTTACAATGCATTATAAAAAAACAATAAAATTGCTAGCAAAGCGAGCAAAAAGAAATTTAGATCCAAATTTTTGCAAACTGAAAACAATATTGATTTAACATGGCACAACAAATATCATGGGGCGCCATGGCATTCTTTTTTCAATTTTTTTCATTTCGATCGTTCGTCGCCCAAGGCCAACTCCCGCCGCCCCCTAGCTACGACTCTGAACTTGACAAGACTGCAAGAAAAGAAGATAATGCGAGCGAAGCGAGCAAGAAAATTTTACGAAATCTATTTTTATTTGTATAACATTTGATGTCGAGGGGGACAATTGCCCCCTGCAGGTGCTCTTGGCCGTCTGGAAGAAATAATGCAAGAAAAACGTGAAAACTAATTCCATCTTGAGTATTCTTTTGTTCTTCTACTCTTAGATTATACTAGTCTTGCTTACTTTTACCTTTTGCCCCCCCCCCTTGCCCCCTCTAGAATTGATTTCCATCCAAGGTTGGGGAAATTTGAGGATTTATACACTTAAAATAATATTTATACACATTTTCAGATATAAAAAAAATACATATAGAGGTTACATATATCATTCTTATACATTACCGTGGATAAAAAATGAATCAAATCTTACACAATTACATTCATATATGTATGTGTGTATATATACACACATAAAGCAGGTAAAGAAAGAAAACAGAAAAGATAAAATTAAGTAAGAGTGTTGTCCATTAAATAGCCTTTATACTCAGAAAATTTAGCAAATATGTCCAAGTGTACGCCCCTCTCTAACCATTCATTATGCAAGCTACACATTCTTCGCAGGGGAGCCATTTCTGCGGATTTTGTACGGGTGTGGGAAATTGCAAATTTCTAGGTGAAAGTATAATAATGTAGAAACATGGATGTCTGGAAGGGGGGGCAAGGATGACCACACCTCCCCCTTAGAAATCGAATGTGAACCTAAAAAGTATATATTTCACACGTATAATTTGATTTCAGTCACAGTAATTTACATACATTAATGCGATAGCTTCAAATTCAAGTAGTGTCTTTTGAGGGGGCAACACTATTATCGGGGTAATATGCCCCCATGGAAAATTACCCTGCTTTTCTCCATGGAAAAAAAAATCTGCGGACGTCCATGATTAGGGGGGAGGGGCAATTGCCGCCTGTGCGCACGCCTATGCCGCCATTAGGGAACGCGAGGCCCTGTGCGAACTATATCCGCGAGGCCTTTGTGTTATGTAATGTTAAAATATCGATAACAACAGTTTCTCGTAAAATTCTTCTCTAGCGCCAACCTGGTTATTACCGTTCGCAGTATCGCCTTTTAGCAGTAATAACATTTAAAATTTGGCAACCAGCTTTTCTTAATGACTGCTGATTGAGACCTTGTTTTAGCGATACATGCCCTAGAAAAAAAATTATGTTATCCTGTGTGTTCGCAGCCATGTATTGTAAATTTACTCTTGTTGTTGATATGTATTTTTTCTGCCAGAAAACGCACTAAGTACGGAAAGGGGATCATGACAGCAATTGCCGGCCCCAGAGCGTGGCAACTCGGGCGCTCACACGAAGCCCCGGCCTCCAGGGGACACCGCGCTAGATAAAAATAATAGTTTATGTGAGTTATTTACGAGTTTATAGGACGCTGGTGTTTCCAATTAAGTAACTAATCTGATATCGCCTGCATTCGTATGTTATTTTGACAAACTAGCTACTACATAATTATAGTGTTCCAAATGTTTGTATCAAACATACATAACATATATTGTTTGTTTACTTATAGAATTAAATATAAGAAAGTATTATTTTATGGAAAGAATGCAAATTCACTACAGTGTCAAAATTCAATGAAGAGTAAAGAAAACAATTATGGGATTGGATATGAATAAATATTGCTACTTTTTTTAGTTAAAGTAACAATATGATATTGAGCTTTCCCGGTTTTGCAATTAAATATGTACTAGGGGTACATGAGATTGATTGAGTGATCGATTTGTTGTTTTAAGTTCACTTTATTCCAAGATAGGCTAATCGAGACTGGACCTACAGTTTAAAGTGGTGGGATCCTAATCACTATGCCATTTGCCTCTACCTGGTATCAAACCCGGGACCCCTTGGTTATAAGGCAACGACATACATCAGAATGAAAACGAAATGGACATGTAATAGTGTTTACATTATGATTTTGTAGGACAACACCTGTACTTCAGACTAAGGAACAAAAATTGAAAAAAAAAAAAATTAATTATACTTCCCGCAAATATTTTATGCCCCAGGCCCCGTAATGCAAGATTATGTTCTGCCAAATACTTAAGGACATACAGTATTCGTTTGAAGATCTCACACTAGTCCTGCTTTTCCTGTGAAATCAACAGTCCCTGTTACTCATCAATAGTTATGTTTTTCTGCATTCTAAATTCACATTCGGTCCATTTTTTTTAAGGCATTGAATTTGACTGATTCTGATATTTCATGGTTGATAATTGGGTAATCATGATTTATGATGCGAACAGGGTCCTTTTGAATGATTGAGTCAAATTTGGAACTGTTTAAAACTGAGGTCCACTCACCTTGATCTAAAAGCAGAGGCAATCTGTCACCTGGCTCAGAAGATGACATGAAGCATACCCCCCACCCACCCCCCTCGGGTACAAGTAGTTTGGCATCTGGTTCACAGACGAGCTACCGCCGCCACTGATACATACGACTTGGACTATATCGCGAACACACAGGCAAAATATTGATTGCCGGCCCCTGTGGCGGAGTGGTTAGCACATCGATGTATGACGCTAGGGGTCCCGGGTTCGAATCCTGGCCTGGACATGGATGTTTGTGAGTGTTTATTCATCAATTTCATCATATCATCATCACTCATCCCCATCTTCGCAAATTAGCCAAAAGTAGCACAAAAGGCGAAGTAAAATAAAGCATATCAAACTATATTTATTGCTACTATTCTATTTTACGCCACTTTTCTGCCTCAGTTAAATCGTAACGATGAGCACGAATGACGCATATATAGAATTGAAGACGGGACACTCACAAAGGAACATCCAAGCCCACGTCAGGATTCGAGCGAGTGCATTTCTTGAGAATTAGATATTTGAATAGTAGGAATTAAAAAATGGGATGATATGAGTGAAGCAAACGAACTGAACTTATCTTTAATCTAGAAATTCTTCACAGTAATGCTGCTACAAACAAGTCCGTGGCGCAAGAGCCGTCTTAGGGGCACAGCCTGCCACTCAGCTTTTCTTTGGGTGACCCGTGGTGAGCGCATCGAATCCCATCGCCACTATTTTCTGGCTTTCGAGACTGGAGCCCGCTACTGTTTCTTTTCAAGTAGCTCCTTAATTGTTCTCACGATGCTGGGATGACACCGAAATTTTGAGAGTTCGTACTGGGAATCGAACCCGGGACCACTCGCACCAAAATCTAGAGCGCTAACCAGTAGACTTTGCGGGAGCCCTCTTCACAGTAATAGGTACGCTTAAATTTATTTCCTTAATATAAAATAACGTTATCCTAATTTCATTTAATCATCATTCATCATCGTCGCCACGATCAGGCCAGAAAACAGAGAAATGCATTTTTATCCTTTGGGTGCCTATTTGCCTATTTGATTCAGAGGTTTTTGCTGACTACAAATCCACACCCCTACCCATTATTCTCGAAAACAAAAGCGTTACGTGCTTTGCACTAATGGAGTATTTATTACACACTCGGTAGACGGTTTCATCTTGCCGCTGCGGTTGTAAACACGAGAGGTTGTAGTAAAGAGCTCAGCGGACCTTCAAGGCTTTGATGCCGACTCTTGTTTTCGTCTTCTCGCAGAACGGCACATCCTGAATTTTGTTTGGCCTCAGTTTGCAGACAAATAATCATTTTATGATACCTGTCCTGGGTCGAACATTAGGCACGAAATCAGGGAAAGTTGGAGTCACAAATGGGTCGGTGAATTTTCACTGGTGGCTTGACAAAAGGGGACATAGTTGTCCGTTAGCAGAAATACAACTTTGTTATGACGCAATTTTTCTTTTCACAACAATTATGTTTTTCGTGGTGGCACGCGTAGCACACCACTATCGGCGGCCCGGGCTATGACACGCACAATAACTGGTTCGCTGATAATCAGAACCTATCTCCTGATGTTTCCGGGTTCGCGTAATTTGTTCTTTGTGAATTGTGAGTGACCCTTCAGCAGTTCCGTCTAATCAACATTCATCCTCATCGTCGCTGTTAACTAAATGGTGAAGAACGCCAACGCAAATGGAATAAATTAGAAATACATAAATAAGCGTATTAGTATCTTCCAAAATCAATGTCAAATGAACTATCGACATGTCAGATTGAACTTGTCCATCACTGACTGTGACGTAGCGGCTGCCCCCGCAATGTCGGGAGCGCTAAATTGTAGGGGCCCGCTATGTTCTCTCTCTGTGCATCTGAAATTTTATATAATCCCAAAAATTCAGCAGGTTGTGTCGTTTATTTTAAATAAAAAATGGTTTTAAGAAACAGAAATCTAGTTCCCAGTAATATATGATATGACGACGTCTGCGGTATTGTCTCAGCCTGAGGGACCCGGGCAACTTGACAACTTGGTCTCTACCGAAGTACAGAATGAACTTACTCACATATGGCAATCGGTAGGAAAATTCTCTCGTCTCGTACGTTTACAGTTACAAAGTTTATCGTAAACGTAGCCTCAATATGAAATTGAAATAAGATCAGAGATAAATATCCCACATTGTCCACACCCCTTATGTTTTATTTCAAAGGGGCCTAAAAAATCAGGAGGTGGAGCCCGGGGGCAATTATCCCTTTTGCTCTGAGGTCCAGTTGCCCTTATTTCGCAAAGGGTGTATACAGTGCTCGAAGTGAAAATTCCTAGCTGCGAATTTTCTTGTTCGAGTTAGAGGATAGAAGGAAGGATCATCACATGGATCAACGTGAAGACAATGCAGAAGGTGGAGGAGGATGCTTATGCAAATTATCCTAGCTGGGGGATGCTTTATGATTATTATTTTTTGCGTCTTTTACACTCTTTCCCCCCTTACACACGCTCTTCGAGCACTGATGATCTAATAACAAAATGGTTCTTGTTTCATGAAAACGTCTCAAAGAAATATGAGTGGTCTATCGGAAAGAAATGGCATCGTTAAAACTATGAATAATAATATACGTCCAACTAACTAACTAACTCTCTAGCCTTCTTAAACCCGAAGGTTCATGGCTGCAGCAACACAGGCCTTCCATCTTTCCCTATCCTGAGCAAGATCTATATACTCCTTTCCATCCCTACCGATTTCCCTTAGGTCCATCTCAACGTTGTCCCTCCATCTTCGTCTTGGCCTTCCTACAGGTCTCTTACCATCAGGATTCCCAACAAGAATCCTGTAAACTCCTCTTTCCTCTCCCATTCGTGCCACATGGCCTGCCAACCTAAGTCTTCTTGATTTAATTCTTCTAATAATATCTGGACATGAATACAAATTATGTAGTTCTAAATTATGTAACCTTCTCCACTCACCTGTCTCCTCATCCCTTTTAGGTCCAAAGATTTTCCTAAGGATCTTATTTTCAAATACTCTCAATTTATGTTCCTCTTTCAATGTAAGGGACCAAGTTTCACATCCATATAATACTACAGGCAAAATTACTGTTTTGTATATTTTAACTTTTAGTTTCTTAGATATTAAACGAGAAGACAAAAGTTTATGAAGAGAGAAGTAACATGCATTTCCTGAATTAAGCCTACTTTTTATTTCCTCTTTAATATAATTTTCATTTGTTAATATTACTCCTAAGTATTTGAATTTGGAAACTGTTTCAAACGAGTTGTTATCAATAATTAGATTTTGATTATTGCTTAACACTTGGTTTCGGCCTGTAAGCATATATTTAGTTTTCTCTTTGTTAACTTCCAAACCTATCTCTTTAGCAGTTTTGAAAAATATTTTAGCATTATTCTTAATTGTATTCACATCATCCCCCAGTAAGTCTACATCATCTGCATATGCTAACAACTGAGTCACAACATTTAATTTTAGTCCTTCTTTAGTTTCTTTTACCTTCCTTACAGCATATTCTAATGCAAAATTAAAGAGCAATGGAGATAATGCATATCCTTGTTTTAACCCATCATGAATTGTAAATTTGTCAGACATATTAATACCCACACGAATTTTACTTTCTGTTTCACTGGTGCATATTTTTATCATACTAACAAGCTTCTTAGGTATTCCAAACTCTACTAATATATTATATAATTTATCTCTTTTGACCGAATCATATGCTTTTTTGAAATCAATGAATAGCTGATGGACATTTTGATTATATTCCCACTTTTTTTCAAGTGTCTGTCTGATGTGAAAAATTTGATCTGTAGTTGATCTGTAACGTTTAAATCCACACTGATAATCACCTATAATTTCATTAGCATATGGGGTTAGTCTTGTTAAAATAATGTTAGATAATATTTTATATGTTGTTGAGAGTAGAGAAATTCCACGGTAATTATTGCAGTTCATTTTATCACCTTTTTTAAACACAGGAACAATTATGGATTCTTTCCACTGTTGAGGGATTTCTTCTTTATTCCATATTAAACAAATTAATTTATGAATTTGACATATTAATGAATTTCCACCATATTTAATTAACTCAGCTGGTATTAAATCAATGCCAGGTGCTTTGTTATTCTTTAGCCTTTTAATAGCATCTTTAACTTCAGTCAAGTTAGGTTCTGGAACTAAAGGTTCTGCTGTGTGGACTTCATTTACTTCTGATTTATCTCCTACATGGACATTTAAAAGGTCATTAAAGTAGTTCTTCCACCTATTTAGAATATCGCTTGGGTCAGCTAGAAAATCACCGTCTTTATCTTTTATCAAGTTTACTTTACGTTGCCACCCCTTTCTAAACTCATTTACACCTTTATATAAATCTCTGATATTTTTATTTTTGCTGTTTGTTTCAATTTCTTTAATTTTACTTTTCAAGGAATCTCTTTTTTTACTTCTAAACGTGCGGTTAACTTCTCGCTTTATTCTATTATAATTGTTTAGATTTGTATCATCAGAGTTATTTAACCACCTAAGTCTAGCCTGATTTCTTATTTCTATTAGATTAAGACATTCATTATCAAACCATGGCTTACTTTTTCTCGGTTTATGGTATCCTATACTTTCTTTAGCTGCTGATTCTATTGCATTACGTATGTACTCCCAATTCTTATTTACGTCTGTTTCATTTATATTTTCATCATCATTTAAATCCTGCAAAACATCAAATCTATTTGACAGTATAATTTTGTAATCTTTCTTAATTCTTTCATCAGTAAACTTTCCTGTATCAAATTTTAGAACTTTTAGATTTTGTTGCTTATGATTTATCACTGAGAGTCTTTCTCTTAATTTAGCAATTACTAAATAATGGTCACTGGCACAGTCAGCACCTCTATGTGTACGAACGTCAATTATACTAGTATGCCTTCTCTTATCAATGAGAATATGATCTATCTGATTATGATTGATTGATTGATTTAGTTTATTTTACTTCGCGTTTTGTGCCTCTTGGCTAATTTGCGAAGATGGGGATGAGTGATGAAATTGATGAATGGACATTCACAAACAACCAAGCCCGATTATGAGTTTTACCATCTGGAGAAAACCAGGTATATTTATGGATATCTTTATGTTTAAAAGTGGTACTTTTCACAATTAAATTCTTTGAGGTTGCAAAAGTAATCAATCTTATACCATTATCATTACTTAATTCATGAAGACTTTCTTTACCAATCGTGGGTTTAAATGTCTCTTCTTTGCCAATCTGTGCATTACAGTCACCTAACAGAATTTTCATATCATACTGAGAAAATTTATCAAAGACCTGTTCTAACTCTGTATAAAAATCATCTTTAGTATTATCATCTTTATCTTCCGTTGGTGCATGTATGTTTATTAAAATAATTTTACACCACCTACCCTGTAAAACTGCATATGATATCCTATCATTAATAAATTCTACTGTTTTAGGAGCCGAGATAATTCTATTATTTATGAAAAAGCCTGTTCCAAAATTGTGATTTTCAGTACCACCATAGAAAAAAGTATAATTTTTAGTTTTACAATTCCCTTCTCCTGGCCACCTAACTTTCTGGACAGCTACTACATCTAATTTATACTTAACTATCTCATTAACTGTACACTGAAATGCCCCAGGCCGGTAAAGGCTCAGAACATTCCAGGTGCCTAATTTAATATCCTTATTCCTAATGTAGATCTTATCCTTAGTCCAGGGACCTCCCAAAGTAGTCCCCACCCGGAGATCCGAACGGGGGACTATTTTACCTCCGGAATATTTTACCTTGGGAACATCCATGGCCTTATATTGCTGTTTCTTGACATGTATTTTTACAGTGCAGAGTTGTCAGCTCTACGCCTAACCCCCAATATGAATGGAGGAACTACTACACAAGACGAACACAAACACATTAGACAGCACAACTACTACACAAGACACACACAAACACATCGCAACTATAACACATTATAAACACAAACACAATATACGTCCATTAACATCAAAATTAAACACCTTGCCCGTGCGGCAACAACTTGTTTTTTGTGAGTGGCCCAGTCTTTCCAATCGGCATTTCATTGAGTGACAAATTTTCAGTGAATAAAGTCCCATCGCCGCTTTATTATCTATCTCTCAAGAGTCAAGACTGGAGTCCGTTGCTATTTTCTCGTAGCAAACTGCAATTGACCTTGTCGTGCTAGGTCACCATCGACAATCTAGAGGTCCGGTTCAACCCCCAAAACTGAAATCATAAGTTTTCTTGAGTATATAACTATTTGTATAAGAAGCTTAATGTGAGCGGCTCTGACATAGACGCTTAGCCTGGCGCAGCCAGGCTTTGGGGGCTGAAGGCGCATCCACCTCAAAGTCCAAAAGAGGAGGGCTTCTGGGCTTACTACTTATTAATCACTTTCCACAAACAGTATTTATACATGTGTATTATATGTAACCTAATTGTTTCTTTTTAAAAATGTTTCGAGCCAAAAATACAAATGATCACGAGTAAAATATTTGGCTGTGTGAAGTCTCCCGAAAATTGATCCTGTCTGTGTCACTGCAAGATAAAATATGTCTAAATTCCTTATAAAGTTATTGGTCAGAGATTTAGACCATTTTGATTTAGTTCAGAGAAACACTGATATGTAGCCTATGTCGATGACAAAAAATGGGAAGGCAGGGTATTTGCGGTAAAAGTTAATTTGATTTAAACGGGGGAAGGGGTACCTAACTTTTGTTATTGTACGTCTATTTATTTATTTTTTCACTAAGGGGCCCCAATATTATACTTGAAGGGGGCTCCAGTGAACTGCGATACACCACTGATCACTGGCATACATTCATTAGATTCAGCCAATGAATTATCCCTGCATACAGAACACACCTTCATGTCTTAAGATGGGCTCTGTTGAACACAGGTGCAAGCATTCAGAAATATAGCGAATGTGTAACTTATTATCATTTCATAAAGGATCAACCTCAGCCTCCACAAACCTCTGTTCATGTTATATCGGCGTCAGGTGTGGACGCGGGTGGGCAACTGCCTACTCAAATCGAATTCTTATTTTCGGAAGATGTGATCTGGTTTCGATTTCATTCGTAATATCCTTGCGAATGTTGTCGATTCAAAAAATGTTCACAACAGGCATCTTCGCTGTTCTTTGATGCAGGATTAGTTTACTAAGAAAGACTACGAAAATCGTTGCAAATATCCTGAAGCTTAAAGCCTGTGAAATGGAATCAATTTAAACTTTTTTCAACTTCCTTAATTTTATTATTGGCAAGCAGATAGTATTTTCAGTGCATTTACAACAAAATAATTAATATTTACATGAATAGAAGCAATGCAAAATCAACTGACATCATCCCTTACGACACACTCCAGACCACTTTTGATGATACAGATATCTGAAAAATGTGTAGTATTGAATTCTAGTGCATACTGTACATTACACTCCGGCCGAAGCAATGAAACTCCCCTTCGTTCACCAAACTTGGAAGCTGTTAACTATTGTTGCAGATACGAGTATGGAAGGAATGTGAATTATTCATCAAAGTCACAGATTTCTGTCTAAAGGGGAGGCCGTACGGCTTTAGCCTTAGGCAGAAATGCATGGCGAAAGTTGGTTGGGGGAGGCAAAATCGAACTTTGGGATTAACTTTGGAAAGGGGGAGGGGCAGAATCGACAAGTTGTTTACCCCATAGAAATAGCACAGATAAACTTATAAACCTAGAGACATAAACCTATATACGTTTATCTGTGGAAATAGCGTCCACTACTATTTGGTATTTAAAATTACTCTTTCATTCTTTGTTCATCAGAAAATGTCCTGAACTTGTAAATTTTACTAGGCCTGAAAATTTCAGGGAAGGAAAATGACCCTTTCCCTCGCCAAGTTCCCCATACATTAAATTTTAACCTTAAACCACATGTCAGTGAACGAAATAATACATTCCGCAAAAATCTACATTATCATTTGTTGGTTGTTTGTTTTTTAACTCAGAAACGCAAAATTTAACTCAGTGATAAAACACCTTTGAAAATCAGTATATATTGATACGCTTGTTGTTTGTTTGTTAAACCGTGGACGGTGCATAGAGTCTCGTCGCCATTGTTACCTAGTTTGTTTTTAATTTAATTATATTTTATTTATTTTATTTTTGCCGGAGACCGATTTTGGATATCGCCGTCATTTTCAACTTTACTCTGAGACCGACACAGCTTTACAGTCATAAGTACGGAATTACGTACAGAAAATTAATACGTATTAAACAAAATAACAGTGAGTAAGGAATGATTGTCTCATCAGATTTCAATTGTGCATTGCGGAGATGGAAATGCTGGACGTTGGCTACTTCCTGTAGGAGTGGGGGATCGGCAGAAAAGTCCCGGTCCCGCTAATGAACCATTCCAACACCTGATGCTGGAAATAATAATGGAAAAGAATAACATAGATGTCGACAAGAATAATAAATCTCTTACATGTCTTCCTTGTCACGTACTGTCTGTTCCAATGAAACAGATTTGCAAATGACTTGGAAACGACCACTAAAGTGAATTCAAAGCCATTTCTCTAGAAAGCTTCGGGTACAGAGCTCGCAGGAAACATGATCAGTTGTGTAATGCGTCTTTGTAGGAATCTTTGAGCCTGTTATCTGAAGGAGGGAAAATGATTCCAAAAGGTTTTGGAACGGGTAGTATAGCCACAATTCAATTTTGGCCGTCAGAGACTTTGCTTCCTCATTTTCGCGATTCAGAGTTCCAGACTCAAAGCATAGTGTTTTATAATAATAGAAATAACACTAAAATAAGGTCACTTAAAAATAATAATAACCCTTATTTTCACACTAAACAGCGAAAAATAACATAGATTGTGCTGCAAAATAACACATTTTGAAACTTATCTATTGAGATAAATTGTTAGAAATTATTTTTATAATTTATTTTTTCAAAGCTTTGGTTTTCTCTCTAATATTCCATGAATTACACAGACTACTACCATATCATAAACTTTAAATAAGATAGTTAAGAGAAGCAACAAGTATTAATTCCATGAATTTCGCTACTTGATTTTTTATTTTATTTCAGTTGTGTATTTATGGTTTCATCTTAGGATATGATAACTTTCGTTTTCGGCAGCACCCATTATTGTACGTTTGATGTTTGCCGAAGAATCAAAAACTATAATTTTTAAAGTGGGAAATAATGGACATTACGTTTATTCATTCTCTGTGTATTTTGAGAATCTAGTAAATGTCTGGCTCGATATTGATTGATTGTTTTAAAATTAGTGGGTGCGTGGGCACATGTGGCCATTTTGCACGCCTAGCTCGATATATCATCGGAAATAGGATGTGACAGTTGTGGTAGAAGGCAGCCTCAACTCTCGTGAGAATAAAAGAGTGAAGAACGATTGGTGAGAAGAATTCTGTATACCTTTTGTACTAATCTAAAGGAAACTAGCTACGCACCTGAAGAATCCCTGCCAGGATTTCCTTCACTTTCACTTGTAGGTACAAATATACATGCTGCAATGTTGGAGACATAGGGTGCACAGATATTTATTATTATTATTATCAGTATTATTATTATTTTGCAACAGAGTTAAAATTTATTTTTAGCACATTGATTGCTTGTGTGACTGATTCAAATATTGTTTCATACATCTTATATATAGTATAGTGCAGTACTCAGATTTCTAAAAATGGAATAGAATTTGGTGTCTCCTGCACAAATTCACGCGTTCTGCTTCTGGTAATCTGTAGAAAAAATTACATGTGTTTTATTTCAAGCGAAAAATTCACTTCCTGAAATAAAAGTGTAACCCGACAAGAAGTTAGAAATACATACAACTTTATTTGCATGTACAAGATTTGGATTGCTAAACTATACTTATTATGTCTAATTTTCTTATATCTGATCAACTACTAAGAGTATTTTTACATTAACGTAAAGAGGGTAATGCATGACTGTAAGGGAAGAGAAAGTGTGTGTAAAGTAAAATTTATGTAGTGCGTACAGCGTACAGCTCGCACAAGAAAAATGCAAATAAATAAAAAAAAAAGTAAAAATAAAAGTGCTCCCCTGTGCATAGCACCACGCCATGAAGGCACAAATATTATTTATTTTTCTAATTTTATGGAGTAATTTATATACAAGGCTCTACTATGTAGTGTACTTAGTACAATTATTACATTTTACAGGAATCGCTAACAGGATAAAGTAACGTAATTTGGTGGCATAGGTTATTTGGTGATAATTGTTCTAACGTATGCCGCCGCATAACCTGTACATTATGCTCTGTCCAGGGAATCTCAGGAGCGAAGGAAAGCAACTCTGCACAAGTCATGACGTGAAAGGGCTCAACCACTGAAAACATGCCAGGGAACGGGATTTCGTGGAGGGGAGAGAAGCAACTGCAGTTACCAGCCTCTGCAGCAGTGCGTACTGCTTCGCTCCTCGCACTCGAATTTTACCCTTAAGAACGGCCTTGCTCCAGAAGATTCCCTGGATAGATTGTAGATGAGATGACTCGCGATGCCCATCATGAAGATGCATTTGTGAAGACAGTCCCAACGTTTTCACTTAAACTCACTCATTGCCAGGCCCAGATTTATGTGGAGGCTAACGTGAGCCCTCCCCCCTCCCCTACTCTCCCGTGTTCGATTAGAAGTAAACGTGGAAGGAGGGTAAATTTTCAGAGCTTCCTATCTTTATATTTTGAGATTGTTGCCTGATATGTAGTTCTTCGGAAGCCAAAGGTGCAGGCAGAATTTTTTTTCGGAGGTTGGAGGTGTTAAGAATTCTTTATCTCAAACTTTATGGCCTGCTTATTTCCATATCTCGAGGGTTTCTGTGAACTATTACTTCTATCGAATTTTTTGTTTAATCAGATAAATTTCACAGTAAGATATTTGCTATTTATGCATATGGTAAACCATCAAAAATAGTAATTTAATGGCGTCAATACTTCCATATAACTTTTAGAAAAAAAATGTTTCACCTACAGACCAGTGTAATATTACATAGATTTCTTTTACAATCATCGATTTTTAATGTAAAATGTAGTACAAAAGTTACAATGTAGGCTGTTTTATTACTGTGAATTGACTTGAAATTAAACGATAATTATTACTTCAATTTATAAAATTAATAACAACAATGGTGGAATGGAGAAAAAGTCATTCCCTCGTTCGAAATTAATTTAAACATGCAGAGGTTGGAAAATAAAATGTGGGAGCGACAAAATTCCATGACCCAACCCCCTCCCTCCTCTTCTTCAATTCGAGCACTGCCTACAGTCAATTATTACTTCTAAGGTAAATTATGTCAAATCGTTAGTCATATTTTTACATGAGAGTTCAAATATCATCCATTTTTCTTCGTTGTGTGCCCTCTTTGAAAGCAATTTTTCCATAGTGAAGGGGAGACAGCTGAGTGGAGAAGGTAATTTAGAACTGCATAATTTGTATGCATGACCACATTACTATAATAATTAAATCAAGAAAACATTCGTGATCAGGTCATGAGGCACGAATTGGAGAGGAAAGAAGAGTTTACAGAATTCTTGTTGGGAAAACCTGATGGTAAGGGACCTGTAGGAAGACCAAGACGAAGATGGAGGCATAACGTTGAGAAGAACCAAAAGGAAATATGTATGGGATGGAAAAGATTGTACTGATCTTGCCCAGGATAGGGACAGATGGAAAGCTTTCGTTGTTGGAGCCATAAACCTTCGAATTTAAGAAGGTTAGATTCTTAGAGAGTTAGTTAAATTTTAGTTAGTGGTCCAAATTTGATGTTCAGTCCCCATACCAAAATTCCCGATATTACCTAAGATTTAACATTGATATTCCCCTCTTTCCATCGAAAAAATACTCAATCTCTCGCACCGGAATTCGCCTGACAATTTAAGACTTAATAGGTCGCCACCACCACCACAACCAAATAATACATATTACCCGTTATAATTTCCTTGGCAGTCTGCACATTTCTATTTATAAAGCAGCGATGCTCGAATGATGGCGTAGTTCAACTTCTGTCCAACACTCAGCGCCGCCATTAGATGTGCGACTCGTGTCACAACACAGGGCCTCGTGCTCCCAAAGTACAATTCTATCGAATTGTTTATTCATTCATTCATTTATTGTGAAAGCGTATTCCCATTCAAATAGAACGAGGAAAAAAAACAACAACATACATATGTTAGCAACCCTACTACTACATAAAACGATTGATTGATTACTTCGCTTTTCTCCACCTTTGGCTAATCGCGAAGATGAGGATGGTGAAATTATGAAAGGACACTCATAAAGAACACACATGTCCTGGCGGCCTGGATTTTAACCTGGGACCCCTGGCGTTGTAGCGCGCTCTACTAACTACTCCGCCACGTAGAAGTGATTTCAAACGGGTACAGCAATATATGGCAACAGCCAAAAATCAACATTATTGCTATAAAAACATGCGAAATTAAAATTTTATCCGCAACACAGTTGAATTTCTTGATTCGGAAAACGGTGTTCATTTTTGGCAAGTATTTGTCACTCTCATGCTACCACTACCAGTTAGTTGAAGTTCGCCGAGAAGGAGCAATAAGCGACACTTCTGTTGTTTGTGACCCTGCCGTTTTCTACTTGTTGCCCGTCATAAACCACTGCTCGAGAGGATGCAGGTACCGTAATATGGTCTCCAAATTTGAGGACATGCCGCCCATCGTGTCCTTGGAAACTTCACCACATTCGGTATGTTGTTCTTCCCTTTGTAACAAACATGTCCTCATAAAGATCTGGAGATACTTCTATTTTTACTTCCTGAAAGAAAACACCTCCCAGAGAAAGGACGCTTGCTTGTTCAATGTTCCAAAAAGTTTCAAGTCATAAGCAGTGGCGGATCCAGATCCAGAGGTTACAGTTGGGTGGGGCGAATTTCAGTAGAATCAATTCTAATCTACACTTGCTCTGTATTATATAAGCGAGATATCATACTATAAATAGGAACCAAGTTCTAGAGACTAGACTTATTGTTTTGCAAAAATAGGATTCCAAAGCTGGAATAGATGTTTTTATTGTCGTTATCATAATTCCTGCTACAGTAAACTGAACGACCAGATATGTTAAACTTGGTAATCATTTGAATCTTCAAAAATATTAGGCATAATAATATATCTAAAAACCCCTATCGCCCTCCCCGTGAATCCATGCCTGGCCATAAGTCATTATCGTTTGAAAGAGTATTGCGTGCAGCTTCCATCCAGGTATTACAGTTTATACCTATATGTACTAAAAAACCCGTTCCCTAATAGCTATAACAGGATAATGCTAACAGTTGCAATACACTCGTGAATGATGAAAAAGTTTCCCTCGTTTGAAATTAATCAAACGTGTTTAAAAATTAACATGTATTTTTATACAAGCTAAAATATTGAAAATTAATATTGAAAGTTTTTCTTGTCTCTCGAACCGGTTGCCGACGTCACCTGTGTGCACCATGGTAGCGTGATTAGCACAGCACGTTACGACGCTAGGGGTCCCGAGTTCGAATCCCGGCCTGGACATGGGTTTTCTTTGTGGGTGTCCCTTCATCATATCATCACTCATCCCCATTATTATTCCCCTTTTGACTAACTTCCTCTTCTAACAGTTGTGCACTATTAAGAATTTTGACTTTGCACTCATGTGAATAGGAGATGACATTGTTCAAACCGACATTTTCCCTTCAAAACAACACTTTACCTTTTCCTGGAATGTGCGTTGCCTACGTAACAGTAGAAGTAGTAGCGGATCCAGAAATGATAGCTGCAATGGTCTAATGTTAATGGGTTACCTTACCTACGTCTTATGACAAACACATTTAAAATTATTTCCGACAATGATAATAAATTAATGAGGAATCTGCATCAACAGCATATTTCTATTTTTACACACACACACACACACACACATATACATACATACATGTATGTACGTGTGTGTGTGTTTATATGTATATATATAAATATATATGAGTTTGTTTCTTCTACCTCCCTATCTCTTTCTGTTTCGTCATCTTTCTCTCACTTTCTCCCCCCATTTTCATTATGCTCTTGCTCTTTAACTTTCTATCACGGTATCTTTCTCTCAGTCTCTCCTTTTCTCATTATTGCCTTATGCAATACACATACATGATACTCTGGCTACAAGAGTCCACGTAAACTCAAAGGTGTAAACTCCATTTTTGTCCCTTTTTCTTCTTACTAAAACGGGTCAATGTCACATGACAAATAGTGTGTGATTGAAACATTGTGTTCCAGAACTAACTTTACAGCTTTTTCATTGTTATTTTATGTTATTTTGTGAAGGGCCTCGTCTTTTATTTTTCTACCTCTTACCATTCTCAATCAAATAGAATGTAATATTTCAAAATTTTGTACTACCTATGTTTCATATTACAAAACAAGCGAATATTTTAAATGGGAATGGACAGGACAAGGGGCAATTGTAACAGTGTTACAACTGTCACAATTGAATGTTACCTTTGCCCCACCTGACGCCATATTGATTGATTTGCTTTATTTTGCTTCGCCTTTTGCGCCACTTTGGCTAATTTGCAAAGATGGGGATGAGTGATGATATGATGAAATTCATGAATGGCGCAGTGGCAGCGTCGTCGCCTTGTAATCAAGGGGTCCCGGGTTCGATACCCGGTGGAGGCACAAGTGGTTCGGATCCCACTTTAAACTGTAGGTCCAGTCCTGATTAGCCTTACTGTGCATAAAGTAGACTTAAAGTAATAAATAAATAAATAAATAAATTTAGAAACATCCTGCTCAGGCCGGGATTCGAACGCGGGACCCCTGGCTTTCGTAGCGCGATATGCTAACCACTCAGTCACGGGGGCCGGCTTGACGCCATATTGTTTGCGGGCTTGCAGCTACTAACCACGACCACGACACCAGAAATTCATATCTACATTAACAAATACATAAAATAAGGCGTATTGCAATGGTATAGACAAACGTTGATCAGACGACATCAAGAAAGTACTATTAAACAATAAAGGAGTGCTTTACGTTTTTACTTACATGTTTAAATTGGGAGAAAATGCGAGTAATAGCTGCAGTAATCATGACATAGGCAACGCCGCCACATGAGACACTCACGACTGAGTTCTTCTTTGTGCAGATGCCTCACGACAGGAGCACAGTAACGAATGCTGCATTTGCTCTGTGTTACAATTGGACCTGTTCTCCACTACACCCTGGACTGCATTTGCTGACTAACGAGGCTCTGGCACCTAGACTTGTAGCCAGGATAATCCTCCGTGGGACTCATGTTCGGTTGTCTGTTTGTGTTTGTGATTGTCCTTACACCCATTTCCCGTAATCCTTATCCGCATTTTATTTTTGCAGATATGATAAATAATTTGCAGTTGGAATGTAGCAAACATTGTGTCATTCTTCCAAGCACACTACTTTGTGTGCGTTATCAATATTATTCTTAGTAAAGTATTTGAAATGAAGACTAATTGCTTATCTTTTGTTGTTGTAAGAAAAAATTCTCCCCCACGAAATTCTTGGAAATATCTTAGGACAAAATTATTGGTGAGGGGAAATCCCTCACAGGATTTCGCACCATGCTTTGCATGATCACAGAACAAATGCATTCCACTTCTGTGCAAAACTTTCAACCATAGAAAAAGGATCAACGTGTACCTCTCATTTACATCTCCATGCTTCACAAGAATTTATTGGTGTCCCCTCCACCCACAAAATTAAAATTTATCAAACATCACGCCCTCAAGAAGTTCCTCAACATCCCCTATAACGTTTCACCAGCGCTAAATTTATGAGCAACCTTGATTCAAAACTTACTCTTACACCCCCGAAATATGAAGTTACACTCCTCCAGATGGAAAATTCATTATCCACTCCTGCATGTAATAACGAAAAAGATATTGTAAAAGACCATGACTGACTAAACAGAGCTATTTGTTAATTTTTATTCATGTACTGCAAAATAGCTTACTCTAGTGGGATATATTACACGTACTATCAATTTGAAAATGGTTACGTGACATAGCAGATAAGATTTTATGTCTAACAATAAAAAGAAAAACTTCTTCCGAGGCTTCAATTAGCTTCAATCCTTTGCATCGCTTCAAGAACTACTAATGAAGTACGGTGACCCAAAGCGTATTATCTCTGTAGCACTGTTTCAACTGCATAAGGAAAATCTGGATATATTTGGCATTAAAGAAGTAATGGAAGATTGCACTGAAAATTGTGATTGAAGAATATCCACATTCGGAAAAGTCGAGTAGAAGTTGAAAGTATATGTTCTGCTGAAATATGCCACTGTTGTTATTTAATCAAGATTACGTAGCAATGTTGTTTTCATTTATACCTGTAAACATGTGTGTGTCGCTGGAAGTGGCAGTGTTATAGGTACGGGTGTCCCAGAAGTCTTTCCCTGATTACAAACTTTATTCATATGCGCTATATGCAAGGTAGAGATATGAAAGTGGTGCCAAAATGTTGGAAAACTAACCAAGTTTTTTTTTCTTGCAGGTTTGAGTAACGTGGCAGTAGTGTAGCAGTGTCAGTGCCCAGAAAACCGGAAATGTTCACAAATCAGGAGAAAGCTCAGCATGTCCTCTGGTATCACGAAACCCGCTCACCAATAACAGTGCAGAGGAACTTTCAAATGTACAGAATTATTTCGTCTAGAATATCTGCCATCAATAAGTTGGTATTAAAAAAAATGGAATTTATCTTTATTCCCAAATCCTGTCAAGTCCAAGAAACATTGTATGGAAAGATCCCACCCGATGTCAAGAGCATTAATTCCGGATTCCTTGGCACTGACACTGCTACACTACAGCCACATTACTGAAACCTGCAACAAATAAACTTGGTTAGTTTTCCAATATTTTGGCACCACTTTCACATCTCTACATTGCATATAGCGGATATGAATAAAGTTTATAATCAGGGAAAGACTTCTGGGACACCCGGTACTTATACGATGCGTAACAAACATTTGAAAAAATACGCGCGCCCGCTTTTGTTTATTTGAAGTCCACTTTATGCACAGTAAGGTTAATTAGGACTGGATCCGAACCACTATGTGCCTGCATCGAGGATCGAACCCGGGAACCCCTGATTGCAAGGCGAGGGCGTTACCGTTATCTAGCTAATAAAGTTCGATGTACCTTGATACATAAGGCCGTATCAAGGTTTGTGGAGGCCGCTGGGCAAAATGTTGTGTGGGGGCCCCCCATTTCTTTTATTATTTTTTACTAGGAGCTTTATTAGCTAAATATGTTAACCACCAATTTTCAGCAGTTGAAATGGTAGGCCTGATTTTAGAATCAGTAATCATTCACAATCGAACATATCGCAGATAGGTTTGCAGGGAGAATAGCGCAGTAAAAGAAAGTTACAGGACGAAAATTGTAACGCTATAGCAGCAGTAAAATTCTGGGTCTAAATGTCTACAGTATATTATGAAGAGTGAACACCGTAACTACAATATATAGTAAATACTAAGGGGGTTCAGACGGAAACAGAGAACTGAGCAGTAGACTGTACTTACGTACATAATTTATTATAAATTATATTATTTACAATTAAGAGTAAATATGTCACTACATATGCACGGTCCATCTACTGGACAACTACCGACAGGTTCATTGTGGAAATTGTAGTAACTACACTTTCTTCAAGAAAATTCCCAAAGGCTTAACACTTACAGTAGACACACTTTTCTTGCCTTTTTCGCCGAAAATTCATCTACTACATCATCGAAGTCCAATCAGAAGAAGTTCATGTTCAATGCTTAATAAACAAAGATTGGATAAGCGATCCTGTCCCATGGCAGCACGAAGCCTGTTTTCCACTAATTTCATTTTTGAGAAAGCGCTAGCATCTCCACATTTTTCCCCCTAGAAAAACTCACAGTTCTAATACGATGTTATTAACGAAAGAAAGTTATGTACTTCGTAGGATTATTTATTACCTTAATCTATCTGAGAATTGGTTGTTTGAATAGGTGTGCCATATTTTCACAATACAGCCAAATCAATCCATGGTATAAAGTATACTGAGCTTCAGATATCTACAAACAGATAGACTGAGAGCTGTGCTACAATTGGATCCAGAAGAGTGTAGACGTACGACAATATTGAAGTTTTATTTTTATTTTTAAAATACAACTTCTTATGTAATTTTTCACAAGCATAGCCTTCTGGATAAAATATTTTTTTTTTGGTGGAGGCCCTTCAAAGCTTCCTCTTGGTGGGGGTCCAGGGGCAATTGACCCAGTTGCCCATAGGTTAATCCGGCTCTGCTGATACATGTTTTTATGTTTTCGGTGTAACTACCCGCACACGGAAAGAAATTCCTATTCATACTTTGCTTAACTTTGCCCCCCTAATATCGCTAGAAATCGGCACCTATGTTTTCCGGTGCTGCTTTGCTTGCTTGATTACTTGTTTTAATTTTTTTCCTCTAAGTTCTACCTAAACAAACATACAAACATATTTTTGATTTGGTTACATTTTCCATTTTACCATCCAATTCTTGTCTCGTGCCGACCCTCCGCGATTTAGTGGTTAGCACATCGCGCTACGAGGCCAGGGGCCCCGGGTTCGAATCCCAGCCCGGGCATGATTGTTTTTTTGTAAATGTTCATCAATTCCATCATATCAACACTCACTCGTCCTCGTTGTCTAGATTAGCCTAAACAGGAAGAAAAGCAACGTAAAATAACAATTGCACAACCAGTCTTGTCTCGTGTATTCATCCCTCTCCGCTCTTTTTACAATCTGCTGTAGTAGGTCTACTGCGCTTTCTATATCCCCGTTTCAAGATAATATGATGGTTCGTAGCTTGACTAAAGAGACGCTCTGTAGAGATCGCTGGGAAGCCAGCCAGGTTCATTCTGGAACTCTAATACGTCTATTGTCTCTCAGGGGTCATTGAAGGTCATGTACCTAGTTCTTTGCTCAATAATACGCCCCACGTTGCACTATTCATTGACATGTCCGATATTACAAATGATGAAAATAAATCAAATCACACATCATGAATGCAGGGAAAGTTACTTGGAGGAGAGCGGAGGGGGAAGGGGGTTATTGGCCATTGAAATTAGTCTGACTGATGACAAATATTAGCAAAAAGGTATGACGTGGCGTTAGTCAACATCAAGTAGCAAAAGAGTAGTTTGCAGAGCCGCTGGAAAGGATGGTAGAACGAAGTTACATTAAACTGTAAATCCAGTCCCAATTAGCCTATCTGTGCATAAAATAATAATAAAAAAACAATTCAAAACTCAATGAGACACGTTCTTTCCTAATAATTAGTCCCAGATTTAGTTAAAATCCAATGGTACATTCGAATGCCGGTCGACCCATGAGTGTCCCTTCATCAATTTCAACATATTACTCACCCTCGTCTTCGCGATTAGCCAAAAGAGACAGAAAAGCGAAGTAAAATAAACTAAATCAATCAATATAACAGAACGGAAATCATGTCACCCTAAACTTTGGCTTCCTAGGAGAGACGGACCACTTTCTTACGCATGACAAAGAGAGAGAGAGAGAGAGAGAGAGAGAGAGAGAGAGAGAGAGAGAGAGAGAGACAGAGAGAGAGAGAAACCGACGATGAGGGGAAGGGGGAGGCTTATTGTTTCACCCACTGGCGGCAATGAAAGCTTTGTTGAAGGCGCATATTTACTGTTCCGCGCAAAGAAAGGGAAGGGTGATTATCAGCAACAAATAGACAGACCAAGATTTGAATCCTGGTTTAGTGAAGTGATTCATAAATTGAAACCAGAGTAATAGCGACAGACAATGCACCTGATTGTATATATCACCAATAACAAATCATGCTTTTTTGGTGGTACAACTTGAAGTGCGTGTGTCTTACAGTAACGGATGTATTGCGAACGAAGCAACCAAGTTTTTCATAAATCTATTTCTTTCTAAACCAAAAACAATAATTTGTCATTAAATTCAAGAGGGGCCTATCGTTGTTTACTTTTATCTTTGTTTATTTTTATTTTTGCGTGCTCGAAATATACACACATGCTCTCATGTTTAGAAGTTGTTTCGCTCTTATATTAATGACACATTTATTAAATAATATATGCGCGGAAAGTACTTTTAAAATGTTATGTTTCAGGAGACAAAGAGAAGCAAAAATACAATCCACTTGACATGCATGCGGGTTTTGATGTGTTGTGCGGTTGGCAATACTGTAGATTTTCTCAGTGTCTCCGATGTAAGCAGCTCGGCGGTTGAGGAAAGACTGGCACGGAAGATTCTGAGCTCAGTTCCAGCGTTGCCAACCCCTCAGCTACGAAAAGTGCTGTTCGAACTGTGAAATTATGCTAGAACGCCACCCAGTTGTGCTAGGGCAATAATATTATTATTATTATTTTATTATTATTATTAACAATATATTTTATTACATTTTCAGATGTTATATTGTATCGCACCCTAAGATCTATTTATTTTAAGTCGCTTTTTTGCCTTAGGGTCTCTGGGAGAGACAATGAGGGTGGATGAAGAACTGATGAAATGGTTATGGACTATGGGATGGAATAAAAACATAATTACATGTCCATACCTTACCAAGGGTCGAACTAGGGCGCTTGTAAAGTAAATGCTCCGTAAATTTGTAATACTTCTTCACGTATCTCTTCTAGCAGATTGGGAGAGGGAAGATGGCAAGACACAGTATAAGCGTCGTTACCTTTCAATTACTGCCGGAGGGAGGTGTATAATCTATGATATAATTCACAAATATCTTTCATATAGTACTGCATTTTTTGCGTTATATGGAAGGACGTATTAACCCATTTCCCTCCAATAACACCCCGCTAGACACACACACTTTTGTGTTAGTTTTTTACAACTTTCAAATGCTCATACAATGCATTTCTATGTAAACTAACATTATTTCAAAAAAAGAAAAAGGAAAGGAGAAAGGGTACTCACCAAACCAACAAATAAAAACCGCCTCTTTCCCAATCCTTTCTATATATCTGAGCATACGACTCCCATTTCTGGTTTAAATCTCCACGGTCTTTTTTCTTTTCGGGAGTTTCACAGTTACTTGTTTTGCTATTAGTACTCATTTTTTCGAAATTGTTCCGAATATATTTTACAAAAAAAAAATTAAGCAGGAAAAACAATCACAGATACACTCAAACACACACTCAAAAATACACTGAAAGACGCACGCACGAAGAATTAAAATGATACACAGGAAAAACGCATTTTTCGCCGCGGGAGACGGCTTCCGAAATGGTAAGATGCCGACCGAACCGAACCGAACACAAGCTGAAGACATAGATGGTCAAAATTTGCCGACAATGGAGAGCGGCACATGAGCTTTACTTGTCAATCCAACTTTCTACTAAACATTCCTTGCGAAAATACAGCCAGGGCAAATGGCACCCCATCTCTATCTACCTTGTGGAACCCCGTGTGTCGGTACTGAGAAAGGACAAACTTTTGATTTTATGGCAGGAAGAGGCGGAAGAGATGAAAGGCGTTGGTGGGGAACGGGATCCCTGGGCCGGTTTACTCTCTTTTGTTGGAAATATGTCCACTACTGAAATAAAGATGTGCAGTTACTTTTATTTTTACTTCTTCAGAGCACTTGCCTTTGAGGTCAATATCTACCGACGTTGCAGATTATGCCACAGACTAAGATTATGCTAGATTTGGCTGTTATGCCAAACACAGAGTGCTAGGTGCCAAATACGGTTAAATTATGCTAGGTTTAGCACCATTATGCTAGGGTTGGCATCGCTGCTCAGTTCTCGCGCGGATTGATACATAAAACCTGCTGCAAGGTTAACCTGACGCTTGGCTTAGTTTCGCCATCTTGAATCACGTGATCTCTCGTTGCGTCTTGTACACGCCCACATTTTTTTACGCATCATATGATTGGCTTGTCTTCTTCTTCTTCTTTTGAGTTCTTAGCAGAAAAAGAACGTGGCAGCAGACAGTTGCCAAGAATAACTGGACATTGATAAGCAGGCCCTCCGGATTGCATCTGACTTTCGACACGACGTCATATCATGGTCATATCCAGAAGGAAGAACGGACTTTTCTAATTTTGATCTGGCAACTCTGCAGCCGTTTTAGCGCTTTGTTTACTGTTTTGTTTCTTCATCTCTCTTGTTTATGTTTACCTCGAACACAACACATGAAGGTGTATAAGGCTGGTTATTTTGTTCCCGTGTAAGTAAATTAGTACCTTCAGTGGTATATACTTTGGGTGTAATGTAATTCCACTGCCTATCAGTGCCAGGGGTTTATGAAGAATTGGGTAAAATTTTCGTATCCCCAAAACGTATTTCTTCAATTTTACAGCAGAAAGTACTTACCGAAATGGGTTTATTTATACTTTAGGAAGGTCTTGGAAGTTTGTTTTCACCTCGTTGAAATTTTATTGCCGATAAATCATGTAATTTTCGACATAATGTCACTCCAATGCACGAAAACTGTTCCCTTGATGTCCGTCTACTACATGAACCAAATATTTGTGAGCGTTTCATGACGTAACAACCGGTCAGTGTTTCCAAATGCGCGGTTTTGTAACTGTGTAACAGTTCTAGAACGTAAATAAACGTGAGTTACTGTTCATCATTTCTGATTACGAACTTGCGACAACATGACGTGCACAGGATCAGTGGCATGCTCAATGTGAGGTTGATGCCCCCCCCCCCCCCCGTTTCGCCCAGTATCTCTAAGGCTATTTATGAATGGTTCATGGGGCTTTCCGTCAATGGTTCGTGGGGCTATTTATGAATGGTTTGTGGGGCTATTTATGAATGGTTCGTGGGGCTATATATGAATGGATCGTAAAAAATTTCTAATTTTGAAAAAAAAATTAACTATCTTTCCTAACCTAACAGAACCTAACCTAACCTTGCCGTGCATGGTTCGTGGGGCTATTTATGAATGGTTCGTGGGGCTATCCATGAATGGTTCGTGGAGCTATCCATGAGTGGTTCGTGGGGCTATTTGTGAATGGTTCGTGGGGCTATTCGTGAATGGTTCGTGGGGCTATTCGTGAATAGTTCGTGGGGCTATCCGTGAATGGTTTGTGGGGCTATTTATGAATGGTTCGTGGGGTTTTCGAACCCGAAAAAAAAATTAATTTTGAAAAACAAATTTAACTATGTTTCCTAACCTAACAGAACATAACCTAACC
Source organism: Lepisma saccharinum (assembly GCF_977018435.1). NCBI lineage: Eukaryota > Metazoa > Arthropoda > Insecta > Zygentoma > Lepismatidae > Lepisma > Lepisma saccharinum. Next base: position 58,594,184 of record NC_139243.1, on the reverse strand, counting down.
TTGCCGTGCATGGTTCGTGGGGCTAATATTTATGAATGGTTCGTGGGTCTATCCATGCATGGTTCGTGGAGTTTTCGAACCTGGAATAAAATACAAAATCAGTAGCACGAAAGTAGGTATTTGTCTATGAAGAAGGTTGCAACACTGCATAACCACTGATCATGGCCTACGCTAATCAAGATTTCTCCGCCATATCGCGTGTAACACAAGCGAAAGAGAACAAAATAAAAATACTCGATATTTTGAAAATTGAGATTATTTGCATGCAAAAAACGAAACGCGAAATAGAAGAATCCTTACGAATGCAGAATATGTAAGTATCAATATGAAAAATACGAAAATAAGGGAATTAGAGATGTTTGGTAGTTACCGAAATTTTAATAAGAATTGTTCATCTATGTGTGTTGTTTAGAGGCATGAAATTATCATTGAATTCAAGCTGGAAGAGAGCGGAGCCTAAAACCGAAGGGGCCCAAGTTCCTTTTGTTTTATTGCGATTTAATTGCTACGAATGCAATTTGGAGCGAATGAAGAATACAGAGAATGTCTCCAATTTCATTAATATTTGTTATAGTAACTAAATTTTTCTTTCTAATCACGAATCTGGGTACTTATCCGATATGGCCCGAACACTTCTCACTCATTTATTTCCTTAATTTTTGCATTGATACTTACCTATTCTGCATTGCGGAAGATTCTTTAAGGTGTAGTTATGACTTTTTCCATAAAATAATGTCAACTTTTCATATTACGAGTCATTATTTGTCTTCCTTGTTATGCTTGGGTAACAGACAATGTGGCGTGCACTCGTCATGGATCATCGCACGTTGTGCTTGTGTTTTTTTGATTTGGAGTTGGTATGCAGTGTTTCAATCTTCTTAACTGAAAAATACCTACTTTCGTGTTCATTATGTCATCACAAACCATTGATGGATAGCCCCACGAACCATTGACGGATAGCCCCAAAAAAACATTCACGATAACCCCATGGACCATTTCCGGCAAGGTTAGGTTAGGTAAGCATAGTTGAAAAAACAATGGTAAATATGCGATAACGCCCGGACACCTTTGACTCATTTATTTCCTTAATTTTACCACTGTTACTTACCTATTTTGCCTTGCGGAACATTCTTTAAGGTAAAGTTATGCCTTTTTCCGTAAAATACTGTCAACTTTTCATATTACGATTGATTATTTGTCTTACTTGTTCCCCTTCTGTAATAGACAATATGGCATGCACTCGTAACGGATCATCGTGCGTCATGACACTCCAGCTTGTGTTTTGTCGATTTTCAGTGCGCAAGCAGTGTTTCAAACCCTCATGACGGAAAATTACGTACTATTTTGATTTTTTTTTCATGTTTACCTCCACATATCATGCACGTTAGCCCCAAAATCCATCCACGGGTAGCCCCACAAACCATTGACGTTAGCCCCAAAATCCATCCATGGGTAGCCCCACAAACCACTGACATTAGCCCCAAAAACCATCCACAGCTAGCCCCACAAACCATTCATACAAGGTTAGGTTAGGTTCCATTAGCACTTATTTCACCCCTAAATTCATCGAAAAAAGAAAGCGCGGCGAACATAGTTAAAAATAGAAATTTTCGTAATAAGAAGGCACGTTTGGAAACACTGCAGAGATCACGTGACTTTCTATGCTCTCGCCATCTGCACGCACACAATGGAAACAATGGCATAATGTGGCAGGCAATGCCAATTTCTTATGTAAAAAGTGATTAATTCTTGTTCGGCAGCATTAAACTCCGAAGTTGCGAAGTTGTTACTTTCCGTGAAAGAAAATACCTCCAAGAACGCCCAGAATGCTATAGAAACTCATTTCAGTAAGTACTTTCTCCTGTAAATTTGAAGAAATTCGTCTGGGCGATATCGCATATTTACCAAAATAATTTTAAAAAATCTCTTAAAAAAGGCACGTTTGAAATCACTGGCGTGACTTTCGACGCTTGCGCCATCTGCATGTACATAATGGAAACAATGGCCTTATGTTGCAGAAGTTGCAAATTCCTTACGTAACAAGTGATTATTTCTTGTTCTGTAGCATTCTATGGTGAAGTTTTCAGTTTCTGTGGAAGAAAATACTTCCAAGAACTTCAACAATACTGCAGAAACTGATTTCAGTAAGTTGTTTATCCTGTAAATTTGAATAAATCTGTTCGGGCGATATCGGATAGTTACCCAAATCTGTTGATGAATGCTGCGGTCACGTTTGAAAATCGTGAAAAAGCAGATTTAATTTGATTTTTTTTTTTAAATCTGTAATGCATTGTTTTACGAACAAAATTATAAGGTAACACTTGCATATAGGTGAGATGGATTTCTTACTTTTTACAGGTGAAAGTACTTATGCAAATAATTTTCTGTAGCATTGTGGAAGTTTGTTAATGTAGTTTTGTTCCATTTTAATTTGAATGCATGTTGTTTTCTGCCAAAATCTCTGCCCGACACGCTGTTGCTGCTGCCGCCATTTGCTTTCCGCATGAGAGCACAATGTTCCGTGTGTTGGATGACGTAAACCCCATAGTCAGTGTTTCAAACCATGCCGTGTTATCGCTACAAGATGACGCGTCAAGGATGCGCCGTGAAGTTGTTGCCAGGTGTGGAAGATGCCGTTGAATTTTTAATTCAACACTAAATCGTGAAGAAAGAAGTGGAATGCAGGATGCGGAAAGTTAAAATTCAAAAGAATTCCGTGTATTTTCTTTCATCGAGAAAAAAAACAATGTTGTCCATATATGCTAAATTGAATGATATGAGTGCTAATGAAACCTAACCTAACCTCGTAGGCATGCCTCAACCCTGTGATGGTTCGTGGGGCTACCCGTGGATGGTTTTTGGGCCTAACGTCAATGGTTTTTGGGGCTGATGCCAATGGTTTAATAATTACTCTTTATGTCAAATATTGAACTTTTTTCATGAAAAAATCCAGGCACGAAAGTAGGTATTCTTCAGTGAACATGGTTGCAACACTGCATGCACACTGGAAATCGACAAAACACTGGCACAGCGTGTGATGAATGGGGATGCTATCGCCATATTGTGTGTGGAAATAATGAAGAACTGTAAGTACTCGGTAATGTAAGAAATAGACATTATTTTCGGTAGAAATTCATTACTTCACCTAAATAAATGTTCCGCAATACATAGTAGTATGATATCAATGCAAAAGAGTGGGAAATAAATGTTTTGAAGGTGTCTCACCTATTTGAAAGTAGTACCAATTATAACTGATCAGAAGGCAAATAGTAGTTAATATACCAAATATTAATGAAATTCAAGATAGTTATTTACTCTAAGCTTCGAAAAAGTTTCGTGGCATCATCAGTTAAATCTTTTCCCATTGGGTAAAACACTGAAATCCATCCATTTCGTAATTAGCCCACGTCCATCCTCCTCCGCACTCCACTTAAGTAAATCTTGCACATTATCAATTTTATCACTCCTCTGCTCCGCCATGCTTTAACGAATAATGTTCTACAAGTGCAATACAACAACTAATGCTCTGCAAGTAAGGAAGGAACAGTGTGGCAATGCTGTAGACAGCACAAAATGTTGAATGTCACATTTTCATATCATCAAAGATGGCTGTTATGTTTACGTATGGAGAATGAATGTGGTAATGAAGAATGTAATTTTGCAATATATATAGACCAAGGCATTTCAACAACAGATTCGTTATTAGAAGGCCAAATGTAGTTAGTATACCAAAGATTAACAACATTCTCTATATTCTTCATTCATACCAGCAATTTTTACATGGTTCGATTCAATTGAGATTTACGTCTGTTAACATCAGTGAGGTGCGGTGACCTTGACACTTGGTGTAGGAGAGGTGCCCAAGAATGGTTGGTGTGGGTGATAGCCCCCCCCCCACCCACACACACTTTAGTGCCCAGTATTTGTAAAGAAAGTACACGTAACTCCCACCGCCTTTCGAAAATATAAAACAATTTCATTTGACTACTAAGCCAGAGATCCCTGCTTGCCATGGGTGTTCTTTGTGTGTGTGTCCCTTCATCAATTTATTATCTTCGCGATTAGCCCAAAGTGGCAGGAAAGTGAACTAAAATAAACCAAATCTAACATTGAATCAATGATTTGATTTGATTTTTGTTACTTAGCGTCGATTTTTTGTCACATTAGGTTAATCGCGAAGATGATACGATATAATTAAGGACTGGATAAACACAAAGAACACCCATTCCCAGGTGGGGGTTCGAGCATGGAACTCCTGGTGTCATTGTGCACTGTGATAACCTCTCCCCCACGGTTGGTTGATTTGGTGTATTAAGCCCATTTTATGTACAGAAAGGCTAATCGGGACTGGCCGTACAGTTTAAAGTGGTAACTGAACCACTATGTGCCTCCACTGGGTACCGCTGGCCCTCGTAGCACATTGCGCTAAGACATTAGGGGCCCCAGATTCAAATCCCGGCAAGGGCATGGATGTTTGTGAGTGTCCATTCATCAATTTCATCATGTCATCACTCATCCCCATTTTCGCAAATTAGTCAAAAGTGGCACAAGAAGCAAAGTTTAATAAAGCAAATAAAAAATCCACTAGCTTGCATTCCCTAGAGAAAAGGGCTAACCATTCAGATACGTGGGTATCAGTAAAGCAAACTGCATTTTGTCCCAGTGATAATTTTCAATTGGTTTTTTGAAACACCATCTTTGTGTATGATTAACTTTTTTCCAAAAGTTTGCATTGCTTGATTTCCCTTATTTCTCCATCTCACGATCTCATTACTGAAAGATCAGAGTTCAAGCCCTAGTCTGTGCATGAGTGTCTCTTTGTATCCACCCTTCACCCATTAAATTTAATCAACATTCAATTGTCATTACAGAAGTTAGGTAAAGTTATGGAAGAGCAATGCTAACAAAAAGAGGTACTATTATAGTATGGGGGTGACACCTATAAATCATTTATTTCACTCTTTTTTTATTTATTTTACTATTTTGCAATGCGGAACATTTCCTAAGGTGAAATAATGCATTTCTAACTAAGATAATGTCTATGTCTTACATTTACGAATACTTACTGTTACTTGTTATTTTGATTCTGTAACACACATTATGGCGATAGTGTACTGCTTCATCGCCCGTTGTGTGAGTGTTTTGTCGATTTATGCAGTGTTGGAACCTTGTTCACTGGAAAATACCTACTTTCGTGCCTGGATTTGAAATTATGCTAATACCTCGCAAACCATTGACGTTAGCCTCACAAACCATTGACGTTAGCCCCACAAACCATTCATGTTAGCCCCACAAACCATTCATGTTAACCCCAAAAACCATTCACGTTATCCCCACAAACCATTTTCCATAAGATTAGGTTAGGCAAAAAGAATTTTAAAAAATTCAAAATTCTCGTCACGTCATGTTCTAGTGAGAACACGGTGAGTTTGAAACACTGAGTAAGGTGTTTACGTCATCTAACACATGGAACATTGTGCTCTCGTGCAGATAGCAAATGGCGGCAGCAGAAACAGCGTGTCTGACAGAGATTTTTGCAGAAAACAACATGTATTTGCATTAAAATGGATCAAAACTACATTCACAAACTTCCACAACGCTACAGAAAATGATTTCCGTAAGTACTTTCTCCTGTAAATTTGAAGAAATCCATCACCACCCATAGTAAACTGTTACCCAAAAAGAAAATAGTGCATCTGCAGGGCACTGTGAAATCTGGAGTCCGGAGTCCTCTGTTTATGATTGCTCTCATGACTTTTCATTAGCTACTTATTGCGATTAAATCTATACAGCTAGAAAAAGTGATGGGAGGTGGCAAAAATACAATATATTTAGGGGGATAAACAGGTATCAATACACACCTTTTTGTACTTTCCGTAAGTACTTTCTCCTGTAAATTTGAAGGAATCCGTTTCCCTCATACGGTAATGTATAAAGCAGACGAATACCAAGCACCGGGTTCAACAGCAGCGCCTCTAGCGGATCATTTTCGAGTGGCTGGTTTGTTCGGTGCTTGCAGACAACGCGTGTGTTTGATGGATTCAAACTGAACTAGTTCAAAAATGTATTATAATTTTAATAGATAGCAACATGAAGCAACATGCACAAGATGAGTATGCCTCAACTGTCCTTAGAATGTGATTAGAATGAGTAACAGTGTCGTGTCCGCTGTAGTGTTTATTTTTGCCATTAAGAACATTCCTTCTGCTGGACACCATGCGGAAAGGTTCTCTAAAAAAAAACTATGCCTGCTCTTTTGCCTAGATCGTCCCATCAGTCTGCAAAATAACTGGTTTCACCAAATTCACGAGCCCAGTTATTTTCATTGAATGTGTTTGTTTCGTTAAGACTTTCGGAATGCACCCATAATATTGTGCTTATATTAACCTGCAATCAGTCATGGGTGCATGCCTCACTCACAATTTAATAAAGTGTCATTTTAATAATATTTAAAATATTGTCCTGCTGCACACACTACCAACTTTTTGAGTACCACTGGAAATACAACAACTTAATTTCAAAATATTAAAATTTGAATTTTAAATTCTTATACAATTAACATTTTTTTTATTTGATTAATGTATTCCTTAACATTTGTGACGTGTGTTTGTAGATGTATGTATTCTGAGCATGAACAAGTGAAATGGCAAATGTAAACTACTCTGCACTTGAAATTAAATATTATATATGTATAAGTATATATATATATATGTGAGTGTGTACATATGCCATTTAATTGAATTAGTATTTTGTGGATATGTTGTATTGGCAGACACGCATATCTCTGGCACGATCGGTGCAGTGCAATGTGAGAACCAGTGTTGCTAATCTGTTCGATAGAGAAATCGCTACAGTGCACCGAGGCACATCTGTTCATAGAACAAGGAAATTAGAGAACTCAGCTCTATCTAAACATTGAGTTTTAGACACCATGCATTATAACGAGGGCTGGAATTAATATGTGCTAACAAGTGGCTTGATATGTACATACATATGGACTAAAACTTTGCTAAATTTGGACTAACGCATGCATAAAATTACCCAAAATGATGCAAAGAAGACTTCTTCATAGTGATTGATTATTTGTGTGATTTCAAATAAAGTAAACACTGTATTATTTTTCCATTGCATTAGTTGGCCTAGTGGCATTTTAACTGTTCACTCCCAATAAGCCCATCCACACTGGTACTGGAACTGCAACAACATGTGATACATGACTGACACTACTACTGGTTTGAGAACTAATAATCTGCGCTGCGAACGTGTTAAACCTCGACAATTGGACCACAAACACTTCTCCTTATGCAGAATTATTGCCTCTCTATGATGGGTGACAGTCAGCTGACTTTGTTGTACTTTTACAAACTATACTGGCTTCCGCAACAATAACAAGAATAAGAATAAAACAAGTACATATATTGCCACCAGACGATAAGCTGTGTGGATTTCTCTTTGTTATGTTATGAACTTGCCATCAAAGCATGCCAATTTTAACAAAGAAAACAATATGCATCGCATTAAGCAGTAAAAATACCAGCTTCCTTCCTTTGTACAATTCCTACAAGAACATGTGATGGAGCCAAGAGTTGAAACACAGAAATGCTCATGCATCCACATAAGTACTTCATTAATACAATTGGCCACACTAGTTTCTAACTAGCCAATGAAAATGCACCGCCTAAAAGAAGTAACCATTACGCCATGCTATATTGTCACATTAATGTCCCTGTTGAACGTTGTGAACTGTGAGCTGGAGCGCTATTCAATTGTTTTCAATTATGTTTGCGCGAGTGTGTCCAGGAATAGAATGACAATCGGCAACAATGGCAAAGGTTGGCGAGCAGGGTAGAATATGTGATGCTAAGAGGCAGGGAGATGAAATGAAAATTGTGATCTGCACTGCAGCAGAGATGTGTGTGTCGGCCTTTAATCACACAGACCCTTTTGATTGTTAATTATATTTGTGGGAGGGTGAGAGGTGGTAATATGTAAGGTTGAAATAGAAAAAACATTTACTGAGTAAGAGATGTGAATGTAGCTAGGAAAGTGAGGATATGTAATATATAACTGGAATGACCGAAATATAATAGGAATAGAAATATACAAAGCTTTGTATAATTTAAGAATGCAGTTTACAATAAATTTTACAGGTTTGGTAGGGAATCCAGATGTTCAACTGTAACAATTGCAAAGAGGAATGTTTATATTTTTGTCTCAAGACAAAATATAAAGGGAACATTTAATTTGTAATAAATATCTACTTTTGAGGTAGGTAACTAAAGAAATAAAAAGGCCAAGGTATCCCTGTTTGTTGTGCACACATGATGTGAAAGCACATGGGGTGTGTGGAGGTATAGAGCTCCACATATTCTTGATCATAGCCATAGTTGTGATGTTGATTAGCATCTTGCCTTTACCTCCAGGTACTGATTTATATGAGTCTGGGTGAACCTCAGAGCCATGCAGAAACAGGGAAAATTTTCCGTTGTGCAGATCACCTGCCCCGGGATGAGCTTAGGTCTTCCGAGTGATAGCCAGATGCTCTACGAACTGAGCTATGGTGGTTCTTGGTAGATGACTATAATTTTCATAAATACCCTGCATTTACCCAAATTTTATTTAGCTACCCACTGTTTAAATACCCATGTCCCAACCCTACCCTACTTATGTCTTCAGTTTTCTTCATTCTAGGTTTCAGAGGATGACAGTTTGCCAAAGTTTGTGAGCTATCCATGCATAGACAAGCCAGACAGTCTTGCAGGACTTCCATAACATGTCTTCTGAATCAGAAAACCTTCTGAATGAAAACCCATCATCTGCAGACGAGAAGCCGAGAAGGGAGATGGGCTTTGAGGTAAAGTTACTATTTTTTACTTGAAGGAGTTGTGATGTACTAAAAAATACAGTCAACCCTTATTTGCTCTTGGGGTGGTAATAGATGTATTTCTAAGAAATGAAAAAGTATTATTTTTACACCTGCTGTTACTATAATAATAATGTAATCATGTATACTTTCTTGAAGAACCACTGTGAAAGAGATATGTAAGTATCAGGGTTCTTGTGAATAAAATTGTGTTTCATATTACACTATCCTCTCCTGTTTGGCACAGCAAATAAATTTTGTGTGTGGCATGGACCTCATTGTAAAACTATTTTAAAATACATAAGGAATGGAATATATCTACAGAACAAGATATTGCCATGTTAAAAAAATATATTTCAATTTCAATTGAGTTACGTAATGTGCAAGAGTTGCATGTGTTCATTATATTTTACCATACATTCTTGATAAATGTCTATGTTAATGCACTCATCATAATAAAATACTAGTAATGGAAGATGTACCTAGAGTGGGTAATAATAAACACCACATTTAGCTTTTCAATCTTATAACATGAGTGTTCATCGAGAACTTTTTAAAATGAGGTGGTTGAAATGCTAATTTGTAAGACAAATGTAGTTTTTTTTATATATACAGTGTGTCCGAAAAGTCATGCAACCCGGTGTTTACGAATCGTATAACGTAATAGCGAAATGGAATGAGAAGAAACGCTTTCTGCCAAGAGAATGTCCTGTATATTGGGAAAATTTAGAGAGACAAACATATGTAAGAACATGCATGTTTTAATAACAAATAAGCAAAGTGTTGCCAAAGCCGGAAAAAGATATTTGCAAATCGTGTATATTAATGCACAGAACTCACTGAGGTAAATTATTGCAACATTTCACAATACCAAACAACAAATTGGATGGCCATCTAATGAATTTGACAGAAAAATAACTTTGACGAAGTTTCAAAAACATTGCAGAAGGGAATAAATGGGCTGTTCCAAAAATCGATGTTTTCACAATATTACGAGGGACACTGGCAACACTGTTGGTGTCATGTGTCTCTAACAGACGTGTTTCACCTCAGGCTATCACACTAAGGCACTTCTAATGACAAAGGAGAAAGTTGGTTATTCTCGAACATATGCAATATATTACATACACCTTGCAACCCTGAAATGTGGGTATCACTACAAATTAAAGCAAATGTTTGAAGTGTCCACCATTTTTTTGGATACATAAGTTGGTTCGCTTGATCATGTTCTCAGATAGCTTCCTGAGGGTTGCAGCACCGATATTATTAATTTCCTGTGTAATGTTTCGTTTCAGCTCCTCCAATGTTCTGGGTTCCGTTTGGTATACTTTCCCCTTTAAGGAACCGCACAGAAAAAAATCTCCAGATGTTAAATCTGGCGAGCGACTGGGCCATAAATCCTTGGATATTAGACGATCACCAAAAAATTCTCTCAGCATACGAAGAGATTCATTAGATGTATGGCAATTTGTTGTAGCCAAACATCACATTCGTCTTCTTCCAGGAGAGCAACGAATTGCATTATGAGATCCCCGTACACAGCAGTATCCACTGTTGTCTCAAAGAATAACGGTCCCAAAATACGACGTCACAATATTCCACAACATACACCGATTTTCGGAGAGTGCAAGGGTAGTTCATGTTACTGATGTGGGTTTTCTGTCGACCAATGCCTGGAATTTTGGCTGTTGACATACCCATCCAATTAAAACCAGGCTTCGTCGCTAAAAAAACTTTATTCAGTACATTGACACCATTTTGTCGAATGATTGAAACCAATAGCAGTAACGCAACCATGCCGGGACATCCACCGCTTTCAATTCATGAACAACACAAACTCTATACGGGTAAAATTTCAATTGCCGTATAGCCTTGTGAGCAGTTGACTTGCGTAAGTCCAATTCTGAGGCGAGCTTCCGAACAGACTTTTGTGGCGACGTCACCATTCTTTGTTTAACACACTGCAGAACAACAGCTCCTAACACAGAAGGGCGCCCTGAACGTTGCCTGTCATGTACTGACCCAGTTTGGCGAAACCTTTGCACAAGACGAAAAATTGACGACATATCTGGAGAGGGAGTAGTCAGAAACTTGGCACGAAATGCTTCTCTTACGCAAGAATATGACGATGTTCGGATATATTCTTCAACAATAAACACTCTTTCCTGTGCAGAATATGGAATTTTAAAAACACACGCACGACGTCAGCATAAGTAGACACAATCTGGAATGCCGTTCGCGGCAAACAACAACCACCTAAGGTTCAGAAAACATAACAATTGATACACGTTCTTCTGTACCCACATTTCAGGGTTGCAAGGTGTATGTAATTTATTGCATATGTTCGAGAATAACCAACTTTCTCCTTTGTCGTTAAAAGTGCCTTAGTGTGATAGCCTGAGGTGAAACACGTCTGTTAGTGACACGTGACAGCAACAGTGTTGCCAGTGTCCCTCGTAATATTGTGAAAACATCGATTTTTGGAACAGCCCATTTATTCCCTTCTGCAATGTTTTTGAAACTTCGTCAAAGTTATTTTTCTGTCAAATTCATTAGATGGCCATCCAAATTGTTCATTGGTATTGTGAAATGTTGCAATAATTTACCTCAATGAGTTCTGTGCATCAATACACACGATTTGCAAATATTTTTTTCCGCCTTTGGCAACACTTTACTTATTTGTTATTAAAACATGCATGTTCTTACATATGTTTGTCTCTCTAAATTTTCCCAATATACAGGACATTCTCTTGGCAGAAAGCGTTTTTTCTCATTCCGTTTCGCTATTCTGTTATACGGTCGAAAACACCGGGTTGCGTGACTTTTCGGACACTCTGTATAACATCCCTGATAGAAACCTTTGTTCAGAAGATCAAAACACAGTATTTTATCATTTAATAACCAGTCATAGAAGATATTTCTTAGCTATTGTATATTTTACATAAGAAAATCGGATCACACATACACTGGAACCCCAAGTTCAAGTTTAGTTTAGTTTACCTCTTTAGCTACTACCTTCTGAGGAATATTTATTCTAAGTTACACTGTAAATGCATAGCTTGTAATGATTTTCTGAATTGGAGCAGCATTCAGATACAGCATGGACAAAATGGACCAAAGAATTATTTACCACTGTTATATTAGATTGCTCCATTGGAACATGCTGACTGTCTTCTGTATTATTTCAAGTATTCTGCCTGTCTACTCAAGTTTCTGCCCATCTGTATTTTTACTGAAATCATAGAGCATGTCTCATGCCAAGGTGAGTGATCTGAGGTCAGATCACCCAGACTCAAATATATAGGTACCTGGGGGTAAAGGCAGCTGGAGAATGGTGCTGATCACATCACCTACATTGTGAACCAAGATCGAGAATGTGTGTAGCTCTATCCCCCACATCCCGTTCCCCTAAATGTGTCTTAATGACAGTCTTAATGGCACAATGCAATATGCATGGGGGACTTTACTATAGTGTACGCCACAATTGACATTCAAAAGAGTTGCTACATCTGGTTATAGCCAATTTTCTTTGTCCCTGTATCCACTAGGGTGTATCAAACCTCACATCCCCTTTGTTTTAGAAAGTCTTAAGACATGCAGTGTGCAGAAGTTTTTGTGTGTTTTTTTTTTAACAACCTGTGATTTTTTAGGCTCAGTCAATAAATAATGAGGCAGAGGATATTACACCAAAACTATGGTAGTTAGAAATGGGTCGATGGGTCTGAAATCGAGGTGCAGGTGTGACAAACTGATTCACACATGTATTCCCGCCGGATGGCGTTACGTGTCTGGCAAGGTATGCGCAAAGGCTGCTAACTGAGCAGCGGCCATGTCCAGTCATTCCATGTTTGACTGAAACGCGTAATGGAGGCTTCCAAAGAGGAGCAATGGGGGTGTTGTGCACTTCTTGACAGCGGAAGGTGTAGGGGGTCGTGAAATCCATCGACGAATGGAAATAATATATGGGTATATTGGTTGCACTGTATGTCCCGTGCAGGAGTGGAACAAACTCTTTGCCAAAGGACACGTGGAGTGGGGCACCAAAGTGTGTCACAGACCAGCATGTTATGCAGGTGGATGAACTCATCAAGACAGACCGTCATGTATGAGTGGATGACATTTTGGCATCATGATACTGCCCACACAATCATCAAGGACACCTTGATGTTCTGTAAAGTGTGCACTCAATGGGTCTCGCAATGTCCAATTGCCAGGGTTGGCCCAGGTGGGCCCATCCCAGTTTTCCCCATGCATTTTTTTTTTTTTAGAAAAACCCACCAAAAAGACAGACAAAATGTGTAGTTTTTTAAGAAAATGTTGTAAATTATTGCTTTAAATACTTGTGAGGTTCTACAATTGTCAAAATTTTTTGGAAAACTTGTAAAGAAAGGCTTAGCAGAGCTTTAAATACTAAAAATGATGAATGTAGTACAAGTCACAGTGAGTTTTTTCAGGCTATTTTCCTCAAATCATGCTAGAAATGGACTTATATATATCTAAGAAACAAAATAGAAAAAGTATCACAAATTTTTAGATAAAACCTTTGCATTTATTGATGTAGCATAGTTTAATAAAGCTTATAATTTTTAAATGTGGGAACATTTTGGTTATCAGTTACTTCATTATGTGAGTGGAAATGATAGTGGCAGATCATAGTTTCAACTGTGACAATCAATTGATACAATCAATTTTTGCATGCATAAACATTACAAGGGAGAATTGAGTACATTTTATTGAAATGTCGTTAATTGTGGCATAATTAACTTGGAACACACTTTAAATGATTTTTGTCATTTCTCATCCTAATGGGTTGCTTGCTTATGCAGTAAAATTTTATTTATGTCTGGTTAGGAGCTCCATACCCATGTAAGTCATGCATCTTCATAATACTGTATGATAGTAATACCTATCATAATTGGAGGATTTGGAAATTGATTAGTACCTCTAATAAATAATTGGGGCCCCCGACATAGCCTTCCCATGATTAAATAATATAAGATTTTTACTACTACCACCATCATTAACTCTGCTATTATCAGGAAGAGTTGTAGAAAGTGGTGCAGGAACTGGTTGAACAGTGTATCCTCCCCTATCTGCAGGAATTGCACATGCCGGAGCCTCTGTAGATCTATCAATTTTTTCATTACATTTAGCAGGAGTCTCCTCTATTCTAGGGGCAGTAAATTTTATTACAACAGTAATTAATATACGAACTATAGGAATATCTATAGAACGAGTGCCATTATTTGTATGATCAGTAGTAATTACTGCAGTTCTCCTATTATTATCACTACCAGTTCTAGCAGGAGCAATCACCATACTACTAACAGATCGAAATTTAAACACCTCATTTTTTGATCCATCTGGTGGTGGAGATCCTATCTTATATCAACATCTATTCTGATTCTTTGGACATCCAGAAGTATATATTCTAATTTTACCAGGATTTGGAATAATTTCACATATTGTAACTCAAGAAAGAGGTAAAAAAGAAACATTTGGAGTTCTTGGAATAATTTATGCAATAATAGCAATCAGATTTCTAGGATTTATTGTATGGGCACATCATATATTTACTGTAGGAATAGATGTTGACACGCGAGCATACTTTACTGCAGCTACAATAATCATTGCCGTACCAACAGGAATTAAAGTATTTAGATGAATTGCCACACTCCACGGAACACAAATTAATTACTCCCCTTCAATATTATGAGCATTAGGATTTATTTTCTTATTTACAATAGGAGGATTGACAGGAGTAGTACTAACTAGCAAATTCATCATTAGACATTGTACTACACGATACATACTATGTTGTAGCACATTTTCATTATGTATTATCTATAGGAGTAGTATTTGCTATTATAGCAGGACTAGTACATTGGTTTCCACTATTTACAGGAGTAATAATAAACCCAGATTGATTTAAAATTCAATTTATCTCCATATTTATTGGAGTCAACTTAACATTTTTTCCACAACATTTTCTAGGATTAAGAGGAATACCACGACGATACTCGGATTATCCAGATGCATATACAATATGAAATATTGTATCAAGATTAGGATCAATCTTATCATTTACAGCAGTAATTATTATAATTTTTATTACCTGAGAGGGTATAACAAGTGCTCGACCAACATTATTTAACCTACAACAAGCATCATTAATTGAATGATATCAAATATCACCTCCTTCCGAGCATACATACTCAGAACTTCCGATACTACTTATTAACAACTAATTTTTAAGGTGGCAGAGAAGTGCATTGAATTTAAGCTTCAAATATAAGGATTACCTTTACGTAAAAGTGGCAACCTGAAATCAAATAGGACTACAAGATAGATTCTCTCCATTAATAGAACAAATAATATTCTTCCATGACCACACAATATTAATTTTAATTACAGTATTAGTAGGATATCTAATAACATCATTATTTAATAATAAATTAACAAACCGAATACTTTTAGAAGGACAAGTGCTAGAAACAATATGAACAATTATGCCAGCAATTACCGTAGTTTTTATTGCACTACCCTCACTACGTTTATTATACTTATTAGATGAAATTAATCAACCTTCATTAACCCTAAAAACTATTGGGCATCAATGATACTGAAGCTATGAATACTCCGATTTTATAAAAGCAGAATTTGATTCATACATGACCCCGACAAATGAAATAACAATAGTCTCATTTTGATTATTAGATGTGGATAACCGAACAGTATTACCAATTAATATAGATATTCGAGTACTAACTACATCTGCAGATGTATTACATTCATGAGCCATGCCATCCATAGGAATTAAAATAGATGCCACTCCTGGAGGGCTTAACCAAGCAGGAGTAAACATTAGTCGAATTAGTCTATTTTTTGGACAATGTTCAGAAATTTGTGTATCTAATCATAGATTTATACCAATTATTATTGAAACTACAACTCACAAATCTCTTATTAATTAATAAAAATTATGCAAGAATCATTAGATGACTGAAAAGTAAGTAATGGTCTCTTAAACCACAAAATAGTAATATAACAACTACTTCTAATGAAAAGAGTTAGTTAATACATAACATAGGAGTGTCAAACCTAAATTATCTTTATGGATACTTTTTTATTTATTTATTTATTTATTTATTTATTTCAGAAATTGAACGCAACAGGTATATTACCCATTAATGGCGTTCATTATACAATAATTTTGTGATAACATTATTGAAATATTGCACAGATGAATGTAGTATATAGACAGAAAACATTTAACAAACATATAAATCTTAGGTTCTATCGTAATTTATGTAATTTTAGTATACTCCTTTTCAAAATTGCGGTCGGGCAAAATAAGTCCACACTGTTTTCACTTTTGATGGTATCATTAAATGTTTTACACATTCCAAATTGGGGATATTGTCAGAGCGTTGGTTCTATTACGAGGGAGGCTGAAGAGTTGCCTTCTTGGTCGTAATTTGCTTGAGGGCACGTAGAAGTCGAGCTGTGACAGGGCGAAATGAGCTTCAATGAGATTATTTAAAATTTTGTGGAGGAAAATGAGCTGATGCATGATGCGTCTGTTGTTGAGAGTTGTTAGGTTAAAATATCTGAGAAGGTTCTCACGGGATTCCATTTGAGGGTATATACCATCTAGTTTGTACTTTAAGTGTCTTAAGAATTTACTTTGAATTTGTTCTATTTTGTTTATATCTTGCTGGGTTTGAGGGTGCCACACTATGCTTGCGTATTCAATTTTCACTCTAACGTAAGCATTATAAAGCATCATTATGGTTCCGACATTTTTGAACTCTTTGCATGTACGCATTATAAATCCCAGAAGTCTGTAAGCGTCGTTTGTTACAAAGTTAACGTGCGCGTGAAATGTAAGTTTAGAATCAAACAGAACTCCTAGATCTTTGATTGTTTCTACCCATTTTATTTTTTGTTTATTTATGCAATAGTCGTATTTTATTGATGTAGTGTTTCGAGTATATGACATTTGGTAACATTTTTCGCTATTTAAGATTAGTTTGTTGCTTTTGCACCATTCCACAAGACTGTTTATGTCCGCTTGTAACTCGGTACAGTCACTGTAACTGCAAATTCTTTTGTATATTTTTATATCGTCCGCAAAAAGTAGTTTACCCGATTGATTCAGATGTTCGTGAAGATCATTTATGTACATGAGAAAGAATAAGGGACCAAGGTTAGAGCCTTGGGGAACTCCGGATGTAGCTTCAAATTCATCGGAAGTATTTCCCTGAAACGTTACGTACTGTTTGCGGTTTGTTAAGTAGGATTGACACAATTGTAACATCGGATTCGATAGATTGTGTGATTTCAGTTTCTCTATTAACATTCTATGGTTTACGGTATCAAACGCTTTCGAAAAATCTGTATATATTACATCTACTTGAGCTCCGCTATCCACCGCGGTTGCGATAAAATGAGTTATTTCGGATAGGTTGGTACAGACAGACTTTTTACATAAGAAACCATGTTGATAAGGAGAGATCACTGATCGTATGTGATAAGAAATGTGCTTGTAAAGAATTTGCTCTAAGAGCTTGGCAGGTGCTGCCAGGACTGCTATCGGTCTGTAATTCTCTACATCATTTTGCTTATTTGTTTTTGGTATCGGGGTAATTTTTGCTAATTTCCAAATATCTGGAAATGTTGAGGTGGAAAGTACAAGATTGAACAGCGTGTGCAGGGGGTATTTGAGTATATCACCGCATCCTTTAAGTATGTAAGGCGGAATTTTATCGGAACCAATAGATTTTTTCGGTTTAAGATTTTTAATGGCATCTTCATTTCTTTAAGACTAATATCTGATAGGTTTAGTTTATCGATTTCACTGTAAGTTTGAATATTCAAAGTCTTATTTTTTCCATCATCCTGCCGGTACACCGATTGAAAATATTTAGCAAATGCTGTTGTTACTTCTAGAGTGTCAGAAAGTACTTTACCTTGATATTGAAAAGGTTCTGCTCTTTTTTGTTTTTTCATATTTTTGGCAAAGCTGAAGATGAGATTAGGGGTATGAAGTATGTTATACTCTGTGCTTGAAATATAATGCGTATATGCTTTTTGAATCCCTTGTTTAACAATATTCCGAAGTTCTTTAAATTTCTCATGATGATGTTCAGGGTGGGGAGCGTTATTTTTCCATTTTTGCCTATGATATGCTTTTTTCCTGATATTCTTTATAACTTCCCATGAGAACCAGCTCGGAAATTTCTTCGGTTGAGTTTTCGTTAAACTGAATTATTCTATTTACAACATTTATATTAATTTATTTTCTATTTATAATTATTAACTACTATAATTATAATAAATTATTAAATAATAACAATTTTAAAATAGAAAATAAACCAAAAATTAAATACTGAAAATGATAACAAGATTATTCTCGTTATTCGACCCAACATCATCAATTATACATTTATTACTAAATTGAATAAGAACATTCTTGGGATTATTAATACTCCCAACTCCATTTTGATTAATACAGTCACGGACCTCTATGTTATATAACACAATAATAGTAAAATTACATGAAGAATTCAAAACATTTTTAGGAATAATTAATCACCAAGGAAGAACTCTAATATTTATTAGTATATTTTCAATAATCTTATTTAATAATTCAATAGGATTACTCCCCTATGTATTTACTAGATCAAGTCACTTAGTCTTTACCCTAACCTTAGCCTTACCAATATGATTATCATTTATACTATTTGGGTGAATTAAAAATAGATCATGAGAGTTGCCATTCTTATAGCATTTGAAAGCTTATTGTGGAGTAGTTGGAATAAAGCCAACTTACGGAAGGTGTTCACATTTTGGTATGATTGCATTTGCAAGTTCTCTCGATCAAGCAGGAGTAATTACTCGTTCCCTTTCTTATTCAGCATTAATGCTAGCCAGATATTTGGAAGATGTATAAATTATTCCATTTGGATGAAATCAGCCAGACAATTAAAAACGACAAACTTATAATTTGGCATGGTTAATACATGGAGGAGGTATTTATGCTTGAAAAGTCCAAAAAATAATGGGAAAACACAACTGTGAACAAACTGTTTTGAAGCAGATTTAAAACATTGTGTTACATAGTATTTTTGGATTATTTTATGGTCTATGGCATATGAAATAAATTAGAAAAACTGTGTTTGTAGCATAATTCATTCCAACATATGTACAACACTGCATTCGCAAAATAATTTGTTTCATAAACTGAAGTTCAGAATGGATTTGATTAATTGATTTGGTTTATTTTACTTTGCTTTTTGTGCAACTTTTGGCTAATTTGCAAAGATAGGGATGAGTGATGATGTGATGAAATTGATGAATGGAAACTCACAAACATCCATGCCCAGACCGGGATTTGAATCCAGGACCCTTGGCATTGTAGCACGATGTTCTAACTACTCCACCACAGGGACCGGCGAAGTTCAGAATGAAATATTCACTAATGGTATTAACTGAAAATGTGCATAACCTTGAAAAACATGTAATTTAACATCTAAATTTGAGTATCATTATGGAGGAAGAAGGTAGCAAACCTAATTAAGAAAATTCCTCCATTATTAAAGTTGTTATGTTATGTTACCGTGTTGTTTGTTAAAGTGTTCATCGAAACAACTACTCAAATTTGTGTCATTTTCATAAACGATGATGCATCCAAGTACACACACACACACATATACATACATATCGATTTCTCTTGTTTGTTGTTTCACTGGTTGAACAATTGATTTGCTTTATTTTACTCCTCTTTTCTGCCACATTTGGCTAATTGCAAAGATAAAAACTAGTGATATGATGAAATTGATGAAGGGACATACAAAGAATATCCCATGCCCAGTTTGGGATTCGAACCAAGGACCTCTGGCATCCTAGGCATTTCTCATCTTAGAGTAAAATGTTATTAGTCCTCACCTATAATCAGGTGGCAGTGTAGAGTACCGTTGTTGACTACCAGAAAGAAAGAAAACACTGGTAATGACATATTCTGTACCCCCCCCCCCTACCCGTTAATTTGATTCTTGGATACACCAAAGTATGTGCCTCCTTTGGGAATGCAACCCTGAAAACTGATCACAAAGCAACAGCATTAACTATTACACCATCCAGGAAGAGTTGAATCAAGTTGTTGGACAAATATTTTAGAACAGAAATATTAAATAACTATTCCCTCTGGAGCAAGGGTGTGCTTAGCATCAGAAAAGGGAAGGAAATAGAGTGGGCAGAGCAAAGCAGTACATGCTGCTGTGAAGGTTGGTAACTGCAGTCGCTTACTCCTCTCCAGGCAATCCATTTCTCTCTCTCCCATGTTCATTGATGGAGCCATCTAACTTTACTACTTGTGCAGAGACTTGTTTTTGTTTGCTTGCTCCAGAGAGAGTTGGGACAGGGTGTAAAGCAATACATTTGAATGTTATGATACATTACTACTAGGGGAAAAATGTATTTAATTTTTTTATATATTTTAAATATAACCTGAAAAAAACAATAAAACCCAGTTTTGCCCAGGTTTTATCTGAAAGAAATAATAATGAAAAACCCACCTGGAAAAAACCTGGGCAAAATACCAATCTTGCCTATTGCATGACAATGCTAAACCACACACAACCAACACAACAAATAATAATAATAATAATAATATTTTTTGTCATTAAGCTTGTACAGCAATAGACAACATCAAGAACAAAATACATGTAAAATATATTATAAAATAATATAAAATTATAACCCCTTTTATGTTTAAGTTGCACTAGAATACAATATTTTTAATTTCAAAAAATTCTTGAGTTGAGTACAATGGTGTAGCAACTAACCAGGCATACACTTTATGCTTAAATACATTCATAGGCATATTTGTCACATCAAGAGGTAGCTTATTAAATAGCAAAACTGTTTAAATAAAAATGTATAAATAACTTACGTGAGTGAGTACTCACTCACGTAAGTTATTTATATATTTTTATTTGAATAGTTAGTGAGTAAAATGCACCATTGTAATATGTTTTATAACTGTTCAGGGATTTTGAGAGTCTAGGATAGGGTATATTTATATGCCTGCTGTTTCTTGTAGTATATGAATGTGCATCTTTTCTACTTTGTAGTTGTGGCAATTTTTTTTACATACAACAACACTGTGTAAATATATAGATTTATCACAGTCATAAATTTTAACTTAATGAACAGTGGTTTACAATGAACTAATTTGTGTGAGTTGGTAATTATTCTCATGTCTCTTTTCTGCAGTATTAAAATTTCTTGTACATAACTGCAGTTCCCCCAAAGTAAAATTCCATATGAAATAATGCTTTGATAGAAAGCAAAGTAAGCTGATCTTACGTAATCTTTAGGTACATGACTGTTTAGATTCCTTACCAAATATATGACCCTGGAGAGCTTGGCAGTTATGTATTTAATATATAGCTCCCATGATAATTTATTATCAATGACAATACCTAGAAATTTCACATTGTCTGAGCTATTATCAATCGGGATGTCTCTAAGATGAAAAACGTGTGCTGGGTTTTACTTTCATTCAGCAAAAACCATTAGCTCTGAACCATAAAGAAGATTGATACAGGGTATTATCAGTTATGGCTTTAGTAGTGTTAAAGTCAGAGCTGGCATTAAAGAAGGTAGTATCATCTGCATACAGTATTGTGTGAGCAGTGACACAAAATTGTAAATCATTCATCATGAGAGCAAACAATAAAGGTCCAAGAACCAAACCGTGAGGTACACCACATTTGACCTCTCCATTCCTATGCAGACAATTTGTTTACGGTTCTGAAGGTTTGAATGAAATAGATCTGTACCACCAATGCCGTAGTATGTGATCTTTTTTAAAAGTGAAGTGTTCTCTACACAAAAAAGCCCTGCTCAGGTCACAGAAAGAAGCCTGAGCAAAGTCCTTAGTTTTGAAAGCCTTAAGTACATTTTTGACTAAAGAGTCCATGGCATCAACTGTTGACTTACCCTTCCTGAAACCAAACTGTGATTTGCAAATTAAGTTATTATGGTCCAAGTAATTGCATAATTGATTCTAAAACTTTTGAAAATGCTGGAGTCAGTGAGATGGGAAGGTAGCTGGCTAAACAATTTTTCTCACCTTTTTTATAAATTGGTACAACACTTGATAATTTCAACACATTTGGAAAAGTTCCAAAAGGTCAGTGGAAGAATTATACAATGTATGATTTTTTTCACAAGATTACTGGATATATCATAGATATCTACACTATCTGATGGTTTCAGCTTTTCCACAACATCTATAATTATCTCTGGAGTTATTTCAGAAAAAAACAAATGTTATTTCAGATTGTCTTACGCTATACTGTTCAAGTAAGTTGGATACTGTTTCAGAGGGTCGTACAATGTTGTTACGAATTTCCTCAACAGAATTAATACAAAACTTATTAAAGTCATTAGGGGAGATTTCTATAACATCTTTTTTGGTGTATTTGGCAATCAAATTAATTAATTTCCAGGCAGTCTTGCATTTATTCCTGGATGCCTCAATATTAGTTAGATTATACAATTTCTTTGATTCATTTATAGCCCATTTGTATTCCTTTCTTGCCCTCAGGTAGATTGATTTAGCCAGATCTGTCTTATCCCTCTTAAACAAATCTAAGTATAATAGAACCCTACATTTCATACTGACTAACTTAGGAGTGTACCAACCAGCATTATTTTTGGTATTTTCTTCTTATTAACTTTGAGACTAACTTTACACTTTTTCTGGGGAATACCCCTATCATCAATATCTAACAATACTGTTAGAAACTTTTCAAATGTTACATCAGCCAATGTGGGTTCTGTATCCAAGGACTAGAGGTTTACTTAACAGATCTAGCCAGTTTATATTACAGAGCAAGTTCCTGAAGTTTAATATTTTATCATCTGTTATTGGTCTTGAGATCTCTATTTTAGATTCCTTACAGTTACAATCACACGGTTTTAAGTTATGTATTTTTATCCAAGGAGAATCATGATCTGAGTATGCAAATGCAGTTACATCACATGTTATACGAGATGTTTTTATATTTGTAAATATATTATCCAGTCATGCTGAACCCCTAGTGTGTTTATTATTCATATAGTTAAAAGTTAAACTGCCTGAGCAGATTTTTAAATCCAGTCACACTTTGTTTATCTTCTGTTACATCAAAGTGAGAGTTTAGATCACCACCAATTACAATACTAAAGTGTTTCCATTGAGACTTACTGATAAATGTAACATTTCCTCAAGTTTTTAAAGAAAAAGAGTAGGATTCCCATTAGGTGATCTACTAGTTTCAGGTCTCTAATAAATGAACATGTGGCTTCAAAGTTTAATTCACTACAGAGGAATTCAAAACCTAACTTATGACTAGCATGTACAAATGCATTTTTTATATATATAGACACTACACCTTGTTGAATTTTTCCCTACTATAACTGTTAAACAGATAGAAGTCATCTAGTGTTTCGAAGGAAATTTCACTTTTATAACACAAATCCTCACTTAGACAAACAGCATCAAAACTATTTCCATTAGCAAAATCATTAATAAATTTCATGTTCTTTGCCGAATCCCTGTATATTGAGATAACCTATCTTTAAGTCCAATGGAGTGTGAGAGTTAGAACAACATGCTCTAACTTCCCCATGAGCATTCTCAAAACCAAAATTAACACCTGATTGTTAAGAATATGAAGAAGTGATACATTTGGGTTTACTGATGATATTGTTAGGCATATATAAGTTAGATTGGTTTGTAGATATAGATATAGGCCAAGTTTCACTAGTATTACACTTGGCCACTATTACAGGTTTCCCTGCTCCGTATGATCAGTTACAGCAATATTCATATGTTGTCTAACAATTAGCCTATCCTGAATAATCCTGTGTATAATTTTACACAATTCCAATTTTCCATTTGCATTCGAATGTTGGCCATGCCTGGTATGCATTTGTCTAGCAAGTTTGGAACTATTAATAACCGTTACATTTTGAAATTTTTACATACATTACTGTACATGCTATTAGCTTTCTCTACTTCTTTATTGACAATAGACCAGCTTCTGAGATCATGGCAGTGTGGAACATTTACTACAATCACATTTGTGTGAGTCAGCCTCCCCAAAGTCTTTCGCAGTGTAGCTACAGCATCAAATGTTTGATCTTTGCTTACATCATTTTATCCACCAATTAATATGGCAAAGTCATCAGATGATAATTCTGAATATTCTTTGTTCCCTACCACCTGTTCAAAAGTTGCACCTGGTTTCACAACACTTTCAATTTTTAGATTATCAGCACATTTTGAAGAAGTTAGCATTGAAGATAAACCACGCCCATGACTATCAGAGTATATCTTGATCCTGCCCATTCTTTTATTCTTATTTCTTTGTAGGTTAGGTTGCACTTCACCTATTTCAACTTTCCCAGTGAGCCCTGGTTCACCAACCTGGTCCCCTTATGTATCCTCCTCTCTGCCCAAGACTGCATACCTATTATCACTAATAACAACACCATCACCCATTATGTGATTCCTCTTCTGGCTCATAGAGTGTATTCTCTTCCCATGCGAAACAATTTGCCACACAGTTCAGCCCTTGATACCACTAAACCACAAGATCATCCCTTGCCCAACTGCAGGTCACATGCCTCCAGGTTTTTATTTAACAGCGCATTCTCACCCTACAATGTTTCAATATCAGCACAGATATTATCTCCAGAAGAGTGCCTTCTTCCCCCTTACCACCACCACTCTGTGCACTCGCCACATGTGTAACGGCCACATTGGACTGTAGACCTACACACCTCGGACACATCCATTCAGTTCCCTCACTTGCCAACTCGTTGTCACTTATACCTACGCATCTAAAAATGGTTCCACAAATTGCATAAGATACCATTTCGAACAGTTCTTCTACATTTAACACACCTAATATCGGTGATCACACGATTTTTTGAAAGAGCTACACAGGATTCGACCGACTCAACTGGTGCCATCTTGTTTCCTCTCATTCCTCCTCAAAGGAATGTCAGAAAAAATTCAAGTGGGAAGTCCAGATCTGTCCCCGTGTGACTTCCACATCTTCGATGAGCTCAAAAAAGAAAATGCTGCGGAGACAACAGTTTCAATTGGACGATGACGTCAAGGAGTACGTGTCCAGTTGGTTCCAACAGCAGCCAAAGGAGTTCTACGAGCATGCCATTTTGTGACTGGAGTCACAAATGCCTAACAGTGGCAGGCACTACTTCTGAGGGACGTTACGTAAGTACTGTGAAATATCCTCTGCCTCGTTATTTATTGACTGAGCCTCATAAATAAAAAAAATCTGATTATTTTTTTATAAGAAGTAAAAAAGACATTTAAATTAAAGATCATAATTTTTAATCCACACTGCTTGTGATTGTCTTTCAGAAGGTTTCTGCATCCTGGTCTGATGATTGTGAAGACAGTTTGGCTGTTCAAGTGTCTGACAGAAGTTTCTCTCCTGTGAAAGTGCTCATAAAGTCTGAATCAGAAAGTGCCGATCCATTCGTTTGTGAACAAACATCTCTGGAGAATGTGTGGCTTCCGGATGAGTCATGTGTCAAGACTGAAACAGAATCATTCAAGGAGCCTCGTGATGTTGATATCTCTGTTGACATCAAACCATCTAATCACTGCAAACAGGATGCTTCTGTTGACCTCAAACAATCTAATGAGTGCATAGATGATGCTTCTGTTGACAGCAAACTATTGAGTGAGTACATGAAAGAAAATTTAGTTTGTAAAGTGGAAAATGTGAGTGGTTATAGTTGGATTCAATTTGAAGGCAGAAATCAGGAAGTTCCTAGTGGGCAAAATGTTCATGAAAGTGAAGGATTTTATCCATGTTATCATGGACAACTTGTTAAAAAAATGCCATTTGAGGACAGTGACAATGGTGAATTAATTTTAAGTGAAGATAAGGACATGAAGTATTCTGTAGAGAATCCTGATGAGGTGGAAGGCGAAATGGCAGATCCTGCAGATAGGTAGGTGAAGAAAATTTTAGTACAAGGATTGAAAATGAGCATGGCAGTACTAAGGTTCAAAATTGGACCTTATTGCTTGTAGATTATGATTCATGTAATTTCAATTTCTGTATTGTGCCACCAGTGCTGCAGGGTTACTGGTCATTCAATATAAGATTTTCCAAAAGTGTCCATCCCACCATGTCAGATTGGGATAAAATTTGTTACATGATATCATTAGACATAAATTCCTCAAATTCTGGGAATTATGCATGAATTATTGGCTCCGGGAATTATGTTTGAATTCTACTTGATTTTTTTTCCATAGACGTGAAAAATTACAATTTTTATTACCGCCCACAACTTCACCTTTTATGCAAATAAAAATATTTGCATAAAATTTTCTTAGTCTTCCGAACCGCTGCCCCATGTGCCTCCACTGGGTATCGAACCCGGGACCCTTTGATCACAAGGCAACGATGTTACCACTATACCATCGGGGTGCACAAAAGTTGTAAAAGAGAGAATGCATTTGGATCCCGTGAAATTAGTTGCAACATATTAAATCAATATTGATTTCAGGCTGCAAAAAATTGGATCATTGGAAATTGGTCTAAAGTGACACAAGAAACAAAGTGAAATAAAGCAAATCAATAATAATAATAATGTTATAATAATAACATTATTATTAGCATAACATTATTATTAGCACTATTATTATTATTATTAGTTTATTCTGGTACTTGCCCCCCAACAAAAATTCGTGGTTTTGCCTCTGATAGTAAATAGAAGCTCAACACCTTAAATTAAATATTTTAATTATATTGCGTATACCGTTTAATTGAATCAGAATTTTTGGATGTTGGAATCACATAGACCCTTTATATTATGAAGACATTTGTGTGTGGATGTTGAGAGGTGGTAATATATGTAAGTTTGAAATAGAAAAATAAAATCTGCTTGAATTTTTTGCAAGTTTGCCTTGAAAACCGGGAATTATACTTGAATTTTATCATGGTTCTAAAGTAGCCACCCTGTATAAGAACCCATATATTTATTTTTGCTTTTGGAATATGAACTCTAGTTTTGAATTTATAGTCCTCTGAAATTTCCTTCCATTTGATGCCTTTTTTTTATGAGATCAAGCCATGTGTAGAGTGGTGTATCCAGGATTTTTGCAAGGAGGAGGGGGGTTATATATACTTTTTTGATAGTCAGCCCTCATTTTGTCATCTTTTCCTGCCTTTAATTTTTTTTAGGAATACAGGGCTAAAGAGGAGTTATGTCCCCTGCCTTTTCCCATCCCCTTGAGGTTACACAGCATGTAAATATTTTGGGTCCAAGTTCTTTATGTTTTATTGCGATTTCATCATGTGGTACGAATGGAATATTTACATGGTTTGTTTTAAATTTATGTTTGTTAACACATACTGGGGAGTTTTACCATTAAAATGAAGTCCCAAAATGCATTCTACTAAGGTTCTGATTTGCTTCTACATTCATTTCCACAAGTCTACAATGCTAACTGTCGCTTGTCAATGAAGAATACCTTGTCCATGGGAAGCATGCATGCTTGTGTAAGGTAATTTTTAAGTTTTATTTTTCAACATAAATAAAGGGCCTCCCCTATGGTGTGGTGGCAACATCGTCTCCTTGTGGTCAAGGTGTGCTGGTGGAGGCACATAGTGGTTTGGATCCCACTTTAAATTCAAGGTTCAGTCCCAATTAGCTTACTGTGCTTAAAGTGGACTTAAATCAACAATTCAATCAATCAATCTACATAAATAACTTTTTTTAGAATCCAGCAGTTCTTCTTTAAGAAAGTTTCAAATTTCGAGTGACAATGATTTCCAAAATTCTACGATAATTAGTCTTTCTGCTAGGAGATTTTTTTTAAAAAAAATCATAAAACAGTCGGAACCATTACCATATGTTGGTTGCCTGTCAGCAGAATTATACACTTGCATGATGATATGTTATGTGGCGTTTCTCCTTATACTATTTAAAATAGTAAAAAAAAATAGTTTGATGCAGCATGCATATCACCATGCCAAACAACATAAATGTTGTTATCAATGTTTTAAGCAAAACTGTGCACACTCGAGATGAGATACCACATTGTGGCATTACGTGCGTAGTAGGAGTGTACAGGAAAAAAAAAATTGTGAGGTGGAATTTCACATAGTGGCTTATTTTGTTGCTTTCACATTAAAGAATATACCTTCCAAAATTCAAGAAGATGGTTTGTGTTTAGAGGTTGCTCAGCGACCTTGAAATAATACTACTAAATTGATTTACGGAACTTGTATTTTTTCTATATCTCAACTGCTTTTAGACACTACGAAATACAATAATTAGTCTAAAATATTGAAGAAAGAGTGTGTAGATATGTTGTTCATGAAAGAAATCAATAACATTTCTTTAAACTTCCTGATGAACAAATTAAGAAATATAAAGGAAGGCATAATTTTTAAGATAAGTAACTAAAGATGTCAATTACACTAATGAATATGTGTCTTATAAGTAACTTTTTGCAATTTCAGGGATCTCTTTGTAGCAGCAGGGATTTTCTTCCTGTTTTCTTCTACAACTTGAATCAGTCTCTGCATTTCAGATTCCTTTTTAGTAATGGATTCATTAAAACTACTCATGAGGGCAATGGACCGTTCTGCTGCAGCGTTGATGACCTTTAATGAATTTACTATCTTTTTTGCTTCCTTGTATTCTTCAATATCATTCCACAATTGTGGGTCTATATTAAACATGAAATCAATATTGACTTTCAAAGAGGTTAAGGCAGAAGTAGAGGCAGAGTCTATCAGATCATGTAGGTTCTTGCTTTCTAGTCCATCTGCAGTTGTGAGCTTAATTCCCCGTCTTTTCCAATCTTCTCCACTGCTTTTCATCCTTGTAATAACCATTTTTTTTTCTCTTCAGGAGACAGCTTATCTGAAAATAAACACAGTGGTACCAGTTCTGAACCTAAATACCATAGGTGTGATTTCAATTTCTTTGACGATTTTAGAGCCACAGATTTGTTGACTGTTTTATAGTATTTCAGTTCCTTGTAAAGATGCAAATCATTTACTGCAGCATCACTGGCTATGGGAGAGCATAACCAAGCTTTTACATAAATGATACTGGCAAAAAAGCAAAACTCATTGAGATTGTTTTCCTCGTTGACTGTTAAATTCAGTTGCTCATGGAACAGGTAGAGCTCATGGATTAGAAAGAGAATTGAAATCATTTTGGTTGATTTCTGGCCATTTCAGTTTGAATCGTTGAAACAGAGCTATATTTGGATCACTAGTTTTTGAATGCTCTCATAACGTGATTGCGTGCAGGTAACCCTCACCTCTGACGTACTGTCGTAACTGTAATGCACAGATTGGCAAAGAAGATACATTTAAACCCACGATTGGTAAAGAAAGTCTTTATGAATTAAGTAATGACAATGGTATAAGATTGATTACTTTTGCAACCTCAAAGAATTTAATTGTGAGATGTACCACTTTTAAACATAAAGATATCCATAAATATACCTGGTCTTCTCCAGATGGTAAAATTCATAATCAGATAGATCATATTCTCATTGATAAGAGAAGACATACTAGTATAATTGACGTTCATACACATAGAGGTGCTGACTGTGCCAGTGAACCATTATCTAGTAATTGCTAAATCAAGAGAAAGACTCGCAATGATAAATCATAAGCAACAAAATCTAAAGGTATAAAGTTTAATACAGGAAAATTCTGATGAAAGAATTAAGAAAGATTACCAAATTAAACTGTCAAATAGATTTGATGTTTTGCAGGATTTAAATGATGATGAAAATATAAATGAAGCAGATGTAAATAAGAATTGGGAGTACATACGTAATGCAATAGAATCAGCAGCTAAAGAAAGTATAGGATACCATAAACCAAGAAAAAGTAAGCCATGGTTTGATAATGAATGTCATAATCTAATAGAAATAAGAAATCAGGCTAGACTTAGGTTGTTAAATAACTCTGATGATACAAATCTAAGCAATTATAATAGAATAAAGCAAGAAGTTAACCACATGTTTAGAAGTAAAAAAGGAGATTTCTTCAAAAGCAAAATTAACGAAATTGAAACAAACAGCAAAAACAAAAATATCAAAGATTTATATAAAGGTGTAAATGAATTTAGAAAGGGGTGGTAACCTAAAGTAAACCTGATAAAAGATAAAGACGGTGATTTTCTAGCTGACACAAGTGATATTCTAAATAGATGGAAGAACTACTTTAATGACCTTTCAAATGCCCATGTAGGAGATAAATCAGAAGTAAATGAAGTACACACAGCAGAACCTTTAGTTCCAGAACCTAACTTGACTGAAGTTAAAGATGCTATTAAAAGGCTAAAGAATAACAAAGCACCTGGCATTGATTTAATACCAGCTGAGTTAATTAAATATGGTGGAAATTCATTACTATGTCAAATTCATAAATTAATTTGTTTAATATGGAATAAAGAAGAAATCCCTCAACAGTGGAAAGAATCCATAATTGTTCCTGTGTTTAAAAAAGGTGATAAAATGAACTGCAATAATTACCGTGGAATTTCTCTACTCTCAACAACATATAAAATATTATCTAACATTCTTTTAACAAGATTAACACCATAAACAAAACAGATCAATTTGCAGATCAAATTTTTCACATCAGACAGACACTTAAAAAAAGTGGGAATATAATCAAAATGTCCATCAGCTATTCATTAACTTCAAAAAAGCATATGATTCAGTCAAAAGAGATAAATTATATAATATATTAGTAGTGTTTGGAATACCTAAGAAGCTTGTTAGTATGATAAAAGTATGCACCAGTGAAACAGAAAGTAAAATTCGTGTGGGTATTAATGTGTCTGACAAACTTACAATTCATGATGGGTTAAAACCAGGAGATGCATTATATCCATTGTACTTTAATTTTGCCTTAGAATATGCTGTTAGGAAGGTAAGAGAAACTAAAGAAGGACTAAAATGAAATGGTGTGACTCAGTTGTTAGCACATGCAGATGATGTTGACTTTTTAGGGGATGATATAAATACAATTAAGAATAATGCTAAAATATTTTTCAAAACTGCTAAAGAGATAGGTTTGGAAGTTAACAAAGAGAAAACTAAATATATGCTTACAGGCCGAAACCAAGTATTAGGTAATAATCAAAATCTAATTATTGATAACAACTCGTTTGAACCAGTTTCTAAATTCAAATACTTAGGAGTAATATTAACAAATGAAAATGATATTAAAGAGGAAATAAAAAGCAGGCTCAATTCAGGAAATGCATGTTACTTCTCTCTTCATAAACTTTTGTCTTCTCGTTTAATATCTAAGAAACTAAAAGTTAAAATATACAAAACAGTAATTTTGCCTGTAGTATTATATGGATGTGAAACTTGGTCCCTTACATTGAAAGAGGAACATAAATTGAGAGTATTTGAAAATAAGATCCTTAGGAAAATATTTGGACCTAAAAGGGATGAGGAGACAGGTGAGTGGAGAAGGTTACATAATTTAGAACTACATAATTTGTATTCATGTCCAGATATTATTAGAATAATTAAATCAAGAAGACTTAGGTGGGCAGGCCATGTGGCACGAATGGGAGAGGAAAGAGGAGTTCACAGGATTCTTGTTGGGAAACCTGATGGTAAGAGACCTGTAGGAAGGCCAAGATGAAGATGGAGGGACAACGTTGAGATGGACCTAAGGGAAATTGGTAGGGATGGAAAAGAGTATATAGGTCTTGCTCAAGATAGGGACAGATGGAAGGCCTGTGTTGCTGCAGCCATGAACCTTCGGGTTTAAGAAGACTAGAGAGTTTGTTAGTTGTATATGGTGACGACAAGCAAAATATAGCAAGTTACGATCGATGTTATTTTCGAGAAGTGAACAAGCACCTTTTCTTAGTCCTGTATTTGATGCAGTAGTGTGGAAACTCATCCCTACAATGTCATCACACACTTCCCAGAATTGAAGCAGCTCATAAGTAGCTTTGCTTGTGCTTCTCCTGTTCGAGATGGTATTTTGGCAATTCCGAGTATTTTTTTCCAAGTTATGGCCAGTGACAACGACAGCCAGTCTCTCTAAACTAGTTGTTCTGGTAGCAGTTTCATCAGCTGTACTGTTTTTCATAATTCTTCCATCTCAGTGAACAGTAAGGGCTGGTTTCGTTGCTTGTGTGAAATCTGCTTATATTTTGCCTGTGGTTTTGGCAGTATGAGCTGACCTTCTACATTGCACAGTTAGTGTCTGCAAGATGCTGACAATCTGCTTTTGCTATAGCTGCAGCTAAAATTGTAAATTTTGGTGTCTGACAAATTAATACGATCTTCTGGGGAACTGAGCATGTTTTGTAAAATTCGGGACTTCTTGGAGGTACTTGGGGCAGGACCATCAGATTCAGCCCGAGATATGTAACTTTTCTTTATATATAATACAGTGGTATCTGAATCTGATAAGTGTCATCATCACTATTTGCATCACCACCATTGTCTTCCTCACTGCTACTGGAAATGCCAACTGCTGCAATGGGCGTCATTTCCTCTTTTCTTCGTTTCTCACATTCCATTCACTTTTCTTCTGCTT
The DNA here is from genome assembly GCF_977018435.1 of Lepisma saccharinum. Taxonomy (NCBI): domain Eukaryota; kingdom Metazoa; phylum Arthropoda; class Insecta; order Zygentoma; family Lepismatidae; genus Lepisma; species Lepisma saccharinum. The sequence goes on along the minus strand of NC_139243.1, from coordinate 58,561,673 downwards.
CTTTCCGTAATTTTGCCCTTTCTCCTGTTTTGCCAAATGCACATCTACACCAGCCATTCACATCTTTCTGTCTTCACGCTGATCCTTCAGGAACTGTCTGTCTTCTTCAATCTTGATCAAAGTCATTGCTTCTTTATGAGCAATGTCAAAATTTTTTGACATTCTCTTTGAAAATACTTCCTTCCTGTTTCTCTGTGCTTGTGACACTCGTGATTTGTTTTTCTTGATCAAATTATATTCATCTACAACACCCTTCATCTTCGAGATAATGTTTGGCTCAAGAGCAGTAGGGATACTGGCTTTTCCCCATATGGTCACCAGCTCCTCACAAGTGCTCTTCAAACTGGCAGAAACTGTCTCTTTCAGTGAAATATGGTAATGGAAGAAGGTTCGAAGAACATCTCCTGTTGTAGGTAACACATAATCCGGTAGATGAGGCTCTTGATGTCCAATAAGCCATACAGCGGTCTTGTTTCTAGTGGTGAGGTGTTGGGACTCCATTGCTCAAAACAGCTCAGTAACCTTTAAAAGTAATATTATTTCAGTAACACTGTCAACATTTTCAACAGTACAACTGCACACACAAATATTAATTTCTTCTCAGTACAGAGACTTTCATAGTATAAGAAAGCTATACAAAAGTATACAATACCACAGTCAAAATATATGTTCCTTGAGCAACCTCTGAATGTTATCCAATCTGAAAGAAAATTCACACATTAGTTTATTGGACAAAGTGGAACAAAATGAGCAACTATGCAAAAAGATCAGAAAAGATTTTTTAACCCATATGTGTATGAGCAGCCCTAGTTTTGAATGCAGAAAGGGCGTTGCTGGTGTAGTCTTGTGCATTCTTGCAAGTTTAATTTTGTGGACATTATGCCTATATGTACAATGGGATCCATGAGTATTACCATGCAAATTGTTCATCACCATGTTCATGCTCTCTATTTGACCCAATAAGAGCTTCAAGAATGAAGAGAAAACTCAAAACAAGCTGTTGACAACTTCCTCACAAGCATACATAAAAATACATTGCTTAAAATCACACAGGTTGAAAGAGAAATATTAATGAAAATAGTCGTGGACAATTTGCACAGTAATACTCATGGATCCCACTGTACTGTCTAGATTATAATTTTACCTCATAAAACTAACCTGTTTTCTTCTCTCTTCATGTGAAGGTTATAACCAAAATCTCATCAGATAACTCAAACCACCTTAACTATAGGACTCACAATTTTTGCACTTCATTTTGATTTATTTATCCAATTCTCAAACAAGCTTGAGATTTTGCATATTTATTGTGCAAATGAAATATGAAACTTGTTTTTAGTAATAACTCCTGACTGAACCAGACTGAAGCATATAACTTGACTTTACAATTTTGACCAGTATTTCCCCCTCCCATCCAAAAATTACTGAAGCAAGTTTGGACCCAGTCACTAAAGCCCGCATCACACGGAACTGGATTTGCAGTAGGTATGCCCTAGTTGGTGCTAGACTGACTACCAATTTACTAGTTTTCGCCTCACACAATAATTATCAGCGTATTTGTCGATAGACTTTTGTTCCCATACGAGGGAAGTTGTAATGGCAGCTGCATGAGATTTCAACAATGTATCACTTCACATTTGTAAAAGCTGATAACTATTCAACTGAATGTTATTAGGTACAAAACAATGGTGCTGCTTAAATACATACTTTACAACTTTTACTGTACACGTATGGAAGAATACTTTACTTGTTTCAAATGTAAACACCGTGCACTCAGCATAGATGGTGTAACTCAATGCACCTTTCATGCTGTATATGTTATACATTGCTGGAGTAACACTCGGAAACCACAGACAAAAGTGCTCCTTTGGACACTCACAGATTATCTTCACATGGTGAAACTTTGCTCTGATTGGCTGTTCCACAGAATCCAGTCGAGAAAAGTAAGTAGCAATTAGCACATGTCCTATTCTTCCAAACCAGTGAAGCAGTCAACCAGGCGGCCATGATTGCTACCTAGAAAGTTAATTCAGCACCAACTAGGGCATTCCTACTAGAAATCTAATCCCATGTGATAGGGGCTTTACATATGTGTGTGTGTGTTAAACAAGGGAAGTACTGCATGAATGACAGAGCACACTGACCAATATCATCCGCAGTTTTCGTTTTCGCACTTCAGTGGCCCTTTTTTTTTTTTTTTTTTAATAATATTAATGTTTTTATCTTCCAGTACATTTTATTGCCATGTTCTTATAGCACTGATTGTTGTAACCACTGAATTTTAGCAGTAACACAATAAAGAAACATACGGTCCAGACTCAAAATTGTAAATTGAGTAACTGTTACAAGCAATAAATGTGTAATCATATTGATAATGAACACAAACAAAGCATAAGGCCACAGTATTGAGATGACAGTGAAATATTTTACAATGCACCCAGTTGGCAGGGAGGAAAAATGTTTCTTCGACCAATTGGGGAATCAAGACTTAGTATTAGAGCTTATAGACAACACTACGGAGCCAAAGTTTTGTCAACATACAGAAGCGTCATGTGCCTAATATTGGCCATATATTTATATAACCCATGGTGCAACAACCCAATGAGGGCCCAGGCCTACCACCAACTGTCAGCCTCACTCCCACCTGAATCCTACTCACTCACTTGCCCGAGGTGGCAGATCATCCAACCCATTACAGGGTTTCATGTGGTCAGCACGACAAACCTCCAGTCTTTGCTGTAGGTTTCCATGCTCAGGTTACGCTACTCAATTGTAGCTCCCCAATTTCCTCATGATGGTGAGTGGCCACCGGTCCCACACATAGGCCGAAATCTCTTGTTACGCTTTCCCTACGAGACTCAAACCTGTGCAGGTCTCATAGTCTTAGCGCAAAGCATGGCACCTTAGACTGCACAGCCATGGTGAGGGACCATATATTTACAAGGAAAATCATAAATTATAATTTCCCACCGAAATTTCACACCTAGGTGTAAAATTCTATGCACCTGGCATTGCTATCAGCACATGCCAGATGATGTAACTTGTTTTGAAATTGCAAACTGATATTCATTTTAATCTCTATGACTTCCTTTTAAAAAAAAGTACATTTTGGCCATTAAATGTGCCAACTAAGTCTTCAATCTAATGATGTACGCTATCATTGAGTCAATAAATTTATACAGTTCCACATACATGTTTTCTTGGAACACACTTGCATGCAAGGACCTCCCCAGTGATGTAGTGGTTACATGTCACAAAGCTGAGGCACACAGCATTTTGGATTCCACTCCAAACTGTTAGTGTGGGTGCCAAATGACAAAAAATGGCATAACCTTGTTTTGAGGTATGAATAGAATGTTTTTACTGTTTTTGAAAGCTTTTGTTACGTATATTTCAGATCCAATTGATGCCAGTCTGTCAACCTTGAGCAATTTGAGTAATTCAAGATGGCATCCAAATATGGCGGACTATGCAGTTAATGACCTACATCTCAGTAACCAATGTTTGTAAAAAGATTTTTTTTATTATTATTATTGATCCTCATTAGAAGGACTACAAAAAAGATTCTGTGTAGTTTTTCACTAATGTCAGTAGTTTTACCGTAATTTAAAAAATAATCCTTAAAATATGTAATTTTTCTAGCACCTTTTGAAGTTTTTGCCTTGTGACTTTTGAACAAATTAAATGACAGAAAATTATTTTTTAATAAAAGTGGTAGCCCAATTCATAACCTTTACATCAATATAAGACTTAATGCATTTGATTGAAAAATACACTATAAAATGTGTCCCAAAATGGAGGATAGTGCCAAAAAAGTGCATCTTTATCACAAGCCGGCGGCTAAGTCTCAAATCATTGACTTTTTGATAAAAGCAAGAGACTTGGTAGGATTAATTGTTAAATCTAGACAGATGTTATAATGAAGCACTTTTTTGGCACTATCCTCCATTTTGGGACATATTTTATGTAAAGGTTATTAATTGGGCTAACACATTTATTCAAAACAATTTCCAGTCTTTTAATTTATTCAAAAGTTACAAGGCAAAAACTTCAAAAGGTGCGAGAAAAATTACATATTTTAAGTATTAGCTTTTTTTTAATTATGGTAATTTAGCAAAAAACTACACAGAATCTTTTTCGTAGTGCATCTAATGACGATCAAAACTAAAAAAAATATTTTCTGTTTATGGCCATTGGTTACTGAGATATTGAACCCATCTTGAATTACTCAAATCGCTCAAGGTTTACAGTGTGGCATCAATCGGATCTCAAATGTACATAACATAAGCATTCAAAATCAGTCAAAATATTTTATTCATATCCCAAGTCAAGCTTTTCCATTTGGCACCCGGACTGTGTAGGTCCAGTCTCATTTAGCCCAAATATGCATAAAGTGGATTTAAAACAAGGAACTCAAACAAACTCTTGCATACAAGTTTAAGGACAAGTAGTACAGAAAATGCTCTAAGAATGCACACGTGCTTTTCCAATGAACCTTTTGAGAACTGGACATTCCAGGCAGGCACTTTTTAAATATGATGGTGACATGTTCAAAAGTGTTATTTTGTCATGATTACCTGCAAATTTCAAACTATTTGCATTCACAGGGCCGATGCGAGAGCCTGACTTCTATAACACAAATCCTTCAGAAAAATCATTTTTACAATGTATTTCATTATTCGAGCATGTCATAAAATCAATAGTATATTAATGAAATACAAACAGATCTAGAAGTATCATTAACAGTTTTGAAAATATGTTGTTTCAAATGCAGTCATGTGTTACTTATCCAGTAGTGTAGCAAGGGTTGCATTCGATCCACTTGGGATTCCCAGTTTTGGTGCAAAATACAGGATTTGTGGTGTTTCATTTAAATGCAGTGTTCAAATTGAAGAAAATGCAGAGAGGGGAAATACTTCAGAACTACTGATCAGTAGGGGGAAGGACTAAGGGAGCATGGTGGGGCACTTGCCCTCTCCTCCCAGCCAGTTTTTGATCTACATTATGACCTCTTAATGCTAAGCCTTGTTTACAAGGAAAAATTAAACTCCTTTTGCTTCCCCCTCCCCCCCCTCAGTTTTGGCACCCAATCACTGCTACGGATTTTAATGTGTAAATGATGTGTTGCAGTATGGTCTCCTTCCTGTAGCCTCATTTCAGAAAATTTTGTCACAGGAAGGTAGAGTTGAAAATTACCTGGAAAAAAGGCTTTTTGGGAGGTGGGGGAATCTGTTTTCCTGTGGCTTTTTGTTAGCTTTCTTTCTACCTCTTTTGCAAAATTTGTCATTACATACCTCAAAACTCACAACTAAAGCTGGAAGTGAAATACTGTAGTTTTGTTTTCACCTAACTTTAAATTTAAAGGCGATTTCCGCATGGTAGGGTGACACATCCTTTCCTTTTTGCTTAAATGTTTATTGTTCAAATAATCATTAGTATGTGATTATGTGGTATTTATTGTTAGACCAATCACTGAAAATGTCCGGATATTGACTTACCGGTATGTACATATCTTGTAGTATTGGTTGGCATGGGAATTACGATTGTGTTTTGTCTTTACATAAAAGTTTAGAAGAGTGATGATGTGAATTGATCGTGTCAAGAGTATCATATTTCCTTTTTCACTAATCTGAACGAAAATGCCACTAACACGTGAGGAACGGATTGCCATCATATTGATGTCAGGGGAGAGAAGTACGCATGACATTGTCGCAGACTTCAATAACCGCAATCCTGCAAGACAACCGGTGTCACATTTGGCCTTCAGCCAGTTGCTGGCAAAGTAAAGTTTCAAGATACAGGATATGTGTACGACAAGCCGCGACATGGACGTCCCAAAACAGCCACGGATGAGGGTACTGCTGTAGCGGTGTTGGCATCATTTGCATAGTCCCCAACCCGTAGCAAACGGAGACTGGCGCTGGAAAGCGGTGTCAGCAGGGGTTCAATTCAAAGGATTGTACGTGACCACCACTGGCATCCGTATAAGATACAGCTGCAGCAGCACCTTAGTGAGGATGATCCAGACAGGCATTTGCAGTTTTGTGAGTGGGCTATAGCACAACTGCAACGTGACCCTGCCGTCGGTAGCAAGATTCTGTTCAGTGATGAGGCTAATTTTTATGTTTCGGGAGAGGTGAATAAGCAAAATCTGCGGTACTGGTCACCCGAAAATCAAATCCACATTGGACAGATTCCAGCAAGGTGACGGGAGGCGGGAAGCTAATGGTGTGGTGTGGTACTTGGGGTTCCCGACTTGTTGGTCCATTTTTCATTGAGGGCAACTTAAATGCAGAGGGCTACTTGCTTCTGCTACGGGAGCAGATCTTACCATCCTTACTGTCTGAGGATGGGAGCTATCCTGAATGGTTCCAGCAAGATGGTGTTCCACCGCACTATGGGATGATAGTCCGTCAGTACCTGGATCAACAATTCCCTCACCACTGGATTGGTCGCCGAGGGACTGTGGAATGGCCTGTGCGCTCAACTGACCTGACACCATTGGACTTCTACCTCTGGAAACACCTGAAAGCCATTGTGTATGCTACGAAAATCAGGGATCTGGCCCACTTGCGCACACGCATTGTACACGCCTGTACTGCAATAACTCCTGAGGTTCTTCAGAATGTGGTAAGGTCATGGGAGAGACGATTACACGTGTGTGTTGCGCAAGAGGGACGTCATATTGAGCATGTGTTATAACTTTGTGGTATTGTTAACTCTGCAACCATTAAAGTTAGGTGAAAACAAATGTCACAGTTGTTTTCCTGGTGAAATTCTAGCCCATTTTGATATGTCGCACGACCCCCTTCCCATTTAAATTTCTGAAGTTGAATTCAAGATAGCGGACATCAAGATGGCTGCCGACCATGCGGGGGACCATGTGGTTCCCCCTTGGCCAGTCAACGATTGGTCATCGACATTTTTCACGTTCCATGCCGCAGTGGCCTTGTACTGGGGGTGTTAAGTGACTTATTGAGCCACCCTGTACATTTACTGAAACCTCTTCCACAATCAGTTGTTGATATTGGAATGGTCTGTAGTTTACAAAATGTTCACTCAGCAAAGCACCTATTGAGCTTGTCTTTGTTTTTGCATTCATTGACAACTAACCAGTCTCTTTCTATTTTAACCCTACCACACATCAAAGTGATTTCTTTGTCACCGTAAAACATATGTTTTGTTTCATTCTCTGGCTGCTTCTCATGGTTCAAAACAGTAGTTCCTTCGAATATTTAATGATCTTCAAATCTGGAATTAATGTTTATCAGCAAGTCCCTAAAGGAAATGATGATCTGAAAATATTATTTTTTTTTTTCAACGTATTCAGATGTTTCGGTTAGCGGTACACTCATAAATGCTGTGTTTTGAGAAAACTAAAATTCTGCATCTTTACACTTTCTCCAAGGTACTCTTTCATTGAAGTTAGTGATTTCATTTCCACAACCAGTTTCTGCTATGCAGTAAATACACTAGCACCCTGTAGAAGGAAGCAATGAAAACTGTTTGAGGAAATTTATTCTTTCTTTTCAACTGATAGCTGCACTGAGCTCAGGACTCTACTGCTGACACAAATTGATAAGATGCCACCCAACAAATGTTCAACATTTTGTTAATTTCCATTATTGCTGTTGCCACTGCTTGACAACTCTCGAAGAGATCCCTCTGATTTTGCTGTTTTGACTGAATATACAAAAATAAAGTACACCCATAAAAGATTTTAAGTGCAATGGCTGTATCTTTTCTTCACAACAGCAAGCTTGAATTTATGACTCAAGCAGTGAATAACTGTCATGACATCCAAACTAATAATAGAATACACATTCAGAGGAGGGAATTTTCTTTCTCTGGTTGGGAATAAAAATATAAATGTAGAGCCGGGGATGGAAAAAGTAGAAGGGGGAATTTCCCTGGGGAAATTCAATTCAAACACTGTGTATGGCCAATACTTGAGTATATTTGATCTGTGTCTGTTGACAAAATTTCCACCGACCACAATGCGAGGAATACGAATACAGCAGTCCTTTTTAGGTTATACCCATCACAGACTGTTCACTTGACAAAATGATCAGTCAAGCTATTGATGATTCCGAAAGTGTGTTTATGGACAACATTCAACAACTCTTAATTAAATAAACTTCCTCGAAGATATCAAAGTCTGGAACAAGTGGTCATGCTGGTGAACTATCAGAATTTCTAATGCTTCACATCCCTTGTAGAAGTATGCACACATTATGCACTAATTTTGGTTTGTTTGATGTGGTCATGCAGGTCAGGTTAGAAATTGATCTGATAGTTTCTAATACTTTGAATGCCTGATAGGAGTGTGTGCAAATTCCAGGGTAGCATGCTCAAAGTAGCAAAATTGTGCACTGAATTTTGGCACTGGTTTAGGTCCATTTTGAGCCAATGGTCAAGCAAGTGTGAAGTTGGCACAACCATTTTGAATTACAAATTCCTGCCAAACCATGTATATAGAAAATGTGGAATAGTGTGCATATATTATGCACTAATTTGTTACATTTTTTTGCAGAATGGTTGGATCATATGATAGAGCAAACTTCAGATGACTAAAATATTTGTACAACACAGAATAGTGTGTGCAAGTTGTGAAAAATTGTTTATGTGCCATCCTGATACACCTCATCAAATTTTGCTTGCATGCAATACCATTGCAGTTTAGTAAATTTTCTTAGTTACTTAAAAAATTATCTAAATGATTATAAACTTATTGTAGTAAATCCCTTTTGCCCTCCACCCATGCCCACTATGGTGTGCAGCCAAAGTTCCCACATGAGGAAGTGACTGGTAACTAAAGTGCTATCAAGGATTACCTATTACAGGATGGGACACTGAGCATATTGTCTATTGACTTGTGTGAACACTTTTCTAAGGCAAGGGTCCCGGGTTCGAATCCCGGTCGGGCTTGGTTGTTTGTGAATGTCCATTCATCAATTTCATCATTTCATCACTCATCCCCATCTTCGCAAATTAGCCAAGAGGCACAAAACGCGAAGTAAAATAAACTAAATCAATCAATCAATCAATCAATTTTCTAAGGCCTTATAAACCACAGACTATACATATCCAGTACAAGCAGAACTATGTGGGGGGTGAAGACAACATACTCGAAAAGTGAGGAACTATCAATTAATACACATATCGATGTTTGAGCTCAATACTTGGAAAGCAAATCGACTTTTTTCATTGGAATTTAATAAATTAAAAAAAGGATTAATTAAAATTGTTGCATCTTGTCTTGTGCAAAGGAAATACCTGGAAAATTTATAATTTGTTATATATTTACTAAATATATATGATATTGGGTCATTTTATGGTTTTCATAAAATTCAAGACAAGAAACATTTCAATTATAACACTAAAAATCTTATTTAATACTTCATTATTGTAATTGAGTCTAGATTTGTTATTTACATTAGAGTTTATTAAATCAATCCACGTGATATGCAATGAGATTAACAATAATAGGACCAAATTATCTTCCCCTTGCACTAAAATAACAAACTGCCCGTAATGCAGTAAATTTACCACAGAAGAAATATTGTACTGTGGAGCTACAATGAAAGTTCATCATATGCAAATGCAGAGGAAGATCATACCCATAAATATTAAACAGAATTTTTAACTTTGACCATACACATGTTTTTATTTGATTCATTAAAAGTTTGTCTTGTACATTATCTTCTGTCTATCTGACATTAAAAATAATTTACTGTTCCAAAATTGTTATCCTTAAATATCATTTGTAGGATACAAGAAAGATTTATTTTCCAACTAAACTTAAATTTCAATTTACACAAATTTAAATTATACACACACACAAAATGTACATTTTCTATCTTTGCTCAGAGCGATGAAACCCAACTTGTATGTTTTGAGACTTCTTAGAGGATGGTAATTAATCAATATAGATGGTAAAATAGTATCTTACACGATGCACACAAAAGCATACAATTTACTACAAGGTGAGAAAATGATTGTGGATATTTGCATCCCTCCACGGCCAGTTCTATTTAGGCCAGAATTCTTAAATTTGGCAATCCTGTCTCGCCAGCTTAAAAATCAAGCTACAAGGTATGAGCGCGAATAGCAAGATTGCTGATGACTTTTAAAGAAACATGGGAATCCATGTAAAATGTTTTTCCCTTTCCAAACCTGGACAGAAGATTGACATTATGATGTAAGTGGAAAACATACATTAACAATACAAATGGAAAGTTATTGTTAAATAACTGGAAATATACAGAAAATGCAAGGCACACTTTACATATCGTATGCAGCATGGAACTTTCCAATAACGTGTACAGTAGTTTGAACCTATTTTATTTGCTAGAAAGTCTTAATGACATTAGAAACTCTTTAGAAACTAAATATTTAGGTGATGGAAGATCTGATACACTGGTTTTACAGTTTTAAAAGTAAGACGTAAGAGTAGTTTTGGATGCGATAAACCAGTATAGGCGAGTATTACAGAGTGTAAAATGTATCTTGAACATAATATTTCCGTACAGCGTCTCCATATTTTATGACATAATATGACGATAAAACATGATTTTGTCGTTATTATTATTAGTATTAGACTTAGCTTTGCTTTTTAACTACAGTTCGGTTGACATAAACTGATTTCAAATATTATTATAGATTTTAATGTTTGAAGGAAAAAAATAACCAATTACCTTTACTTTCTTTTATTACAGAAGAAAACTAAGAAATAACTTCACAACAAAAATTAAAGGTTCACACTGATTCGCTGGTGGTTCTTGGTTTACATGAGTAAACCCAATACAAGAGTTCACACCAGTACTTTAGATTATCTTTGTAAAAGAAATATAAGAAAAATTACTCTCACATATATTTATAAAAAAGAACAAATTTAACCTTTTTACTCACGATTACATGTCCGGCCTTTAGAAAGAATTAGCGCTTTTCAAACTTTAGTGGGATTTTTTCATCAGAAGATCAAGCTTGTGGGGGTTAAAACACGAGAGCTCTCGTCACTGGGGACCACTTCACTAAAATCCTCGTTGTTCCGTCCTCTTTTTCCGACGATCCTCGGTGTCTTGTGGCTGGAGAAAATCCTTCTCTGCAATCTCGGCTTCACTGAATGAAAATCTGCTAAACTGCTACAGACAAAGTTCATTCCCAGACAATCTGTTTTCCGGAGAGCCTTAATACCAATTTAACATTTCTTGTGCCTCTGCAAACAACGGCGGACTAGCGTGTTCTTCCGACGGAAGACATTACTTTACCACTTCTCCAGAAGAAAATGTCACCGGAGGTATGCAAAACTCAACAGACAGAGCACTAAAATGCACGACCAACTTCCAGTGAAAATCTCCGCGCCAACTGCTTCAACTACTCTGCGTGCAAATCCACGAGCGCTTACTTCCCTTTGTGCACCGGACTCAGTCTATTATCTCAAAAAGGGGTGTTTTGATTCCTTTGGCTTCTTTCTTCTTGGAACGTTCTGTTAACAATCTGTTACAGATGCCCCCTCCCCGAAGAGACATTAGATGGACTGATCAAGGAGAGCTAATGTCTTTACAAGTCTCTTTATCTCCTTAAATTTTCGACCAGACCTCATATATATATATATATATATATATATATATATATATATATATATATATATATATATATATATTTCTTTACTCATATTATATTATTCAAATTTATTTTAAAAAAATACCATCAACCTTTCCATCTGTTTTACATAACTATCGTTCTATTTTTTTAAACAAAAATTTCAAAAGAAAGATAATATCAGATCAATTTTTACAATCATAATAGTGATATTCAATTCCGTTTTATTTTATTTTCCAATCTCATAGTATGGACATTTTCGATTAAAGTATATGCATAACCACCATTTTGTAAACATTCAAGCGTAATCATCATCCTATGCAATCTTTTCATCACATAGTACATATCTTCATTCATTACATATCTCTAATCAACACCATTACAATATTTATTATATATATATATATATTTTACAAAAATCCTTTATTTGTTTACCATCATTCACTTTTTCAGTTGTTTTCTTTTACTTTTACATAAAACTAATTTTGAACACATAGTATCATTTTCATGTACCCACCTTGTATCTGCAAAATCATCAAACTCTCTAACTTGTTTTCAGAAATAAACATATTTTCTAAATTTTACAGCCTTTTCTTTATCATCAACCTGACTTTTTATGACTATTAAAAACCACATTTTTTTAACAATCCTACTCTGAAATATGCCCTTCGGCTGGTTTTGGCAGAATAGTATCAAAAATTATTATTACTTTTACTACTATCTTCAAATAGGATGCGAAATATGTATAAATTCCTTCAAAATAACCTTAATTAGTAAACCTCATTATCATGCCTTTAATAATTAGTTCTTCCCTCTTTTTCTTCTTCTTTCTACAAAGTATCAGCTGGCTCATTTTTCTAATTTAAGGAAATTTTCTCATCTTTAACATGTTGACCTTCTAATAGCATTTTATTATTCAGACTAGCAACAGAATTATGCACATCAACATTTATTATATATCAGCATGCACATTAATATCATCAAATTTTCGGTCCGCCTTCGACCTACTATTTTTAACATTATTTTATGTCCGCCTTCGACCTACTATTTTTAACATTATTTTCAGTCCGCCTTCGACCTACTATTTTTAACATTATTTTATGTCCGCCTTCGACCTACTATTTTTAACATTATTTTCAGTCCGCCTTCGACCTACTATTTTTCAACATTTCCAGTCCGCCTTCGACCTTATATTTATGTGCCTCTCTCGCACTATATCTTAACACACACTGACTTTTACCTCATAAAGCTATGTCCAAGAACTCTCATCACTTCAACATTCTATTAATGCTATTTAACCTTGCTTTCCAAAGAATTTCCTCAAATAATTTTCTTCTGAGCATGACTGTTCTATCTTCTTTCTCATTTGTTCTTCATTATTCTTAACGATTTTGAGGCTTACTTCCATTTTTTCTCTTACTCTTTGGCATTTTTCTCTTATTACAAAGTTATTTTCAAATTCAAATTTTCATTATCTACCTACTCATTGACAATAATAGTTACCAGAGCTTTTATCAAAACCACCATTAAACTTTTTACATTGAACCACAACTAGTTTTCACATATCCTATACAAAACAACTGACATTAAATATTTTTTTTATTTTCATTTTCAATATACTTAGCTCATAACAACATACACACATTTTTTTAAACAGCTTATTTACATTTTGAACAATTTCCATTATTTTATCAAAATTTACATAAACTAGTAATTTTCAAAATGTTCATCAAGAGAAATGGAAAATTAGATCTTCCTCTAAAATTTACTAACTTAATAATTACATTTTATTATATTACCCAACAAATTAGAGAGTTTCCGTATTCCTCTTCTTCTTTTTTCATCTCTTTTCTCTGCTTTTCAAATTTCTTCTTCCTCCTCTTCCAACTTTCTTCAAGTAGGGAAACTAACAATCTCTCAACAATATTTGAACTTTCTCTCATCTTTAAAGTCTTTTCATTTTGTTTCCGATTTTCCGTAGGTTCAATTTTCTCACTATGAGAATCACCACAAGCAACTTTCTTCTTAACTTTCTTCCATTCTTTCCTGTCTTGTTTCTTTGGGACTTTCTTTCATGCTCATTAGATGAATGCATTGCTCTCTTTTCTGGTTTCATCTCTTTCATACTTGTGTCTGATCTTTCTGCGCTAACATTCTTAGATCTTTTACGAACTTTCTTCTTCGCTTTCACTGACGCTTCTTCAATTTTCTTTGCAGCTTTCAATTTCTTTCTCTTCATTTTCTTCACTTCCTTTACTGAACTATATCTAGGTCTCATTCTAATTTTCTTCGGTTTACTGATCAGAGTCATTTTCAGTATCGTCACGTCTAAAGTTATACATTCTTGCAGTTTAGAAAACATATCATCTTTCTCAGGTTTTTCGTGAAAACTTTCATCTTTACTTATCACTTCCTGAGATTGCTGTATTCCAAGTGACTCATCTTCAACTTGTTGCCTTTTCATTCCCAACACGCACACTCGTTCCTCTAGAGCCTGTACTTTCCAATATATCTCTTTTTGTTCATTTTCTATATCCACTTGTACTTCATCAGAATTATCTTCTATCTTTTCGCTGTTCTCACGGACCTCATTACAATCATGTTTTACTTCATCGATTCCGGCCTGAAATCGAACCTTACTTTCCTGGATAGCGTTCACCTTAATGACCTTCATCTCCATTACAGCTGATTATTATTATTATTATTATTTGTTTGTTCAGCACAGGATACATTTCCCAATTATGTCGAACATAATACACTGTGAATAAATAAGAAGATAGAAGAGAAAAAAAGAATACATGAAAGTATGAACGTCTATGTACACAATATTTACATCAATTTATGAACTTATTGTTGTGATTATCTTTTTTTTTCAGAACACTATGTGAGTCTGTGAACATATCAAAGTCTACAGTTTTTAATAGTTCATTCACCGTGTCCTGCATTCGCACTGCAGGTGAAAACCTATGCGTGTTCACCCTTGACCTCTCTGTGTAGAATAATTTTCGGTTTCTTGCACTGTGTCGGCCTACATTAAAGTTTATACTTTCTAACAGTGCAGAACACTCACAGCCGTGATTAATCAGTTTCTGTAAAAAAATGACATCACTGACGACTCTTCTGTTGAACAAAGTTTCCAGACTGAAATGCTTGCATAGAGATGTATAGTTCTTTTTATGATATTCAATGTTCACCTTGAAGCACAGCCATTTCACAAACTGCCTTTGGACGCTCTCCACTTCCTCTTGCCATGTTTTGTACTGTGGATTCCATATGGGACTGCAGTATTCCAGTACTGGACGAACGAGTGCGACGTATATTTTTACAACCGTAGGCACAGAAAAATTAAACAGAAAATTTCTTCTAATGAAACCAACTAACTTTATACACCTTTTCACTAAGGCTTGATAATGCATGTTGAACGACAGGTCAGATGTGAAGTGGACACCTAGGTCAACGACAACTCTCGTACGCCTCACCGTCGAGCTGCCAATTTTATACTCGTGTGTAATGGTTCTTTTCTTGTTGGTGAATGACATTACGTTGCACTTATTCACATTTATGATCATTCCCGTCTGCATACACCAGTTTGCGAAGGAGTTTAGGCCTTCCTGCAGCGTATGACAGTCATTCAATGAGCTGATTGGATAGTACAGTTTCATATCATCTGCGTACATTAGAATATTGACTTTTTGCAGGTGGCTCAAAATATCGTTGACGAACAGAAGGAAAAGGTACGAACCTAAATTGGATCCCTGGGGGACTCCCGACGAAACTCTTCGCTCGGCAGAGGCGAACCCATTTAGTACAACTGCTTGTGTGCGATCACAAAGATAGCTTGCTTGTAATTTGTGCAAGTTACCAGAGATTCCAACACTAAGTAGTTTCCGGAGAAGGATGGAATGATTCATTCTGTCGAATGCTTTGCTGAGGTCTGTGTAGATTACGTCCAACTGTCCTTTGTTGTTTATACAGTCCGCTATGCTTTGTGTTATCACTGCTAAGTTCGTGGTTGTGGATCTGCCCTGCACGAAACCATGCTGATGAGGTGCTATGACGGTTCTTAGATTCCATCTGAGGTGATCGAAAATGAGTGATTCGAATACTTTGGAGAATATTGGCAGAAGGGATATTGGACGGTAATTGCTAATATTGTGTTTGTCTCCTGATTTAAAAACTGGGGTCATGAGAGTTTTTTTTCCATCGGCGGGGGAAGAAACCTGTTTCCAGGATTTTATTGTAGAGGGTTACTAACGGAGTAGTGAGTTCATTTGCACAAGCAGAGATGAAGTGTGAGGGAAGAAGATCTGAACCTGTGGATTTGCCTTTTTGTGCGCCCTTAAGCTTTGATGTTATTTCCCCACTTGTCAGTGTGAGTTGAGGTATCGCGAGCAGGTTGTTAGTTTCCAGTGTGTTATCTAGCAGCTGGCGTTGCTCGGCAGAATAGAAGCTAGAAAAATATTCAGAGAAGAGTTCACATGAGGATTCTGGATGTGTTGATGATTTTTCCTCGTAGTAAAGGTGGGATGGTATTCTACTCGTGCGGGATTTGCTTTTAAGGAAGTTCCACATCATTTTCGGGTTACTGTCAATTTGTTCATCCATGCTGGTTAAATATTTCGTATATTTTGATTTTTGCATCTTTTTAAAGTTTGATCTGTGTGCGGAAAATTCAACATAGTCACTCTGTAGTCGTGATTGCTTCCATCTTCTATGTGCACGTTCTTTTGCTTTTAAGAGACATATTAATTGCCCATCAAACCAGGCCGGATATTTCCTTCGCTTATTACGAGCTAATGGTACAGTGTCATCAAATGATGAGAATAACAGTTCACAGAAGGTTTCGCACATTTCGTCAACATCGTCTGTCAGCTGCATAATGCCCCACGGCACACGTTCAAGTAGGCTCTTGATCTCAGAAATACTCGCTTTGTGCCAAGCATACGAGTGACCACTTTTAATGTTAGCAGCCTTGGTGACACGAGATATGGCAACACTGCATTGTACCGCTACGTGGTCAGAGGGAACTGCAGATTCCTCCAGCGATACGTTCAGGTGGGTTTCCACTGAATTCACAAAGATAAGGTCTAGAAACCGGTCCTTGCGGGTGGGGAAGGGGTTGACTTGAGATAGGCCTGCCTGCTTCGGATACTAAATTTAGAAAGTCACGATTTATTCCTGAGTCTTTAATACACTCTGGATGTAACTTGTTTTCATTATTACTTCTTTGTCACATTATTGTTGTGAAGTTGAAATCACCGACCAGCACTAATATGTCATTTTCACTCATCTGCGATTGTACGAGGAGAAGTGAATGTTGAAGCTTATCCAGATCGTTGGGAGAGGGGGGAGGGGGAATGTAGACATTTCCTAGATAAAGTTTCCTACTTACGTTCAAGGGGATTTCCACCCAAACTATTTCCATGTCGGTCTCGGTGGAAGTCAGTCTTCTCGGTCCTATGTCCGATGTAACAGCAGTCAGGACGCCACCACAATGATCCGCACATTCAGGGTACACATCTTGCCTATCTCTCCTAAATACCATGTAATGGTCACTAAGCAACTCGCTGTCGCACACAGAACTATCAATGTTTCTTCTCACAGCACACTTCCAGAGCAGCACATTGGTCATTTTTGTCTCGTTTCTTGATGGTTTGCATTCCATAGCCCTGATCAGCAAGGGTTAGACCGTTACGAGGACAAAAACACATATGTATACAGTCTTTGTTACGGAGCTAACTTTTCGCTGCTTGCACGCCGCCGCCATCTGTACTTTCTGTTCTGGAACTGACATTCGATCACTCAATTTTTGGAAACCAACACTTACTTCCTTCATTTCCTGCCTACGTTCTTCCATCTTTTTGCATCATCTCTCCCATTTCACTCTATCCTGTTCCTTATTTTCTTCCCGTTTCAGCTTACCTTGTTCTTCTTTCTGTTTCCATTCTAACCTATCTTGCTTTCTATCTTGTTCCATTTTTTTGTATAATCTCTCCCATTTTAGCTTATCTTGTTCCTTATTTTCTTCCCATTTTAGGCATAAGTTCTCCTGCGCTAGCCTACTCTGTTCCATAAATGACAAAATTGAATTCAAGACATCATTTTCCTTTCCCCGACCAACGTCAACTTGACAACCAAATTCGTCACTTTCTTTTGAAACACCCTGTTCTTTGTCGTCTATAGTTTCATTATCATGAACTTCATTTCCAGCTCCATTTTTGCACTGCTTGCAGGAAAACGTCAGAAATCAACAATCTGCCGCAACAAGGAGCTTTCCATATTGTACGAGCCATGCTGCCGACAAACAAGAATGCAGGTTGCAACACTCAATATTTACATAAACATCGCCGACAATGACGCTACACAATGCCTGTTACCCCTTTCATTTTTTTTCTTTAACCAAGACAATCTAAGGCAACTCCCGGGAGTTTCGGACACCATATAACTATAAAACGTGATTTTGTCGTTATTGTTAGTAGTATTAGACTTAGCTTTGCTTTTTAACTACAGTTCGGTTGACATAAACTGATTTCAAATATTATTATAGATTTTAATGTTTGAAGGAAAAAAATAACCAATTACCTTTACTTTCTTTTATTACAGAAGAAAACTAAGAAATAACTTCACAACAAAAATTAAAGGTTCACACTGATTTGCTGGTGGTTCTTGGTTTACATGAGTAAACCCAATACAAGAGTTGACACCAGTACTTTAGATTATCTTGGTAAAAGAAATATAAGAAAAATTACTCTCACGTATATTTATAAAAAAGAACAAATTTAACCTTTTTACTCACGATTACATGTCCGGCCTTTAGAAAGAATTAGCGCTTTTCAAACTTTAGTGGGATTTTTTCATCAGAAGATCAAGCTTGTGGGGGTTAAAACATGAGAGCTCTCGTCACTGGGGACCACTTCACTAAAATCCTCGTTGTTCCGTCCTCTTTTTCCGACGATCCTCGGTGTCTTGTGGCTGGAGAAAATCCTTCTCTGCAATCTCGGCTACACTGAATGAAAATCTGCTAAACTGCTACAGACAAAGTTCATTCCCGGACGATCTGTTTTCCGGAGAGCCTTAATACCGATTTAACGTTTCTTGTGCCTCTGCAAACAACGGCGGACTAGCGTGGTCTTCCGACTGAAGAGACTACTTTACCACTTCGGCAGAAGAAAATGTCACCGGAGGTATGCAAAACTCAACAGACAGAGCACTAAATTGCACGACCACCTTCCAGTGAAAATCTCCGCGCCAACTGCTTCAACTACTCTGCGTGCAAATCCACGAGCGCTTACTTCCCTTTGTGTACCGGACTCAGTCTATTATCTCAAAAAGGGGTGTTTCGATTCCTTTTGCTTCTTTCTTCCCGGAAAGTTCTGTTAACAATCTGATACAATAATTTGCCAATATTTTATTCAACAGACAATACATTGTAATTACAATGTACATATGAGCATATATTTGTTTTGTATGCATACTAGGGTGATGACTTTTTTACAACCTCATTTCCCTGCATCATAATTTGATGAGCTTTCATTAAAGATTAGATAAAATCTTACTTTCAAGGTGATTAGATAAGAAACCTCACGCACAAAATGATTTTATAAAAAATATTTATCAGTGTTTTTGCCCATTTTTTGAAGTCACTGTAAGCAGATATAAAATTGAACACAAGCTTTAGAGTACATATATACAGCATTATATAGTGTCATCAAACACACAAGGAAGTCAATTATTCACGATAATGTCATTGGACAGGATGAATCTCAGTGGGAGGTTGTCCTTGTTGCGGCAGTAGTCGTACAAATCTTGCATAACTTTGATCGCACGCTCACAGCACTGGTTGCTTCAGGCAATGTTGACTGGTGATTCATCTGTTTTCCATCGGGTTTTCAAGCATTTGAGACCTGTTGGGTAGTCATTCAGAACTGCACATAGTTCATCAATATCTTCAGCACGGAACAATTGACTGCGGAACCAATGGTCAGCCTATTAGCTGGAAATGAATGAACAAATTTTACGCAGCCTGTTCCGGGTTTCAGGCATCAGAATAAATGCAAGAAGGGTTAGAATGGCACAAGAGTTCCATTGTGCATTGCTGATGTTTGGGATCTGTTGAAACTTCACGAAGGGGATCTCATTCCTGTCAGTGAAGTGGCGGAAGACACGAGTGAGGTGGTAGAGAAACTTCATGTCGTCTCTCCAGCTGCCTGTTTCCTTAATTTCAGTTTTACCATTGCTGAAGGCTGCTGTCAATTTATGCTCATCAAATCCTGCACAAAGAAGTACTCGATGTTTGGTGATTTAGTCGAACCATGGAGCTCATTGTCCATGACAACGTGAAGAACACGATCCAGCACATGGTGCTGGCAACTGATGAACTTGGGTTTGAGGTGACCTTTCTCTTCAAACATTTGCTGCAGCCGAACAACAACGCCTGTCTTCTTGCCGGTATTCACGCTTGTTGTGTCGGCAACAACCATCACAACTGATCCCCACAGGTTGAACTCCTCTAACACATCCTGGAGTCCTTCTGCGATTGTTTGAGCTTTCACATCTTTCAATTTGAGTACAGACAACTTAATTTATTTTGCTTCATTCTTGAGGACCACGGCCTGATATTCAAAGCCATCAATTTGTTTGCCGTCAAAGTGTATGCTCCACTTCTCCAGATGAAGCGTGCTCACCAAGTGCTTCTTCATCTGAACAGCTCGTGTAGATAGACTTGTGGGTTGCTGACTGACATATGGGTTGGGATTTCAATGCCCTCACCAGAAAGCTGGCATCACACCTTTGCTGCTCCGTGGGACAACAGCTTTGAGCTTGTAACAAGGTGTCTTGCAATGCCTGTTGGGTTATGCTTCCTTGTGCTCGTTGATGCTTCATTCTCATCCTCCCAAGGACTGTCTTTGCTGTTGTCGGATGAGTCCGTGTAACCGTCGGAACAATCAGGTGGCGCCGAGCTGTTAAGTGTTGACACAGTCGCTTCCATTGCCTTCTTTCACTTGGATGGGTGGATGGTCTTTGCACTAGCACGTTTGCAACTGAAATAACCAACCTGGCCCGTGCTCTCAATTTGCAGTTTGTAGAGGTTCTCATCCTCTTTGCATCCTCTTTGCACATCCTTTCGCCTTTCACCTTGGTCACATCAAACAGTTCATTCAATGAATCAAAGTTTTGCTTCTTTCTGCATCGCTCATAGTCTTTCAGAAGGTTTGCTAGTTTTGCACAAATGCTTGATCAGATACATGCGGGAAGTTCAATGTTTGCTCCATAGGGCTTTAAGCTCCACAGCAATTAGACCGATCCTCTCTCTCCATTCTTTGGCAGTGGATTCAAGAAATTTGAAGCATCCAATGATGTGGCTTTTCAGGGGCATGCGACTCCGTTCACTCAAGGGTGCTTCATATATTGCCACGTTGCCTCTTCTTGATGGCGCTTGAAACTGGACTAAGTTCTTTGTCCAGGTTTCCTTGTTCTTCTCCGTGTTAGAAGAGCTCTTCTTGAACGACATGTTGTCTTCTACTCAGCAACTGAAATAGAAAAGGCCTTAACGTAAATATTAAATACTTAACAAATTAAAGAAACTGTTATTGAGTTTCCATATATTTTATTTAAAAACAAGCAAAAAGGAATTATAGAAAATAAAAAAAAAGACATACGCTAATAATATATTAGATGCTCAATTATAATTAGCAAATGAGTTCAATGTAGCTCACCAAATAATACAAGGATTTCTTTATAATATACTCTGGATATTGCGCAATAGTTATAATAAGGCAATAATAATATTGACACCAAATTAATCTAATTAAAACTCAACTATCCGCTTTGAACACCTTGCTTATATAGCAGTTTATACCACACTGCGAAACAGCTGAAGAAAATTTTAGTACTGTACAGAAGCTTCCCGAGTAATTACGTCACCTTGACGTCTCAGTCTGGCCGGACGGTGCACCGCGTTCTATGATTTTCTGGAATATTCGATACAATTCTCTGGTGCATCAATTATTGCACAACTCCGTTTGCTGAATTATATTATATATAAATATTGTTAATACAATTTTATGAAATGGTAAAATGGCATACAAAAAAAATTAAAAATGGTTTGTGCGTGACCTTTTTCAATATTTCAATGGAATATACCTCATTTTAGTCATAAATAGGCAAAAGTTCATCCATTTGTGCTACAGGAAATAATTTTTGAGAAGAAAAAATGAAAAAGTCATCACCCTAATGCATACATATGTACAGGCTAAAATAATGCCTTCCACGAAATTAATTAGCTTAAAATAAATATTTCCAAACAAGTGGCATTTTTGATGTTGGTGGCTAAATACTCTCAGAGAGAAAGTGGATAATTTTGCATGGTTTAGGAATTAGTTTTACATTTCCATTGTTTTTGTCTTGTGGAGATTTGTTACAGTGAAGGAATGAGTGTTGTGTTATACTGTTTTCGATAGGTTAGGCTTTTTAAGTTTTATGCTCTTAAAGGTTATATGAATTGTTGTTTTATGGGTGTTCTAGTTTCGGCCTTGTACTTAATACAAGTAACATTAAAGCTTAGCATGTGGTGCCTCATGCACACAACTTTTCTCAGCGTGGAATTTGCTTTTTGCATAAACATGTTTTAAATTATTCTCTATGTCACGGTTATAGCTTTTTGACATAGCTGATTTATTTTGCACATAATTAAAAATCATAATGACATAATGATTGGATATTTATTATATTTTATGATTCACCACATATGAAAAGTACGGAATGCTCCGTGAAATGCTGGAATGCATCTCAAAAACTTTAATGCATTTTTTTAACAACTTAATAACATACTGCTTTACTTATGCAAAATAACGAATAAACTAGCGAATGCAATTTGAGCGAATGAAGTGATTACGGAGAAACTTTTACTTTTTTTACGTTTGGACGTTCATTCTCTAATGTTTCTTGAGAGTAACATTGGCTGGCTGATGTCATGGTTTACAGGGTTGCCAAATTGAAGGCTCCGGCCTCCCTTGGACTATAGATGACCGTGATCCCTCCCTGCATTACAAAAATAATATGCCAAATGATGTCTAAACATATATTTTTTTTCAACATTTGCCTCAGGTTGATATTATTTTTATGAGTGACCTGCATGGATTGTGCATCAAAACTCAACCCCCCTTCCTCCCCTCCCCCTCAATGCTGGCTTTCTTTGTTTAATCTCAGCAAATTTTGCCAAGCCCAACTGAGTTATAATTACTGAGAAGCATTTGGTATCATCCTTTCATCATAAACAAACCAGGAAGACAGCATTTAGTGAGATTTTACACTGTAACAGTCCATGCACGCTAGAAGAGCTCTCTTGAATATAAAAGCAAACCTAATTTCTTACTGTCATGCTCATTTTTAGTCTACTCTTTGAGGTGTTGAAATGTTGATCTTTTGTCTCTCGTTTGATGTGTGTGACTGGAATGGGGCCAGTAGGATTTCAGTGGCCACAGTGCAGGTATATGTAGGGTAGTAGGTGGAGTAAGTAAGTCATCAAGCAATCGGTGACACTGATCTACCTACCAAACAATTATATAGTAATGTAGTATAATATCTTTACATACACACACACATATACTTGTACGTATTTGAACATGATTATTAACTGTAATTATGTACTGACATGTTCCATACCATGTGTGGAAAACAACCACTGTACAATGGTCAACAGAATGAAATAAATCATACATCATATGAATGTGTAGCAGCAGCCAATCATGGCCATTTGTAGCAGATCATAAATATTGTTTGTAGTAAATTATTATGGGATTCTACAGGGTACACACAATATCTTTATGACTGAAAAACGCAAATTGTAATGTGCTAGGTGGGCAATATAAATTTATAATGGAACTGAACATGCGGTTCTGAGCGATGAAGTTTCCAGAAGGACCACCCACAGGTCGGAATGCAGGCGGACACACAGTCATATAAAGACAACTGGCAAAATCAGAACTACACTTGGCAACGTCACCTTCAGTTTTACTTCGCAACTGAGCTTGTGGACACCCATTGGATCACACTCCCCCGAAAATGATTGGGGGACAGAAAGGGCCAGAAATAGCCTTCAAGGTCAGCCACCAGTTGGAGTTGTTTTCAGTATAGTAATCACAAAAGTCACTAAGTAGGAAGCTAATGATGCACTTTTGCATGTTGTTTCAGTCTCTAATGAGAACCAAGACACAGAAACAATCTCTAGGGGCAATTGAACCAGTACACCACTGCTGTACCCTCAAGAACAAATTCTCTAATGCAACTTGTCAATTTTCAATCACGCAGAAATCATCCATTCACCAATCATGCACAATCCTCGGCATAAGCACTAAATGAAAGGGAAACACAAAATCACCCCTTCTAGTAACTTGACTTAAAAATGCCTCGTAATTAACACATGAAATGAACCCATTCAATAATCATAGAATCTTGTTAGCGTAAAGAAACAAAATGTTATTTAGGATAACGAACAACAAGGGATTTTTAGTTTAACTAAGTTAATAGTTATAAAAAAGACATTAAAAATTAACGTTAAAAAGTAACTATCCCCTTCTTCAGGTTCGTATAAAAAACTAGGTACTTAACATGGTACCACGTCGAAATGTAATAAAAGGATAGTGGACAAGGGTTGGTGTGGATACATTTATGATATATACCCCCTCTAGACGTATTTGAAAAACTCGTAGTTCTCTAAAAACTTGCACAATTACCCTATTCCCATGTTAAGAATGTTAAAAGACTAAAAACCTGCATGTATCACTATGTACAACTTGCAGGTTCGGCTTTTCCTGCTGAACTGTGTTTCCTAATCTACGTGAAGGTCACTCTTCCACGAACGCTTTCCTCTCCCCTTCATTTTCTTATTTCCCCCTCACTATCACGTCACAAATCCAACGTGAATTCTCGTTCTTCTCGAGCAGCTTGGATAACTTCTGGAGTGACGTGGAAACCGATGTTGGGTTCAATCTTCCGGGTTTTATCCCATTTTTTGAGGAAATTGTATAGACAGACAGCATGCTCCCGGCCATGAACTGGCTTATAACATTTGTAATTCCTCAGGAGTATATTTTGTTCTGTTCATGCCTAATACGTGCTTTCGGACAATTAATTTATAACTGACATTAATCCACACTTCGTTCGGTGGGGACAAGGCACGTATTGTTTGAGAGGAGGGTCACATCTCGTTCATACAGGCTACCAGATCCAATCATGGCCTATACTTGAATTGATTGATTGTTACTTCGCTTCTTGTGCCACTTCTATCTGATTTGCTAAGAATGATGATATGATGAAATTGATGAATGGACACTCACAAACATTCATGCCCAGGTCAGGATTCGAACCTGGGGCCCCTGGCATCGAAGCGCAATGTGCTAACCACTCTGCCACGGTGGCAGGCACATGCTAAATACTACTTTCACAGATCATTTGGACATGTTAATTTCGATATAAAAGTTCAGTGTGGCGACAGACCTGGAAAACCGGGAACAGTCAGGGAATTTGAGGTGTCAAAGAAAGTCAGGGAAGTGTCAGGGAATATCGTCTTCATTGACATTTTTTATTTATTTATTTAAAGATATCGTTGTGGATCTCTGCACAGGAACAGGAAATCTCGTTCGTAAGTTTCGGCCTCAACTTTTAGGTCCTTTTTATGCGCAACACAACCACGGCGCCAGAAACCAGTGATGGCAGGAGGAGAGAGAGAGAGAGAGAGAGAGAGAGAGAGAGAGAGAGAGAGAGAATCTCTCGCCCGGTCTTCTCGGCGGGAATTTTAAATTCGAACACTCTTTGGAGGAAAATTGTTATAACTTGGGCACTATGGGAGCAATCTACTTCGGATAACTTTTGTTTTGCAGTTAAAACATCAGTGCATGCAACCGTGTACAATTCAGAACACCGGACCCAGAAAGGGGGCTTGGGGGGCACGTCCCCCGAATTTCAATGGAAAGAAACAAAAATCTGGAGTTTGCCTCCTCTTCTCCCGCTATTTTGGGGAGAAGGCGCGAACTTTAGCATTCTTTTCAAAGAATGGACATTTCTCAAGATAATGAAACATGTTTCATGTTCTTGGGTGCCATACAAATTGAATAATGAGCGAAAATGTGAATTTTTTTTCTTACAAAAAATATGTAATTTGCATTTTTGAAGGAAAATTGTTATAACTCGGGCACTATGGGAGAAATCTACTTCGGATAAGTTTTGTTTTGCAGCTAAAACATCAGAGCATGCAACCGTGTACAATTCAGAACGCCGAACAATGAAGGGGGTTTTGGGGGCACGACCCTCGAATTTCAACGGAAAAAACAAAAATCTGGAGATTGCCCCCCCTCTTCTTCCACTCTTTGGGGAGAAGGCGCGAACTTTAGTATTATTTTCAAAGAATGGACGTTTCCAAAGAGATTGAAATATGTTTCATGTTCCTGGGTGCCATACAAGATGAATAATGAGCCAAGATGTGAAGCTCTGTTCGGAAATGTGGCACGGATATGTTGCGGAGAGGGGTGGAGGTTGGTCATCAATATGAATTTCCCAGGCTTGCTCCAGACCTGTGTTGAATTTCCACCCAAACATAAGAGTATGAAGGTCCAAAAAGCACATTCATTTCGTAATCAGCACCATGATACCATATGGTATCATCGGGGGAGTAAAGGTCAAGCCTCTAAATATTACGTGGAAAATGCATTGAATTATCATTTTTTCTTGTCTGTATGGGAGTAGTAAGGGGACTTGTCAACAGATGGAGGGGATAAGAGTGGTTGGTGCCGTCCGATAATTGTCGGACGTCGTAGTAAGGAATTTTGTTGGTCAAACTGAAGGAACATGGAAACAAATAGGTTCCATTGATACATACGATTTTTGTCGAATATCGCCACCCGACAAAGTATCTCACTACAACATGCGACAGAAATTGCATGGACTGCAACATCCAACAAAAATCGCATGCATAAACAAGAAGAGCTTTAGACTGCAAATATGCTGCTGGAATTTTATTACTCTTCTGGCTCACTTCACCTTATTTAATGTAGCAGTGCTTACGAAGGTTTTCTTTCATCATCCTGATATATTACTGGTTTAGCACAAGTTAACATACGTTTACAATGGCATTGCCCTATTCTTAGATATCAAGAAGAATCCAACCAAACGGGATATATACTGCTGGACAAAAAAAACGGACACCTTAATATTTAACATCTATTTTGCAATTACTTATGAATTACGCTCTCAGTTAAGTATTGAACAATTGAACATTCATGATTGAACATTTTCCATAGTTTTTCCGTTTATTATTTATTTATTTATTTATTTATTTACTCTTATTTACTTATTTGGAATACCTAGTAGGCTCAAAAACAATTTCATGAAATTTTGTTTTAAGTTATTGATTTTCGATTCCTGTTGATGTTATTTTGTTTAATGTCTAGAGAGCCATGAATTTTGGTTCATAGTAACCATAGTAACAGATATTATTGACATTGTCATTGCTGGTATTTTTCTTGCAAGTGTATTGTAAGTTTGCTAGCTTGAAAATGAGACGTGAAGAGGTAGTAAAAGCAGTAGTTCTTGGCAATGATGGTCGTAGTGTACACTATATTGCTAGGGTGCTAAATATGGCACAAAGTACTATCCATGAAGCTCTCAGATGGTATGATTCAACTGGTTCCTATGGTAGAAGACCGGGTTCTGGTCAGAAATGATGCACAACAGCACGGAAAGATCTTTTAACCCTTAGTACGCCGCGCGGTCTGACGAAAGTAAGCCCAGTGTCGCCGAGGCTTTGAGCGGGAAATTTGAATTCGTATACATAATGGAGAAAAATCGTAATAACTCTGGCACTATGGGACCAATCTACTTCGAATAACTTTTGTTTTGCAGGCAATACATCGGTGCATGCAACCATGTAAAATTTGGATGCCCCAACCGTAGGGGGGTTACGGGCGGGGGCTGCATCCCCCGAATTTCAATGAAAAAACATAAAAATGTGGACTTTGCCCCCTCTTCTCCAGCTACTTTGGGGAGAAAACCCGAACTTTTGCTTTTTTCCGTTTGTACTTGCATCTTGTGTAGCTACTGTGAATCTTTCTTCGATGTTGACTCGGCTCTTTGTGGAAATATGTCCGGAAGGAAAGGATTGTGCGTTAGGGAAATCGATGAGCTGATATATGATACGAACTGTTTTATGGTGAGGCCTTTCCTAACAGAGGAGGGAAGGGAGCCTTTGCAATCGTTTGTTTTGTCTATACTTCTGGATAGACGCACGCTTTAGACTCATGCTTCTGGCCTCTGGCTATCGTCAAGCTTCATTGCATTTCTAACAGAGAGGCGACAGAAAGCTGACACCTGCCAAACCTCATCCAATCCCCTCTCTCCTTGCCCCCCCCCCCCCCCCGCCACTACTTCAGCTGGATCACCAGAAAGAAGAATGTGTGCCTTATCAGTACTAAATCACAGCGTTGGAAGCTTGGAGGAAAACAGCATCGTAAATACCAAGCATTTATTGTGTATGTCAACTGAAGAGCGAACACGTGTTTGGGTGAGCCCAAACACGTAACATATTCCGAGAAAGGAGGGGGGGGATTTGAAATTTTCGAAACAAGATTGCAAAACAATTTCCCGAACGAACTGTCAGTGTTTCAACCTCAATATACAAATATAAGTGTGACAAACCCTCGATAATTGTATCTAGAGCTGTTTGTAACATATGTGTTACAGCGGCTACAAGGGACATACTTTTTTTTGTAACATATGTGTTACGGCGACGAACTAAGGGTTAATGCGTATCATAGTCTTAAGAGACCGTCGTACGACTTCAAATATTGTGGTATAGCGTTTGAGAAATGTTCATAGACCTGTGGTTTCTTCACGAACAGTTCGTAGAAATCTGAATGAAAGTGGTTTATCATCTCGGAGGCCGGCTACAGGTCCCAGGTTGTTAGCACGTCACCGGAAGCAATGACTGGAATTTGCTACAAAACACTTACATTGGAATGTGGAGCAGTGGGAAAAGGTTTTATTTTCCGATGAGTCAAAATTCAATCTACGTTCATCAGACTGGCGTGAACACGTGTATAGAAGACCTAATGAGTGTTATGCGCAATGTTGTTTCTTTGAAATATCACCCTTTGGAGGCGGTGGTGTCATGGTCTGGGAAGGTATCTCTTTACAAGGACGTACAGAGTTGGTTCTTGTAGAGAATGGGCCAATGGCAGCTTGCAGATAAATTACAGAATGTGTGGAAGATCATGTAGTACCATATGCACCATTCATAGGACCGGACTTTGTTTTTATGCATGACAATGCGCATCCTCACATTGCGAATATTGTCACGGAGTACTTGGACAAAGTTGCGATTACGCGATTATAATGGCCACCACAAAGTCCAGACCTAAATCCGATAGAGCACGTCTGGGATCAACTGAAACGACATATCAGAAACCGCGCAATAGTTCCACAAACAATTGAAGAGCTAAGACTTGCTATTCAAGAAGAATGGGAGCAATTGGACCAAGTAGTGATTACCAACCTTATTCGAAGTATGCCACGGTGGTTACAAGCTGTAATTGATGCCAGGGGAGGTAACACCCACTACTAGACAGCTTATATACCCCACCAGTACCAGTTAACAATATTAAAAAATATATTGTTAAGATTTCCTTTTCTCTTTTTTTTTTTTGGTAGTTTTCTGTAACTTTCATTTTTGTTCTAATTTATCTTATTAACAATAAATTTTAATTTGCCTTCTGTTGAATATATTCAGGTTTTCTTATTTCCAATAATTTCTGCAACCTTTAGTTAGCCTTCGAATCAGAATTTATGTGTTTACACAAAAAATGCAAGTGTCCCTTTTTTTTGTCCAGCAGTGTATATTGAATACTATCACGAAAAAGTGAAACATAAATCTGCATTGGTGAATGTTATACAAATTGACAGTGCATGCTCCCAACCTCAAATTTACTGCAACACTAGTATTGCAATCAAATTAACACCACAGGGGTGTAAGGGGTGCTGCTTCCACGTAGTGCACCCAAAAGTCAACCTCACTTCCACGTAGTGCACCCTGGACAAGAGACTAACGAGGCTCTGGCGACTGGCGCTATTGCCAGTATAATTTTGTGTGTGTTGTCCTGTTTTATGTCCTTGTGTGTGCTGAGTGCGCGTTTACAGCCTCAGCTTTTAACAAGTCAGAATATTTTAAGGTTTTAAAGTTTTTAGTTATGCAACGTTTGAGTTGTAATTTGTAATGGTAAGGGGCTGGACCCCGTATAATGTGACGGGAGCAAATTAGCCTAAGTGCTGACGCTCCCAAAATTTTAAATTCAAATTCAAAAATTCAAAAAATTAACACCACACTCTGTCCTGTCTGTTTAAACTCGTGAGAGATGGTCATTAATCTCTCACTGAGTAAGGTTAATGTCCAATATTATGAAATAAAATACTAATAATAAATATGTAAATATTTTAATATCATATTTACTCGAATCATTCAATCATAAAAGCAAATCACTTTCTTCAAGAATTGACTTTTCTCTGCCAGCCCTGCTAAATTTTCACTTTCCATCTACTGACTTATATGAGGGGTGGTCAGAAAGTAATTTCCGATTAGTAGGGACATTGATTTTTCGCAAACGCCAAAACCGTGAAAAAAGCAATTGCTGCGAAGTTATGTTTAGGAATGTCCATTGATGTCTGGACATATTTTTAGCGTTCAAAATATCGAAGTAATGCGAATTTGGCATAAAATGCGAATTGTTGGCGTTTTTAGCGATTTTTTTAAAAAAGAAATGCCCTATAACAACGAATAATTCCATGAAATCCAACATTCTTGTCTTTTCTAGGCCATGTTTGTGTACATAGAACATGCAAGTTTTCCAACATTTTACTATAGAGTTATACGTACATGGAATAATTCCGACAGCCACATTAAATCATGTATTTCCCACGATTTTTTCAACTTCTATCAAAACCATTTCCATCACTCATCAAAGTGGCAGGGTTCTAACAGGAGATCGAGAGATATCTACCATCACACGGGAGCCACATCTTCGTATTTGTCACACGAGATATGTTTTGAATTACCAAGCTAAGTGCGCACCATCGGCATTTGTCGAGCGAGTAAAAATGGAGCTCAGTCGTTAGGGCATCTGACTACTATGCGAGAGACCCGGGGTCGATCCCCTGCAGGAGAGAACCGGGATGTTTTCCACCTATTCAAACTGCTCCAGCACCTACCCAGTATCATATGAAGCTGGTACCTTGAGGAAACTTTTAGGGATAAAGGTAGCCAGGAGCATGGTGCTGATCATATCACCCCCACCTTCAGCCGTGATCAAGAAAGTGTGGGGCCTAACTCCACACCCCTATACCCCTTCATGGAAAAGTGCAGGGAAGTACTTTACTTAAACTTCCTCAAGAATCTGTTCCAACATATCAAACTGTCACGAAAATACATAGACCATGTGACCTGCAATTTAAAATAATAGTTTAGAAGCACAATGGAGTATTAAGTTTTGGTATATTTGGCAGATAAATGTTCTAAAACCAAAACGCGAATTTTCGGAAACGTAACACTAACAAGTCAAAAAAAGATAATGCCAATTTTTGGTGCCATAATATATCGATAACTGTCACGTGAGATTGATTGATTGTAATTTTTTTGGTGCGTCGCCACTTATGGTCATTCTGCACCCTTCAGTATATATGGGGAAAATTCCATTATCTAAAACCCGTCCTTAAAATTTAAAAGGGGGTATGGAAAATAACTTTCCCAAAATAACTTTCAAGATATGAAACTCTCACGAAGAGGCGTAGGCCATGCGACTTACAATTTGAAACAGTAGTTTTAAAACACCATGAAGGTATAATTTCAGATATTTGCCAGAAAATGCGCTAAAATGAAAATGTGAATTTTGGGAAAAATAACACCGTATATTAAAAAATAAAAAAATAAGAAAATACACCAATTTCAAAAAGAAAGTCAAAATATCAAGGTCCTTACCGATTAGGCATAAATAAAACAAGAATATCAGTTGTAGTTTATTGCATTCGTAACAGTGATTCCTAACCTAATTTTCGGCATAATCACCACCGTTGTTCTGGCATTTGTCGTAGCATGGCACTAAATTTTATATGCCCATGGTATATGTGTGACAGCAAAGACTGCAACTATATCTACCGCAGCGTAGCTGTCAAATCCTTGCCCTGCCAGAAACCTCTTCAGTTAAACAAAGAGATGAAAGTCGGTACATTCAAGGCCAGGGCTGTACAGGGAGTGGTCCAAGATCTCTCACCTGAAGTGATGCAAAGGGCCCGTGTGTACTCACCTGTATGGGGTTGTGCACATTCGATTGGCCTTCCGTGAATTGTCTGCACCATCGTGTGACCATACTATCACTCACGACGTCTGGTCTGCACACCACACGATTGCTGGTGGCTCTGTGGCAAATTCTGAGCATGCAATGTAGGCTACATCGCAGTCGGTGGGAGACTGTATGAGAGCTGCAATTTTTAACCTAGAACTGTCCTAAAACGGCTGCATTGCAACTGTACCAGATTACAGCTACATGCCACTTCTTCCTGCCTGCATGTGTGTGTCTCGCTCTCCGACCATTATTATTAGAGTGTTCCTGTTTTAATGTGTGGTTAGCTAAATCAGGTACCTATACAATGCAATTCTATAAATTCCTTGTGTTATATTTCTAATACCTATATACCCTTTTCATCAGCATTAATGGTATAACTGCTTTTTGCCAGTTTCACAGTACTTCATTTGGATATACTGTACTGAAGCAGAAATCCCATTGATAATGTAAGGAAATATGACACTTTATTTTGTTCGATTCAGTTGTTTCACTCATATGCAAGAGTTAAGTTGTTTGCTTTACAGAGAAGAGAGAAGTAGCTTTATGCATTGAAAAATGAGTCCGCACTCACGGTTCTTGCAAGCAGAGGGTTCCAAATCTCAGTGGACACTGGAAATATCAACATATTATACCGAGAATGTATAAGGAGACTGATAAATTACAAATTGTATATCTTAAACAATCACTCTTCTCTCTTATCTAATTTAGTCGTAACTTTAAAAATAATCAAGTATTTTATTTTAAACTTACTGTGTATGACAAAATTCCGTAATCTTTCCCTAGCTTGTGAATTGTAATAATTTTCCAAATTCACTATTTTGCAGTTTGAATTTAAATCATAGAGAATAAAGAAATTAAGTCAATTTCATAGAAGATAATATTGGTACTTAACAAAACCATATGTGGATCTCTATGAGTTTATTATTTCCATTTGCAAAAACATCAATTTAGTTTAGCTTGTAATTGTCAGGGAAAAATGTAAATTTTGTCCTGGAAAACCTGGAAAAGTCAGGGAATTTCATTTCTGCTTGTTTGTAGCCACCCTGAAGTTGCATTTTCTCTACTTACATTCATTACGTCCAAATTTTATCCTAATGGATAATCTCGGAACGCAAAATGTTTTAATTGACTCGAATTCAGAATGACTAATATATACTTGACCTACATTTTTTAAATGCAAAGTCTGGCTGACGAAAATGTTCCTCAACACGAAATGAAAATGCAATTTTAATTAGATACACTAAAAATGCTGACCAAAGCAGACTTTATTATATATTATGAATAACACTGCACATGTAATCCTCTAACAGGATTTTCTTCGGAATAAGATTCGCGAGGGCTTAATAGAACTAAGTATCATTCACTACAAACAATAGCTATAAACATGAGATAAACCAGAAAAGAGGGGTTAGTATTCACCATAAGAGAAGTGCAGCAGGTAAAACAAAATACATATGTAAGGAAGAGATGTGTAAGTGTAAGTTTCTATGTGAAAATTGATTGAGTAGTAGCACTAGATGCTTTTACGTCAGGGGTCCCAGGTTCGAATACTGGCCTGCTCATTGGTGTTATTTTTGAATCTTCTATTTATCATATGTTCACTCATCTTCATCGTCGCAATTTTAAAAAAAACTGGCAGAAAAGCGACGCTAATGTTATGTTAATATGTCAAACCTGTAGCAAGCATACAGCAAAGTTGTGTGAAGGATTGACTATAAGCTTCTATCACATTTAATCTAAGCTCACACAAAGATAGTGACTGAGCGAACCAGAGCAATGCAAAGCTAAGAAAGCACTTAATCATTGAGAGTAGCAATGAATTTCAAGGCTGCAAATTTCTGCAAATGTCAGAGTTTGAACTCTGAAATAATAATTCTTATATGACGAATAGTATCATGTTGTAAGCCAGTGGGGATTTCAGGTGCTTTGCGTATTGTTGCTTTTCGAAATCATTTTTGTTGTTACCATTCTTGATATACTCTTTAAAATATTCTTCATTTTACAAGAAGTTCTTAATTAGTTTCGGTTTTTGTTTCAAGTCCATTTTATGCACAGATAGGCTAATCGGTATAAAGTGGGATCCAAACCTTTATATGTCTCCACCGGGTATGGAACTCAGGCCCCCTTGATTACACGGCTTGACGTTATTACTACGCCATCCTGAAGACCCTCCGCAGTGGGTTACATGTGCATGGATTAACGTAAATTCATTTTAAACATATTTTGGACACTAAATAAAGTTCATTATCACCACAGATTGGAAATTAGTTTTTTTGCGAAAAATACGAGGAATACCTATCGTTCTTCTCTTGTTACTATTCATTAGAAAATAAGAATTATTTCATTTCACTCTCACGATCTATCGTTGCTGTTTGTTGATTGACGAAACAACAATGCTTCAAGCTCAAAAGCGGACACCGAAACTTAGATTTTTGTTATTTCATGCCATTGTTCTACCAGTTTCCGTTAATTGCGATGATAAAGATTAAAGATGTGATAGGTGGAGGCAGGATGAAGACCAGGTTCAAAACCCAGCTATTCGACTTTGAAGCGCATTACGCTAACCAATTTGTCATGGGGTTGGTTTTCAGTTCATCGAATCACTCTATTCGTCATTCAAATTCCAGAAGTAACAAAGCAACGTAAAATAACGAAAACAGAAAACAGGAACATATCTACTTATCATCACCCAGCAAATCGACACACTAACCTCTTCTGGCATTCGTTTTGCAGAATGGCCTTGAGGATTAAAGATCGCCATCTTCCTGGTTCAGCTCGAGACAATTCAGGTGCCTTATCAAAGCTGTCCTGAAGCATACAGGGTTTCTAACCCACTTCGCCGTGAGGTCTATTATTACCTTTGCCGTTGTTTGTACACATGATCATATTGCAGCAGATTACATAATTCAACATATGTACTGTTCATACATAATTCAACATATGTCACTGTTCGGCATATTAAGAACAATTTTTAGAGAACACAGAGGCAGTAAACCCCACCAAGCAACTCAACTCATTTACTTCTTCCTAGCCTAAAGTTGAGTATCACCATACCAAAAGGTGGCAAGATTCCAAGGTTTTTTGGTTTCAGTATTTACGTTCAGTAATAAGTCTTGAGTCTGGCCTCTCCAATTTTGACTGCCCAAGCTAAAGCTCTCATTTTCTATCGCACCTGCACTGGTCTATAAATCTCGGTTCATCCTTTCATCAAATGCAGCACACTTTTCATTTTTATGAGCTTTTATATACATAATTTATTTGTATCTCAATAATATAAAAGTTAGAGTAGACAGCATTTCATTTTTTCCTGTCACTATTTGTGCTTTGTACTGCACCAGTATTGAGCAAATATATTAGCAGTAATCAGAAGGCTACACTTTAAAGTAGCTTCTCTACAGCTACAGCTAATCTTCCAAAAATGTAACTTTGTTACAGCTACATCTATGTTTACCAAAAATACACTTCCTTCTATGTGATAATGGCCGCTTTACTACTTCTGCATAAGAAATAAACCAACCATATGGATATTCAAAATAATTGCTTAGCACTTGTACTTACTAGAAAGTAGGTTCCATTATTATTAACATGAGACTCTCAGTGGCAATAGATACCAAATCGAAATATTAATGTACATTGATAATATCTTCCAAAATGATATAATTTGGACTTTTTTATCCAATAAAAATTGCGTTGAAGGCAGTTGTTTTTTCCTCCTTCAACCTGTGGTGCAACAGCCCGTAAGGTTCAGGGTCTACCTAATGACTGCCTGTCTCTCTCCCATATGCCTCAGCAGAGGTGGTCAGCACAACAAACCCCCAGTCGTTGTTGTAGGTATCCATGACTGGTTTATGCTACTTATTCACAGCTCCCCAATTTTCCCACGATGGTGAGTGGCCATGGTCCCATGCTGTGGTCGAAATCCCATGAGAAAAGTTGTTACAGTTACCCAGGATACTTGTACCTGTAAATATGTAGAGAATATTTTTGGAAACAATTGGTAATTTCTGTGGCATTCACCTTTACAAGCATTGTAGGCCTCCCCAATGGCACAGTGGTAGCATCGTTGCCTTGTAATCAAGGGGTCCGGTGGAGGCACATAGTGGTTCATATCCCACTTTAAACTGTAGGTTTAGTCCCAGTGAGCCTTACTGTGCATAAAGTAGACTTAAAACATCATATCAAAAAAAAAAAAAAAAAAATTGGAAGCATTGTAAAAAAGAGAAAGTTGAAAGGTAACATGTATTTGTGCCTAATAAATTTTATTGGAGTGGACATAGTGTGGCTGAAAATTTCAGCTGAATACAACACCTAAATCATTTTCTGAATTACTTGAGCCATCACCCAATTACGACTACTGTGAATGTTTTACTTTTGCAAATATACAGCTTCCAGAGATTGGTCTGCAGCCTGCAAGAGACTTACAAGTGAGTTCATTTTAGACCAGGGGTCTACCTTGAGCACTGAGAGAGGGATGAGACCTAGATGGAGTTCAGAGACTGAGGGCATGTGAGGATGGACGTTGACCTTGAGCTTTGACACTGTGCAGTGGCAGCCTTAAGTCAAATGGAGGTCACAAGTAGATATGGTTGTAGTAACTCTTTTTTACCCCGCAACAGAAAGAAGAAAAGGAAGATTGAATGAATGTAACTATGCGAGACAATGACAACATATTGTCACACTATTGATATGTACCAAGCTTTATGGCCAACCTAATGAAAATTAAAGCAAAGATATGAATATTTTTTGACTAAGTAGTAGAAAAAAATATTATGTATTTATTCTTGCAGGAGTAATATACATTAAATTAGGCACACATAGATGTACTACATAGAACTTTAAGTGAAGGCTCATTCAAAGTCAAGCTGGCTCAGTAGCTCAGTCATAGAGCAATGGCATCGAATGCCAGAGACCTGGGTCCGAATCCTGGTCCAGCCTTCATTTTTTTGCTGAAAGTTCTACACAATAATATATACGTCACCTTCAACAGTCTATTCTACTCTCCTTTCTTTCCATTGATTTATACATGTTAGTCTTTCTCATTATTTACTCAGAAAGTGAAACTACATTTGTATCATATTTTTTTCAGCTACAGGATCAAGAACAATGTGGAAGAACAAGTACAAGATGTCCCAAGGTCAGTTCCACATTTGCCAGTGTCCGCAGGAAACTTGAGAAAACAAGAGCAGCCAAAAGAAATTGCAGAATGTATTAGTACAGTTGAAAAATTAGAAGCTGAAACTGCAACAAAAACCCTTGCAAGCAAGGCACATGTTGAGGGTTCCAAGCCTAATAACAGGAGAAAGCAATGTATAGCCCCCATTTCCAACAACACTTTCCCTGACAAAGGTGATTTTATAACCCATGAACCACAGATGTTTTTTAAGGATTCAGTTTCCAAGAAAACTGTTGTCCATGAAGCTGAGCATAATACATTTATGAGTGTTCCCACACAAGAGAGACATTTTAGTTGTTCAATTTGCAACAAGTATTTTGCCCGTAAGTTTCATCTTAATGAGCATGTCAAGGTTCACACTGGAGAGAAGCCTTTCAATTGTTCAATTTGCAATAAATATTTTGCCCGTAAAGGAGTTCTTAGTGTACATATGACTGTTCACACGAAAGAGAAGCCTTTCAAATGTTCAATTTGCAATAAAAAATTTGCCCATAAAGGAAATCTTAGTATACATATGAATGTTCACACTAAAGAGAAGCTTTTCAATTGTTCAATTTGCAATAAATATTTTGCATGTAAAGGAGTTCTTAGTGTACATATGAATGTTCACACTATAGAGAAGCCTTTCAATTGTTCAATTTGCAATAAAAAGTTTGCCCGTAGAGAACATCTTAGTATACATATGAATGTTCACACTAAAGAGAAGCTTTTCAATTGTTCAATTTGCAATAAAAAGTTTGCCCGTAGAGAACATCTTAGTATACATATGAATGTTCACACTAAAGAGAAGCCTTTCAATTGTTCAATTTGCAATAAATATTTTGCCCATAAAGGAAATCTTAGTGTACATATGGCTGTTCACACGAAAGAGAAGCCTTTCAAATGTTCAATTTGCAATAAAAATTTTGCCCGTAAAGGAATTCTTAGTGTACATATGAATGTTCACACTAAAGAGAAGCCTTTCAATTGTTCAATTTGCAATAAAAATTTTGCCCGTAAAGGAGATCTTAGTGTACATATGACTGGTCACATGAAAGAGAAGCCTTTCAAATGTTCAATTTGCAACAAAGATTTTGCCTGTAAAGTTCATCTTAATAAGCATGTGAGACGTCATACTGGAGAGAAGCCTTTCAATTGTTCAATATGCAACAAAAGTTTTGCCCTTAAAGGTTATCTTAATAAGCATGTGAGGGGGTCACACTGGACAGAAGCCTTTCAATTGTTCAATTGACAACAAAGATTTTGCTCGTAAAGAACATCTTAGGGACCATGTGAAGGTTCACAATAAAGAGAGGCCCTTCTAATTGTTCAATTTCCAATAAATATTTTGCCCCTAAAAGAGACCTTAGTGTACATATGAGTGTTCACTCAAAAGAGAAGCCTTTAATTGTTCAATTTACAACAAAGGTTTTTCTCCTAAAAGCCGACTTAATGTGCATGTGAGCATTCACAGTACGAAGAAACTTTTCCTATTCAATTTGCTAAGATGTTTTGTCTGGAGGTGTACACTTAATGTACACATGAAGCTTCACAGTCAAGAGTAATATTTCAAATGTTTAATTTGCAACAAATGTTTTGGGAATAAAAGACGTCTTAATTCGCATATGTGCATTCATGCTAGAGAGAAGCTTTTCAATTGTTCAATTTGTAACAAATGTTTTGGCCTGAATGATAAGTTTAATAGAGACATACGAGGACGTTTCATCTCAAAGAGAAACTGTATTTATGACAAGATTTTCCTGTAAAGATAACTTCATGGTACATATGGGGACACACTTGAAACAAAATCTACTAATTGTTTAATTTGAATCAAATATTTTGTCTGCAAACATAAAGTTATTATGCATGTGAGGAGATTACACACCTAACAGAATTCATTAAGGAAGTTTTGCAAACATCGGTATTTCTAAATGGATTTTTAAATAGAAATTTCTTGACTCTGTGCACATCTCACATGCTTCAGGATTTTGACATCTGCATTTCAGAATCAATTGTCTGCACATCAGGAGGAACGTCTCTATATCCAGCAGGGATCTCATCCATGCTTTCAAACATGCCACCAGTAGTTGAAAGATAATACCGATATTTGATTTTTAACTGACAAACCAATTTTTATGCTTATTCTTCATCCAAGGTACAAAACAGAGATGGAAGCTGTCATAACAGGCTCTTTAACCTGTACAGTGGGAATCATTTGTATTCCCAGACAGCGGGGAAGTTTTTCCTTGCAGACAGGTAGGACGCTGTCGCTGGGTACGAGCCAAGTGGTGTCTGCAATGAACAGCCTCTCCCCACCCCCACCTGGTGCACTTCTAATTGCAGGCAAGCTGCAAAACCAGTTTTTGCATGCTCACAACACTCCTCTAACAGCATTCTCCAAAGGAAATATATAGGGAGTAATTCATTCGTAAGTGTTTCGAGACGAGTGAAGTATTTATTAATTTTAAAGCACATGTGATTATTTTTTTTAAAAAAAATATATATACAATAATAAATCATCACCACAGTGCGCAATGTCAGGTCAAGATGATAACTCATCTGCCAGTAGACCAAACAGGTGTTCGTTCTTGAGTTTGAATCTTCTGAAAATGATCCTTTATATTCAATATCATCAATTTGTTTTTATGTTTAGAAAGGAAGGTTACAGATTGCACGACACAGTAATTTACACAATTACCTTCCATGTAGGAGGAGGGAAGGGGCGGCAACTTGAAAAGCGCTTGTTAATTACCATTATTGTCCCAAGTATTTTATTATCAATAGTATTAACACAAAGCTAAGAAAGTATACATTAAGCATATGCACGTAATATAACTCATCAAATTTGCTAAATGCAAAATTTTGAGCTATTAACTCATCAACATGATTCGTTAAAAGTTCGATTCTCACTGGACGACTATTTTTACGTATAAATTTTAATGCAGTTAACTATTTTCCAAGCGTGTGACAGAAATGAAAATGAATTATTGAAAACTGATCTGAAAATGTCCTCTCCCACGTATAGACAGATTACAGACAGATCAAGTGCTTGTTGCATTCAGACTTTGTAAAATTACTTCGTAAAAGAAAGCCAGTTGTAGTATTTTGCCCAAAATGTGACTAAGACAGTTACTTTTTATGGAGTGTAACTGATTTGCATTTGATTTACCATTACTTTAAAGAGTAACGATGTTATTTGCATATAAGCTAAACCTCGTAGAACATGTAACATGCTTGAACTGAAGACAGCCTTTCCTCGTCTTTATCCTCAAAAGTGAACATTCATTTTCAAAAATTATAATAAACTCACATGAAAATAGACACGAAATTGATAGTGAACCTGAAAAACCACATCATCCAAAATAACCCACATTGCAAATGTATACACATGACTATTAACTTAAAAAAAAAAAAAAAAACTTTGAGTAAATCAATTGAACTTCTTACCATGGGCGTAGCCAGAATTTTTTTTGTGACTGAGAGGGAAGGGGGGAGGGCTGAGGCCATCTATAGTCGAAATAATATAGAATTGAATTGTTTTATTGAATTGTTGTTTAAAGTCCACAGACCCCTCCCGACGCCCATGTTCCTTACCCGAAAATGTAACCTGAGGCACAGTTTATCATTTCACAAAGTAACTACTTTCGTTACTTTAAAATCCTGACTGAATTTGCTTTGCTGGGAGCAAATTTCTGCCAACAAACCTTCACACACATAGCTATAAATTTTGGTCAGTTTGGACATTTTCAAACACTGCCTAGGTTAGATTCCTGGGGAGCTTAGAGACAGAGACTCACAAGAGGGTTTAAAATATGGAATAAATATAGTGCATAATTTAGATGGGGCGCGTGATGCTAAGATGACGTCACCAATTGTGTGTCCATGA
Source organism: Lepisma saccharinum (assembly GCF_977018435.1). Lineage (NCBI taxonomy): Eukaryota > Metazoa > Arthropoda > Insecta > Zygentoma > Lepismatidae > Lepisma > Lepisma saccharinum. The sequence goes on along the minus strand of NC_139243.1, from coordinate 58,520,653 downwards.
TCACTGCAACAAATGTAGATCCTTTTAGCTGGAATTGTTATAGAAGTTGGAAACTCCGAAGGATGGTTAGCTATTGGCACACTTTAAAGTCTAACTAACAGAATTTTGGAAAATACACTTCACATGTTTGATGCACAGAATATATATATATATATATATATATATATATATATATATATATATATATATATATATATATATATATATATATATATTTGTCAATGAATTTCTTTGCCATGTGTTATGAAGAAGCAAGCAGTTTGATCATGACCGAGAAATATTCATTGACATACCTTTCTACGCTGTTGGTATCCAAGTGCCCGTGAAACACTGTAATGAGTGCATTAGTTTAGAGCAGGATTACATGATAAATAAAAGTATTTTCTATACATCCAAATGTGTTCCCTTATTCTGAAAAAACAAAACTCCCGGTTTAACTTGAATGCCTCTCCTAGCTCATAATATAATTTATTTAAAGAAATGTAGAGAAGATAGAGTGCAACATGTTCTTGTCATTTACGTATTATTATTCTAATAAATAAAATTTATGACACAAACTTTTTATGCTTTCTGCACTAATAAGCTAACCAGATTTCGGTTTGCAATAATCAATCATGTTTCTACCATCAATCACAATCTATAATGTCATTAAGGACATATTGAACTAGTCTCTGGTTCAAACTATGGGCGGGTTTGAATCGGATATATTTTGAGCCTTGGCAACACTGATTGAAGTTAGGCGCGATTTAACGTTTGCACGGAATCGTCTGGCATTTTTGACCATAACGTACTTCAAATGTTTTGTCAATAGCTTCATTTGTGTTGTTTATGTTGCCTAACTCTTGAACATTTTCGTGCGATGATTTTTTACGATTTTCGACGTGGATTATCAAGACAAGAGTGCATCGATCAACTTACTTCCACATTTGGCGATGAAGCCCCATCCTTTGCCACTGTGAAATGCTGGTATAACGAATTTAATCGTGGCCGCCATTCGCTCACCAACGAGATTCGCGAAGGTCGTCCGAAATCAGTTGTTGTTCAAGAAAACATTGATGCTGTGCTAAACCTAATACTGCAAGATCTTCATATGACATACTGTGAGATTGAGGCAACCATAGGCATTAGTTCCACCAGCAGATATAAAATATTACATGATCATTTAGCTGTGAGAAAGGTATGTTCTTGTTGGATCCCTCACAATTTGACAAAAACTCAAAAAGACGCTCGCGTCAATTGGTACAAACAAATGCTCAATAAATACAATCGTGGTGCTTCAAAAGACGTATATAAGATTGTAACAGGTGACGAATCATGGATATATGCATATGAGCCGGAACGTAAACAGCAGTCGACTGTATGGGTGTTTCAAGATGAACCCAATCCAACAAAAATTGTTCGCGCTCGAAGCACATCGAAACAAATGGTCGCCTGTTTTTTCGGGAAAACTGGTAATGTGGCAACTGTGCCTTTAGAGGAATGTAGAACGGTTAACTCTGAATGGTACACAACAATTTGTTTGCCAGAGGTCTTCGGTCAAATGCGGAAAATAAACAAACGCCGTCAGATCATTCTTCATCAAGACAATGCCAGCTGTCACACATCTCGTCTAACAACCGACTTTATGAACAGTCAAAAAATCGAATTGATGGGTCATCCGCCGTACAGTCCTGATTTGACACCCAATGACTTCTTCTTGTTCCCGAATGTCAAGAATAAATTGCGTGGACAACGATTTTCGTCGGCGGAAGACGCCGTTGATGCGTTGAAAAACCATATAATGGAGGTGTCTCAAGAAGATTGGAAAAACTGCTTTGACAAATGGTTCGAACGAATTCAAAAGTGTATTGACCATAAAGGAGAATACTTCGAAAAACAATAAAGCAGTTTTCAATGCCAAATTCCTGTTTTTTTCATTGTTAGCCTCAAAATATAAATAGTGAACCTCGTATAATTGTGACCAAGTGAAAAGTGTCTTTGGTATCATCTCCCATTTTTGCCTTATCAATTCTGTATTCCTGTCATCATATCAAAGTATAAATTTCCAAAGTTAGTGGAAAATGAAAAGTAAGGAATGCCAGGGAAAGAGCCTACCCTGTTGATTGATTTATTGAGTTGGTGTTTAAAGTAAACTTTATGCACAGTAGGGCTAATCGGGACTGGACCTACAGTTTAAAGTGGGATCCAAACTATGTGCCTCCACAGGGAATTGAACCCAGGACCCCTTGATTACAAGCCAACGATGCTACAACTGCAACATCGGGAGGCCTAAAAGGCAATAAAAGTAAAGTTCGCAGTCCATGAATTCAGAACAAAGAATTAATAAAAATCATGTAATATTAAATGGCATTTAGAAGAGTGATAACGTGTTTGTGGAGGGGTCGGTGCTTCCCCGAGACGTAATCCATTTCTCTCTCAAAACATTGAAATAAATTACCATGACTTCTGTAAAGTTAATATGAATACGTGCGTGTAATTTTACTCTAATCGTGGATTGGAATTACAGATTAAAGTGGGATCTGAACCACTACGTGTCTCCACAAGGTATTGAACCCGAGATGACGATGTTACCACTATGCCATCGGGGAGGCCTTGCACATGTATTGATTAGGAATTACAATGACAAACTATCAAGCGATTTTAAACTAACAACATGCCATTCCTCGTGGCTGAGAGGTTAGCACATTGCGCTATGGTGGCAGGGTTCCCAGGTTCGAATCCTGGCCTGGATGTTTGTGAGTGTTCATTCATCAATTTCATCTAATCATCACTCACCCCATTTTTGAAAATTAGCGAAAATTGGCAAAAAAAGCGAAGTAAATTATAGAAAATCAATAAATAATTAACTTACAACATAACTGGTTTGAAATTACATCTTTACAAATTAGGCAAGACGGCACATATAAATAAGTTTTTATTGAGGTTTGTATGTGCAGAAACATATGCAATTATCATCATTTGATGTACAGAGTAAACATCTTTAAAATATAGTTACTGGAAACAAATTGTGTCCCCTCCCTCCCCCGAACAGTCAAATCCTCATGTGTAGCTTTGGGCCTATAGCAAGAGCAGTGCAGTCTACATATTAAAACGTCAAAGAGCAGTCTACATATTAAAACGTCAATACACCCCACCCTTTGCTCCTTAGGAAAGACACTGATTATAGAAAGCAATGAATGTATAATATTATGTTACAGATCATGCCAAAAGATCTGTTTAGCCTTCATGTATACAAATTATTTGCATTTATCTAGTCATGTGCACAAGCAATTAGAACGAGTGATAAAAATTCAAGTCCAACCAGTGACTTGTTTAATTTTTTTAGGCAGTCAGTCGTTTTTCGTTTTCTACAACGTGTATTTCAGAGTAGGCTATGCAAACGAAACTTGATGTGTGTTTGTGCTTCTGGGAACATTATTACCTCAGTGTAGATGCGGAAGATTTTGACAGTAGCCATAAGTTGAACATATTTTAAGAGTTTGAATAATATTTTTATCCTTGTATTCAACACACTGCACAGATTGCAATAAAAAAAGAAGAAGAAGGAATATTTGCAAGTTTTCAGATATCTTTCTTTACTTTTAGGTCAAATCTGTGCTAATAAAAATCACACTTCTCAAAATTGAATTGAATAGGGAGAAAGGGAGAATTCAAACTGAGAAATTTTATCACCATTATTCCCATGTAAGCGTATATAGAGTGAGATGGTAAAAAGGTAAAGGTAAAGTGCTCCCCTGTACTTAGCACCATGCCATGAAGGCGTGTAGGGGGTGTGGGGGTAACGCCCCACACTTTCTTGATCCGGTTGTGAGTGGGGGTGATGTGATCAGCATCATGCCCCTGACCGCCTTTACCCCCCAGGGTTTTCCCCAGGTACCCATGTTATTCGATGCTGGGTGGGTGCCGGGGCCACTTCCAACGTTAGAAAAGTTCCCGGATTTGAACCAGCCAGGGATCGAACCCGGGACCTTTAGCATGGTAGTCAGATGCGTTACCGACTGAGCCACCGTGGCCACTGAGTGAGATGGGTGAAAATATTAATAAAGCCACTAACCTTGCAATTCCCTTGCTTTTTATCAACCCTTTGCCAGGTTCTTTGTTTGTTTTCGTTATCACTTTAGTCAACACACGTTGATGTTTTTAAAAATGCATCTATAGTTTGGAACTCGGGAAGACTGGCCCTCTATTTAATTGATATAATTGTATTAATTGATAATGCTCATTTAGCCTCAATCAGAATCGAACTGTAAATGCAGTGTGCATCGGCACGATATTTCATACGATAGTTACTATACACATATCCCCCTTGCAGACATAACATGCAATACATCTGAAACACCTTTCCATTTCCTTCCCACAACCTTCGCAGTTGGGGCTTGTGACCTCCACGCAGGACGATTCCCGGTGTGACGTAACAGGCAGGTAGAACCACCTGTCATGGCTTGTCCCCACCGACAGCCTAGCAGCGACAGCTGTCTGGAAGGAGAAGCTTCCCTCCCCATCATCCGGGAATTAGAATGGTTCCCACTGTACATTGTGGATAGTGATTTTATTGGCCTGAGCTGTGCATATTGTCACCTATGTACACATGATCACTTTTTAGCAGATTACATAATACAACATGTTAAAATGATATTTAGAAACCACTGATGTAGCTCATAAGAGGATCTTTCCCTCACCCACAGCTGATGCACTGAGAAAAATTAATATTGTAACATTTAATGTGAACTGAAAATTGATGAATTTAATTTTCGTTATTTGACTTTTCTCCTAGATGTGCTTCCCAATATCAACAATATCAGCATTCCTATAGATTTTTTTCGCAAGTATTGCTGAAACCATGCTTGCTGCTTCTTAGTGACCACAAACACTTTTCCTTTGCATCAATTTCTGAACGAGTTTCACTACTGCGCTATGAACAATTGGCCAGCCACCTCTCAGTATGTCTGCAGTTGAAGAGATCTCCAAGTTTCTTTGCACTGTCCACCACAATGTAAGGTAGCATCAATGTGCTCTTTGATCAATGGCATGTTGGTTCACTGCATAACTAGAAACAAACATTGATGAATAGCATGCACGTAACAATGGAAGTCTTTATCCTTAACATTGTGTAAATTTAAAATGATTCATTAGGGATGTGGTTGTATGTGTGTACACAAAACTGTATTTTGAGGTCAGATGGATTTTTTGACATTCATAGGGAAATTTCAGTCAGTCATAATTACTGCAGATGCACGATTTGTGCAGTGTCTTTGATACGGTCCAGGTATTAAGCGTATGGCTACAAGGCATGGTCTTCACAGCCAGAAGAAGATAAATCATAAGCAGATGTATTCTGTGTATTCTTGCTATATCATGATTCAATGTACTTGAATGTTTCGGACATAACGTCCAGTTTATATTAAATATGTTAATTGTTCACCGTCTGGTTTTTATCTTGTGCAACGTATATTAATCCACATTACCATATCCTTCACTCCGAACCTATCAACTTGGCGCTGTGGACATAATTCTATTCAAAATCTAGTGAAAGTAGGGTTATGGGAACCGGTCGAATATTCTGATTGGGCCTCACCACTTGTCGTTGTTACCAAGAAAGATGGCTCACTTCGTCTCTGCACTGACTTCTCAGGAACGGTGAATAAAATGACTGAAAACGTCAAGTTTCCCATTGCTAGAGTCGAGGATATTTTCTCTAAGTTGGCCAGGTGTAAATACTTTACGGTAATTGACCTTCAAATGGCTTACGGACAGTTGGAACTTTCTGAAGCTGCCAAACGCATTACTGTCGTCAACACACCTTGGGGCTTATATAAACCTCACAGACTACCTTTTGGCATAAACATAAGTGGAGATCTGTTTCAAATGGTCCTAGCGAAGATTCTAGATGACATTCCCAGAATTTCTTTCTACTTTGATGACGTCATCATCGGAGGTGAAACATTGCAAGAATGCTTCACACGCACGTGTGATGTCCTGAATCGTCTGGCCAAACACAATGTCAAAGCGAGCGCCAGCAAAAGCCAATTCCTAACCTCATCTATCGAGTACCTAGGATACAAGATTGACGTCACTGGTATACGGCCGTCAGACAAGAACTTGGAAGCCATCCTAAATTCTCCACCACCTCAAGACAAATCACAATTACGTTCCTTCATCGGGATGATCAATTTTCATCGAAAGTTTGTACCGAACTTAGCTTCGAAACTTCACTTTTTACTTTCTTTACTCAAGAAAAACGTCTCTTGGAACTGGGACGATAACTGTCAACACGAGTTCGACAGCATCATGGCGGAACTTCGACAGGTAAATCCTATTGTGCCTTTCGACCCAACAAAGCCAGTTGTACTTATCACTGATGGCTCTCCTTTCGGCTGCGGCGCACAATTGTGTCATCGAGTTGAAAGCGGTCTACAGACTATCGCCTGCTCTTCTACCACCTTCAGTGAGACGGAGCGGAGATACTCCCAGGTAGAGAGAGAAGCTCTAGCCATAGTTCACGGTATCAAGCGATTTCACAAATTTTTACTCGGATCCAAGTTCGAGATTGTTACAGACGCACGCGCTGTAAAGTTTATATTTTCTCCGGATCGAGCCATTTCAAAACATTCATCCAATAGATTGATGAGATGGGCTCTACTTTTATCTTCATACCGATATAATATAATTCATTCCAGCAAGGTAGAAGTAGCTGACATGCTAAGCAGGTTACCTACGCAAACACATGACACAATACCAGCTGGGGAAGAAGAACTTCATGCATATTTCGGGTCCATTGAAGACGCTGTAGCTCCTCTTTCACGTGACTCTATACAGAACGCTACTTCAGAAGACCCGCTGCTCTCATTAGTTGTCTCATGTGTAGTAAATAGTTGGCCAGATCAACTCGACATGTCCGCCGAACGGAAGAAGCTCGCACCTTTCTTCGAAAGAAGAGCTCACCTTACGTACGAGCAGGGAACGCTCATGTGGTCGGGTAGACTTATCATTCCCACAGTTAAACGGAATGTAGTTCTTAGAGTTTTACACGATGGACACATAGGTTCAACTCGTATGAAAGAGTTGTGTCTATCCAGATTTTGGTGGCCAGGCATGTCAGCAGAGATTACGGATTTTGTAGCGAGCTGCAATACATGCCGAGCAAACGCTCCTAAGGTCCGAAACGGACCCGATTCTTCATGGCCTCTCGCTTCGTACGTGAACGAGAGATGGCATATAGACCATTTTTTCTTTGCAGGGCGTAAGTTCCTACTGATAGTAGACGCCTTCAGCAAGTGGACAGAAGTATGGCCTGTACACACATTGGACACAAAGGAAACTATCCGCTGGCTTATGCAATCTTGCGCCACGCTAGGGATACCAAATACTATCGTATCCGACAACGGCCCAACGTTCACTTCTCTCGAATTTCGTAACTTCTGTCTTAAGAATGGCATCAAACATGTTACTTCACCGCCTTATCACAGCCCTAGCAACGGCTTAGCCGAACGATACGTTCGTACTGTCAAAACCGCTCTTGTCAAGCTTATAACTGACAAACCCAATCTGAGCACGCTTGAACTTGATATGGGGATCGCCAACCTTCTTTTCATCCTTCAGAACACGCGACTGGGTGGAAAAGGAAGCCTACCAGCACTTTCGGTCTTGAAACACCGACCCAGATTTTGGTGGGAACCAAACAATCTGCCTCTGTCGAGTGAATCTCCATTCAAGCCGAGAAAATCAGCAAAGTGTCGGAACGACTCTTCGTCGAAATATGGTACTTTCGCCATCAACTCAGCAGTTTGGGTTCAATCACCTAAGCACGGTACTCCAAATTACATCCCAGGAGTTGTCATTCGTCGAATTGGGGATAGCATCCGCTACGAGATAATGTTGGAAGATGGAATCAAAAGAGTGGTACATCCCAGGTGGTTGAAGAGACGTGTTTCACGTGACACTGCAGATGACGACGACTTCAACGTTACAATACCAAATAGAAATTCAGCCAACCCTGGTGGAACAGTACCAGAACCTACCCCAGGCAGAGCCGGATACCCAGGACCAGGTCCTAGCACACCTCACTCGTCTCTGAGAAGGTCTACCAGGATTCGCCGCCCACCAGATCGATACGGTCATCAGCATACCTGATTTTTTTTTATGGGACACCTGGAGGGATGATACGGTCCAGGTATTAAGCGTATGGCTACAAGGCATGGTCTTCACGGCCAGAAGAAGATAAATCATAAGCAGATGTATTCTTGCTATATCATGATTCAATGTACTTGAATGTTTCGGACATAACGTCCAGTTTATATTAAATATGTTAATTGTTCACCGTCTGGTTTTTATCTTGTGCAACGTATATTAATCCACATTACCATATCCTTCACTCCGAACCTATCAGTCTTATTTCCTTTTCCTACTGTGGTGTACTCCGCAGCATCCCAAGGCCAGCAGTGAATGCATAGTTTGCTTCTGAAAGACTTTATGCTTAAGATAGAACTTATATTATTTTGTAATCACTGAATTGCAAAATAACATGAGAGCGGAAGGATTCCTTGATTAAGCACAATGGAAGTGAAAGGCTGTTTCACATACATTTTATGCACATAAAGGCTAATCGGGACTGGACCTAAAGTTTGTTGAATCCAGACCACTGTGGTGCCTCTACCAGGTATCAATCCCGGGACCACTTAATTACAAGGTGGCGACATTACCACTATGCTGTCGGAGAGGCCCGAGAACAAGAATAAAGTGAGTGTTAGAAACCGGCAACTTTCTGTCGTCGAAGGCTTCGAGAAGCTTAAGAGAAGGAAAGAAGACAAGGTGCAAATCACACTTCGAACTGTGGAAGCCTTCGTTAAAGCAATCATTCCATTAGAGTGAATGGGGGAAAAAAAACTGCTGTCTTTCTATTTAGAAGTTTTTTTTTTTATAAATATGGGAAGTGTGGTGAGTGAATACTGTGAACTTTTACTATGTACAATCTGTGCGTGGAAAATCATCAATGTTATTGTAAACTGAAAATGAATTTAAGTAAACAATTTTTGAAAATTTTATTTTGTGAGAGTGAAAAGGTTTGAAATAAGATTGTGTTCAAAGATTTGGGTGATATCCATCAATAAACATTTCATATTTAGTGACCGATGAGATGAAATAGTTTTCCAAATGCAAGAAATTTAGTCAGTTCTCACAAAGGTAAGCCTTCGATTGATTTATTTTTGTCATTAAAACTATTTGCCTTAATTTTCCATAACTAAGGCAATGTGAAAATCTTATGCATAGAAGAAACCGTAAAAATGCATGTAAAAATAACACAGATTTTCAATTAATGTCACCGAATTTTGCTTTAAATAACACTGAATTGTAGTAATAAATAACCTCAAAATTTAGGAAAAAATAAAAAGAAAACTTCTTGTCCCTAGTTATAACATGTAATATATATTTAAAAAATTTCCATTCTTGAAAAACCAGCATATAATTTCACTGGTCATGTGAACTGCCAGAACCTTAAAATTATGTTTTCTTTTCTGTTTTGCACTGTGTATGTAATATCCTGACTTTTTATAATAAAACACTACGTATGACTGTATTTTTTATTTTATCGTGAATACTTCAAAAGGTTGGTGTTGAAACAGTTCTAAGTATTCATCACAATGAAGAACTTTATAAATCCCAACATTAAAGTTCCATATATTATTTGCATATTATGTTTCACATCAAGGAGAATACTTTTAATTGCTTAATTATAAACATAGATTTTAACCATGAAGATACTTAATATACATGTGAGACTTCATAGCAGAAGACAATGCAAATGGAAAAAATGTGACCTGCACACAAGAAGAAAGGGCAGCATGATACAAAAAACTATCAGTTTTATCTTCCTATAGCATTCATGTGTAGTTTCTGAATATATATTTCAACGACATTAATGAATACTTTACTTTAGCCTCAGATTTATTGAATATAATTAGGACAGAGTGTAAGAGACTACTTCCAATAATCTTATAGTACACCCCCCCCCCCCTTTTGATCATGATGGTACAACACTGTATCAATTATACATGTTCAGAACATTTATACATACTGAAATATGTTTTCCGCATCAACTATACTAAATCAGGGTTGCTAATTATGCGTGAATTCTATGTAAAAAATTGCAACTTTTGTAAATCCAAATGAATTCATACATTTGCAAATGCCCCGAGGTAAGTTTTTCACAGTTTAGCTTTTATTTTTATCAAGGAAGAATAGAAATGAAAGCTGCATCGAAGATATAATAGAAATCTCTCTCAGTACATTTACTTTGTTAGTGTCCTTTGCAGAACAATCTATCTGACAGACAGATTATTGCAAGATATGAAGTTCATTGTGTAATTTTGAGTTTGAAATACTTACACAATTAACAACTTTTCATAGAATAGTATATTTCTGTTTGTACATGTATTTGAAGCCTGAGTACGTGAAATAGCAAATGTAAACTCTACACCTTGAATTGAATATATTAAATAATATATATACCATACCGTTTCTTTGAATTAAATTAGAATTTGTGGATTCAATGGAATCACAGACCCATTATTTTGTTAATATATGTGTGTGTGTTTGTGTGGCGGTGATGAAAGGTGGTAATGCATAATGTTGAAATAGGCATAGCATCTGTTTGTACCTTTGAATTTTTGGAAAGTTTGCCTTGAAAACTAGTAATTATAATTTAATTTTATCATGATCTTAGAGTGGTCACTCTGTATATCGATCTAGTAGAGTTCCTCTTTATCAGTTTTTATCCAAGATCTGCACCAGTAGGTTTTCTTTTTTTGCCAATACTGTATCTTTCGGAATTTTCTTTTACTCAGATATTGTTCCGAGATAAATGTTATTTCTGCTACATGAGCTTTGAAGTATATGATTAGTATTAATAGTAATTTCATTCTGCCTATATTGTGAAAGGGGGAGTCCCATATTAGAGGCATACATTTTACATAAACTATTTTCTGAATATCACTCCTGTTCTTCAATTCTGTACCCTAAACATGGGTTTTCAAAGGCAAAACGATCTGTTCTTGTAATCAGACAAATGCAGTGCATTTCCTTTTCAAAGAACAAGATTGCTAATGGAATGGGGTGGAGGAGTGAGTCATTTTTCAGTCAGTGTATAACGATTTTTGGACTATGCACTCAGAAATATAGTCCATTATTCGTCCTAAGTCTCCATCGAACACAAAAGGTGTGATTGTTTGAGGTATACATGTCTGCAGTGAATTCACGAAGTGTATCGTTCACATAGTGTTGCAAAAATTCGGCAGATGGCAGATCTGCATAGGCAGCATTAACATCTGATTCTTGTGATTCTTGCAAGATGGTGTTTAACATTTGGGACATTTGTTCTTTTATTTTTTAAAAAAATATTTTGAGTTGTCATGATAGGCAAGCATGTAACGTTTTTTCTACAATGATATGTCATTGTTAAATCTTTAGGCAATCTTTAGGCGACAATTGTTTGAAAACAAATTTGCAATTATCGTGCCCCCAACGTTGGCCAAGTTGGCTCACAGCAACGCGCGCCATGGGACGTTTGGAACAACGCTAGGGTTGGGCTGCAAGAGGTCGGTGTAAAAAGATGGATATGCGAGAATGCGCATCTGTTTTAGCGGCGTGTAATGTGCAAAATTCTGCACGAAACCAGCTGAATATGGTTGATTTGGAAGTGATCAGCCTCACAGGTACCATTTGCAAGACATGCAGGAGATGTTAAACCTGCGAGGTAGGTGGATGTCACCTTAGGATAAGATGATAAGAAGTTCCGTTCTTGCATCGTCGATGCTGGTTTGCTTGCATAGAAAGTAAGACACTGTTCCTTACTTTTCACAAAAAGGAAGTTTGTGAATGTTCCGTTGCGGATTACGTTGCAAGCACACATCTTGGTGCAGAAGTAACTTCAAGTGAACTTTCATGCCATTCATATTTGAACTTTTGTCATAACAACTAATTTTGCATACAATGGAAGCTACGTTGCCATCTTGAAAAAACTTGATCTTCGCAAGTTTACAATTTATTATTGCCATCAATCGATAAGTTATAGTAGTATAGTGATTTCGCCGGTCCGACCGCAAGTTCAAAATTTTGGCTGTTTTAAACAAAAATAAAATCAAAATATCAAAATTTTAAAATATCAATTTTATTTAAAAAATAAAAATAAATCTAGAAATCTATAAAATAAAAAAGTTAATAAAAACCATCCAAAATCACATTAAAAAACTAAAAATATATTAAAATATGCAATGACACAAAAACACACTTCATTATTGAGCAAAATAGGCTCAAAACTGCTGAAAATCGCTGAAAATGTCAAAATTGTGAAAACTACCCATTTTATAAAACCCCGGTAATTTGCCGGGGTTAAGAGGTAATGAAAAATAATTACAACTCTAATACATTATGGTGTATCAAATTCAGTGTTACATGGTGATCCAACACTAGATTATCTTGTTTTAGAATTTGCAGGAGCCACACTCACACTTACATCCATAAGTTACATTTTCACAGTCAACGAAATCTATATGATAATAATGCATGTTGGTGTTAAAGAAATAACTAACTATATTATGCTTACAACAAGGATATTCTCGTCCTTTATATTTTATAGAATGTTTCTCAATTTCTGAGATGATCTCATTTTCAAATGTTGCTAGGTCTGACGGATTTATTACAATCTCATTCCCCACATGAATCTTACTTTTTTCATCAATATATTCATATCCGCTAGTAACCTTAGCTGTGTTAAGATATTTTCTGTTAGTTCTAATACATTAGTATTTGATGTCATTGTTGTTTGTTGAGAAATACAATTCCAACCAATTTTATCTTGAAACGTTTTACAAGTCTTATTAGCTATATTTTTTGGTAATAATACACAACCATTATTTAATGTAATAATATTTTCTATACTATTTGGTTCAATTTATAAGAAAAATATTATATGATAAATGCTCTTCAGATTATTACAATATATCATAAACAAATTAAAGGAATGGTATGACTTCATTGTTAATCCATTTGATATTGACTTATCTGATCTGGATATTACTTTTGACTTAAACTATAATGACCATAACTAAGGCTTGTAATTCTATCTAGTAGGTATTTCTTGTCATCGTATGGTGATAGCGCAATCTTAGTTTCTTTTGTCGTGTACATTTGCAGACTACACAAATGTATTCTGTGTATATCTTCTGTGGTTTGTTTTGTGTTGAACAAACATTCTTTGTAGTTATCAAACTTAATTTTTTCTATGTTAGACTTTTTAATACCCTTACACACTTTTTTATCTGTAATATCATTTTTAAAGGAATACATCTTTGATCTCAAACCAACAAACTCTCTAATTGGTATGCTATTGAACTCATCTTTAAATATCCCAGGTATTTTTTTATTAGATTTACGTATGTCTATTGGAAAGTCATCTGGATAGTCACTTGTATCAAACCATTCTATATTTTGTTTTATGTCTTCATAGAAATCTTCACTTTCTACATAAATTATGAATGAGTCTGTATCAGTCTGTAGCAGCTTTACTTTATCACCATATTTCTTTTTTAATAAAACCTATACATTAATAATTTCGACAACTCTAGTATACAAAATCCACCAAATATTGGTTTATTTAGCTTTACTCTCATATTTCTACCATGAACTAACACTATATTTTCATTAATAATAGTTCTATTTTGATATTTTTTTGAGTTCACTAATTTGAGATATCTATCAGGTGTTTTTGCAATATCAACATTAGTTCTAGTTTTAACATTCTCCATCTGTTTACCGTACACGCTGTTATTAATTAATTTGAAAAATTCCTTTTAAGAATCATTTTTAGCCAGTTGTCTAAGTTTTGTGTTTTTCTCAATATATGGTTTTAACCACGCTACTTGTGTATACTTAATCCCACTATGTATGTTAACTAACTCAACACCAAGCTTAATATATTCTTTAAGTATTCTATAATCAACAATGTAATGTGTTTTATCTTTTAAAGTACACATAAGCTTTTTATTTTTGCCTGTTGGCTTTGTCCCAAGATTTTTATCAATCATGTATCGTTGAAACTCTGACAAATCATCAAAGTTTGGGACGAAATGCTCTGGTGCAGGTGCATAGTCATTAAATGTGTCATGCAAATCTTTAGATATTTTAAGATTAACTACTAATGAATATCCTATATCATTTTCATTGTCAATATTTAAAATATTCGCTTTAACATAATCTATTTCTTCTGTGGTCATCCACTTACGATTTTTAATAGGTAATCTTCTAGACATAGCCCATCCATATAAATTATTTGCATCAAGATACATTATAAAACTAACATGTTTCTTAGAGTTGTATATACCTTTCTCTTCAGCTTGTTTTTAGATAGTTTAACAACTTTATCCTTCTTTTTATCATAGAAGTAACAATTAATTGAAATTGCGTGGGGGTTGCTTACCATACTGATGCCACCTCTAATACCCTCTGCCATTAGATCATACATTTCCTGATCTGTATATAATTCAAGTTCTTGTCCAGTTATTTTTAAAGCAGCAGCCTCTGCTAAGTGTGGCACGCTTATGTAATATGCTGGATCTGGCTGATAATTGTCGTAGCACATCTTTCTAAAATTTGTAAACACATCATGTAATAAGAGAGTATCTAATCTAAGATATAAATCGTGGAATTCACCAAAATTTTTGAAGTCAAGATGGTCCCACATTCGCTTTAAATATTGGTAATTTTTATTACTTATCTTTTCCCCGGTTAATTTGGAAACAAAGCATTCTTGTGGTGGTAATGTTGTATATTTAAATTTATTGTATGTGTCAACCCACTCATACGGATATTCCCCTTTTGTTAGTAGATAAACTTTATCTTCTAGTGGTAGATCTTCATATTCTTTGTTAAACAATTCAAATCGTGTATAGTTACATACAGTAAATATCTCTTTATTGCAAAACTCGCATGCGATAATACTATTGCGCACATCACGAAGTATTGGGTCTTTTAATGGTCTAAGTTTTTTGCATTTTGCACAAAATGCCGAGTTTACACCTAATTCATTTTTAATAGCTTTATCTAATTTTGTACCAAGAAAAGCATACGTATCTATAAACTTAACTTCTATGTATAATTTTTGTATGCTACCTTCTTTTTTGATATTTAAATTAGAACCCCCATTTTTACAAACCTTACAACTATCAAGTAATTATTTAAACCTTATATTACATAGTTTGCATTTAGTTTGATCATATTTTTGCTTATACTCACCAACTTCAACTCGCAAAGTAATATATTTGTAATTTTCGCTTGTATCAGGGAGAATACGTATATCTTTTTCGTTTTTGCATAGGTTTACTATCCACTCTATAAATATTTTGCTATCATACTTAAGGTTGTGTATAAATATAGATATGAATCTAGGCAACGTTAAGTGAAGATTACAACTGGTATGTGCTGCACCCCTATATTTGCCAGTGGTATGATCGTGATCATATACTTTACAATCACCTTTTTTAAACTCATCCCCACAAATATGTTGCTCTTTCAAATTTTTTCATAGACTCTTCATCATATATAGCAGGTATGTTTTTATTTATACAGTTAGTATAATACTTTTTTGCTAAATTTACAAGATCTTCATTAAATTCTTTCATAAGTTGGCTTTTATCACCCCTTCTTTTTACTATATTAACACTATCTCCTGTAGTTATAATCTCTTTGTTATTTATTTTTAATCCTTCTGGTTTTTCCTGTGTTCTCTCCATATCAAAAGTTAGAGTATACGGATGAAAGAGCTCAGCACCACATGATTTATATTTTTTTATATTATTTTTATCTGTTGGCATCACTATCTCAACTCCACTATCGTCTATATTAGATTTACATTTGAAATGTGATTGGTAAAAGCTTCCTTTTTACCAAATCTTTTATGACATTTTGGACTTGTATCTATGTGTTTATCTCTATTATGAATGTTTCCACTAACAAGTGCACTATAATTTTTTATACCCACACAATGGTGTGTTGCTGGGACAGAACTTTTGAAGGTACAGCTTCGATAGCTAATATGTTTACATGCTTTTTGTTTTGTAGATCGATGTTATTACTGGTGTGCATTGTGTAAAGTTGTTCTTTACCTATTTCATTATGAATACCATATACATTAATAGAGATGTTTAGAAATGTTTCATATATTTCAATATTTTCTGATGTAATTGCAACAGGATAAGTCATACATAATTTATTATATTTTTCAATATTATAGTTAGACGGTCTATTACGATCTTTCGTTTTAGCTGGATTTAAGATACTTTCCAATGCATACTCAAAACATCTTTGATCTTCTCTGTTAAAACACTTAAAAATCCTGTTTTTTACGTTTTTCACATTAATGCAACACTGTTTATTTTTAATTCATTTTGGTAGCTCTGTCCAAGTTCCACCTCTTATTGGATGATACACATCTCTACTAAGCACGGTATACTTTACTCGATCAAATCTAAATTTTGTATTTCTATAAGTCCATTGTTCAAACTTTGTCCTGATCTCTTCTGTTGCTAATTCATGTATAGTTCCCAACCTATTTCTAGCTGACCTTTCAATATTAAGAGTACGACATCTAAGATGCCATGTCTCTGTACTTACTACGTCTCCTGTAGCTGGGTTTAAGATATGATATTGAAAATGTGTTGTAAAATAAATAAGTAAATTTGGATATTTGTCTAAACCACTATTAATATACTTAATTACCTTATTTTTTATTTCGTTAAAGTGTACTATAAAATCTGTGTTATTGTTAGAAACAAATGGAAAATCACTAACCATGTCATTAAAAGCTCTCCTTGGTGTACCTAAATATTCTCTTATTATTTGGTTTCTTCTTTCTCTCTCCTCGGAATTCTTATTAGTAAATTCGTTATTATTTGAGATTGGCAAATGGGGGTTGATAATGTGGAATAGGATTAAACACATCGTCACTTGAATTTAATTCTGCAAATGGTAATTTTTCTAATTTAGTTCTTATATAGAACTTAAGGTCACTTTCTTTTTTATATTTACTATATTCAGTGATACCATTTTCTTTAGCAAACCTTATCAAGTTAGCTCTACCTTTAATAGTATTAATATATCAACCGGTTCTGCAAATTCTAGATTACGTTCTGAAAATGGTTTTAGATGTAACATATGTTTAATATATTCTCTTAGTTCTGCAATTGTTCTATATTTGCTATATCTTTTAATGTCATGTTGTTTGGCAATAGCTTTTAAATTAGGTATTTTCATATTCTCTAGATCCATTGTGTTATTTATAAGACAATTATTTGGTTGCATTGTACCAATATTTTGTACCTCCATTTATTACGAAAAAATTTTAGCAAAGAAAAACTTTAACATACTACAACTTCACTTGATAATATTTATTTTGTTTGTTTAGATAATTTTACTAATAATTCATGGAGTTTAGATTTTGTGTGTCTTTTAAAATGTAAGTTTGTTACATATTTTTCACATATATATCACAATATACTTTTTCAAGTAGCTTACTATTACGTAAATTTTGACAGACATGACATGTATATCCATAGCCATATTTCATACTCTTATTTTTAACAAATTCATTAAAAATTATAAGAGTCTTGCAGGTAGAACACCTTCTTGTAATATCTTGTGGTACCTCCATTTAATAGTAAAAAAATTATTACTTACAATAATACTTACACATAAGTTATTAAATATTTTTTCATATATAAATAAACAATGCCTGAACAAAAGAGAGTCCAAACGCCTAAACAAAAAATGAATACTATTTTAAAAAAGGATTCAGCTTTGACAGAGGCTAGTATTCCATCATTTAAGAATTTATCTAATATGAGATCAAGAATTAAAAAAGGTTACTTTAAAGGATTTTGCTAAGAAAAATAAAATTGGTGAAAATAGAATTAGAGAGCAAATAAAGTTTTTAACTGGTGAAACATTAATAAAATTTAATAAATCATCTAATAACATTACAAAACACAATCATATTAAATCTAGACAGATACCAGACAGGGAAGATAGTGTTTTAGAGCAAACATCATCTAAACAAAAAACAAATAGAAAGTCTAAAAACCTTAATGCAGGTACTTCAGAAAATGCTTTAATGGAAAAAATAAAAAAGAATACAACACAATCAGAAAACAGCGATGAATTAACTACTTTACAAAAACGAGTAAACATTATGTGCAAGATGTTAATTTCTTAAAAGAAGTTGAAAAAACACAAAGTGATTTTCTTCAGTTACCAAATATTGCAACCAAAACAGAAGCTGCCAAAGTTCTAATTATTGGTAAAGATAAAGCAGACCGGTTTGTAAATGATTGTTTAGAAGTAATGGGTGAGCAAGATATAACTATTGAAAAACAAGGTGCTTATATAAAAAACTTAAAAGGTGAAAATAAATTTTTACAAAACAAATTACATCAAGAAGGAATATCATACGAAAAGGAATTAAATAAATTTAAAGAGAATAATACAGCTTTAATGCAATATACAAACACAAATAAATTGCAACGAGGATACCAAGTGTTATTAAAAAATCAAAAAATATAATGTATATTATAATTAATAAAACCACTAAAAATATTAAAATGCAATTACTTCGTTTATAAAATAATATTTTCATTTTATCGTTATCTAAAGTATTATCTACAAACTTAATATCTTTGGTATCCATTTAATTAGGGCATTAAACGACAACATCCTTTTTGTTAATCCAACTATTATGTGAACTGTCAAAGCCCTAGCCATTTAACGTACGCTTTATCTCCTTTTGCACGTATAACTTTTTCATGTAAATATATATCAGGGTATTTTGTTTTCTGCATTTCTTGTTCATAAAACGTACCTACAATTTCTTCACCTTTAGAATCTTTAAGATGATAATGTGGTGGATTACCTTTAAATACCTTATCAACTGTAAATATTTCTGTAGACCAGTTTGCTGTATAACCTTTTCCGAAAATACCCTTAATTTTACTAATACGAACTTTATCACCAACTTTGTATTTACAGGGTAGATGGTCGTCCACCCTATTACGATATACATCATAATAGATAGCCTCTTGATTTTTTAAGTTAACTTCAATAGACTTCATTTTAATGGTATTATGATACGTATTATTATAGCTATTAACTAATTTTTGTAATATATCAATCCATTTATAATTTCCTTGAATAGAGAACTGTTTCCACATTTTCTCTTTTAATGTTCTATTAAAACGCTCGACAACAGATGCTTTAATATTTGTATATGTTGAATAGTGATTGATATTATGTTGTTTCATTGACTCTTTAAATTCTTTGTTGTAGAATTCTTTACCTTTATCAGTTTGCAGATTTCTAGGAATACGATCCTCAAAAATGTGTTTAAAAGCGTTTGCAACATCTGTACCAGTTTTGTTCTTTAATGGTATAGCCCAAGCTAGTTTAGAAAATACGTCTATAATAATGAGTATGTACTTATATCCCTTATTGATTTTAGAAACACCTTTAAGATTACCAGAGTCCATTTCAGCCAAATCAGCTTGCCGTACATCATCAATACCGTACGTGATTACTTTTCGTGTTTCATAATTTTTTCTAGCTGGTTTATGTAATTCATCTATAATTTGGTTTTTTACGTTTCGTGACTGATGGTGATCCGTCACTGATTCATGTTCAACTCCTTGTCCAATTATGTTTTTTAAACGTAGATTTTTTGGTTCCACATTTAACGCATTTTGACAAATCATACTGTCTTCCATTTTTAGCCTTTTTGTGACAGGATTAATTCTGTTGGTATTAGTTTTACACTTGACACAATATGATGTCATTTATTTATTATAAAAATATGCTCTTTTAGGGAGTTAGGAATATTTTTCTATCAACAATATTAACATGTGCAAATCTTTCCGATTCCACTATGCAATAAATATAATAATTTTTCGCTGGATTAGTTCGTAATCTCCATATGAACTTCAATTCATCTGTTTGCATGCCGCTAAATATGTTTATATCATTTTCTTTAGTTAAATCGAAACAAATAATAGTATAAACTAATCCAAAGTCCTTGTATGAGACACAAGTTGCTTCATCTGGTGTTTTATAACCCATGCATAGAAAAGCTGCATATAATCTAGAACAATCCATTGAGTTAGGAGTAAAGTCGCATGTATAAGAATACACAGCAATTGCTTTCCATTTCGTAATATATGACAACTTTCTAGGTCCATGTTATCAAATATCATTTGAGATTTAGTGAACGATGATTCGCGATCTTCAGCTGAAATCACAATATAAACACTACTAATCTTGTATTGATTAGTAATTACATTGAACGTATCAGAGTTTGAATTTTGTAGATTGCTTCTGTAACAATTAATCGCGTTCCAACCATAAGCTAAATTAGAATTCGGTTTTGCAATTTGCCCTTCAAGGTGATTTCAAACCTGTAATGAAGGTTCAACTTCTGGTATGAATACACTTAAATCTGTTATTTCATAATCATAAATTCCATCTTCTGTGGCATGTAAGATATTTTTTACGTAGTTCTTTTCAAAATTTATTTTTATTTCACCATTTAATACTTTATTTACATCTCTAAAAAATCTAAACATATACGACAGTGGAATGAATTTACAAAGCGATTTACCATCCTTTGTTAGCTGCCACCTTTCTAAATAACCTTGATTAAAATTAGGATTGCGCTTTATTTTGCTTACAACTGCTTCAATTGATTCGTCATGATCCTTCAATTTCGTTTCTTTATTGTCCTCATTATATACATATCTCTGTGTGTTAGCTTCGTCAGAAGTATCTTGGTACCAACATAATTGTGTTGCTTTTGTATTAGAAATATCTCCTGAGAATTCGATTAGATTTGACACAGTCGTAGCAATTCCTGGGAAATCTACATCTTCTATCCATTGATTATCGTATGTTAGTTTTGCTCTCTTAAAATCATTTATGCCATTATTCGAAACTGTTGCTTTATTGCTCGGATCATTTTTAATTTTTGATTTAACGAATAAATATGCAAAATGTCCATTTTTCCAATTATTATTTCTAATAACTATCTCATAAGATGTTTTACCACTTACATTTACATTGTTTTCTTTGTATTCAACATACGTAAATGATTTTGTAGATTTATCAATAACTGGTGGTTCAAAAATATTCCAGTATGAGTTTATAACTTCCATTTAATATAAAATAAAATTCAAGTTAAAACCTTTAATCCATTTCCCGTTAATTTCTTAATAATACGTTTTGATTTTCTATTTAATCCTTCTCCTCTTAAATGTTCGGCAAGAGATTTTTCTTTAATATTTTTCACAATGGGTGAAATTATTTCCGATTTGACCTCATTGAAGGTAGGAGTTTTTCTTGTAGATAACACTTTCTTGATGCCTTCAGATAATACTGTTTTAATTTGATCTTTATTGTTTCTTATTAACGGTTTAATTATATTTCGGAAAACAAATTTACCAGCTGGTAGTAAATATTTATAAAAAATATTTCCACCTCTCAAATCTCTATAATACAACCTTAGTGACAATGAAGTTCGACCAGTCACAAATATAGGAGTGCGTTGTGAAAGAAGGAGAACACATGCATATGCTGAACATATTTTATTCAGCAGGCTACATGGAACAAAGGAAAACATAAATTTCCGCTGCAACGCAGCAATGTATGGTGTCCACACAAAATAAAACATTTTCGTCCATCTACACGTGACATTGAAGTTCGACCACTGTTAGAAGGGATCCTGTTTACCATGGTGTGACGCCGCCCCGTCGGCGAATAACTGTGGCAATGCGTCGGGGCATGCTGCGGACGAGTCGTTCGAGGTATTCCACATCGATGCGGTGCCATTCCTCCTGCAGGCAGGCGATAAGAGCAGCCACTGTCGTGGGTCCCCTCTGTTGCACACGTCGCTTAAGAACACGCCACATATTCTCAATGGTCGAGAGGTCGGAACTCGATGGTGGGCATGGCAGAGTTCGCACGTGATGGCGAGTCAACCATTCTCTTGTCAGCCGCGCTGTATGAGGCCTGGCATTGTCGTGTTGAAAGATGAGACGCCGCCTGTGGAACAGGTGCCTTCGCACTGTGGGAAGATGCCGCTCCAGTATGCGTGTATAGGCGTGTGCATTCACAATGCCCTCACAGACGTGTAGTGGGCCAACCCCAGATGCCGTCATGCATCCCCATACCACCACTGACGCAGGTTTCTGTACCCGACGTGCATAACATTTTGCTTCATTCTGTTCCTCCTTCCGACAAATGACTGTTTTCCGTATTTTCCCGTACACAACATTGAAAATGGATTCGTCCGTCCACAAAACCCTGTTCCACTGCCGAAATGTCCATCCCCGGTACATTCGTGCCCACCGTAGTCGATTGCCTTTGTTCAACATGGAAAGGAAGGGTTTACGTTTCGCCTTGTACACTCGGTAACCGCATCGCTGTAGGTAACGGCTAATGGTTCTGGTTGACACTTCAATGTGAAAGCGTTCTCGAGTCCACAGTCGTAATTCGGCCACAGAAACATGATTGTTGGTCTGGATATAGCGCCTAAATATCCGTAGGTCACGCACGCTCAGCAGGCGTTTTCGACCGGGGGCCTTACCTGGCTCTGTAGTACCCGTATTTTGGTGGTGTTTGATGATGCAGTGGACGGTTGACTTGGGTAAGTTCAGTTGGCGCCCTATTTCCCGTTCACTGAGTCCATCTCGTTGCAACTCCACCACTCTTCTCCTCACGGTGTTGTCAATCGGTTTGCCCCAGGCCATGGTGGTGATGCACTGCAGTTTCTCGGTGCACAGCACGCGCTTATATACGGTGGACTCCCTTATCGTGTCCGTGACGTCATGCTTCCGTCGAATGCGCCACTATCTGGAATTTCCTTATGGGTCTGGTGCCTGGTCGAAGTTCAATGTCACGCGTATAGTTCCCCGTTTCCGTTCTTTACGTGACCTTGGGTGCAACATGTTGGGATCACGATCCTTGCCTGCTCACACGCCTCCTCTTACACACATGCGTCACTTCTGCGGGTCACCCATTCCACCGCCTATGCCTCTGTGCATTTAATCACGTATTCCTTTCTGGTCGAACTTCATTGTCACCAAGGTTGTATTTCAATCCCATTCCATGTTGTTTTTGGAACAACTGATTATTTTATGTTAAAATTGCCATTTATTATAAAATTAAAAATCACAATCGTCATATGTCGAAAGTAAATGACAGGTTTTCACCATTAAAATCAATATCTCTGTCAAGTTGATCGGTAATCCTAATTCTAATTTTATATATAAAGTTATTACGGTTAATTGGTAAATATTTGGGGTTTAAAGGTTCAATATTGATTAGTGATCCTGGGTATACATTAGGAATAAAAGTATAAATAACATCGGAGAGAACATTATCCATATATGAGCTTCCAATAATGTCACAGTGAATTAAGATTTTATTAACATCTCGCGTAATATTAGCCATGTTCTGGGCTATATTATTTTTTTCTTTGTATATCTTGTTGTTTTTTCAAATCGTAGTAATTGATGTAAATCTCCTTCATAAAATCTAACACATGTGACGATGCGATTATATATTATATAAAAACCCGCACCGTCACAGTTTATAGAAAGAACTTTCGTTTAAGAAGACAAAAAGAAACGAAGTTCTCATGTCCGACGCCAGAGGGTAGCTCCCTCTGTCTGCTGTATACAGAAGTGCTGCCTCCTGGCGACACTATCCAGTACCTCCCCAAAAAACTACGCGGAAATTGCTGGTCCTCCCACACTTCCACTTCGTGCATAGATGGGAACCTGAAGGGACATACTATCACCAGGCAGCTGCAGTCGCTCTTTTATCAGCCCGATCTTCTAGTACCGTACCATAGAACTTGAGGTTTTCATGGTGAGCAACAGGAGCATGCTTTAGACGTTCTTCCCGGACTGTGAATTGACTCGCCATGTCACCGAAGACAGATTGTGTAATACACATTTAAGGTACGTAGAATCGGAAAGTTCTGGTAAACTTGCGACCACCAAAAAGGACCTATAGTGAAGTGAACATAAAAATCTCGAACTTAGTGCAGCTTGCCGTACCCATCTACTTTCGAACCTTTTTGTTATTTTTGTTTGAAGCACGAATTCATTCATTCCCTTTTGAAAAGAAACCACGGTACTAGTTTACTATCCTTCGGACACATTTATTTATTTTTAGAGAAGAAACTACTTAACGTAATAAGTTCCTGTAGCATTGTCGAACACCGGGAAGGTGTTTTGTGTGATTTGGGAATGTTTCAGAGCTGAAATTTATGTTGTTCGTTGAAAATTAATTCTCCGACGGAGATAGCCTTTGGCGCGTACATCTTCCGACACCATCACGTTCGTACACCTTCGTACACCGTGGTGACTATCATGACGGGTCGTGATTGTGTTTTGTTGGTATGCAGTGTTTCGAACTGTCTGCGTTTGCGACGAGCGTTAGAACGGTGAAACGGGAGGAACAAAATGACGTGTGCTGGATGTGTGATTAAGTTCGTACCGGGTGTGGAAATTTGTTTGAAATTTGGGATACTTACTAATTTGGGCCTCGTAATCACGAATCTGCACTTAAAATTTGGCGCTCACGTATAAATTTGGCGTTTATTTGGGGGCAGGTGAATCCGGCCAATTAAACATGCCCTTAACAGGGAGTCTATAGATATAGGCGGGGCCGCGATAGCGGTTGGGGGCGGTAGGTCAATTACCCCAGGGGCGGAGCCCGGAACCAGCGGGAAATTTGGAAATCGAGGGTGTGGAAATAAGAACTTAATTGAGATTATTTTGCTATTTCCACGTGTGAGCGCCAAATTTTAGCTGCAGATACGTGATTACGGGACTAAAATTAGTGAGAATACCGAATTTCAAACAAAATGAAGAAATTCCCGGTATTGTAAAATCGCTCCTTAAAATTTGTTGTCGGCCATTTCTTGGGTTCCGAAGGTTGAAACACTGCATAACAATTGAAAATCGAGAAAAGAGAAGGCCGATGCGTCATCCCAACGCGTCATTATTTACGACGGTATCCCCTCCATATTGTGTGTGAGGCGAGCGGAAAGGTAGGAGAAAGAAGTACTCGTAATGTGAAAAATTGCTATTAGTTTGATCAAAGCAACGTCAATAAACCTTCAGGAATGTTCCGCGAGGCAGATACGTAAGTACGAATGTCAGAAATTTGACAAAAGAGAAGCACGACGCGTGATTATGTAGGAATGTGTACTCGGCATATTGTGTCTGAGGCAATAAGTACAGGTAATGTGAAAAATTGGAATTAATTTCACGAAAACAACGTTAATACACCTTCAGGAATGTTCCGCGAAGCACATACGTAAGTAAGAATGTCAAAATTTGACGAAACGAAAAAAATAGGGGTGTCCGAAGGATAGTAAATTTTTACCGTAACGCGATACAGATGAATAAATCCTTAAAATATAAATAATTGTTGGATGCGATAAAAATATGTAACTAAACCCTTGTACCTGAATATTGTAGTAATATAATAAATATACATGTCAGGCTCGCTAGCCGACTTGTTGGTAACGGACGTAAACCTTTATGTGCGAATGTTACTAGATGCATGAAAAAGGTGTATCGCATAAACTGTGATTAAATTAATGTCTGTTATTTAACATGACAATAATATTGTTGAGAGATGAGTTGAATATATATATATATATATATATATTTACATATACGTGTACATTTAATTGTTTACTGACAGGTTTTGAAGTAAATAAAAGTCACAATTGTTAACGTTTTTGGTTGTACCTTCTTTGCGTTTACACATCACTAGGCACTAATGTAAATTTAGTAACCATCTATACCTTATCTTGTCGCGCAACGCCCATATCGCGTAATCTTGAGTGTATTAGAAATTTATGGTGTATTCCTTTTGTGTAATTAAAATTGTTTGTTTTCAGGCGTTGATAGATATATATATAATCTGCTCTTGAATTTTGGGGGTTGCTTTTTGGTGTTCGTAGTACTTTTGGCAGGGGAGAAATACTAAGCATTTATATCTTTTGTTGGTAAAATTGATACTTAACGGACGTATTGAACGCGTGATCCGTTCGACCCACTACAACAGGTCTTTGCTCGCCGTTACGCGCGTGTGGATCAAGCAACTGCTGGATGCACATGCGACAAAGGCGTTTGCAGAAATCTATCTTGGGGCGTTTTGCCTAGGTTAAATAAATAGGGTTATTGACAATTATCATCACCGGCATTGCTTCCAACATACCGATCCCTCGTGGGCGTCAATAACCCCAAAACAAAAGGACACGTCACACACAATAATTGTTTTCATTTATAATTAAAATGAAACGTTTTACAGCGTTGTTAATATCAAACAAAAAAGGTAATTTATCGATTTGGAAATAGTCCTCTAAATAAAAATTCAGTTCTTCCTCATCATACAATCCATTTGGGATGGTTAGTGACTTCCTAGTTTCAACTTCATCATCAGAAAACTCCAATTTATTGTTATTAACTTTGTCGCCGATATTATCCCACGGATACCATAAGCCACATTGTGTTGGAGCTATCTCACAATCACCATCTCGAATATCGATTGGGTTATTTGCATAATTTACCTCAAAATCACTCTGTTTAGATGTTACCACTAAGAGACTCATTTATGGACATATAATTTTAGGATATTTTCTTATGTTGACTTTTACTAATCAACTTTTCAACAAGCAAATAATCGAGAATATCTACTATTTCGTTGTGTACTTCATCAGAATTATTTCCAGCGCACTTTGAACTTAAAAGTAATTGCAACGTATCAACCACTTTTTTTGGATCAGAATATATTCCTGTTCCAGATTGAGCAAGATTTTTGGGAATTTATTGGATATTTTTTAGAGCTGTTTGATAAATACGTAACTGTGAATCTATTTGCTTATAAAGTTCTATTTTCTCTTCGTCATTTGTTCTAACAGCATTAGTTTTGTGAGCGCGATACTGCTTAATAAGTGTACCACATTTGTCAAGAAGGTTTTTTATTTGTGTGGTTTGCTCGGTTTTGTCACTAATAGTTAGCAACTCGCTTGTTTTGGGAAACTTAAATTGAATTAAGAAATCTTCATCTATACGAGAGTTTACATCTAATGATAACGTTTTTTTTCTTTCTTTTCTTTTATAGGATATTCGATACTCGGTATTACCGCCTCTTGGGGTTTAAACTGTTCGATTACTTTCATTGTACTAGATAGTTTTTCGGTAATTGGTTTTTGAAATTTTTCTATTTCAGTTTTCGTAAACTGTTCCCTCATCTGGTTCTGTACTATT
Organism: Lepisma saccharinum; assembly: GCF_977018435.1. Taxonomy (NCBI): domain Eukaryota; kingdom Metazoa; phylum Arthropoda; class Insecta; order Zygentoma; family Lepismatidae; genus Lepisma; species Lepisma saccharinum. The sequence continues at coordinate 58,493,279 of NC_139243.1, read as the reverse complement.
CTGTCCCTGACTTTACTTCGGGATTCTAAAATTGTCTTGACTGCTTTCTGCACATTCATTTATACGAAAAAATAAAAACCATCTATAATTTACGTTAACGTTTACGAACGTCGATAATTTACGTTAACGTTTACGAACGTCGATAATTTACGTTATTTAAATGTCCATTGTAATTGCACATTACGACCTGGATGAGGACAACTATATTAACATTAATAATCTTGCACCTCAGTGGCCTTTTAAATACTTAATTTGTGGAAATTCAGGAAGTGGGAAGAAGAAGAATTTATTGCTAAATTTGGTTCTCAAATATCTATACTTTCATAATATATACGTTTTTGCTAGAGATTTGGATGAACCATCCTATCGTTACTTGATTAAAATATTCAATAATCAAAAATAAAAGTTTTCAGTAAATTTTCTTCAGACCCGAGTGAAATTATTAACGTTGATGAACTTGACGATAAAGAACAAAACTTGGTAATTTTCGACGATTACGTAATGGTGAGAGATCAATCAAAAATCGAGGATTTGTTTATTCGAGGTAGGAAACGAAATTCTTCAGTAATTTGCCTAACGCAATCGTACTTTGACGTTCCTAAAAAAAAAAGTTTACAGTGTAACTACATTTCGTTACTTCCTTCCTGTGCTCGAAAAGACGTCAATCTAATTTTGAAAGAATATTCGATCGATGAACGCGTTAAAAATACTTATAACGAAATAACGAAACAACCATATAACTTTTTAACCATAGATTTAAAAAATCCGAATATCCGATATAGAGATAATTTCACACCTATTAATGAATCACTATATTCCGAGAAAAACAGAACTAAAAGAGGAGAAAAAAGAGGTCCTCCCGGGGTTGGATTTAAACTTACTGATAATGGAAATTATGACATCTCCGAAAAGAAACTAATAAATGTTGCTGATGCGATAGAAGAAACTGAAATTTTAAATTTGAGAACTTTAAATAATAAACTTCGGGATTTGGAAATTTTACTTGAGAGAGGTGTTAACGATAAATTCCAAGAAGTGGGTGTGAAAATAAAGAATATTTTTGATTACATCAGCAATAACGTAATGCTGTTTGACGACAATGGGTTGACTGCTCGAAATAATCGTATTAAACTTGTTGAATTTCCTGAAGATGGATATGACGCTGCAAATAAAAAATATGTAGATGAAGAAACTTTTAAGATGAAAGCTATTATATTAAAAGATAGATTAAGAGTAAAAAGACAAATATTTATGGTAAATTTATCATTTGTTAGAGAATATACTCATGCATATATATCAGTACATAACGTTAATTCCAATTTTGGTGATGTGTTTAAAATAGAGGGTTCATTAAAGCCATTACGTTCCATCAGCTTTTTGAAAATCACTTTTTGTGTTACAGAAAATGAAAGTCAGAAAAATGTGTGGTTTGCTACTGAAGATTCACGTAATGTAAGGACTAAAATAATGAAGGGCCCAGAGAGTGATACTATTGCCTTATCTAATATTGAAGATAATTTATATATTACATGCAATATTGAAAGAGAAGTGGAAAAAATAGGAACTTTGAATGTTGCTTGTAAAATACTTTTTGAAGCAGTATATATATAAATGAACATATTTTTATATATAATAAATGGAGTATAATGTATATCTATCAGAATCGCAACTCTCAAAGTTAAGAGCGGGTAAGAGTTGTAAAATAAGATTTGACTTAACCAAGCGAGCAAATAACCGAATAAAATTAACTCAGCAACAAATTAAAACAAATATGAAGCTGCAAAAAGAGATAAAAAGAAAACGTGCACTATCAGTTTCACATCTAATCAAATTGGAGGATTTCTACCTGCTTTAATTCCATTGGTAATCACAGGGGCAAAAGCTTTGGGGCTTGGTGGACTAACAGCATTGGGATCTTATGGCGTCAAGAAAGGATTAGAAGCCATCGGAGGGAATGGTCTTAGAAAAAATACAAAAAAAGGAGCAGGTTTTTTTTTTAGTCGGAAAAAGAAAATAGGGCTTTCAAATATAGATATTTTGGAGAAAATGAAACATGAAAGAACATTCAGGGGGGTGTTCCCCATTGGCTGCCTACCAAAAACGATAAGGAAAACTGAGAGCGGTATTGTAAATTTTGATGCATCTGATTCACCTGGGAGTCACTGTGTGGCGTATTTTAATTCCGAACCTAATATATACGTTTACTATTATGATTCGTTCGGTTTACCACCTCCTGCAATAATAAAAAAATATTTGAAAACAAGTAACAAGCCAATTATGTATAATTCCTCACAGTTCCAACAAAATAATAGTATGTCATGTGTATTGTATTGTATTAATTTCATTAAACGTGTTACCTGCGGTGAAAGTTTTTACGACATTTTATACAGTTTTGAAAAAAAAAACTAGCAAAAGAAATGAAACTCGAATTCATAAATTATAAATGGAAATACCAAATAATATCCCAAGAGAAAAATTGATTCAGTTATTAGAATCATTAATAAAACAATATGAGATGACGTTAAAGAAGAAAAAGAGGAGATATAAGGCTCTAAAATATTTCTATTATTGTTTAATCACTCTATCAATTGCTTTATCAGCTGCAACAGGATTTGTAAATGTTTTACTACCACTAACCACATATACTATTATCAGTACTAGTTTTACAACCATTTCAGCAGTTATCACCGGATTAAGCACTAAATTTAACTTGAATAAGAAGAAAACGGATTATAAAAATATAATTCAGCTGATCAAGAATGTTAAAAATGAGTTAGAAATTCTATTAACCCTTAAAGGGGATATGGATGATGAATATATTAAAGATCTTGTTGAGAAAATTAAAGATAAATTGTTTAAAATCGTTTAAATAAATAATGACGGGTTACACGTTTGAAATTTTTAAAATCGGTTCATAAATAAGAAAGTTATTTAAGTTTTTATAAGTTTATCCTTAGAGTTATGCACCCAGCAACACATTAAGAAACTAATATTTTTAACACTCTTTTAATATCCGTTGGAATTTTTAAAATCGGTTCATAAATAAGAAAGATATTTAAGTTTATATAATTTTATCCTTAGAGTTGTGCACTCAGCAACACATTAAGAAACTAATATTTTTAACACTCTTTTGATATCCATTGGAATTTTTAAAATCGGTTCATAAATAACAAAGATATTCAAATGTTTCATTTTGCCCCTGAAATTTTCAGAGGTATGCAACCACGCAACACTTGCCCCTGAACATATGCAACCAGCAATACATGGGTGGGCTACCCAAATCTGAAGTCAGATTGCCGAAATATCTAATAGGAACCAAGATAGCAATCAGCCGTATTTGTAATCCCTGTTTGCTATGCAACCATCAAGACAACATTTTGAATTTGGCGCTATGATTAAAATCTCGGCAACCCGCTCGACTTTTGTAACGTAACCATGTAACCGAATTGTAACCAAAGAATGAAAGTGTAACCAGTTAATCAAGTTGCAACCGCTCACTAGCACGCGATACACAAGAGAGAGTCAAAGACTTTTCCGATTGCGTTACCATATAAGTGAGACCTTGAGATGACGTCCGCACAAGAACTCTTGCGGCAGTAAGGCCATAGCATAGACATTCGCGCAAGGATCGTTGCGTCTGAATCCTGAGTGTGTATCGGAGACTGGTAGAATGTGGCGGCGCAAGAAGTCTTGCGTTAACTTCAGCTGAGGAAAGGAGGTCATCTAATACGTTTTTCTTAAAAGGAATTCAATTCTAGTTCATCTATTGTAGATTTTAGTTTGTTTAATATTTCTACGAAGGAATGAGAATATTTGGGGCAATTGATATTAAATAATTGCAGATTATTTCTTCCTGCTTTTATTAGTTGGTTAGATAATTCGTTAAATTCGTAAAATACATTATCTTTGAAGAAATAAACATTCCGTTATTGTATCTAAAAGATGAATCCATATTTGGTGGTACACCTGGGAAATTTCTGGTTATTAGACCATGCTGTTTGGGTCTTAAAGTGCATTCGTCTATTTCCGTAAAATATATGTTTTTATAAAATATAAAAGTGCGTCCGGAATAAGTGTTTACAACAGTATGAATTCTCGATCTTGAATTGATGCCAAATTCTGCTATAGATTTAGGATAATGGCCTAATAAAATTAAGGTTGGGTAATCGAACATGTATATCATATTGGTTTTCTGCTTTTTAATCATACTATTTGTCCTGAGGGTCTTTGATAAACTGCGGTAACTCTTTCAAAATCTGATGGTAAAAAGGTTAACCAATCAGTGATTCGTTGCGGTCCAATCGCAGCTGTAGAATTATCAAGGTCAAAAATCCAAACCCATTTGTCATAAAACGCGTACAAAAATTCATTTACAATTACAAACTGATTAATATTCATTAATTCGCATAATTTAGGTTGTTTCTCTGCTGCCTGTTCTTCTTCTTCTTCATCTTCGACATGTTTGTCTTCGATAGTTTTTTTTTTTCCCATATAAAGATTGTATGGCGAGAATATCATCATTATGTAATTCTATTTTGTTTGTGTTAAAAGCGAAAATGAGGGAATCTAGATTATTATTATGAGATATTCCAAGAGCATGTCCAATTTCATGCAACAAAACCGAGAAAAGATTTGTTTGGTCACCAGGTGTATTATCGTCTACTTGTAGATAGCACGATTCGTCTTGATCGAGATGGATTTCGATAGGAGTATTCGCACTGTTTGGATAAGTTGCATGACCTAAGACACCTCCTTTTCCATCTAATACAGCAGTGCAGTGTCCGCCTATTTTATGATTTCTGTGTGGATTCCCACGCTTGTTAGATATAATAATATCAGGATTTTGTGAGTCCACTTCGAAATTTAAATCTGTGTGCTGACTCCACGTTTCAAAAGCGGCCTCAGCTATTCCTTGGATTTCTCTATTAAATACGGCATAATACCATTTAATTGTCTTACTATTCCATTTATATCTTAGCATGTTAAATTGCATTTCATCATCGTGGACGCCACATCTCGGACGGTTCATTAATTCTAAAGTTGGTTCATCCAAAATTCCATTTGACTCTAAATGATAGTATTCTTGGAAAATTTTTAAAGCATTTTGAAATGTAAGCGAATCTATTTGCGTGAGTTCGTTCATGGGATTAGGTATATATCCATAATTATGTAGATACGTTACTGTTGATAAAGTCTGATTAGGTTCACATAATCCAAAATTTAAAAATAAAAATAATGGAATAAACCTGCTCATTTATTATTGACAAATTTATCTCTTATAAATGTCACGCAATTACCTAGATGCTCAAGCAGTGAAATATATGCTTAATATGCCATTGGAGTATATCAAGATGAATGATTTAGAAATAGGTAAACAATACGAAATTACTAATGGAGAAATTGTAAATACAAAGCATGGCCAAAAAGTCTGCCTTACATTAGATAACAAATACAGATTACATTTACCGGATCGTTATAGTAAAATGTTAAATAATCAAGCTATCCAAACACTTGTAAAAGATCAAACTAAACTGTTATATAAGGAGAAAAGAAATATTTGGAAATCAGACTAAACACGAAATCAAATTCGTATACATTATTTCTTATAAATGGAACAATTAGATGAAGAATATGACAGCAGAATAGCATTTCAAGGATCTATTAATATAGTTACGTTTAGAGGATTGGAGAATAACTTTAAAAATAAACTACTTGCCAAAAAAAATAATATTGAAATTACTTGTAAGTATCCTTTGAAAAATTCAGTCACGTTACCATTTTCTAAAAATAATGTCTCAATTTGGTCTAGTGATGGTTTTACTTTAATTGAGGTCTTGCTTGCTATTAGAGATGGTTATATGAAAATTTTCAAAGAGGAGGAAGAATTTGTTGGCAATCCATGTCATTGTGAATTTTTAAAATATAATAGAAAAGAATCAAATAGTCCTTATGGAATTTGGGGACATGACATTTCTGATCTATATATTGAAAAGATATATCAAGATAAAAATAAATTTACATTATCTACTGGATCGTGAAAGGTTTCAATAATTTTACATAAATAAATAATGCCGTCAGCTACTATACCCGAAACTATATTACAATATGAAGAAGATGGGGAAATAAAAAAGTTAATAGTTCCACCAGGTGATTACAATGTGAAAACTCTTGAAAAATATATCAATTCGCAATCTCCGTTTAGCTCAAATAATATTAAAATTAAAAAAACATAAGAGAGATGATATATTTGTAATTAGATCGCCATTTAGACTATTTCTAAAACAAGATAGTTCAATTGGAGATATACTTGAATTTAATAATGTATTAGAGATGTAATTATTTTGCATTACCTCTTAACCCCGGCAAATTACCGTGGTTTTATAAAATGGGTAGTTTTCACAATTTTGACATGTTCAGCGATTTTTAGCAGTTTTGAGCCTATTTTGCTCAATAATGAAGTTTTTTTTTGTGTCATTGCATATTTTAATATATTTTTAGTTTTTCAGTTTTTTAATGCGATTTTGGATGGTTTTTATTAACTTCTTTATTTTATAGATTTCTAGATTTATTTTTATTTTTTAAATAAAATTGATATTTTAAAATTTTGATATTTTGATTGATATTTGATTTTATTTTTGTTTAAAACAGCCAAAATTTTGAACTTGCGTTCGGACCGGCGAAATCACTATACTACTAGTTATGATAACAAATATTTCAATCAATGTACCTGAAGCTTGATTCAAGTCGATTTCAACAAGAATTTGTCGTGTATAATATGTGGTTGGCAGACGTAAACATGTCTACGGATCGGTAAGTGCACCTGCACTGGCTTCACTACATTCTTTACTCACGTTCTCCAGCAAGGACATGAAAGATTCAGTGCTGCTTCGAACAAACTACGTGTTGCTTGGAGTTTTACTTATGTGCTGCAAGGAAGCATTGTGAATTTTCATCGGCGTTGATAATACATGAAGTATCACGTAAACGTACAGTGTTGTACATAATCATGTCTAGCTCAAACAAAAGGAATTAATAGAGACTTGTCATTATCATCGTATTGATTTTTTTCAGATTAATAGTCACGAAATTTCATTCAATTGTAAGGGAGTTGTGTAAAAGTTACAATTATTGCTTATCTCAGAATACACATGTGGTGGCTTCTGAAGCCAGCATGCACAGGGTATAGTAGTCATTTTGTCATGGCCATGTCAAGCCCAACAGGGCTTGGTTATGGTAATCTTATGGAGCTCATACCGTGTAAGTCACTCGAATTTCTCTAGTATCAGAGTATCATGATAAATACTTCCCGTGAAAATAAGAGTTTGATGCTTATGTGTGCATATTATGCTTAAATCCACCCTTTGATATTAAATTGGATATATAGTAATTGGGTAGCTCTGATTTAGGATTGCAGGAAGTAAATTTTAATTGCACAGTATTTAATATCAACAGTAAATTTTCAAGTTTTCCATGAGGTGTTAAGTACAGGGTATTCCATGTTTATGTTACCTTGAACATATTTTGCATACTGTATATACGGGTACAAATATTCTTTTGTTATAGCAAGGAATTCAAAACATATTATTCCAATCTTTTATTGTAGATAGTTTCTCAATAATACAACTGTCATATACTTAGTAAAGAGTTTATAATCAACATATATTATTTTTGTGCATACATGTTTGTGATTTTCCATACATAAAATAATCTATTCAAAGAGTTTATGTGTATTTCATGAGCTAATGGTGTCTTTTCTTACAGTGGGGGGGGGGATCTCTCATTCGTACACTGAGTTTTGTCGCAATTTATTCTAGCCTAGCTGAAAGTTGAATCTGCTGCATAACTTGCAAGGGGAACTGCATATCAGATCAATATTGTCAAAATTATAAATATACATATTTACCCTGTGTGAAGGCCACATTTTAGTTTTCATAATGGTAACAATTAAGGGTGGGATTGCTGTTGTACCATATCATTAGTATCAGTGTGGCTCTGATTGCATACTTAACTAGGGGTAATTAATAATAATTACTGTAACTAATTATTACTGATTTAATTTGGCGTTAGTGTGTTCAGTTAAAACAACATCAGTCCTAAAGTGTTGTAATATAGTCACGTTTGTCTTTTATTTTTAAGAGAAAATTTGGTTGTGGTAATCGTCTGAGTTTTGTTGTATCTGTCAGCGTTCCTAGCTACCGAGACCCATGCTTTCAAGCATGGTAAGTGCAATAGTGTTCAAGAGTTCGCATGTTTTCACTGTCACTGACTGACAGCCTGTCAACCAAGGAGTGTGAGTACATGGACACGTTAGTTCGTTGTTTGAGGCCAAGAACCAAAAGGGTTCTTAGAACTCTTCATCCAACTGAGTTCCTTCTAGAAGCAGTAGAACACTCGAGAACTGGTATTCTGTGATTACATATTCATATCCTAATTGTGATCCGTACTTGTCTGTTTGAAGCATACTAAAGATTTTGTAGTTTTCTGAATCTTTTGTTTCTTGACTTAAGCAATAAAGACTTATACATTTGTTGAAGATTAGGCACACACAGGAGATGTACTACGTAGAGTATCAATGCAATGGCATACCATGCCATTGCTCTAGCCACTGAGCTACCGAGCCGGACTGGCTTTCCCTGATTCCTCGCTATCGCCATTTTACCTGCTTGGAATCAGGCGAGGCCAGGCCAGGTCAGTAGCTCAGTGGTTACAGCAATGGCATGGTATGCCAGAGTCCCAGGTTCAAGTCCTGGTCGAGCCTGCATTTTTCACTGAAAATTTCTACATTATACAATTGCGTTTGATGAAAGGTTCCCAGTTTATATGTCATCATTACTTTCACTGCTTTTACTGGGGAATTTACCATATGTCACTGTTCAGCATATTAAGAACAATTTTTACAGAACACAAAGGCATTAAACCCCATCAATTGACTCCTTTACTTCAAAGTTGAGAATCCCCACACCAAAAAGGGGCAAGATTCAATGGATTCTTAGTTTCAACATTCACGTTCAGTAATAAGTCTGGAGTTGCGCCTGTCCAATTTTGACTTTCAGAGCATGTTCTTGCACCTACACTGAGCTATAAATCTAAGTTCATCCCTTCATAAAATACAGCACACCTTTCTTTTATATGAATTTTTATAACATTTATATGCATCAGAAAGCTACACATTAAAATTAGCTTCTCTACAGCTACAGCTAATCTTCCAAAAATGTAACTTTGTTGCAGCTACATCTACGTTTACCAAAAAATACACTTTGTTCTATGTGATAATGACCGCTTTACTAGTTTTGCATAAGAAATAAACCAACCATGTGGATAATCAAAATAAACGCTTAGCACTTGTACTTACTAGAAAGTAGGTTCCGTTATTATTAAAATGGACCTTCAATGGCAACAGACACCAAATCAAAATATTAAAGTACATTGATAATATCTTCAAAATGATTTTCTTTTCGATTTTTTTATACAAAGAATTGCATTGAATACAGTTGCATTTCTTTTCTCAACCTGTGGTGCAACAGCCCGTAAGGTCCAGGGTCTACCTGATGACTGCCTGCCTCACTACCATATCCCTCAGCAGAGGTGTTCAATCATCCAACCAGTTATGCAATGTTGTGTGGTTAGCACTACAAACCCCCCGTTGCTGTTGTAGGTCTCCATGACTGGATTATGCTACTCATTCATAACTCCCCAATTTTCCCACGATGGTAGGTGGCCATGGTGCCATGCACTGGCCGAAATCTCATGAGAAAAGTTGTTACACCTAACCTGGAAACTTGAACCAGCATTCTTTCCCTACCCTGAGCCAAAAGCCTGATATCTTAGAACACACGGACACAGTGCGGGACAATTGTATTTGGTAGTAGGTAATAACAAAAGAGTTTCCTGAAGCTTATGCAGATGGCTATTTTTAAGATTGCCCAGAAAAACATGTGATACTTATGGATTTATAATCATTGCACTAAACTGAGACATTTTTTGTTAAAAAAAAATATGTCACACTAATATTTTAAATATTAGAATACTTTATCCAGAATGTTGAACTCAGGCAGGTGGGTACCAAAATAAAGGAGAACATACAGGCATGTTGAGAACTCAGATAACCTGAAATATGTGATCCTTCATTTTCCAATTGTCGATTTTTTTTTTAAAAAAAAATCCCTTTACAATAACGTTTTCTAATTTTACCAGTAAATATGTAGAGAATATTTATAGAAGCAATTTGTAATTTCTATGGCATTCATGTTTACAAGGAATTACTATCTTGAAAGCATTGTAAGCAAAGAGAAGGGTGAATGGAAACGTGTATTTATGCCTAATACATTTTATTGGAGTGGACATTGTGTGGCTGAAAATGTCAGGGAAATACAACACCTAAAACATTTTCTGAATTATTTGAGGCACCCCCAATTCTGACTACTGTGAATGAATTACTCTTACAAATGTTCAACCCCAAGACTGGTTCCCAGCCTGCAAGAGACTAATGATGCGTGGTCATGTAAGACCAGGAGTCGACTTTGAGCACTGAGAGTGAAGATGAGGCCTAAATGGAGTTCAGAGGATGAGGCCATGTGAGGCTGCAGGTTGACCTTGAGCTTTGACACTGTGCAGTTGCAGTCCTTAGTGAAATTGGCATCTCTGGTCACAAGTAGATATGGATGTGGTAACTCTTGTTTACCCTGCAACAGAAAAAAAAAAGAATTAGTGAATGTAAATGTGAGAGGGAATGACAACATAATGTCACACTATTGATATGCACAAAGCTTTATTGCCAACCTAATGAAAATTACATAAAAAAATATGAATATTTATTGACTAAATGGTAAAAGATATAAATGGTAAAATATATTATGTATTCATTCTTGAAGGAATAATATACATTAAATTTGGCACACACAGGAGATGTACTACATAGAACTTTAAGCAAGAAATGGAGGAATGACTGGATTCCACACAGGTGAAACAGTGGAAGCAAAAAATCAGGCGAATCCAGGCCGACTCTATATCTCCATGTTAAAGCAATGGCATAGAACATTCGAGGCCTGGGCTTGAGTTCTGGTTGAGTATGCATTTTTTGCTGAAAGTTCTACATATTAATATAAATGTATTTACCTTTTCATGAGTACATCACAATCAACAGTTTTTTCTACTCTCCTTTCTTTTCATTGATTTGAATATGTCAATCATTCTCATTATTTACTCTGAAAGTTCAACTACATTTGTATCATTTTTTTCAGTTACCTGATCAAAAACTACGTGGAAGAACAGGTACAAGATTTCCCAAGGTCAATTCCACATTTGTCAGTGTCTGCAAGAAACTTTAGAGAACAAGAGCAGACCAAAGTACAGATTGCATCAGGAGAGAAGAGAAATTTGAGGTTGAACCTGCATCAAAAACACTTGCAAGCAAGACACATGTTGTTGGTTCCAAGCCTAAAAACAGAAGAAAGCGATGTACAGGTCCCATTTGCAACAACACTTTCTCTGACAAAAAAGACTTAATAACACATAAACATCATATGCTTTTTAATTATTCAGATTCCATGAAAACTCTTGTCCATGAAGCTGAGCATAATAGAGTGTTCCCACAAAACAGAAACCTCTCAGTTGTTCAATTTGAAACAAGGATTTTGCCCGCAAAGGAGATCTTAGTGTACAAATGAATGTACACTCAAAACAGATGCCTTTCAATTGTTTAATTTGCAACAATGATTTTTCCCGTCAAGTTTATCTTAATGCCCATTCGAAGGGTCACACTGGAGAGAAGACTTACAATTGTTCTATTTGTAACAAAGGTTTTGCCTGTAAAGATCATCTTAATCAGCATGTGCGGGTCCATATATATATATAACCAAAAGCCATAAAATTCCTTTTCATAAACAATTAGGAGAGAAGCCTTTCAATTGTTCAATTTTCAACAAAGATTTTGCAAATAAGTACCATCTTATTGAGCATGTGAGAGTTCACACTCAATGCCCTTCAATTGTTCAATTTGCAATACATATTTTGCCCGTAAGGGAGATCTTAGTATACATATGAATGTTCACTCAAATGAGAAGCCTTGGAATTGTTCAATTTGCAACAAAGATTTTGCCTTTAAATATCATCGTTATAGGCATGTGAGGGTTCACACTGGAGAGAAGTCTTTCAATTGTTCAATTTGCAATAAAAATTTTGTCTCTAAATTGGTTCTTAGTGTACATACTACTTTCGACTCAAGAGAGAAGCTTTTCCATTGTTCAATTTGCAACAAAGGTTTTACCCATAGAGAGCATCTTAATGTGCATGTGAGGGGTCACACTGGAGAGAAGCCTTTCAATTGTTCAATTTGCAATAAATATTTTGCACATAAATATAATCTTACTGAGCATGTGAGGGGTTACACTGGAGAGAAGTCTTTCAATTGTTCAATTTGCAATAAAAATTTTGTCTCTAAATTGGTTCTTAGTGTACATACTACTTTCCACTCAAGAGAGAAGCTTTTCCATTGTTCAATTTGCAACAAAGGTTTTACCCATAGAGAGCATCTTAATGTGCATGTGAGGGGTCACACTGGAGAGAAGTCTTTCAATTGTTCAATTTGCAATAAAAATTTTGTCTCTAAATTGGTTCTTAGTGTACATACTACCTTCCACTCAAGAGAGAAGCTTTTTCATTGTTCAATTTGCAACAAAGGTTTTGCCCGTAGAGAGCATCTTAATGTGCATGTGAGGGGTCACACTGGAGAGAAGCCTTTCAATTGTTCAATTTGCAATAAATATTTTGCCTGTAAAGTTAATCTTAATGCACATGTGAGGGATCACACTGGAGAGAAGCATTTCAATTGTTCAATTTGCAACAAAGATTTTGCATATAAATATCATCTTACTGAGCATATGAGGGGTCACACTGGAGAGAAGTCTTTCAATTGTTCAATTTGCAATAAAAATTTTGTCTCTAAATTGGTTCTTAGTGTACATACTACCTTCCACTCAAGAGAGAAGCTTTTTCATTGTTCAATTTGCAACAAAGGTTTTGCCCGTAGAGAGCATCTTAATGTGCATGTGAGGGGTCACACTGGAGAGAAGCCTTTCAATTGTTCAATTTGCAATAAATATTTTGCCTGTAAAGTTAATCTTAATGCACATGTGAGGGATCACACTGGAGAGAAGCATTTCAATTGTTCAATTTGCAACAAAGATTTTGCATATAAATATCATATTACTGAGCATATGAGGGGTCACACTGGAGAGAAGTCTTTCAATTGTTCAATTTGCAATAAAAATTTTGTCTCTAAATTGGTTCTTAGTGTACATACTACCTTCCACTCAAGAGAGAAGCTTTTTCATTGTTCAATTTGCAACAAAGGTTTTGCCCGTAGAGAGCATCTTAATGTGCATGTGAGGGGTCACACTGGAGAGAAGCATTTCAATTGTTCAATTTGCAACAAAGATTTTGCATATAAATATCATCTTACTGAGCATATGAGGGGTCACACTGGAGCTAGGCCCTTTATTTGTTCAATTTGCAATAAAAGTTCTGTCCGTAAAGGAGATCTTATTGTACATGTGACTCTTTACTCAACAGAGAAGCCTTTCAATTGTCAATTTGCAAGATAGATTTTGCCCGTAAAGTTGATCTTAATGCGCATGTGAGGGGTCACAATGAAGAGAATCCTTTCAATTGTTCAATTTGCAACAAAGGTTTTGCCCATAAAGATCATGTTATTCAGCATGTGAGGGTTCACACTAAAGAGAAGCCTTTCAATTGTTAAACTTGCAATAAATATTTTGCCCAAAAAGGAGATTTTAGTGTACATATGAAGAATGTTCACCAAAATGAGAAGCCTTTCAATTGTTCAATTTACAACAAAGATTTTGCCCACAAGGTTCACCATATTTATAATGTGTAGGTTCACACTAAAGATAATCTTTTTGAATTTTTTAATTTGCAATAAATATTTTGCACGTGGAAGAGACATATGAATGTTCATGAAAAGAGTAGTGTTTTAATTGTTCAATTTACAACAAAGGTTTTGCTCCTAAGGCTAACTTTATGTGCACGTGAGCATTCACAGTACAGAAAAGCTTTTCCATTGTTGAATTTGCTAAGATGCTTTGTCTGGAGGTGTACACTTAATGTACACATGAAGCTTGACAGTGTAGAGTAATATTTAAAGTGTTCAATTTGCAACAAAGGTTTGGGGATTGAAAGACTTCTTAATTTGAATATGTGCATTCATGCTAAAGAGAAGCCTTTAAATTGTTCAATTTGTAACAGTTCTTTTGGCTGGTGAGATAAGTTTAATATAATAAACATATGAGGATGTTTCGTCTCTAGAAACTGAATTTGTGTCAAGATTTTCCTGTAAAAATAACTTCTGAGTACACATGGGGACACACACACATGAAACAGTAATTGTTTAATTTGAATGAAATATTTTCTCTGCAAACATAAAGTTATTATGCATATGAGGGATTACACACCAAACAGAAGTCATGTAGGAAGTATTGCACGCTGGAAGTATTGATTTGTGTTGAATTTTTATAAATCATACCATCAGTGTTTGTAAATGGATTTCCAAGTAGCGATCTCTTGACTCTGTGCACATCTTACATGGTTTAAGATCTTGACATCTGCATTATCAGAATCAATTGTCTGCATATCAGGAGGAATATCTCTATATCCAGCAGGGATTTCAATCATGCTTTCAAACATGCCACCAGTAGTTGAAAGATAATACCGATATTTAATTTTTAACAGAGCAAACCGTTACTTATGCCTATTCCATATCCAAGATACAAAACAGAGAAGATAGCTGTCTTAGCCAGAGGTGGTCACCCTCCGGAGGGCGACCTCATGAGGGCAGACCTCACCCTCCGAAGACTTGTGAGGGTGAGGGTGTGTGAGGGTGAGGGCGAGATCGATCCGTGAGGGTGAGGGCATGTGAGGGTGAGGGCGTGTAAGGGTGAGGGCGACTGGTGAGTCATGAGGGTGAGGGCGAAGCTGAGCCGTGAGGGTGATTGTGAGGGCGACCTGTGAGTCGTGAGGGTGAGGGTGTGTGAGGGTGAGGGCGAAAGGCGAGTCGTGAGGGTGAGGGTGTGTGAGGGTGAGGGCGACCTGTTAGTCGTGAGGGCATGTGAGGGTAAGGGCGAAAGGCTAGTCGTGAGGGTGAGGGCGAATTCGAGTCATGAGGGCGAGGGCGTGTGAGTGTGAGGGCCATGTCAATCCATGAGGGTGAGTAAGGGTGAGGACGAAATGCGAGTTGTGAGGGTGAGGGCGTGTGAGGGTGAGGATGAAGTCGAGTCATGAGGGTGAGGGTCTGTGAGGGCGAAAGGCGAGTCGTGAGGGTGAGAGCGTGTGAGCGTGAGGGCGAGGGCAAGAAAAATCCATGAGGGTGAAAGGCGAGTCGTGAGGGCATGTGAGGGTGAGGGAGCCATGAGGTTGAAGGCGTGTGAGGGCGAGGCATGAAAGTGAGGGAGATTGAACGAAAATGACCACCTCTTGTTTAAAGTTGGATCCGAACTACAATGTGCCTCCTCCACCAGATCTAGCAAGAAACAGGCTCTAATATTTTTAATTCGTTTCATGGTGTTTCTAGTCCAAAAATGCATTTTTATATTGCCTATAAATGCCTATTAGGTGAGTTCCTATTTCGCTTAATCGTCCTTAAAATGCGTATTCTGCAATTTTTGATTACTTTATCTTTGTTATGCGCCTTTGGCTTTCCCTATGTTGAATGTAAGTCTTCGTTGACGTTGAACTGACTGAAAGCCTCAATCGGGGTAAGCAAACTGGACAACCTGTTAGTGACTCATCATATATGCGTACGTAACGACGCCAGCTCTCCCATTCTTGGTTTGAATTGGTGTTTTAAGTCCACCTTATGCACAGTAAGGCTAATCGGGACTGGACATACAGTTTAAAGTGGGATCCGAACCACTGTGCCATGTGCCTCCACCTGGTATCGAATCCGGGACCCCTTGATTACAAGGCAACGATGCTACCACTGCGCCATCGGGGAGGCCCCTCTCCCCTTCTTTTTTTCCCCTGAAAGATTTGTGGGAATCAATCAGTACTCATTTGCTTTGTTGTGCCTGTGAAAAAATGTTGTTGTATGAGGAGGTATCATGTGTTTCAAAATGACAAGAGATATGACAGCCAGAAATGTATTAATCAGTGGCGTGCCAAGAGGGGATCGGTGGGGGTCATAACCCCTCCCCTTTGCTCCAGTATTATTTTTAAAAAGTGAAAGGCAGTAAATGATAGAAATTACTGCGAAAATCCTGGACACGCCACTGGTATTAATTAATAATTCATCTTCGCAGGGAATTGTGAATTAAAGTAATTCTGATATAAAGAACTTGCACTAACCATTTGGCCAATTTGAACAAATACCCCAATTTTGGATGGCATCCCATTTCGCCTAACCGCCTAAACCGGTTGGAAGGGGGAATGAGGGAAATTTTGATCCAAGTAAACACCAAACAATTCCCAACATGTGCCCATGCCAAATAGTCAGGTGTTGCTCCGAAAAAGGAGCATTGTCACAGAATCCAGCAGCCGGGGGCGTTTGTTATATTTTCTATAAGATAAAGGAAAATATGACTCCATTCCTTGGTCTATCTTTTAGTAGGCAGAAACAATCCTCCA
This sequence comes from Lepisma saccharinum, assembly GCF_977018435.1. Classification (NCBI taxonomy): domain Eukaryota; kingdom Metazoa; phylum Arthropoda; class Insecta; order Zygentoma; family Lepismatidae; genus Lepisma; species Lepisma saccharinum. The sequence goes on along the minus strand of NC_139243.1, from coordinate 58,476,644 downwards.
CTCGTCCCCCTTCAATCTATGACTTTAGTCGAATTAGAAACTCTAAGATGCTTCATTGACGCTTAATGTTCTGCTTGTTCTTGTTTTATCTAACCTAACCAGGTGTCTGATATCAAGGATAACTAAGAATGACTTTCATAACTTGCACCAGAGTTCGGGCATTTATTTTGGTTAGAATAGGAAGACAAAAAGGCATTTACAGGGTGACAAGAAATAACCCGTACAAAGTTTGGCGTATCCTGCCAAGAATGTAGTGTATCGTAGCCAAATAATTGTTGTGTTATTGGATTCTCCATAGTCTTTTGTAACTGTACTTGTTGTTTCGGCTTCATAGCGATTACAGTCTTTGTGTTTCAGACTGTCAACCAAACGCAGTGCAATTTTTTAACTGTGGCGTCAGGGAAAGCGTCAATGTGAAATTGTTCGTTTGCTGGGTGTTCCAAAAATGACAGTCTCAGATGCAGTTCGGCGATTCAAGGAGCTCGGCCATGAAGGCGACCGTCCCAGAAGAGGAAGAAAGCCTACCATCAACACGTCCCAGAACCGCAAGATCATCAAAAAGCGAGTTCAGCGAAATCCGAGGGTCTCCATGAGAAAAGTCCCCCGTGAGATCGGGATCAACCGCGAATCGGAGCGGCAAATGGCGAAAAAGAACCTCAACCTCAAGGCGTACAAGCTCCAAAAAGTTCAGCTTCACATGGACGAAATCAAGCGCCTGCGACTCAAAAGATGCCGCCCTCTGAAGTGCCGGGCCGCAGGTCAGCAATGGGAGCGCATTCTCTTCACAGACGAGAAGCTGTTCACCGTGGAGCAGGCGCACAACCACCAAAACAACAGGACCTGGTCTGCAGAGGCTCCCGGTACCTCAGCCATCGTCCAACACCGCCAAAATCCGCAGTCGGTCATGGTGTGGGGCGGAATTTGCGCAAGCGGCAAGACGACCCTGGTTTTCGTGGATCAAGGGATCAAAAGCAACCAAGAAGTGTACCGCCGCAACATTCTCGAGAACGTTGTCCTTCCGTGGGCCCAGCAGCACTTCGGCGATACACAATGGACATTCCAGCAAGTATCCGCTCCGGCCCACAGGGCGAAAATGACGCAAGCGTGGTGCAGAACCCATTTTCCGGACTTCATCGCATCGACGGAATGGCCGCCCTACTCGCCGGACCTCAACCCAATGGACTACAGTCTGTGGTCGATTTTGGAGGCCAGGGTATGTGCTAAACGCCACCACAGTTTGGAGTCGCTGAAGCAATTGCTGCGTCATGAGTGGAACCGATTGTCGCCCGAGGACCTGCGGCCCATTGCCCAACATTTCAAAGCCCGTTTGGACCTCTGTATCGCCGCCCAGGGAGGCCACTTCCAAACCAGTTGAACATCTTGCTCCTAAGGTCCCATGTCATTGTTCTTCAGTGTTGTTTTGCTCAATTGTTTCGGTTTAATAACTTTATGATCACAAACATTAGTACGGGTTATTTCTTGTCACCCGATATAGTGTGGAAAATAGGCATCAAATTAAAAAATAGGCACAATGAACAAAAATTAAAGTGGGAAAGTTCCAAATAATTTATCTCTATACGTAATTTCATTTTAAAATCAACATGTAAACAACATATTTAATTTCCTTTGTTGCCTTGATTACACACAAAACCTAGTCTTTTTGTTGTTTTTTTGCTTTCTTGAACATTCATTGATAGCCGTCTGTCAGAAAGAATGATTTTCATAACGAGAAAATGATCTCATTTGACCACCCATGAAATAGGCTATTCTAAGAACTGTATTCATATCGTGAATAAAATATTTTTTCTCGTTTAAGAATATCACAAATCGTTTTCAAGTTTTCCAGTTCTACATTTTTACTGATTACACCTTTGCACTTTTCTGCAAGAGCTAACTTTTTCTTCTGACACTTCAATTAGTAGCTGCACCGATTCCTCCAAGACTTTAATGGATAAGAGTTTCACCTCTTTTTCCCAGCTTTGTAATTGTTTCTGGCAACTGGCAACATCGTAATGTGCTAATAAATAATGTTTTTGAAAGAAAACTAAGTTATGTACAATTTCTTAAAAACACATTCTAAAAATGTCATTGAAAATTAAAAAGACAGGCGTAAAAATTAAAGATATAGGCAGTAGGGTATAAAGTAGGTAAAACGAAAAAGTTTCTAAAACATTATCACCAACATAAAAAATGTACAGGGCATGGACAAAAATATGGAAACACCACGACATCGGAAAGGGTGAAATCGACACACTTTTTCCACTTGAAATCGGACACGTTGCGACATTCTTTTGTCTTGTGCCGTGACATAAGACCCTGTCGGACTGGTAGGAGTCGACATTTGCACTGTAGATAGCGTGCAGTGCAGTTGATACTGAATCATGTCGGAGCTGACAGTGTTTCAAAGAGAGCAAATTGTTGGTGCCTGCCTTGCAGGGGCCTCTGTCACCAAAGTGGCCATGTTATTTGGCATATAGAGAGGGACTCTATCCAAAATGATGACAACATAATAGTGTGTAAGGAAATACATCATCAGACAAACACCTGCGTGGACGAAAATGTACACTGCGTGACAGAGACAGAAGGACACTGAGAAGGATTGTGACCATATTTTGCTTGAAGAATGGTGCAAGATCCCATTATCCCCATCCAGGACTTGTATTTGTCCATTCCTCGGAGACTGCAGGCCGTTTTGGAAGCTAAAGGTGGTCCTGCACCTTATCAGCATTCCATCTTTTCTCAGGTGTTTCCATATTTTTGTCCATCCCCTGTATATTAAGACAATTTTTTTCAATAAATGCAGCAGGAGAAAACAGGCATTTCGGCCTGTGGAGAGACCGTTAAATTTCATAAATCACATTATACGCGTACTGTGCTGATAAGCAGTTAGGCAAAGGGGATTAGGCGAAACTGGACTACATGCAATTTTGTGTTCAATTGTACGCACAAAAAGGGATGAAAAGCAATTTGCATCCTTTTAACCAAAAAAGGATTTTAAATGGTGTTCCAATTAAAATTTCTGGGAATTTGTAATTGCGCACAAATGTTTCATTGACAATGGATTATAATTTTAATCATATTCTCATTTGCATGAAAGCTAAGATAACATTACCTGATTAATTGAAAGCATTTGCATTATTTTATTTTTGTACGATTATATGACCTGTTTATCTGTGTATGTGCATCAAAATATAGAATAAGAAAGATTTGATTTTGATCTTCTAAGTCCACGTGTTCTGGTGAGCCAAGGGAGGCCATTATCAAAATTATTAGAATTATATTATTTAGTAGGAGAGAGAATGAACAGGTTAACCAAATGGGCATAAAGGTGTAACATTTTTCAAATAGAGCAAGTAAAATGTGCTGCAAAATTCCCTTCTGGTGGAACTGTATTTTGTTTGTAAAAGAATAAATACAAATGACATATTAAGTACAAAAATGTGTTGAATTTAATTGTACAGGGTGGCTCAAAAAGTCACTTAACACCCCCGGTACAAGGCCACTGCAGCGCGCAACATGGAAATGGTGATGACCAATCGTTATCAGGCCAAGGGGGAACCACATTGACGCCACCCGCGTGGTCGACGGCCATCTTGAATTCAACTTCAGAATTTTAAATGGGAAGGGGGTGATATGATATATCAAATCAGGCTAGAATTTCACGAGAAATGCAATGGTGAAGGTTTCTTTTTATGTATCTTTAACCAGTAAAAAGGTATGACTGAATTCTTGTACCAATTTGCTCCTTTTCGAGGTGTTAGAAAAATGCCTTAAAATTTGCTTAGCGCATTGGTAACACATCGAGATCAAAGTGATGTCTATGGAGAGAAGTTCGCATACCATTGCATACGATTTTAATCGGATACATCCAAGAAGAGCTGTGCATTATGAATGGTTGTCGCGAACAATTTACAGTGTGATGCTTTCATTGAATTAAAAGTCCTTCACAGTGACAAGGTCGTTTCGTTTCTACCTGGAACTGGTGATGGTGAGTATTGAGGCGGTGGAAAAACGTATGTCAAGTGGAAATCGCCACATATTAATAAATTATATCTCAAACGTTTGCACATAGTTAGCACATGAATGCACACTATTTATTTTTATAAGCATACGAATATTAATCAAGATATTAATGAGTTTATTGTGGTGATTCTGGCTGGATATCATGATAAAATCGCCACAAATAAAAAAAATATTTTTCAGCAACAAAATTGTACTATCTTTTAGGTATTCACTAGCACATGAAAGCACACTATTTATTTAAATTAGAATACAAATAGTAATCAAGATATTAATGACATTATTGGCAATTCTGGCTTGATATCAAGATAAAATCGCCACAAATCAAAAAAATATTTTTCAGCAATAAAATTGTACTATCTATTAGGCATACGGAAGCACACTACTCATTGCCAGCTGATCTCACCGAGGGAAGAGAAGCATGTGAAAGAAAAGTGTTGTATGTGAACTGTGGCTTCAACAGGACAATAAATATTGTGCTTTGAAAATTAGATATGTGAGATTGATTAATCTATCTCTGCTAGATTAGCTACTCCTCAGTGCACGTCACTCCGTATTTTAATTGATCGGGAAAGAAGGTTCTACCTCACTCAAATATTATGAGATTTCAATCGAAGTTTTACCAATTACACCTGAATGTAGTCAGTTCAGTGCCATGAATCTAACCTTTAGTGATCAGAGTGAGATTAAATTTGCTCGGATCATAGAATGCATCACCGTAAATCAATTTCGGTGCAGTGGCGGCGTTTGGATTTTAAAACCGGCAGGGGCAAGGTGCCAAAACTGGGGGGGTTAGGACACAGGCAGTATATTTTCCTTTGTAGATAAGGTTTAGCAAAGTACGAGGTTGGGGGGCAATTGCCCCCTCGCCCTCTAATCGCCGCCACTGCCTCGTTGTTGTATTTTCTTTTTCATGACATAGGAGCTCCAGTAATTATTTCAAACTTTCGTTTCAGAAGTAACTCAAAGAAAAAATGGTTGCTGGAGGGTAATTTAAAGGAAAGTTTTCCCAACTTCTTTAGATTTTCTTATTGTCAAGAAATTTCGGGGAGGGGTTGTAGCCCCTTATTCCCCTCCTCCGCGTACGCCAGTGGGGTAAGCAAATTGTGTCTCTGCTAGTAGTGGATTCCCGAGATCCTTAGCTTTCAAAGCGACAGTGTGTCTCATTCATTTTCTCTTTTCAAAAACTTCCACCCAGTACATTAAATTTCCATTTCCACTCTGTCTTCAAAACTCTTCATTCACCAAGCTATAGTAAATGCTCCTCTTCCTTCTGTGAGATTACCATCATGGGTTCCAAGAATGAATGTCTTTCTTCAAATCGAAACTGTCCCTCTTACAACAAAGGATGGGGTGGAGGTAGGGGCTTTGAACACCTGTGGGGCAAGTCTTCCTTTTCCATGGAATTCCAGTAATTGTCACGTAGTGAGATCAAGTTCAACATATTTGTGCAGAGGATGAATTGATCCCACAACTTAGATCTTTACATATTATCAGTAGCTTGCGGATTTTTTGCATATTTGCCTGTTTCATTCTATCGTAGTAAAACATAGGCTTTAATATTTTTAATTCGTTTCACGGTGTTTCTAGTCCAAAAACGCATTTTTATATTGCTTGGCTATAAATGCCTATTAGGTGAGTGCCTATTTTGCTTAATCGTCCCTAAAATACCTATTCTGCAATTTGTGCTTATTTCAGCTTTGTTATGCGCCTTTGGCTTTCCCTATGTTGAATGTAAGCCTTCCTTGAACTGACAAAGCCTCAATCGGGGTAAGCAAACTGGACAACCTGTTGGTGACTCATCAGTAAAGCCCGGATTTCTATGTAATTACATATTTTTCCTTTATATGTACAAGCGTGGAATTAAAATATATTGACGAATTACGTCAGTAGAGATGTCACAGTGAAGTTTTATATTACATATTTTTACATATTTTACTAAATGTTACATATTCCTAAGATATGAAATATTTTTTACATAAAACAGTCCTTAAGAGGAAAATCCAATGAACTTTTGGCTTACTAGTTAAAAAAGTATCTTCTCACTTCCCCTCCCCATTTCCAGGTCTAAAAAAATATAGTAACTTAAAAGTGCGATTTGCCTTCGTTGTACGTACACAGCAGTTCGTTGATTCGCCGCATCGTAACAATTACATCAAGATTCGACAGTGTTTCAGTTTCCAGTTTGTAACATGGAGCGGCAAGCAACACACAGCGAACGAAGAGAACCAACAATGGAAGGCGGCAAGTACAACGCTGAGAGGCACTTACCTTTCATCCGTACATTGTTGTGATCGTTTTGATTTTTGCAGCCGGCGGCGACAAATCTTGAATGAAGTATTGTTAACTCAACTGTAGAATTTCGTATATATATTTCGTCGCCTTTTCATTTTAACCATTGGAGTTTTAAGAAGAGCTTACCTCAGTATTTAAACAGTGTTTTAGCTGTAGAAAGCTGGAATGGCTCCGCTTACCTCCTCGTTATCTCAAAAGTTGCGATCTTGGATAGCAGTCGATGATGCATTTACTACGGATGGTAAAGTTATTTTTTGTCGAGTGTGCGATAAAAAAGTTGGGTGCACTATGAAGTCTCAATTAGATCAACATGTTCGCACTTCACTTCATGTGAAAAACAAACGACTACGGAGTGAAAAGAAGCAAGTTTTACTAACCCAGATGCAAGAGGATTCTTCATTCAGTGTGTTTTACAAGGAAATGTGCGAAGCAATGATTGCAGCAAACATCCCTTGGTATAAAATTCAAGTACCGAAGTTCCGGGATTTTCTGGAAAAATATTGTGGCCGTAAACTTCCTGACGAGTCAACCCTTCGAAAGCGATATCTTCCACATTTATACAAAGAAACTTTAGAATCAATTAGGGCAGAAGTAGGCAGTTCCTATGTGTGGATTTCCATCGACGAAACAACTGATGCTTTGGGACGGTATGTAAGTAATTTCATTGTTGGAACGCTAATTGCTGATTCTCCATCTACACCACATCTCATTGCATGCAAAGTTCTAGAGCGTACTAATCATTCCACCATATCACGATTTGTGAATGACAGTCTTAAATTGTTGTATCCGGATGGCGTACAAGAAGAGAGAGTTCTTCTCATGTTCACAGACAGTGCGTCATACATGTTAAAAGCTGCTACGGCACTTAAAGTGTTTTATCCTAACTTGATCCACTTTACTTGCTTGGCACATGCTCTCCAACGCATTGCTGAGGAGGTGAGAGGCAATTTCCCAGAAGTCAACCAACTTATTTCTTCCACGAAAAAGGTGTTTCTGAAGGCACCACAACGTGTGCAAGTTTACAAGGAACAATTGCCAGGTGTACCACTTCCTCCGGAACCTATTCTTACTAGATGGGGCACTTGGATCCGGGCAAGTAAGTTTTACAACGAACATTTTGAAGAAGTGAAATCTGTGCTTGACTCATTTTCGGCGGACTCAGCTGTATCGGTACGCACTCTTCAAAATCTCTTCAAGGACACCAAACTTGCTTGCGATATGGCATACATAAACAGCAATTTTGGTTGGATTGATACAAGCATAAAAAAACTTGAAACTGTTGGGCTTCCTCTCCTGGAAGCCATGGATATATATGAGGATGCAAGAGAGAAACTGTCTGCTGTTGGAGATGTGGGAGAGAAAGCTCGAAGAAAATTTGACGCAGTGACTGAAAGAAACTCAGGTTACGTCAGCTTATTTACAGTGAGCCGCATTCTCAATGGTGAAACAGTTAACCCTCCCAATGATATTTCTCCCGACCACATTCACCTCCTGAAGTACGCTCCGGTTACTTCTTGTGACGTGGAGAGAAGTTTCTCTGCGTACAAGAACATATTATCTGATCGGCGACAAACATTTACTTCTAAACATTTGGAAATGTACCTGGTAACATATTGTAAGTTAAATAATTAAATACAGTGCCTGCCCCAAGATCAAAGGTAACCTGAATTTTTCTAAGTGCTTTTTGAGTGAAAAATTTGGGCAACGAAAATTTACTACTGAACATTTTGAATGGTACCTGGTGACATTGTATATTAAATATTGAATATATTCAAATTGTGGTTAATATTTTTGCTCTATAAGAACATAAAAAATACTTAATGTAAGCATTGTAATATTGTAACTTCAATTTTTGTAAGTCTTTTTGAAATAAACATATCCCTTTGTGAGGTAAAAATGTAACAAAAATAGGAAGTAACGTTTGGAATAAATATTTATAGTACATATTTCATTATGAATTTACATATTTTTTACATATTTCAGACATTTTTATTACATATTTATGTACATATTTTAGGGGTTGATATTACATAAAAATCCGGGCTTTACTCATCAGTCATCACCGTGGACATAGCGACACCTACCTCCTAACTACACTTTCTTTTTTCCACCTGAAATCTTGTTGCAGTCAATCCGTACTCATTTGCTTTGTTGTGATTGTGTGTGTGAAATGAAGTAGACAGTTGTCTGTGGAGATATCATGTTCATACGTTTAAAAATGCCAAAAGCACAAGACTGCCAGATGTGTAGGCTATTGATTTAAAAATGGATTTCTGCAAAAGTTTGATTAACCACCGACGGAAAATTTGATTGTTGTTACTCAGCATCGCTTTTCTTCCACTTTTGGCTAATCGCGAGGATTCGGATGAGGGATGACATGATGACATTTATGAAAGAACACTCGCAAAGAACATCCATGCCCAGGCCAGGATTCGAACCTGGAACACCTGCTGTGCTATCCACTTCCCCACGGAGATCGGCCCCACTGACAGAAAAGTAATTTTCTGTCAAGTTTGTGTTAAATTACTATACAAATAAATATTCTATCCCTCATATACATACCTATATAGTTTTAAAAAATATCCTTGTTCAAAACTCAGGTTCTCTGTACGTGATTTTAGGCTCCTCTGAAAATGTTTTTCTACCTATCGCGTAATTAGGAAACAAGAATAAATGGTGAACAATGCACACCGAGATGAACCCTCTGTTGAGTTTCGGGTTCTTTCAGTTCTTCAATTACACAAGAAATGGAGTCAGGAATAAAACAGTATTAGCAACACGAACGTAAATGTATAATTTAGGAACACAGTAACATAATCAGCACAATAACTTACATTGTGATATGAAGATACAAAGTTGCGTCGCACAGGACGGCTATATCATATTGGACATGTTTGACAAGAAGGACGCACAGACTAAACACCGACAACATTTAATAATCAGGTCTGGCGTTCGAGTTCAATCAGTATACGACACTCTCCCCCCCTTAGGTTGAAGAGACTCCCGTTTCATGTAGTTTGCCCATATCGGTCAGGCGGTCGTCTTGGTCTTTGTGATCTCCTAACCGGTTGATTGTCGCAGGCCGCATTCGGAGGTACCACTGGATCCTGATAAGCAGGCACTGGGAGATAATCTTCCTCTCCAACAAGCACTGGGTTTTTTCGGACAAGGATGTCTTTTCCGACCTTGTCGGGATACTTCTTGATCTTCGAGAGATGAACAACAATCGTGTCATTGTCCACAATCACCTTCGCCATCTTCCGGCCCATCAATTTAACAATTTCTCCGATTTTGTATTTGGATCCGTGGCTGAATTGTTTCTTGCGTTGTTCAACAAGCACCTTTTCCCCCGGCATAAACGGAACGGGACTAATAGGCTGATTGTCGAAACCATTTGGTGTGTCAAAAGCGGAAATGTCCGTTCTTGGCCGAAACTTGAGCAAACGTTCTGCTGGACTACATCCGTGCACTGGAGTATTCCTTAATCTGCCTAAAAGCTCAAGAACGAACTTGTCCATCTCTCTCAACGTGATGTATGAACGATTCGAAAAGTTCTTTTGTAGTAAGTTCTTCACCACCCCAACATTCCTTTCAGCTAGACCATTTGATTGAGAGGTGTACGGAGCTGAGTGAAGAAGCTTGATGTTCTTCTTTGAGCAATAAGAATTGAAGTCTGAAGATGCAAATGGTTGGCCATTATCTGTAACATATGTTTTCGGATATCCAAAGCATGAGGAAAATTCCTCTAAGTAACCAATCATGGTGTCAAATCGCATATTCTTCACTCTCCACACAGATATCCAATGAGAGTAAGCGTCAACTAGCAACAAGAAATACACGTCTGAGAAATGGAAGAAATCAAGATGAACACGCTCAGAAGGCTGCGATGCAATAGGCCACGTTTCGAATGCGGTACCTGGTACATTGGGCCTGTTATTGTATCGCAAACATGTGTCACACGAAGATGTAACCCTTTCAATATCTTCATTCATCGTGTTCCAGAAGAACGATGAACGAGCTATTTCCTTCATTTTGCATGTTCCCTGGTGGATTTTGTGTATCAGAGACAGGACACTTTGTATACAAGATTCAGGTACAACTAGTCTTTCGCCCACGAAAATACATCCCTTCTGTATGTGGACATCATATCGCCTGTCGAATATTTTCCTGATAGGATGACTTTTTGTTCTCCCTATGGATTGTGGCCATCTCCTTTGAACATATTCGAAGACTTTAGAAAGCTCAGGATCACGTTGTGATTCCAGCGAAATGCGCGTCAACACCGAAGATTCAATAAGATTAAGGACAACTGGCTCAGCTGTCAACTGACATTCGAAATCATCATGATAATCATGAACTGGATCATCTGCAACACAAATTCTAGATAGAGCATCAGCCAACTCAACATGCGGCGTGTAAACAGTTCTGAAGTCATATTCTTCCAATACTAACTTCCATCTGTTGATTCTGCTGATGGCTAAAGCAGGCAAGTTACTTCTAGGATCCAACAGGTGAGATAAAGGTTTCGAGTCGGTGAACGCGACAAAATGTCGTCCAATGAGATACTTGTGAAAGTATTTGACTCCACGGACTAATGCAAGTGATTCCCTTTCCAATTGAGTGTAGTTCCTTTCCGCAGCGGATAAAGTACCGGCCATACACATGATAGGCTTTAGGACTCCGTTTATCTTGTGCATTATGGCTGCTCCCGTAGCGGTAGGAGATGCATCCGACATGAGGTATAAGTCTTTATCAGGATCATATACTGTGCGTACTAAGTCCTTAGATAGTAGATCCTTGACATCCTGGAATTCCTTCTGATGAACATCTGTCCATGACCAGCGCACCCCATTCTTCAACAAGTCATATAAACTGGCAACACAGTCAGCTAGGTTAGGCAGGTACGAAGCGTAATACGTGACCATACCGAGAAATGACTTCAATTCACCGACATTAGTGGGTGGCTTACATTGAATTATTTTATCAATGTTTTCTTTCAGAGGACGAATTCCCTCCTGTGAAAGAGAATGTCCCAGATACTTCACATTTTGCACAAAGAACACAGAGTTTTGTTCATTTATGCGGACGCCATAATCGGAGAAAAGATTTAGCACCTTTCGTGCGTTATCATAGCACTCCTCAAGAGTAACTCCTCCCACTAAAATGTCGTCTTGGAAAATGGAAACCTTGTCTACACCCATCAATATCTGCTCCATCGTGGCTTGAAAAATTGCACTGGCAGAGTTTACTCCGAAGGGAAGCTTCAACTGTCTGAATAACCCGAATTCCGTGTTGAAGACAAGAACCTTCTGAAGCTGAAGAGATAGGCGTAACTGAAGGTAAGCCCTTCGAAGGTCAAATGAAACGAACCAACAGCAACCAACCATCTTGTTGAAAAGATCCTCTATTCTAGGTAACGGATGTCCCATCTTCCTGAGTTGCGGATTAACAGTGTTCTTGTAGGACACACATAATCTTAATTCACCGTTTTTCTTACGAACAACAACAAGAGGAGAAGCCCACGATGATGATTTGATCGATTCAATGACTCCGTCGCTAACCAACTTCTGTAATTCATCTTTGACTGGTTCCTTTAGCGAGTACGGGACGTCATAATATCTCTTGAATACTGGTGTAGCATCGTCCTTTAATGGCAAATCTATCTCAAAACGCTTGATCGACTTGGACATGTCACCATCAAAAGGTATAGGGAAATCTTTCTTTAGATTCGCAACCAGTTCCTTTATTGATGACGATTCTAGAGTATTTGAAACCGTCTGAAGAGTATGTGAAACAAAGATGTTTCGCCATTCAGGCATGAAAACATCAATCCAAGACAAACCCATAATCGAACGATTCAATTTTGTCTTAACAACAATCATATCTAAGTTATGTTTCATTCCTCGAAATATAACTTCAACATTAACTTTTCCTAATACACCAAGATTGTTGTCATTTGCTGCTTTCAAGACGATAGGAAAATTGCATATAGTGCAACCTCGCAATGAAGACTCAAATTGTCTGCTATCAATTAAAGTATAAACAGAACCTGTATCCACTAGGAATGGAATCTTAGAATTGTTGACTTGTAAGTCGACAAACAACGATCCCTGTGTTTGCCAAACAGATTCACTCTCTTTAGTGATGAAGGTAGTGAAAGTTTTTGGACACAGAGCATTACATTGGACACTAGTGGCGCTGTAATCAACAAATTCGCTCTTAGATTTTTTTTCTTGATCATCTGCAAATTTGTGATCTATGGGAATGCACGGCACATTAAAATCTGAAAAATCAATGGATGATTCTCGGATTATATGTTTCAAATTGCTGTGATTGTTAGGTACAATGGAAGGTTTCGAATTATCTTGCATATCAATAGATCTTTCATTGATACCCGTGTTAAGCACAATGTTAGTGCCAGAAACCAATTTGCTTTTACTAGAATTGTTAAATTCTCTCTTCTTGCAGGCAGTCAAGAAATGATTTTTCTTTTTACAATATCTGCAAGTAGCCCCAAAAGCTGGGCATTTCCCGTTAGGATGAAAAGAATTACAATTACCACACGGTTTACCAGAATCATTGTTTGATTTGTTACCAATATCCCTTGAATCAGTTCTATTTTGTCTGATGTTCATTCGGAATTTGTCCTTGTACCTGCTTTGTATTTGCGAAGTGACTTCAGTTGGAGTTTCAGAATATTCCACAGCATTCTTTGAGCGACTTTGATTAATAATTCCCTCATTTAATTCTAGCTCATCGAGATACAAGGCCGTATCTATTGCTTTTTTTCAAGGTCAAATCAGGATCTGATAACAGTCTGTTTCTAACGCGCACACTTCTCATACCAAGAATAAATACGTCGCGACACATTGAGTCGATGAGATCACCAAAATCACATTTTGAAGCTTGTTCTTTGATTTGCACAATGAAATCCGGAATGTTCTGATTTTCTTTCTGTTTAATAAGAAAGAACTTATGCCTTTCAAGCACGAGATTTTTCTTGGCCTCATAATGGCGGATCAACATTTGTTGAATTTGGGCAAGACTGAGTTCTGATATAGATTTTGGTTGTATGAGATTATATAAATCAGCATACGTTCTGTGCCCTATTGCTGCTAATAGAATATGCTTAGCCTTTTCATCTGGAATGTCTGAACCTTTGCAGAAATGCTCGAATCTATCAAAATATTGCTTAATACTTTCCTGCTCCCTGCAGAATTCGGAAAATTGAGACAACCTCTACATTGTATATAGAGATTCTTACCTCCAACAGACAACTTGAAGAACAATAACGAGAAATGTGTAGAATTACGAGATGTAAGTATGTTCCAAGATCCTCGTCGCCACTGTTGAGTTTCGGGTTCTTTCAGTTCTTCAATTACACAAGAAATGGAGTCAGGAATAAAACAGTATTAGCAACACGAACGTAAATGTATAATTTAGGAACACAGTAACATAATCAGCACAATAACTTACATTGTGATATGAAGATACAAAGTTGCGTCGCACAGGACGGCTATAACATATTGGACATGTTTGACAAGAAGGACGCACAGACTAAACACCGACAACATTTAATAATCAGGTCTGGCGTTCGAGTTCAATCAGCATACGACACCCTCTTACATTGCCTCAGTTCTGAATGAAACAATGCTAAGTTATGTGAAAAACTTAGTGTAGTTCCTTTGTGTTGCATAAGCCAAACGATGCTATTTATTCTAAAATGTAATGCCATACAAATTAACAGCTCACGTATTGGTGTAATGTGCGCAATCAGCGCAATGAGTAACGCAAGTTCATTTCTTCAGATACATTTTATCGGGAACATCCACAATTTATTTTAAGGGTGCAATTTTTTTTCATAACTTGCAAACAATTGGGCATGAAACTGGTGGAATTTACGTAAAAATGACAAAGGCAATAGTGGCAACGGAAAAAGTGGCTAATTGAAAATGGCAAGCGGATAAAATGGCAACGATAAAAATGTTGAGAATATAAATGGCTCATCATTGTTCACCATTTATCCTTGTTTCCAAACAACACGAGAGGTAGAAAAACATTTTATGAAGAGTGGAAATTTATACGTGAGCAGCTCAGAGTTTTGAACAAGTGCAATACATAAAACTATACATATGTAGTACCTAGGTACATGTGATATTTCCCATGTGAAAGAAAATGTTTATTTGGAAGTAATTTAACAGTTAAAGATGTCTGCTTCATACAAGCTTGACAGAAAATTACGTTTCCGTGTGGGGACGACCTCCGTGGCGGAGTTGTTAGTACAACAAGGCTACAACTCAGGGGTCCCGGGTTGGAATCCCGGCCTGTGCATGGGTGTTCCTTGTGAGCAGTGTCGTGCCCAGGATTTTCGAAAGGGAGGGGATATGTATATTTTTTCTTGGTAGTCAGCCCTCATTTTGTCATATTTTCCTACATTTGACGTTCTTTTTTTTTTAGGAATACTGGGAGAGAGGGGGGTCATAACCCCTATCAAGCCCCCCTTGTGCACGCCACTGCTTCTGAGTGTCTCTTCATCAGTTTCATCATATCACTCGTCCTCATCGATGCGATTAGCCGAACGTGGAGAAAAGGGGCGCTAAATAACGAAAATCAAGTTTTCAGCCGTAAAAGAACCTTCTGCATCAATCCATTTTTGATTAATACACTTCTGGCTGCCTTGTGCTTAGGCATTTTTAAACATATGAACACGATATCTCCACACATAACTGCCTATCTCCTATCACACACTCAACAAAGCAGATGAGTACTGGTTGACACCAGAGGCTTTCATGTGGAAAAATGGAAATAGTGGGTTCAAATTTGGCGAATACCATATTTCAGTCAGTTCAATGTAACGAATGGCTTACCTTCTTCAATGTAGGGAAAGCCAAAGACGCATAAAACCATCTGAAGTTATCAAAAAAGGCAGAATAGGCATGTTTAGGCACGATTAAGCAAAATAGACACTAACCCTCAAAATAGGCATTTATACGCACTAAATGCGTTTTCGGACTATAAACACCATGAAACGAACTTTAAACATTAAAGCCTATGTTTTTCTGCAAAGGAATAAAGAAGGCAAATAAGCAAAAATCCGCACCCTAGTGATGATACTTTAAAACTGAAGAAGGGACACTCACAAATAACACCTATCCAGGCCAGGATTCCAACCCGAGACCTGTGCCATCGTAGCGCGCAGTGCTAACTACTCCGCCGCGGAGTAGTTCTCTTAGAAGAAGAAGATGAAAAACGGTTGTAGCAGCAATACCGACCTAGTTTAACTTTAACGTGGTGACATGATGACAGTGTGGCAGCGGGTGGGATGATCTGTGAAAATGTTGCTAACTTGGGGAAATCATGCCCCCTCACTTCGAGCACTTCATATCCTCTTTTTTTTAAAGTGATAGGTAGAAAAACAAACCCTGTCCTGGATACGTTTTCGGAGTAGCCGAAAATCACGTAACCAGCTGATATTTTTCAACAAGGCCATTACATAAAATTACATATTTTTCCCATGTGGGAAATAAATATTAATCTGTCTTGATTTTAGGGTGTTTTTGAAGTTCTTATTTTACTTTATTTTTGTGCCCATATGTCTGCCTATTTGAGGGCTTTTTAGTGCTTTTAAATCCGCACCCTCATTGTTAGACATTATACACGTACACATTAATATCTACTGTTTTCCGGGCTCGGTTTAAAAACTGAAAAGTGGAGTTTGATCTTTCGAATTTCCCTTCAATTATGTCCATGGAATGATAACTACCAATTTTATTGTATTGTCTTCACACATGCATATTTCTCAACATTTATCCCTTAATAATCAAGTAATGTAATGTTATCATAAATCGATTGTGTTTTAAATAAAAATGAGAACTTAGCAATATTCCAGTGGTTTCGAGGCCAAATATGTGACGCATACATAAAATGTAAAAACTTTCACTGTCAAACGGGAGGAAAGCAAAGTAACAAGAGGACAAAAATAACGGATCCTGGTGTGTCTTACAGTACCAAGTTTATTTTTAAAGAACATATGTATCCACTATGTCGTAAACCAAGATTACGAAAAATTCGGTTTTTGTCAGATGTCGTGGATAAGATCTGGCAAGCGTAAAAAATATTAGAAGTTGTTGATTGATGTGATGAATAAAGATAGAACTCTTAAAGTAGTCTGCCAATCAGTGGCGTACGCAAGGGAGGGGTTACGGGGTTTAACCCCCCCCTTGAACTTGTGAAATATTATGGAATATGTTGTGGAAAAAAAATTAAATGGCCAATTTATCACAGTCAAAAATCTGGGACAATAATATTACTATTACTACTTCTACTACTACTACTACTACTAATAATAATAATAATAATTTGAATTATTATTTCCATGCAGCATGGAGAAAAGCACAGCATTCCAAACACACGCGTCTTTCAGAGTGATGCCTTGAAAATAAACACGAGTTTATGAGGTTAGGTTAGGGTAACTATGATTTAACAGAGAAAAAAGTTGTTTTGTATCTCAGTTGCAACAATGTTCAATACACTGGCGTACACAGCATTTTTTTTCTGGAGGTGCGGGAATAGTAAATGTGGGTAGCACATAGCTTTATTGGAGGGCAGGATGCATAATAAAATATTTCGTATTTTTGGAGCTTTTCAGTCTATTAAAATTGTATTCAAAGACAAAAATGGTAATCGGGACTCACTTTAAGAGGTTTCGCTTTTACAAATTTTGATTTTTTAAAGTTCTTAACGGATTTTTATTTGAAAATTCTGATTTTCTCAAAATTTCGGTAGGGGCTGGAACACCATCGACCACCCCTCTATGTACGCCAGTATTCAACGAACATGTGTTTTTTTTTTTTTGTGAACAATGAGAATTAACAAAATAAAGTTCTTGGTTCGTTGTAAGAGGCTAATGTATAGACAAAGGCTAGGAGGACAAGAATACAGTCACCAGTTCGCCTTCCCATTGTATTGTTTACCGCAGCACGTTTGAATGCCTCACCTTGTTGACTAGACAATTCAAACGACAATAAGCTTAACTATTGTAAAATGTTTTGTTGGT
This sequence comes from Lepisma saccharinum, assembly GCF_977018435.1. Lineage (NCBI taxonomy): Eukaryota > Metazoa > Arthropoda > Insecta > Zygentoma > Lepismatidae > Lepisma > Lepisma saccharinum. Next base: position 58,459,273 of record NC_139243.1, on the reverse strand, counting down.
AAGAACAGCTAGACAATCCAGATGTGAATTATCGCGGACATTTATGCGGGGATGAAGCCGGAAAAATTCCAACCAAATTCGGGAATCGAATCCGGATCTCCCGCGATTGTCACTTGTCAGACACTCTACCGACCAGATCACCGTAGCTTCTTGGACGAGTTTCATACTTTGATTATTTCAATTTATTTTAATATATTTTCTTGTATTTATGGATCTTCTTCACCCTTGAAATTTCTCACCTCGTTGACCAGACAATTATTTCGTAACAAAGAAACAAAAAAAAAATGCTCCCAGGATTTGATAAAACTCGAATGACTAGAAAGTAATTTCGTTCTATTGTTTTCATAAATACTACGTATATTTATGTAGATCTCTGCTACTTAATAGTAGCAGTAGTGCTTTTAGTAGTATTATTAGTATTAATTCAGCTATTTAATTAATTATAAGTATTTTTAATTAATTGTGATTATTATTATTTATTTAAAGTATAATAAAACAATGGTAATATGAATTTCGAAAAACGTTTTAGAAATAACACCCCCCTTGATGAAATCCTGCGTACGCTACTGCTGCCAATGTTTTCGACATTGTGAAACAAAACATCGCAGTGTCTGCATGCCAACCGTATATTTCATTAACTTTCCTATTGTTTTTTGGCACTTGACACTTAATTAATTAAATATTTCCTCAATTAGAGTATCACTTACATTTCTTATATATATATATATATATATAAGAAATGTATATATATATATATATATATATATATATATATATATATATATATATATATATATATATCAGTGGCGTAGCGTAATTCTATGAAAGGTGTAAGGCTTCCTTAGATAAACCTGACCTGAATATTGGATAAAGAAAACCCAAAAACATTTTAACTAAATAGAATCTATTTGAATCTAATTCATGTATGGGCATACTCAATTTCAAAAACAAAATGCACACACTCTATGTTAACAATAATAGCATATGTATTACTTAATGAAAATTCTAATTTATACTGTAACTCCTCAATCACGTCGTCGTAGAATCGGGAGTTTCTGGTCAATTTCTTTAGCAGCTCCTTTTCCCAAGTCAGATTTCCTTCCCTGAGTCTGTGTGCTGCGTTGAAATGTATGAATCCTCTTCAGTGCAGAAAACGACTTTTCCACCGACGAGATGAGGCAGGAACAGTGAGGAACAATTCTGTTAGTTTGTACACTTGTTCAACAGCTTCGTTCAAATGGGTAGTACGCAAGTACTCATGAAGTTCAAACACACTCTTTACTCGATATTCGGGTTCAGAATAAATTACCTGTAGCTCAACTTTCAACTGGTAGCAATTTAAAAATTTTGCATACAGCTTAGTTAAGGACACAAACTCTTCTTCTGGAAAGGTCATGTTATATTTGTATTCTTATTATTATTTTCCTTTTACTAAAAAAGGCATTTGTGGGAAATGCATAGAATACAATTTGCAAATGCAAATGCATTCGAGAATATTACTCATTATCATGTATTTATATTTGCCCACATTTCGAAAAGCATATCAAGCAACTTAGTGAAAGTAAAAGGTCAAAAAAGATTCTGTAAATCATAACGCTAAGTATTACGCGCATGCTTTAACATTACGGGCAACTGGGATGCAGGCGCCAAACTTTGCGGGCGCTGCCGGATCTTGGATTGCCAGATATTCCTCTTTTATCGTTAACTTCGCTGCTTCTAATGGAGGTAATATCCAACATTAAACCATCTCGTTTGTGAACTTAATAGTTAGTTTACACATTAAAAATTACACCCGCTTTGTTACACCTCCCGTCAAGCATTGTTGAAACAACACGGGAGTCGAATTTCTTTGTTCTCTTTTGATCGTGGCAAGCATATGAGTCATACGCAGAGCCAACCATGCCAGCGTAAGCTTCGCCTGCCTCGGGACAGAAATTCTCGCCAGTTAGCACCCACTGGTAATGCGCCTTACATCTGGCTCAGAATCGGGGGGCCTTGTCATTGGTTGAGATAATACTACGTAAGCAAACACACCCGCCATGGGCGAGTCCAACTCATTTCTTCCATTCACCTACACGTAAGTCCTCTGGAGAAGCCTTACAGAGAAACAACTCGAATCAAAACAAGTCCTCAATTGTTTCGTTAAACATTCTACTTGCAGTCTGATATTTCTGTGTGTGTTCAAGCGATAAATACGGGAATGAAATACGTTATCTTCAATAATTTCAACTTGTAAGGTGGACTTACAAGCCTTACGTGGGCACTACGCCGCTGATATATATATATATATATATATATATATATATATATATATATATATATATATATATATATATATATATATATAGTACCGCGTGAGGCACCTAAAAGTGCCACCTGAAATAGCGAAGAAACCAGAAACAGTAGCGATGTGAGGTTTGCGGGAAACAATAATATCAAATGGGGCTCGTAAATCGGAGATATGGGGTGGGTCGAAAAATATCGACAAATGGGGCATCTGGAGCAAAGTCATATTTTTTTAAATGGAACGATATACAATAACATGCATAATATAAAAGAGCACACGCAGAGAAACACAACGCCGTTGGTCTCATGCATCTACTGCACATAGGAACGAAGATATGGCCATGTGAAAATATGTAAAGAAACTAACAAGTGGCCCACTTGACCGTCAGTACCACGGCATGTGAGACTTCTCGGGTGCCTGACAGAACTGCCTTTACGCAGAGCAAGTTTTGATAGCAGGTCCACGAGATCGTGTTAGTTCATAGCAAGCAGTCGTAGTGGTAAGAGCGAAGATTATGGTGTTCACAAACATAGAAAAAGCGGACATGATCCTGATTTATGGGGAATGCCGAAAGAATGCATCAGAAGCCTACCGTGTGTACGCAGAGAGATATCCGGACAGACGACAGCCATCTCGACGTCTGTTTGGTAAGTTATTTATTAAATTAAGAAACACCGGAAGTGTAACACCACGAGCACGTGTGCGGAACAAGCCAACTACAGGTGAGGCAGGTGCAACAAATGTTCTCGCCGCTGTTGCTGTGAATCCGCACGTTAGCTCCCGTGAAATTGCCAGGGATGCTGGGATGAGTCAGCGAAGTGTATTGCGCATTCTGCACACACAAGTTTCACCCATATCATATCTCCCTCCATCAGGAACTTCACGGGAATGATTTTGTGGACCGTGTTCGGTTTTGCACATGGATGTTACGACACGACACACCCGATTTGTCACGTATCCTCTTCACTGACGAGGCAACTTTTACCAATCATGGAAATGTCAACCTAAGGAACATGCACTATTGGTCGGTGACAAATCCAAATTGGCTTCGCCAAGTGGAACGCCAGCGCCCATGGAGTGTGAACGTGTGGTGTGGTATAGTGGGTGAACATCTCATTGGTCCTTTTTTTATACAAGGGACACTGAATGCTGACCGATACATACAGTTTTTACAACATGAACTGCCTGTACTATTGGAGGACATACCACTTCAGACAAGGAGGGAAATGTGGTACCAACATGACGGGTGCCCAGCTCACAGTGCAAGACGCGCTACAGCATGTGTGGAAAATACATTTCCAAATCGTTGGATTGGACGTGGAGGGCCTGTCAAATGGCCGGCTCGTTCCCCAGATTTGCCACCGTTAGACTTTTTCCTATGGGGAAAACTGAAGGACATTGTCTACCGGGATGTGCCAACAAAGCCAGAGGATATGGAACACCCCATTACTGCAGCCTGTAGGGACATTCCCTACGAGATGCAACGATCTTTGCGTGGGCGCCTCGTTGCCTGTATCGCAGCTGACGGCCACCACTTTGAACACACACTTTGACAGGTTTTTGCTTCTTACGCAGTGGTTCTTCGACATACTGTCATGGTTATTTTCATTATGCTGTAACACTGTCAAATACATGGTGCTGACGATGTCTACTGTATTTTTTCTTCCTTTTACACGTTCTGTCTTCATTCTGTCCAATGGCTTCCGACATCTCCTACTTGTACATGCCGTGGTACTGACGGTCAAGTGGGCCACTTGTCAGTTTGTTACATATTTTCACATGGCTATATCTTTGTTCCTATGTGCAGTAGATGCATGAGACCAACGGCGTTGTGTTTCTCTGCGTGTCCTCTTTTATATTATGCATGTTATTGTATATCGTTCCATTTCAAAAAATATGACTTTGCTCCAGATGCCCCATTTGTTGATATTTTTCGACCCACCCCATACCTCCGATTTACGAATCCCATTTGATATTATTGTTTCCCGCAAACCTCACATCGCTACTGTTTCTGGTTTCTTCGCTATTTTAGGTGGTACTTTTAGGTGCCTCACGCGGTATGTGTGTGTGTGTGTGTGTGTGTGTATATATATATATATATATATATATATATATATATATATATATATATATATATATATATATTTGTGTGTGTGTGTGTGTGTGTGTGTGTGTGTGTGTGTTTGCATGCATTCTTTTACAACATCAGTCCTTTTTATTCCTCTTCTTATCATCTATGTTCCTCGTTTTTTAATTTAGTTGTTGTTGCTATCCCCTGATATTACCCAGGTCTTCTGAAATATCGTCGATGTTTTCACGAACTGGCGAATGTGTCAACTCCCCTGCATCACGAACCGGCGAATGTGCAAAATAATGATTTTGAGAAAAAACGAAGTTGAATGTAGGCAATTTTGCGTAACTTGCGAATCATTGAAAAAATATTTGAGGTAAACTATATTTTGAGATAACATTAAATGATGTTTGAGAAGGTAGTTCAAATGAGAAAGAACACCGTAGAAAGAATTGTAATGAACAATAAACGAACAAAGGATTTCTTAGAATCTATTCGTCAGTTCGTGAAAAAAATTTAAAAAATTAAGCTTGATTCGTCATTGTAATTTTCACTAAAACTGCGAATTCTACAGTTCAAGGCTAAAACTTTCAACTTATTTATTGGATATTTATACAGAGTTAAATATTAGGCCAATCCTTAATACACTAATCATAACATACACCATAACAGTTTAATACGTAACAGTGAGAAACAGAGAAATTCACACAACACTAGACGTACCCCCAAATAAAGTTCAAGAATAATAAAATTCAGGAAATAAAATGTAAAGAACAAAATACAACCTTAGTGACAATGAAGTTCGACCAGTCACAAATATAGGAGTGCGTTGTGAAAGAAGGAGAACACATACATATGCTGAACATATTTTATTCAGCAGGCCACATGGAACAAAGGAAAACATAAACTTCCGCTGCAACGCAGCAATGTATGGTGTCCACACAAAATAAAACATTTTCGTCCATCTACACGTGACATTGAAGTTCAACCACTGTTAGAGGGAATCCTGTTTACCATGGTGTGACGCCGCCCCGTCGGCGAATAACTGTGACAATGCGTCGGGGCATGCTGAGGACGAGTCGTTCAAGGTATTCCACATCGATGCGGTGCCATTCCTCCTGCAGGCAGGCGATAAGAGCAGCCACTGTCGTGGGTCCCCTCTGTTGCACACGTCGCTTAAGAACACGCCACACATTCTCAATGGTCGAGAGGTCGGGACTCGATGGTGGGCATGGCAGAGTTCGCACGTGATGGCGAGTCAACCATTCTCTTGTCAGCCGCGCTGTATAAGGCCTGGCATTGTCGTGTTGAAAGATGAGACGCCGCCTGTGGAACAGGTGCCTTCGCACTGTGGGAAGATGCCGCTCCAGTATGCGTGTATAGGCGTGTGCATTCACAATGCCCTCACAGACGTGTAGTGGGACAACCCCAGATACCGTCATGCATCCCCATACCATCACTGACGCAGGTTTCTGTACCCGACGTGCATAACATTTTGCTTCATTCTGTTCCTCCTTCCGACAAATGACTGTTTTCCGTATTTTCCCGTACACAACATTGAAAATGGATTCGTCCGTCCACAAAACCCTGTTCCACTGCCGAAATGTCCATCCCCGGTACATTCGTGCCCACCGTAGTCGATTGCCTTTGTTCAACATGGAAAGGAAGGGTTTACATTTCGCCTTGTACACTCGGTAACCGCATCGCTGTAGGTAACGGCGAATGGTTCTGGTTGACACTTCAATGTGAAAGCGTTCTCGAGTCCACAGTCGTAATTCGGCCACAGAAACATGATTGTTGGTCTGGATATAGCGCCTAAATATCCGTAGGTCACGCACGCTCAGCAGGCGTTTTCGACCGGGGGCCTTACCTGGCTCTGTAGTACCCGTATTTTGGTGGTGTTTGATGATGCAGTGGACGGTTGACTTGGGTAAGTTCAGTTGGCGCCCTATTTCCCGTTCACTGAGTCCATCTCGTTGCAACTCCACCACTCTTCTCCTCACGGTGTTGCCAATAGGTTTGCCCCTGGCCATGGTGATGATGCACTGCGGTTCCTCGGTGCACAGCACGCGCTTATATACGGTGGACTCCCTTATCGTGTCCGTGACGTCATGCTTCCGTCGAATGCGCCACTATCTGGAATTTCCTTATGGGTCTGGTGCCTGGTCGAAGTTCAATGTCACGCGTATAGTTCCCCGTTTTCGTTCTTTACGTGACCTGGGTGCAACATGCTGGGATCACGATTCTTGCCTGCTCACACGCCTCCTCTTACACACATGCGTCACTTCTGCGGGTCACCCATTCCACCGCCTATGCCTCTGTGCATTTAATCACGTATTTCTTTCTGGTCGAACTTCATTGTCACCAAGGTTGTAGTAATACATTGACCAACACTAGTCTGTTATCAAATACAAAGTTAATAGGCGCAAAATGGTCGTACAATTAGTGAGGTAATCTGACATAGAAGTCTTTATAATCAGGATGAGAAATTACTGGTATTACTCCTTGACATAATGAATGCAAGTCCTGGTATTTTTTCACAGGCAGTTTTGGCTTTGAAGTAAAAGCCCTTGGTGGTAAATTGTCCTCTTTAGCACTGCGTGGATTAGGAAGTGATATACTTGAGTATGTGTTTAGGTTATGCGATGTTTTTATAAATATATTGGGACAACCCTTGCGCACTTGAATTTGCATGACTTTTGTCCAGTCCACGGGTTGACCCTCATTTGTTGTTCTAACTTTTAGGATACGCAGGTACTGCGAATATTGTTTCCAATCTAAGACGTCTTTAGTATGCAACTCATGAACAGCATATGGTTGTTTCTTTCTTTCCATCCTGATTACCGGGATGAGGTGGGCAGGGATGAAGATATCTTCACTCCGTCGAAGTGCGTTTTCAATTGTACTGTGAATAGCATCACCTTCACTTTGTCCGTGACTCGTTTCGAAGAAGAAAACATGTATGGTGTTGATGTTTTGTGCTTCATTGTTTAAAACATAAACGAACATAGAAGGCATTATACTGTTTTTGTTCTGAGATGCACATCCATCGGCGAGGAAAGCTACCTGTTTTACACCTTGTTCATCTTTCATCAGCAGAAACTTCCTTAAGTTTGTTGCAACTTCATTCGGACCTCTTTTCGTTAATCCTTCGTGCCAAACGTAGAAATGGCCGCTTTTACTAGCTAATTCATAAATTGTAAAATTGTAGGCTGATAATTTTCTTTTGTAATGCAGTTCAGTTCGTTTGTATCTTTCATCGCACCTTTAATTTCCCTCACCTTCTGTTTTCCCTGTATGCCTGTTATATTTTTTCAATCAAGTCAGAATGATTAGATAAACAATTAGCTGATTTCAATGAGTTGTACCTCTCACACAAACCACAAAGGTCTCTTTTTGGAGAACGAAATTTTAACTTCATACATTTAAAAACTGATCTGTATAAGGAGTAACATGCCGAGCTGTTTGGAAATTCTATTTTGAATAGTTCATACATCTTTGCAATACTTAAGTTGGACGACAAGTACTGTTGGCTAGAACTTCTGCGGAAAAAATGAGATTCCATCCTAGGGAACATATTTATCTGCTTTTTAATTTCTGTACGCATTTTTTCGTCTCTTTCTTTTAACGTTGTCTGACGTCCACCTCTCTTTTCTTCTTCTACCATGCACTGGTTCTTTAACTTCATTAGCATTGTCCTTACTTGTCTCTCAGCAATTGCAAGTGTGTTAAGAAACATTTTACGACATACTCTGTCTTACGTTATGGTCATCTGGTAAAAAATAATGAAGCGCTCTTTCTTTACATTTTTTCTTACTTTTTTCTTTTCGGAAACCCTTCGCTTTACTGGATTAACATCCTACTTTTGAGAACCATCTACTTTAAAATCTGTGTGGCTTGATCCCGGAGGGTTGTTTTTCTCTTGTACACTAACACATCTGTTGTGCTCGGCGCAATCCAATATGAAGTGATTGTAACAAACCAAATCCTAACACGTTACGCATGCAGCAAATATTTCTTCTTCACAATGCAACACATCCTGAACGGATTGTAAAATGATATGTTTTTTCTCCACGAAGCGGTGAATTTCATATTCGTCGGTTCGTGAAATTATCACAATACTAGTTTTCATATTAGTCAAAACGTTGTCCATCTTTATCTCCTAAGCAATATTTAATAGAAACTTGAAACTTTGTGAAAGCAAAGTACAAGTTGTTCCAACACATACATCGTCAAAAACTCAAAATGTCAAATTTTGCACATTCGCCGGTTCGTGATGCAGGGGAGCTGACATATTCGCCAGTTCGTGAAAACATCGACGATATATGCCGCAAATATTTCTCAGTGTTCACATTATGTATATATATGTAGACAGAGGCAACGGAATTGAGAATGGGAAAGAAATAATTTAAAAATTGCCATTCAGTATCGATGCCTCATATGCAAACAGATAGGGGCAAGGGAGTACTCGACTGTTTCCCCTATTGACAATGACGTTACTGTAACCACATTCGTTAAAAAACAGCATTCATATCATGACGATCAGATTTCCATTTACCTGGTAGAGGTTAAATCAACAAATTTTCTTGACAGAAAATAAACTAAATGTTTGGTAATTGCAACGTTGTGTTCTCTTAAAATCGAGACGAATTACATGGGGTGTAGGCAGCAGTAGCATATGATATTCGTAGTATCTTTGCCATAACCCACTCTGTTAAACGCAGGAAGGAACCATGTGATTATTTATTAACCGAAACACTGACCGTGTATTATGACGGATTTCTTCCGAAAAACAATGAAGTGAAATAGTTTTTTAGGGAGGGAAAATGAAATGAAAAGTTTCATGTGCCCAGATATGGGTTTTTCTTTGTGTTCCCTCGCCTATTCCTTATTCATGTATCTTTAATGTTGCTATTCTAGAGAAGTATAATTGGAACGTGAAGAAACCAAAATACGATTTGATTGATTGATTGATTTGCTTTATTGAACTCCGCTTTTGTGCCAATTTTGGCTAATTGCGAAGATGGGGATGAGTGATGAGATGAGATGATGAAATTAATGAATGGTGACTCACAAACATCCATGCACAAGCCGACAGTCGAACCCGGGACCCCTTGCATCGTAACGCGATCTGCTAACCACTCCGCAATAGAGGGTGGTTCAAAATAAGAAGAAAAAGAAGCAGTGTACATTGCCCATCAACAAGGTAGTAATATTTTATATTCGTTATCAAGGGATGTAGTTTGTTACACCTAAACTTTATGCTCAAATAAGCTAATATCTACTGCACCTACAATTACAATGGGAGAAGTACTAAATTGTACACCAGCTAGAAGTGGAATCCTTGGATTCCAAAACGCAGAGGTGCAACAACGAATTTTTGTCGGGGGAGGGGGCAAGTACCAGGGTAAAAGTACCAATAGTAGTAGTAGTAGTAGTAGTAGTAAAAAATGACATCATTATTATTATTATTATTATTATTAGTAGTAGTAATAATAGTAGCAGCATCAAAAACGTTATTATCCTCTTAAATTACGCCAAAAGGAGGTAGAAGTCGGTGCTAAAGCATTTGTTTGGTCAAACGATTTGAAATTTTTTTTCAACACGTTCAATTTCACATTAGCTGATAATGGAAAACAAGCACACAAACTGTATTTTTGAATGGCAGAAAATGCACGATAAATGCATTCCGATTATAATTCTTTTCGTACACATGAAATGTATAACTTTCATGTCCATCATATGTTTTACACATATGCAAAATGGAGCGACATAAAATAAGAGAATACATATGCAACATGCTGCCACAAAATTGTGTACAAATTCAAAATTTATTCAATACATATATGTACAACAGATGTATATTGCCTAAATATATTACATTACAGAAAACAATTGTATTGCGAGCAAAGCGTATCAGAAAATTTTTAGATCCAATTTTTCCAAACTGAAAAGAATATTGATTTAATATGGCGCAAATAATTTCACGGGGCGCCATGGCATTATCTCTTTTATAGCTTTTTTTAATTTAGATCGCTTAGCGTCCATGGCCGTCTCCCGCCGCCCCCTAACTACGGCTCTGAACTTGACGAGATTGAGAAAAGCAGACAGTGCGAGCGAAGCGTGCAAGAAAATTTTACGAAATGTATTTTTATTTGCACAAAATTTGAAATCAAGGGGGAGGGGGCAATTGCTCCTATGTACCCCCTGGAAATGCCCTTGGCCGTCAACAGTTGCCCTCTTAGAATTGACTTCCGTCGAAGCTTTGGGGGACAATGCCTCCCTGCTCCCCTGTAGTTGCGCCACTGTCAAAACGACAGCGTGGGCACTAGTCTGTTTGACAAAGGAAAGTTTATTTAACCACGACACGATACAATCAGCGATTTACGAATCAATGAAAAATAATTTTTGAAATTGACTGACATATTCAAAATTGTAGCACAGTACTATTGTACTTTGATTGTTGTTCTGTATTCAGAACCGCGAAATTTATGCCTCGTCAATATATTTCACCCTTTTAAAAGCTTCTACGTTCTATTTAGTGAACATATTTCCATTTCCAAGCTGACTTCAAGCTACTCCAAATACTCCTCTTCGCGGTGCAGATTTCCATCACGGTTTCCAAGAAGATCAGTGAATGGAATGTTGTTTTTCAAATCCAATCTGTCCTTGCAGACAAGAGGGTGGGGGTAGGGACTTTGAACGCCTGCGGGGTAAGTCTTTCTCATCTATGGAATTCCGGTAATTGTGACGTAGTGAGATCAAGTCCAACATCTCTGGGCAGAGAATGAAGTGATACAACTCATATACTTGTATATTATCATTGTTATAGTGTGATAAACAACGAGAAATAAAGACGGAGCAGTTGCATCTCCCATTGATAAGGTGTTTATAAAGTGGACGCTACGGTCAGTGGCCCACCCACAATACTGTATATGACACGATTTTTGTGACAACGTATAGTTAAAAATAATAAATATATTAAAAACAATAATTATACTTGATGTAAATTAATTATGCAATATATATAACTCAAATAATCTTAGTCCAAAATGATACTCATTGTTAAACCTTATTGCTTAATAAAGAAAATTTATTATTATTATCATTATTATTAACTTCCTTCACATGAATGAGTTAACAATTTCGTGTCATTTCAATGTATGAAATGCACGTAAATGCACGTGGTAAAGGACTTAGTTATTTCTTCAAACATGGCTAACTCTCTACGGAGGGCAACCCTCATGAGGGCAGACCTCACTCTCACCCTCCGAAGACTTGTGAGGGTGAGTGTGTGTTAGGGTGAGGGCGAGATCGATCCGTGAGGGTGAGGGCGAAAGGAGAGTTGTGAGGGTGAGGGCGTGTGAGGGTGAGGGCGAAAGGCAAATCGTGAGGGTGAGGGCGAAAGGAAATTCGTGAGGGTGAGGGCGTGTGAGGGTGAGGGCGAAGCCGACCCGTGAGGGTGAGGACGTGTGAGGGTGAGGGCGACTGGTGAGTCGTGAGGGTGAGGGCCTGTGAGGGTGAGGGCGACTGGTGAGTCGTTAGGGTTAGGGCGTGTGAGGGTGAGGGCGAAAGGCAAATCGTGAGGGTGAGGGCGTGTGAGGGTGAGGGCGAAGCCGAGTCGTGAGGGTGATGGCGTGTGAGGGTGAGGGCCTCTGAGGGTGAGGGCGAAAGGCAAATCGTAAGGGTGAGGGCGTGTGAGGGCGAATCCGAGCCGTGAGGGTGAGGGAGGTTGAACGAAAATGACCACCTCTGGTCTTAGCAGGCACTTTCACCTGTAAATTGTGACCATTGTGGATAGGGATTTTATTGGCCTGAGCTTTGTACATTGTCTCCTATGTACACATAATCATATTTCAGCAGATTACATAATACAACATGTTAAAATCCACTGATGTAGCTCATAAAAAGATGTTTCTCTCACTGAGAAAAAATAATCTTGTAACATTTAGTGTGAACTTAAAATTGATGAATTTAATTTTCATCTTTTGACTTTTTCCCAGATGTTTTTCTAAATATCAACAATATCAGCATTTCTACAGAACTTTTTCACAAGCAATGCCAGAACCATGCTTGCTGCTTCATAGTGACCACAACACACACTTTCGCTTCACATCAATTTGTGGACGAGCAGTGGCGTAAAGGTAAAAGATAAAAGGTAAAGTGCTCCCATGTGCATAGCACGACGCCATGAAGGCGTATATATATTTCTTGATCCGGTCGTGAGTGGGGGTGATGTGATCAGCATCACGCCCCTGACCGTCTTTAACCCACAGGGTTTCCCCCAGGTACTCATGTTATTCGACGCTGGGTGGGCGCCGGGGCCGCTTCCATCGTTAGAAAAGTTCCCGGATTTGAACCGGCCGGGGATCGAACCCGGGACCTTTAGCATGGTAGTCAGACACGTTACCGACTGAGCCACCGCGGCCACATTTTCTCTACAGACCAAGCCAGAGATGATTTTCATTAAAATGTTGAATTATTATGCTTTTCAGAGCCTGAAAAGCGTTTTAATTATCACATTTGGACTATAAGATGAATACTTGATTTTTCGAGAAATACGCGTTCAATGCTGGTACTCGTTTGAAACTCATTTTCTCTAAAGACTTTGCCAGAGAGGATTTTCATTAAAATGTTGAATTATTATGCTTTTCAGAGCCTCAAAAGCGTTTTAATTATTACATTTCGCCTATAGGTTAAAAACTTGATTTTTCGAGAAATTCACATGGCGTGCCCAGGATTTTCGAAAAAGAGGTTATGTATACTTTCTTTTGGTAGCCCTCATTTTGTCATATTTACCTACCTTTAACATTCTTATTTTTTTTATGAATACTGGTCCAAAGCGTGTGTTGTACCCCCCAGCCCCCTTGGGCATGCCACTTCGAACGAGTTTCACCACTGCTACGCTATGAACAATTGGCCAGTAACCTCTCAATGTGTCTGCAGATGAAGAGATCTGCAACTTTCCTTCCACTCTGTGCACCACATTGTAAGCTGGTGTCAATGTGATCTTTGATAAATGGCATCTTGGTTCACTGCAAAACAAGGAACGAACATCGATGATTAACATGCACAAAACAATGGCAGGCTTTATCCTTAACAATGAATAAATTGAAAATGATTAAAGACATTGTTAAATGGATTTCACTACTTGCCAGAAATTCCACATCATTTTCATCTGTCACTTTTCCCCTATTCCCATCTGAAGAAGTTAAGTTGAATTCAAGATATTGGATTGGGTTTGTAACATACCTCTGGGATGAAGCATTTGGTCTTCCAATTACTTCATATGGTTCCATTCATGTACATTGATATCTGAATAAATTATATTGGTGGTTCAAAACTTTTGAGTCACACTGAATTTGTGATAAAGTTTGAGTTTGTTTTAGATTTATTCTGAGTGTGTAACGTGTTGGTTGCGTACGTAGAAAAGAGCAATTAAGCCTTGTGGAAAAGCGTGTAAAAAAAAAAAGGTCCGGGATCAATTAAGGTACGTACTCCAATTCAAGCAACAACCATTGAGTTACAAGTCACAAATTTGTTGAGGTTAATGGCCAGCGTTTATCACCACCACCTCAGTCTCGAAAGAGAACCTATCAAAAAAAAAAAGGAGAGAGGGCAAAAAGAAATGAAAGGCATATAATCCACTATGCACACTCCACCTAAACCCAATCAAAAGAGAACAAACAAAAAAATATGTTCACAAGTATCGTGGAAAATTCACTCTGGTTTTTGGCAATTCACCAAAGATATCTTCAGATATGAAAGTACATATTAATAATTCATAAAAAAGTAACCAATACTACTCGATTAATTCACCACTTCTTTTCATACTAATAGTAATCTCATTACTTCATTTTTTTTTGTGAGGGATTTCTGAAAAAATAGAACGTAAATTAAAGTTCACCAAAGATTCGAGTCAAAATTTTATTAGCTTTAAGCTCCAACAAAACCGATTAATGTTTCAATTAACAATCAACATGAGAAACAATTTATCATGTGCGTACCCACTTTAACTCCCATAAAATCATCCCAATTATAGGTTCAACAAATCCTTTTTTGTGTGGTCTACAATCTGCCATTTGACATATTAGGAATATATTACAAATCTAAACGGTAAACAACAACGTGAACGTAATTTCAAATAAATCCTTCCAATCATATACATCATAAATCTCTTAGTACACGAGATCAAAGCCTAACAATTAATTAACAAATGATCCTCTTTTATGTCTTTTCTTTATCTTACATAAGTTATACAACCTTTCTTTCTTACTTTGGTGCTCCCCTTGCTTTAATTTGTTTGTGCCGCCCTCGCATTAACTACTTTAGCATTTAAACATTCGCGAGAAAGAATGATAATATAGCCTTGCTTAATTTTACTTTACATAAACATCGTAACTTTCTTTTTTTGTTGCGTCGAAACAGAAATGACAAGTCGTTGATTGATAATTAGTTAATCTGTCAATTTGCAATTTCGAAATAGGTTATACTTTTTTGTCGTCCGTTTTTCCTTTTCCACTTATTTCAAACTTTTTTGACTCAATCGTAAAAAGTACACGGATCTGTCACACTTTGCGATTTTTTTACACTTCGCCGAATAAAGGGGAGTTGAGACTGTACATACCTCCGTAATCTGGTCAAGAACGTTCCACGGAGCAATCCAATTCTGCTGCAGGCGCGTCAAATGGGACTCTAGCTTCCTACTCGTTCTGTCACCATTGCACTGGAGATAAATGTCTGGAAACGTCCATTAACTTATTCCTCGGTCACCATCCTGTATACTGGTCCGTGCAGTTGGCAGCTGGGCTTATCAGACGGAACTCAGGTAACGTTCTGCAACTCGAGTCAAACGTGACTCCATTCGCGCATGTGAAGTTCGTCTCGAAAAATGCTGTTCTGCCACATATTAGAATGTAAACGGCGAAATTGGAGAGAAGAAGCCACTTATTAGTACTTGGCGTTAAATACCGAGAGCGTACCCAGCAATGTTGCGTACAGAAAAAAAAGGGTAAGTCTCGACCCGCGAGACAACTTGCAGACTTAGACACGCCTTATGCTCTCTCTATCTCCCACTGGTGACGCGAGCCAAACTGGCTGTTGCACGAAGGTCTGCGAAGTCGGAACTTGACTGAGCTTACCTGCTCGTGAAGCAAGCACCGAGCAACAGGGTCAGTAGAGACCTCTAGCGGCGACTAGTATAACCAACAAAAAACAAAAGTGACGCAAGGCGTACGAAGAATGAGGAAGTGTGAAGTTTTTCCACGCGAAATTATTACGTAATACTTTTTATTACGCAAAGCGTAGGGAAAAACGTCACAAACTCCCCCACGTAGCAAAAAAAAGGGAATACACCTATATATATATAGAATAATAAGAATACCCAAAATTTGGCAAAAGAGCACATGGACTATACCAACATTGAATAATACCATCTTGGGAGCACCTGATTAATGAAAAGGCAATTTGCCTGTGACAAACGAAAGGAAATATATATATACCCAAATATATGAATTAATTAGGCCGTGTGATGATCTATATAAAAGAACCATAAAGGACACACAATATATATAACCGCATGAAGCATATATGAATATACACAAACAAGTATCTATAAATATATATATATATATATATATATATATATATATATATATATATATATAGCCCCGCAAACAAGTGAGTTTAAGACTTGAATAAATACTATCATGACTAGACACAATTTGGTAACCAATTTACACACACTAAATAACATACGTAATGAATATGATACAGCAGTAATCATGAAAGATGAAACATGAAAAAAGGAATCTATTGCAATCGTAAAAAAATGACTCTATGAGATGAAAGTTAATATGACAAGTAAGGGTGCCCTTTTACATTGGGTATAAACACAATCGCCAAAAAAAAGGCCTTTACAAGAATTTAAACACTCAAGTTTGACCGTACACTCACAATAGAAATACCTGATACATAACAGTTGGCATAGAAAAGAAGGTCCAGTTAACACTGTCAGGCGAAAAAGTTCTGAAAAATACAGGAGACGTTGCACTATCAAATGCGTATTCCTGAAGAGTAATATATTGATCTTATTTTTTCCATGTTTTGATGCAAGAAACGATGATTCCATTGTGGCACACTCAACATATAAGTTCCCTCGAGAAACATGAAAAATAAACAAAAAAGAATTTTGACGAGAAAAAAATGGAAGAGAAGGAAGGATAGGAAAGAGGCGAGGAAACCTAAGGGAGGGGAATATAATAAGAATTAGGAGCAACAATTACAATATTTTTTTTTGTTGTGGATTAAAACCGACATCTTTCATATACATCTAAATATTGCAGGAAATGATACACTATAACACATTATTTGTCAATGAATTTATGAGTCAACATTTTATATGAAATAATAGTCAAAAAACCCAAAAATATTACACAAAAACAGAATTTGAAGCATGTAAAAATACTAATCATAATAAAACTTGTATACACCAATTAATTTACATAATAAATAAGTAGACCCAAATAGAGAATTGACAAACACCAATTGGAGCTCGGTGGAGCTCGCCTTAATGGATTTCTCTTGTAAGGCATGAGCTCCATTTTCTGGCAGTGTTGCCAGCCCCTTACTTGAAAAAATCACCAAGGTTTTTTTTTGGGTCTAACCTAGCCTAAAGCAAGGAGCTGGCAACCTTTTTCTCGCAGTGTTGTCAACACCTTACTCGAAAAAATCACCAAGGTTTTTGGTCTAACCTAACCTAAAGCAAGGAGCTGGCAATTTTTTTCTCGCAGTGTTGCCAACACTACACCCGAAAGTAAAGCTTGGTGGGGCTTGCTTTAATGGTTTGCTCTTGTAAGGCATAAACCCCCCCCCCCTATTTTCGGATACAGTATTACCAACATCTTACTCGAAAAAAATCACCAAGGTTTTTGGTCTAACCTAACCTAAAGCAAGAAGCTGGCAACCTTACTTAAGACTTGCCTTACAGTGCATAAAGCAAGGTTGCCAACCTACTGGTACTTTTGCCATAGCTTTTTACAAAAAAAAAAAGAGAGAGGAGAGAGAGAGAGAGAGAGAGGGAAGAGTTAAACAACCGACAGCTGCCAACACCCACCCTAACCTAACCTAACCTAACCCACCCTAACCTAACCTAACCTAACCTAACCCACCCTAACCTAACCTAACCTAACCTAACCTAAAGCAAGGAGCTGACAACCTTACTTAAGACTTGCCTTACAGTGCATAAAGCAAGGTTGCCAACCTACTGGTATTTTTGCCATAATCTTTTACAAAAAAGAGAGAGGAGAGAGAGAGGGAAGAGTTAAACAACCGACAGCCTACCTACAGCTTTTTTTTGTCTAACCTAGCCTAAAGCAAGGAGCTGGCAATCTGGCTTGAGGCTTGCCTTACAGTGCATAAAGCAATTTTTGCCAACCTACACACACTAAACAAGGAGAGCCGGCAACAAATATGTACTGCCGTAAAAGAGAGAGAGATGGGTGGATGGTAATATAGTATGTGCGTGCGTGTGCGCGTATAATATGTAGCATTATTAACTAGAGTGTGTTGGCAATTTACTTACAACTAAAAAAAAATAGAGATGCCAACTTTGCTGTAAGATGAAGAGAGAGAGAGAGATTTATGGCTGGCAACAGTAATGAGCGAATGCGCCATATCGTAATTTTCCAACTCCGTATATCGTGACCTTTGTAAACCTCTCTCGGGGGAACATTGTAACACAAACAAACAAACAAAATAATAATTGTTGTTTTTAGGATGCCTGGCCCCTATAACCTCGCCAGGGTGCGTGGTGCCCAACCAAAAATGTGAAAGTTTTCTAATGGCTGCGGTTATAGATTACCGCACCTCTGTAGAGTTTCACGTGTTTTTTTTTTTCCCCCAAACTTCCATGAAACCCTACAGAGGACCTCCGTAATGCATGCAACGTGTACTAACGACTCTAGTGTTATTTGATATAGAGTTTTATTGTGAGATATAGATAAAAATAATTATGTTTATTATAATATTTTCTTGATGAAGATGGAGAATGTATGTGTGTGTTACAAATAAAGTTGCATGCTTATTTTTTAGTGTGTGTGTATATGTTTTTGATGTTTCGACAGCATCTGAAACGATAAAAAAAAATTTATTGTTAATTTTCACGTGTAAAAACAACAACAAATTTTTTTGTGCAAATTTTCTGATTGTCTCGTGCTATAGTGCAAAAAAGATATTGTAGCTGATAGCTAATGAAATTGACATTTGTAACTGATCTGAACTAGTGAAATTCGTATTGTGCTATTGTAACTGATTGTGCTAGTGCAGAAAATTTCTTATTATGCAAGAAAAGATGTTAAAAAACTTGTTAAAACTGCTCTGTGACCCTCTCGTTCTTCACGTCGTAGGCGAAGGACTTCTCTGCAATCAGGATGACACTGCATAGGGTATCCTCGGGCAAGGCATCGTGGAACTCGCAGACGACCTTGATGTTGGTTCGATCGTTGACCACAACCTTCTTTCTCTTAGATGTGTTGATGACGGTCATGGGTCTCCGTGCTTTGAACTCGCTGGGCGTGTAGTACATGTCCACGCTTCCCTCGGTCACGCGTTTGTAAGCCGAGAACGCTTCGTAAAGTTTGAGGTAATCGTTTTTGGTCACGTCGAGGTTGTAATTCTCGCGCGGGAACACTTCGTTCCTACCGTTCTTCAGATAAACGTTCTTGATCTTGCAGTCGTCGAACTTGCTGGAATCTTTTTCCTGATTCTTGTCCCTCCCGGTCTGAAAGAGCACTACGACGAAATCTGGCATGTCGAACTGTATGTTGTTGAACTGCGTCGTCACGTCGAATTCCATGTGACTTCCCGACGCAATCTTCTGCACGCACTGGTAACCGTGAAAGTGAATCGACACCTGCGGACTTTTCAAGATCTCCGCTTTGTACTTGAGGGCGTAGTTCGTTTCGTATTCCACCACCGGCATTCTCAATTCCATGCTCCGGATGACGCACTTGGCTGCTTCGGGTAAAGTGTTGGCTATCGGCGTGGTGCCGTCCGGACCCAAAGTAGCGTATCGCATCAGTGCGTCGTTGTCGTTGGCCGCTCTTCGAAACGTAACGCGCAGTCCTCCCTTCCACATGATCTCCTTGTAGTCCGAGAAGAAACCAGGCAGCAGACGCATGGGAAAGAGCACCGTGTGACTTCTCGTCGATATTTTGGTCCCGGCTTCGAATCCCCCGGCCTGGTAGTACGCTGCGTCCGTTTTGGATAATTTCAACGTTCCCACTGCCGTCGACGTGATGCCTGGATAGTCTATTCTGTCGATGACGGTGTTGTGTTTCCTCACCTCCACCTGCGAGAACAGGTGAGGCACGAAGTTGTCTACGAGTATCAAGTTTGTTGCTGCAGGAAACGCGTCTCCGCTTTCCTTCTTTACCACGTCGAATTGAAGGTAGAGGTCCGCTCTGTGAGGATGAACGAACCCATCGCCTACGTCCACATCGTATTCGATCTCCCTGTTCGCCTCGTTGAGATTGGCGAACGTGCGACGGTTGGGAGGGAAAGATTGCAATTCGTAACTTTCGATTTGCTCCATTCTCACTATGTATGTTATTTATTATACGTTGATCTCCACGATGGCCGTCGTAGTGGCACCTGCGAAATCCACCACGTCTCCTTTCTCGTTCGTCACCACCAACTCTATGTCGTCTATGCGGTTGCGACATACTGGAAAATAGATCGGCGAAGAGGGCGTGTAGATGATCGGTTCCATGAACTCGGAACTTGGTTTGAAAGTGGCTATGATTCCCGTCTGCTTGTGACTTCCTAACAATCCGTCCGAAGATTTCGTGATCATACCTTCGGCCACGTTACAGTGTACGTTCAGAGTCTCTATGGCCAAGAATTTAGGAATGTTGGTTGCCACGTGCTTGATGCCAGCTTCGAGTTTGGTGTCGTTCTCGAAACCTAAAAGTTCTCCCATGGTGCCCAGGTCCACGGTCTCCGTAGCGGATAGGATTTCCACTCTGTGCGTGACCGAATTTTGAGAAAGGTATGTGCCTTTGGGTAATTGAGCTTGCAAAGTGGAAAGATTGTATTGTCCTGGCGTGACGACGATGTGTTCGCTTCCGACGCTAATTTTGTTGTTGTGCTGCGTAACATTGGGTATGAGGTACATGCTGTAGAATGCACGCAGAGCCACGGATTTAGGATAGACGATGTCGTCGTGCAGCGTGAGTTTCAAGATTGAAGATTCGCTCGTGAGATGGAACACGCCCATCCTAGTGATGCTGTTTGAGGTTCCACAATGCTTTCTGGAAATCCTCGATCGTAGGGTTATTTATTTTAGAGAGAAACGCGAGCATGGAGAGGCAGAGATGACCGCAGTTCACGTCTCCGAAATCTTGAATGCGTTCGTCGTTGTAGTATATGGAGGTTTTCCTTGTTTTCAGATAATGAACTAAATTTGTAGGTGGAACACCTCCGAAAGAATCGAAAATAAATGCTTTATCATTATCGTTTTTGTGGTAACATATCCAATGCGTGCCTGGATTTTCTTGGCCGTCCAAGTTGACTACTCCGCATTCTCTTCTTTTGACACTTGAAGGTAACGAGTCGGACATGAAAACTCCTCTGAAGTGTTTGATTTGTAACGGTTCGATCAGAGATTCAATGTCTCGGTTGGTGAGTGCTTTTGTTTCTTTTTTTTATATTTCTTCAAAGCATCGAGGTTGCTTTTTTGTTTTTTGGTTATACCTTTCCCCTTCTTCTCCATGGCCAGGTTGTGACGTTTCTGTTCTTCCAATTCCGCCTTGTTCTTCTTCGAGTCGATGACGGTTTTCGCGATGGCGGCACAGTAGTTGTATTTACGGTGGGATAAACCCGAGAAAGTATGAACCCCCCCTCAAGCAGATTTGCTATACTTAAAACTAGCTCAACATGCATACATGAGCTTTTTGCTCAAGTGTGGAACCCCCGTATAATCCAAGATTTTTGTAAAAAAGCCCTCATGGATTCCATGAGAAAGTATGACCCCCTCAGATTGATGAGGCTACACTTATAAAAGGTACTTCTGAGAGATAAATTTGTTAAAAATATGCCCCTCTTGTGGCCACACTTAAAACTAGGCCACACACACACACACACACACACACACACACACACACACACATATTTACTTTTGGTTTAAGTTCAATTGAGCACCAGCCTCAATTTGTTTATCTAATATTAAAACAATGTAATTCTTCTAGAATTGCTCCGTGACTCTCTCATTTCTTACATCATAAACATATGATTTTTCACCTATGAGAATGACGCTACAAATGGTGTCGTCGGGTAATGCCTCGTGGAATTCACAGATAATTTTAATGTTTGTCCTGTCATTAACCACAACTTGTTTCCTTTTTGAAGTGTTAATTACAAACATGGGTCTCCGTGCTTTGAATTCATCTGGTGCGTAATACAGGTCAGTACTGCCAGTAGTGACGCGCTTGAAAGCCGAAAAAGCTTCATATAATTTGAGAAAATCATCCTTGGAAATGTCTAAATTGTAATTTTCTCTAGGAAAAACCTCATTTCTGCCATTTTTAAGATATATGTTCTTGATGTTGCAGTTATCAAATCTACTCGAATTTTTTTCCTGGTTATTGTGTCTTCCAGTCTGAAACAGTACCACCACAAAATCCGGCATGTCATATTGTATACTGGAGAATGAATTTGTAGCATCAAATTCATAATATGTGCCAGATGCGGGCTTCTGTACACATTGATATGTATAAAATTGCAGAGGAACCTGTGGATTTTTTACTATATCTGCTTTGTATTTAAGAGCATAACTGGCTTCATATTCAACAACTGGGATTCTTAGCTCCATAGTCTGAATAATGCATTTGCCTTCATCAGGTAGGGTATTGGGCAGAGCTTCTCCTGTAGGGTTTAATGTGCTGTACCTCATCAAAGCATTATTATCATTGGCAGCTCTTCTAAATGTAATTCTTAACCCACCCTTCCACATAATATCTTTGTAATCCGAGAAGAATCCTGGCAACAGGCGCATGGGGAACAGCACT
This sequence comes from Lepisma saccharinum, assembly GCF_977018435.1. Lineage (NCBI taxonomy): Eukaryota > Metazoa > Arthropoda > Insecta > Zygentoma > Lepismatidae > Lepisma > Lepisma saccharinum. Next base: position 58,436,850 of record NC_139243.1, on the reverse strand, counting down.
GTATGGTTCTTGGTTAATATTTTATCACCAGCCTCAAATCCACCTATTTGGTAGTATGAAGCCTCGGTTTTGGATAATTTTAGTGTGGCCAAAGCTGTGGAGGTAATGCCGGGATAATCTATTCTGTTTATAACAACACCATGCTTTCTGATCTCAATTTCAGAGAACAGATGTGGCACAAAATTATCTACCAATCTTATGTTTGAATTTGCAGGGTAATCTGTTCCATCGAGCTTTACAACATCAAATTTGATGTATAGATCTGCTCTGTGGGGGTGTATAAAGCCATCCCCTACATCAAGATCAACCTCAATCTCTGTGTTGGGTTGATTTAAATTTGCAAATGTCCTCCTGTTTGGAGGGAATGATTGTAGCTCATAACTCTCAATATTTTCCATTGTATGTATTTTTATTTAAATGTTAATCTCTATGATAGCAGTTGTTGTGGCTCCAGCAAAATCAACTAATTCTTCTTTTTCATTAGTGACCATCAACTCAATGTTATCTATTCTGTTATGACACACAGGAAAATATAATGTTGGGGATGGAGTGTAGATGATTGGCTCCATAAATTCAGAATTAGGTTTGAATGTTGCAATGATGCCAGTTTGTTTGTGAGTGCCTATGCCATTTGATTTGGTGATCATACCCTCAGCCACATTACAGTGAATATTCAGAGTCTCTATAGCCAAGAATTTGGGTATATTTATAGCAGTGTGTTTGATGGCCGCTTCAAGTTTTGTGTTGTTCTCAAAGCCTAACAGCTCTCCTATAGTACCCAGATCCACTGTTTCTGTAGCAGATACAATCTCTACTCTGTGAGTGACAGAATTTTGACTTAACACTACACCTCTGGGTAATTGAGCATTTAGAGTGGATAGATTATATTGCCCTGGAGTGATGACAATTTTTTGATCCCCTATTGCAATTGTGTTGTTGTGGTGCGTAATATTAGGGATCAAGTACATGCCGTAAAATGCTCTGAGAGCTATTGTTTTGGGATACACAATGTCATCATGTAATTTGAGTTTCAATATTGAATTTTGGCTGGTGAGATGGAATACCCCCATGATGTTTCAGATACCACAAGGCTTTTTGAAAATTTTCAATTGATGGTTTATTTATTTGAGACATATATCTAAGAACAGATAAACACAAATGTCCGCAATTAACATCTTTGAAGTTTTGAAGACGGGCATTATTGTAATAAAGATTAGCTGATTTTAGATATTTTACTAAATTTTCAGGAGGAATACCTCCAAATGAATCAAACACAAATGCCTCATTGTTTAAATATTTAAGATAACAGATCCAGTGAGTGCCCTGATTTTTGTACTCATCCAAATTAACAATGCCACACTCTTTGTTGAGTGGTTGTTCTGGTAAAGAATCAGACATGTACACACCTCTAAAATTTTTGATGCCCAGTGGCTTGATTAAAGCTTCAATATCTTGGTTTGTAAGCGGCTCTTGTTTTTTTAAACTTATTCATGGCTCTCTTAACACCTTTGCCTTTTTTCTCCATGGCCAGGTTATGGCGCCTCTGCTCATCTAATTCTGCCCTATTTTTCTTGGCATCTATTACTGTTTTTGCTATGGCGGCTGATCCCCCAGCCAAGCTCCCAACAGCCCCGAGAGCAGCTAAGATGGCCGGGATAGTAAATATGAAACCCCCTGTATGTGATTTTTTTCTAGATTGCTGTAATTTTTTTAATTGGGGGGTACTAAGCAACAATTTCATACCATGTCCCTTTGCAAGACAAGAGCTTTTTTTCTTGCGCTGCTTTTTGGTCAAGAGACTGTCAATAGTTTTAAGAGATTTGAGACCTGCATAAGGTATTTGATACATAACACCCTTGGCCTTCATTCTAGGTTTATTATATACATATTCACAGCCCCCACCCCAGTTTTTGTTTGGTGCTCATAGCTATGGTGGTTCCCAATGCTGCTATTCTCTCACTCAAAGAAGCATCTTTGCTTACAAATCTACCAAATGCAGCCTCTTCTAATTTCTTGTCTGCAACATGTCTCTTGTCAAGATCAGTATGTGTGTTGTATGCTATGTCATGGTCTCTACAAGCAGCATCTAGGGGATTTACACCAGGATCCCCTCTGTTTAATCTATGGTCCAATTTTGTACCGGGACCACAATACTGATAGCCTGGAATATGTAGTTCAAATGGCAGCTTGTTTATAATGTCATTAACCAACCCCCGACCCTCAGAAACATTCCAAAATTTAGGTGGTAGAGTATTAATAATTTTTATGAGATATCCAATCCCCTTAGGGTCATTCACTATAAAATTAGACAATTTTGTGCTTATCATGTCCATAATTCCAACCTTTTCATTGTAAAAATTGTGGTTGCCAGCATTTTCCTCCCCAGCTATCACCAATAACCTATCTACAAGTTTCCTCACATCATCAACCCACACAAATTCTTTGGGCAGGGTGTTGTATTGTTTGATTCCACTACCTGTCTTGATCTGTGACCATATGGGCTTGATTAAATTATTGTATTTTGCCCCACTGCTAGACTTGACTCTTTTTTGTGTGGGATCATTGTTCTGGTATAGAGCATCTGATTTTATTAATATTTCTTTGTAATGCTCATAATCTTGATCTGTATAGCTGCCAGGCCTTTTCCTAGTCATCAGTTCCCACAATCCAGGTGTTCCGGGGTACTTAACAAAAGCACCTTTTTCTCCGAGACGAGATTCTGAATAAACAATTATATCATCCCCCATAAATGTTACTCTGAAATTGCCAATTCTATGAATGATGCTCCCATCAAGCTCTGTGTCAGCATATAAGCCAAAGACCTCATCTTTGTTGTCTTTAGGTGTAGTTAAATATTTTTGAGCAAGAAGACCCAATTCAACAGGGTCCTGAGTAGCTTCAATTCTTCGAGGAGCAACAGGACTAGGTGTATGAATACTGGAAAGTGGGGTGAATGGATAATCTAATATGTTCCTTGCAGCTACAGGTACAAGCTCCGTGATCAAATCTTGATTCTGCTCTGTAACAGTTTTGATATTCTTACCTAAATTATTAATAGCATCAATTACAGGCTGTTCTGTTTGCTTGTGTTTTTCATAAATTCCTCGGTTCTCTGATTTCCATCCCTTAAATCTTTTTACAAGATAATCTCTTAACTTAAGATCATCAATGACTGGTCGTTTCATGGTTATTTATATATGTTTCAACGTCTAGAAAATCGTTGATTTTATTTCTGTATTTGCCACTACTGGGTGTTCTTGTCATATCAATTGTGACAAACCCATAACTGTCCTGGTTCCAGCACCTACTGCAAAACTTGGAAAAATCATTGTAGCTCAAGTCCCCACCTACATATTCATCATGTATGTGTTTGAGGTTGGTATGATCTTGATGAAACACACATATAAAATTGCTGTTGTCTCGGATCAGCTGCTTGGGTATTTTAGAAAAAGTCTGTGCCAGGTAGAAACAATCAATGTTTTTGTGTCGGCCCTGTGTAAAGAAATTTCTAACCTTGTTTTGATTATCCAGTATAACATCATCAAACACAACAACAGAATTATCGAGACATTCATGGAGTGGCTTAACATCTGATTCAAAAGTGGCAATATCCAATCCATCATATAGCTTCATCAGCTGCTGATATTTTAATTGTTCCAAGCTCTTAGAAAAGACATACAAGTGCCTGTTTTTCCAGTTTAACCAGTTGGGTGCCAATAAAAAATTATCAACCATTAGTGTAGTTTTACCACAAGCAGATGGCCCAACAATAAGACACCTAATATTATCAGGCAGCAAGTTGCCATTTCTCTTATTCTGTTGTTCAGGTTCTGGCAGCCTTTTTATAACATCCCAGGTGCTCATATTATCACTTTGTCTGCATCGATCCAGCTGTTTTCCGGATGACCTAGCCATTTAACAAATAACTTGTTGCCTTTTCTGCGGATGATTTTTTCTATGAGATATGTGTCAGGCTGTTTAGTTTTGCTGAGTTCTTGTTCATAGAACCTGCCTTTGAGAATTTCTCCTCGGTGGTCTTTTATTATATATGTGTTAAGGGTCCCGGGTTTAACTTGAACCACTGTAAATAATTCAGTGCTCCAGTTTCTTGTAAAGCCTCTTTTGAATAAGTGCTTATATTTGCTGATTCTTACGTGATCACCCACCCTGTATTTGGCCTTTCTTGTTGTTGGCTGGTATCTAGGATAATAAACAGTCCTGATCAATTTTTGCTCATCAGATGAAGTTACTTCAGAGGGTTTCATGTTGATTGTGGAATGGACCGAGTTGTTATATTTATGTAGAAGTTCTGGAAGAATATTAATCCATTTATAATTACCTTGAAGTGTAAATTGTTTATACATAAGATTTTTTAAGGTTCTGTTGAATCTCTCTACAATTGAGGCCTTGAGGTCACTGTAACTCGAGTAATGTTTTATTGCCTGGCTTTTAATAAATTGTTGAAACACTGAATTATAAAATTCTTTGCCATTATCTGTTTGCAAATAGCGCGGTGATCTTCCACTCTGATTGATGATTGTCCCGATGGCTTCTGTAACACATTTTCCAGTCTTGGATTTGAGTGGCACAGCCCAGGCAAATTTTGAAAATGTATCTATTACAGTGAGTAGATACTTGTAGCCCTTGTTGATTTTGTCTAAGTTTTTCAACTGTCCACTTGACAACTCAATCAAGTCGCTCTGCCATAAATCATCTATGCCTTTTGTGACTACTGGGAGTCTCTTAAAATTATGTCTGGCCTGTCTGTGTAATTCATCAACAACTAGACATAATATGTAAACAAGAATATTGCAACTATGGGGTGTTCAGCAGCTGATACTACAGGATTTTCTAAATATAATTTGTCTCCAATATGTATTTTAAATTCCAGAGAGCCATCATCTTCAACATAGGCTGTTTCTAATGTATTGGGATCTGTAAAATCCTCTAACTCTACACTGCTGATTTTTACTTTGTTATCAGCATTTGTTATTGATAAGGTAGGGTAGTGGTGTGCCTGTGGCTGATGCCAATATTTGATCTTGATTGGTCTCAATGTGCCCCCAACAAAAAACTGGTAATAAAATTGTGCAGGGGACAGCATATATATTTTGCCACCTGGTGTAAATGGAGAATCATATTCTTTGTTGGGGATGCTGTACAATTCAAGAATTACTGTATGTTTTGGATTCTCGATTATGCCTGTTATTTCCTTTTCTGCTGTGAGCAATCTGCTTGTTACAGATTCAAGGTGCTCATTGATGGTCCTAACAACATCATCGTGGCCTGGCTTGATTTTTATGTCCACAATAAGTTTCTTGTATTGTTGCACAATCTCTTGAAGCTGGGTGGCAAAAACAGACAGAGCATTTGCTTGATTGGATTCCATGGTTCCTAGCTGTTGCTTGATATTAGCTACAATTTGTTGCAAATTTTCAACAACTGCCAATTTTGAATTTTGAGCAGTAAGATCATGGACCTGTCTTCTGATATCCTCAAACAGGGCATGCAGTTCATTAATATGTTGATTGGTTGGTAGAGTGGCAACTGTCTGAGTGAGATGTTTGATCTCTGTCTGGATATTCTTGATATCTTCTGATTTCAATATCCTATTCACTGCCCTCTTAATATTTTTAAGTTCCTGTGATGTGGGAAGATTTGATACTGTATTTTGCAAATATTCAAGTGCCAATTTCACATTGTTTAATTCAGATGCATCAGCCACATTTTGCATAGCATTTTGGAGCAGGGCTATATCTGCCTGAGAGGGTGTTGATTGTTGTAAAATTTCAAGCTTTGTTTGGATATCATCGATCAAGTGATGAAAATGAGATAGTTCAGATTCAGTGTTGAGGTTTTCAAGCTTTGTGATTTGGTGCTGGACACTGACAAGTGTATCTACAATCCCAGGCAGGCGAGATTCTTGTACATTTGCCAAATCACTTTGCACTGCTGCTATTGTACCTTCAAGATGGGTTATGGTACTTTGAATTTTTCCAAAATCTTCATATGTTTCGAGTTGCAGCTTAATGTTTGCAACACTCCGAGTTATTGCATTCAAAGCATCAGAAGATGGCAAATTGTTCATAAAATTTTCAAGTGTCTCAATTTTTTCTTTAACCTCGGCTATGGCATTGTTCAAGGGGTCCAGATTAGGTATCTGGAGTGATTGAATCTGTTCCTTTAGAGTGGAAATCACTAGATCAAAATCTTCTTGTGATTTTATGCTTTTGACAATTGTTTGGAGCTGTGTCTGGACATTATTAATCTGCTCCTCCAATTGCTGTTTCAATTGCTCAGAGTTGTTAGCCTGGGTCTTAAATTTGGCTTGAAGAGCTGCTACAGCTTCTTCTAAACTTTGAAAATTATCTAATGTTGCCAGATCAGTATATTTCTGAAGCAACAGTTTGAGTTCGGAATCAATTTTAAGAAGAGGGTCCATGCATTGTGATTGCAAATTTGTAATTTCTAATTGAAGACTGGCATTGAGTGTGGTTTGCAAAGCTTGTAAATCACTTCTTAATTTCTTGACTCTGACATCAAGCATCAGAATCTCATCACTGTGATCTTCATGTCTTGTATGGCCAAATATATCATTAGGCATTTTGTTTTAGTGGTTATTTATTATAGAGTATCTGATTCTTAATTCTATAAAAAAGGGTATAAGCTTGTCATAAGATCCAGGGACCTCAATATATAAGCAGTCACCAGCAGAAACAGTATAAACAGTGCCAGAAACCATGTTTGAGTGCTTAATTCTGTAAATATTTCTCCCTACTGAAATCTTGACATCACCCTCAGGGGTTGTAATAAATTGCAATTGCCCACCTACAGGTAATTGGTAATGATTTAAATTATTGTTAAATATGTACAATGTTTTACCTGTTTCTTCATCATTATCTGTAAATATGCTGTTCAGATGAATAATTAACAAGCCACTCAGTTTAGACAGTATATCAGGAGAGGGTTGTGGTGTGGGCAGGTCCATAATACCTTGTTTTTTGAACCCAAATAAGTTCATAGGCATGTTTATTTATTTCAAATCATGCTCTGTAATTGGGCATTGTTTCCCACTTTTCAAATCACAATGCCCCCAAGGTAAAGTATGTATGTCACATGATAAAATACATCTCTTATCATCATGTGGGTCCAGGGCCACTTTTCTTACAATATTGCTAGTCAATAAGTGATCCTCACTCTGAATTCTATTTTCTGATGTTCTGATTGAATTCTGGGACTTGATGCAATTTTTATAATCTTCAAATTCAAGATCTTTTTCCACAGTAACTCTGCCAACGCCCTTGGCCTTTTTGACAACAGCACTACATGTTTTAAAACTGTACACCTTGGCACTTAACTCAGCAAATTCCACAATAACATCACCAAGTGTCTCATCTTTTAACTTGCCAGGCACCTTTTTGTTGTGGGGTTGAACTAATGTATGTTCACTGGTATCAAAGTATTGAAACAATTCAGGCTGTGACATATCTTGATAAACATCTTCTGTTTGAATATCAAGAATAAAACTATCCGTGTCCATGTACAATAATTTTACACGATCACCATAAAAAGGTTTCAGCACATCATAATACAATATTAACATATGTAATTTGGACAATTCCAATATCACAGCCCCTACATAAATAGGTTTATCAAATTTGATCTTTGTTTTCATCATGTTGAAAAGTGCCATGTGCTCATCATAAATTCTTCTGTAATTGAAGTTGGGCTTTGCAACCAATTTTTTGCTCCGGCTGGGGTCAGTAATTATTTTAACATCGGTATGTTTCCTGACATTTTCAATTGTTTTGCCATACACTGAATTCACCATCAATTTAAACAAGCCCTTATCAAATTGGCTCTTTGCAGATGTTCGAAGCTCTGTATTTGTATCAATATATGGTTTCAACCATTCTGAGTGCCTGAACCTCAAGACTTTGCCAACTTTAGTTATTTGAACACCATGTTTCATCAGGAACTGGAGGTTTTTGTAATATATGACATATCCTTGTTTCGGCTCCAGAGTCATCATGAGCTTCTTCTGTTTAGAGCCAGGTGAGCACTTAACCTCGGGAATTGGGGACAGATCAGAAAATTTGTTGTGCAAATAATCTGGAATTATCAGATCAACCTCTAAGATGAGACCATAATTACTGTCATCATAATTCTTAAGATCTTCAATATTGAAATTTTCAACCCATTCAAGCTCTGCATATGGCAGTTTTTGCATCATGGCGTGACCATAGAGGTTGTTCGCATCTACATACAGTATATAATTTGATGGCCGTGCTGGATCATAATCAGGCATATACTTGTTATTTGCTCTGGCATATCTCTGGGAACATTGCACCATCCCTCCTCTTATACATTTCTCCATAAACAGATACATATCTTGATCTTGGATTAGATCCAATATATTTTTGGTGTTTAAAAACATTGCAGACCATGCTAGGCCCGGGGCACTGAAAAAATATATTGGATCCAGTTTATAATTTTCCATAGAAGATTTTCTGAATACCTGTATTACATCAGCTAAGAGGGTAACATCAAGTTTTAAATATGACATGTGATAATCACCAAATGTCTTGCATTTTAAATTGTTCCACATCAACTGAGCATGGTGATAATCTTCATCAGTGATTCCAGATCCTCTGATTTTGCTATAAAATGCTTCTTGTGGTGGCAGAGAACACTCATCAAATTTAGAAAAATCTGTAACATAATCATATGGATATACACCCTTCCGCCTAATTAATTTCAGGTCCTGATTTGGAAACGAGGCACGTGTAATTTTTAATTGATCATCAGGTAATTGAGTGGCCAGTGTGGCCAGGCTAGCAGATAAAAATCTGTAAGAATCAAGAAATCTTATGTGAATAGGAACACCATCAACTTTAATTATCTTGCTAATAGATATATATTTTTCATCATTTTCAGCTAAAATATTTAAATTCTGCTTCTCAAACCCCTCGTATCTGATCAGATGATGGAAATCATAATTGGATGCTCCATGGCAAAATATGGGGACAAATCTTGGTCTCTTGATCTGAATATTACAGCTATTACACAGGGCCATTAAGAATTTACCATCTGTATGAGAATGGTGATGTACCTTGATATTTGTATCTGAAAATTCAGAATCACATACCGGGCATTTTTCTGCATTGTTGAAATCTTCAATCTGTTTCTCTGTTAAAGGCAACATAGGTTTTGATATTAATAAGATGTTAGATGCTATGTCACGGCACACATTTTCTATTCTATGTGCAAATTCTTTGATGGCATTTGGTCCCATGTATGAATCTTTTTTAGTAACAACACCATTCTCTACAACCACATAACAAAAGCTGGAAGGTTCATGTTGCTGGTACGGTGTAATTGATGATTCTTCTGGATCTGGGCTACAGAATGCAAGAGATTTGAGATTCGATTCAAAATCATAGACAATAAATACTGGGTGTTCCAACAAGGCTTCAAACTTTTTGAATTTGCAATTTTCACTTGGATTGGGCATCACCATATGAACAGGTTTATGGTTGCCACAGTATTTCAGATGCTCAATTAATTTGTTTTTGGCAATTTCTGCACTCTCTTCCCGAACCCCCTTCACCATTTTTTGACCATCAAATACAGTTAAGCATCTTCTGCACAACTTAAATATTTTTTTATATTTGTCTAGTTGTTTTCTGACTAAAGCTTCAAGATTATGTATCAGAGTATAATGATATGTGCCATCCTTTTCAATTAAGAGCAGATCAATCGGAATTGCAGATTCATCATCAAGTGTACTGATTCTGAGAGGATCTATCAAGCAATTGCCAGTGGAACAAGTAAATACATTAATAGATAATTGTTTGCCATTGATGTGCCTGGCCCTTTTTTCAAATTTATCAATATTCTGAACAGACATTGGATATTCTAAACCCTCCATTGCATCGTCAAAAATATGTTCATGCTGTTTGTAATAACTTATTCTCTCAGGATGCCTTGAAACTAGAAACAAAGCAGCTAATATACACCACAGAAAACATTTCTGGTCGGTATTTTCTATATTAACCACGGCTCTTCTGTTTTTAATATTGGCAGGTAATGGCACATAAGTGGAACCTTGCAATGGGCTGAATTCAGAAATATTAACATATAACTTGTGTGATGAACCGCATAGACTCCATCCGGACTCTTTTGCTGCAAATTCAGAGTGTTTAATGTTAAGTTGATCTATCAAATTGCCTATTATTGTGTCTGAATTTGAATTTGAATATACAGGTACAGTTTCTGTTATGTGGGGCTGTGTAAATTTTGTACCGTTTGGTTTCTTATATTGTACAAACAATTTGAGGGACAGCTTATAAGAGCCATTTTGTTCATTTAGAATTGTTTGCAGATTAGAATTTATACTGTTCAAGAAATTCTCAATGCCACATCTTGGCTCTGATACAAACTTGTGATCCCTTAATTGGCCGTTAAAACTGCTACGGATGGGTTCATGGCGTGGCTGCTTTGCTGCTCTGGCATTAAGAGGTACTTCGTGCCTTCTTTTCAGACCAGATGTGGATGGTTGTGCAGAGCAAGTACCTTTATGTTTATATGTGAAATATTCCATGTTATATTTTCTATTGCATTTGGGGCAAATTTTTGTGGGAGTTCTGTATTTATCTGGGTTACAAATCTTTTGGTGCTTGGCCCAATTGGGGCTGGATATATTTTTATTGCACTGATTACAATGTTTTTGATTCGGCATTTTTGTTGTTGTTTATTATATACAATTTCCTGGGATTCAATTCAAAACTTTATACTGAATAAAAAATATCAGTTGGGGTTCAGCGCTGTGCTTTGTATGTGTATATGTATATATGTGTGTATGCACTTAATATTTTTGGCTTTGGTATTTATATACAATTTCTTGGGATTCAAATCAAAACTTTATGCTGGATCAGTTGGGTTCAGCACTGTGCTTTGTATGTGTATGTATATATGATCTTACTTGGGTTATTCCGCCAAATTATATGCTTCAAGTCTCCAATCCAGCAATGGTGAAGAATCTGCACTGTACCCTGGCTTTTATAGTTTTTCAGAGCCAATAGAAACACTGTGGGGGTGCATTCAGAAACATGAGCTATTCTCTAACATTTTTGCCGAAGTACTTTCTTCTGAGTGTATCCCGTTTTTCTGCTGAGCGTACATGCAATCCATACCGCAGCGCCTCCATGCTTAGGGAAGCGGAATTGTCTGGAACTAATCGATGCCAATAACACTGCCGGAGCTCTCAATGCAGGCAAATAGGACTGTGCACCGTGCAATAGAACTGTGCACCGGGAAAGTATCGATCCCACCGCTTTGGGGCCGTCATGCGCACATATTGTTCAAGTATTGATCTTATATCCTCTCGGTGCTTGATTTTATATATGAACAGATTACAACAAAGAAACTGAATGTAACAAATGCAAAATATCCCAGTTTCTATTCAATCCATTTATCTGAATTGAAGAAACCAACAATTCACATATCCCCATACCGCCGTATCTTGCCCCATTGGTACCTCGTTTGCCCTTGAGCAATTTTCTTGAAGAGGCAATTTTATTGAACAAACCTAATAGAACAAGATACGGCGGTATGAGAAATATGTGAATTAAAGATATTTTAGTAATATACGACGTCTTAAGAAAGGCATTTTCAGCTCCAAAGTACTTTGTTTATTGCTTATTACCACTCCCTATTACTGGCAAAAGAAGTTAAAAATATCGACATAATGAAAAAAATGGACTTGTTCCCAAGTGTTCACCGAGTTCAGACATTTGCACATAGATGGCCCCTGTTGTTGTTGCTTATCAAATATATATATTGAAAAAAATTGACTTGTTCCCAAGTATTCACCGAGTTCAGACATTTGCACATAGATGGGCCTGTTGTTGTTGCTTATCAAATATATATTACATTGTTATAAGAATTACATTGTTTTAATATTAGATAAACAAATTGAGGCTGGTGCTCAATTGAACTTAAACCAAAAGTAAATATGTGTGTGTGTGTGTGTGTGTGTGTGTGTGTGTGTGTGTGTGTGGCCTAGTTTTAAGTGTGGCCACAAGAGGGGCATATTTTTAACAAATTTATCTCTCAGAAGTACCTTTTATAAGTGTAGCCTCATCAATCTGAGGGGGTCATACTTTCTCATGGAATCCATGAGGGCTTTTTTACAAAAATCTTGGATTATACGGGGGTTCCACACTTGAGCAAAAAGCTCATGTATGCATGTTGAGCTAGTTTTAAGTATAGCAAATCTGCTTGAGGGGGGGTTCATACTTTCTCGGGTTTATCCCACCGTAAATACAACTACTCGGCACTTCCGCCGGCCAAACTTCCAACGGCCCCCAATGCTGCCAGGATGGCCGGGATGCTGAATATGAAACCTCCGATCTTTTGCTGTTTCCGCGAACGCTGCAATCTTTTCAATTGAGGTGTGCTGAGCAGCAATTTCATTCCGTGTCCTTTCGACAAGCAAGAACGTTTCTTCTCGCGTTGTTTCTTGGTGAGTAACCCATCGAGGGTACCTAGATTTTTTAGATTCGAATATGGTATCTGGTACACGACACCCTTGGGCTTCATGTTGATGCTCTATGTGTTATTTTCGCGGTATGTTATTTATATATATTCTGAGATTTTTTCTTGTGTAGTTTTTTTACGGTATGTTATTTATATATAAATATTCTAAGATTTTTTTTTCACGGCCCCGCAGTCGCTACACAAATTCTATTACGTGCTTTGTTTTCTTGCCAAAAAGTTCCTTTGTCCCCTTGTACACGATTCGAGTTTTGTTCTCAATTAAAATAGATAGCTTCTCGTCCGATAACATATTAACATATCGATCTGGTAAAAATAAACTGTATTGTGCGTTGAGCAACAGGCGTACCTTGGGGCCATACTGGGTAGAAACGATTGAACCGGAAGTTATCGTGTAAGATTTGTCGACTTCCAATTCCCGAATTTTTACATACTCGACTGACAAATTTAGCATTTGTTTTAATGCTTGGAGATCACTCATTTTTTCAGTTGTCATATCGAAGAAGAGAAAAATTTCAGTGTGTGTGTTAGAGAAATTTAATTGTTTTTCACGATGTGTGTTATTTATATATACCGAAGATTATTTTTTTCACGATGTGTGTTATTTATATATCAAGTTTTTTTGACACGTATATATATTATTATTTTTTTAACAGAGGAAGAAAGTTCGTGCTTCGGAAAACGCGAGGATGTGCGTAGTGATATCTTCCGTCTCCTGCATAGACTTGTACCAATCATCAGTATACCGCCTTCTTCCCTGCCTTGCCTCGTACAGTTCGTCCGACCTATCGTTCAATTTTTCCCCCGCAGCCGAAAGCAGAATGTTGAGATCACCGCACCTCAGGCCGCTGATCTCCCGAAGAAGGTCCTTGAGAACCATTTCACAAGGGATGCGAAATTCCGGCGTCGTTCTTGCTATGATTAGAAGTTTATTAACATCTCCGTTTACTATCTTTTTGAATATTTTAGATAGTAGCTCGGGTGGCAAATCAGTTATACGAGACATGTTTATTTTTTACGGTATGTTATTTATATACCCCACCCCAATTTTTGTTTCGTGTTCATGGCGATGGTGGTACCCAGTGCGGCGACCCGTTCACCCAACGATGCGTCTCTACTCACGAACCTTTCGAAAGCTGCGTGCTCTAACTTTCTGTCTGCTTCGTGACGTGCATCCAGATCCGTCTGCGTGGTGTTGTAGGCGATGTCGTGATCTTTGCATGCGGCGTCCAACGGATTCACACCCTTGTCTCCTCTCTCCAATCTTTTCTCGAGTTTGGTACCCGGTCCGCAGTACTGGTAGCCAGGTAGATGCATCTCGAAAGGTAACTTGTTGATGATGTCGTTCACGAGTCCCTTTCCTTCGGCCACGTTCCAGAATTTCGGAGGCAGCGTGTTGATGATTTTGATCAGGTAACCTATGCCCTTGTCGTCGTTCACGATGAAGTTGGAAAGTTTCGTGCTGATCATGTCCACGATGCCAACCTTCTCGTTGTAGAAATTACAGTTGCCTGCATTCTCTTCGCCGGCTATCACCAACAATCGGTCCACGAGTTTCCTAACGTCGTCCACCCAAACGAATTCTTTGGGTAGCGTGTTGTAGCGTTTGACGCCGCTGCCTGTTTTGACCTGGTTCCAAATCGGTTTGATGAGATTCCTGTACTTCTCGCCGCTGCTCGATTTCACCCTATTCTGCGAGGCGTCGTTGTTCTGGTACAAGGCATCCGTCATGATCAGAATTTCCTTGTAACTTTGGTAATCTTCGTCGGTGTAATCTTTCGGCTGCTTTTTGGCGACGAGTTCCCACAGTCCCACCGTACCCGGATACCTGTTCCAACTATCCTTGTCGCCTAAATTGACTTTAATGTCGTTGCCTTCGAAGGTCACCTTCGATTTCCCAATCTTCCACACCACACCGCCGCCTTCGCTGGTTTCCATGCTGGGATACAATCCGAACACTTCATCCTTGTCGAATTTCCCCGTGCTCAGGTAGTCTCGTGCCAAAGGTCCCAACTCGATTTTATCCGAAGACGACGACGTGCTGCCTATGGCTCGACGTCGTGCCGGTGCATCCTTCAGTTCGAACGGCGTTGAAGGAATGCTCGAAATGGGCGTGGGTACAGCATAACTTTTAGCTGCGAGCGGCACGAGTTCGTTGATCAAATTTTTATTTTGTTCCGTGACACTTTTAATTTCTTTACCTAGACCGCTGATGGCATCGATCACAGGTTGATCCTGACGTTTCTTCTCTTCGTAGAATCCGCGATTCTCGGATTTCCAACCTTTGAAGCGTTTCGCGAGGTAATCGCGAAGCTTGAGATTTTCGTCTTCGATTTTTCGTTTCGTCATGACGTTATTTATACACGTCGTTTCTCACAACGTCGCAACGTTTAGAAAGTCGTTGATTTTGTTTCTGTATTTTCCGTCGTTGGGTTTCCTCGTCATGTCGATCGTAGCGAATCCGAAATCGTCACCGTTCCAGCAAGTAGAGCAGCAGCGTTCCGAAAATTGATTGTAGTTCATGTCTCCGCCTACGTAGTCATCGTACGCGTGCTTGAGGTTGGTGTGATCTTGACGAAACAAACATATGAAATTAGCGTTGTCGCGCACTAACTGTTTTGGAATTTTGGAAAACGTTTGAGCTAGGTAGAAGCAATCCATTCCTTTGTGACGACCTTGCGTGAAAAAGTTGCGAATTTCATTTTGATTTTCCAGGATGGCGTCGTCGAACACAACGACTGAATTTTCACGACAATCGTCGAGTGGTTTTATTTCCGAGGCGAACGTTGCAATGTCCAGACCATCGTACAGTTTCATCAGTTGCTGGTATTTGGATTGCTCCAAACTTTTCGAGAACACGTACAGGTGCCTGTTCTTCCAATCTAACCAATTCGGTGCGAGGAGAAAATTGTCCACGAGCAGTGTCGTTTTCCCACACCCCGAAGGTCCTACGATCAGACAGCGGATGCTGTCGGGAAGCAACTTGCCGTTCTTTTTTTTTCTCGTTTGATTTTCCGGATCCGGTAGACGCTTCACCACGTTCCACGTACTCACAAGATCACTTCGTCCGCGTCGATCCAACTTGTTTCCGGAAGTCCCAGCCATTTGACAAACAGTTTGTCACTTTTCCTACGCAATACTTTCTCGGTGAGGTACGTGTCGGGGTGTTTCGTTTTAGAGAGTTCCTCTTCGTAAAATCTTCCTTTCAAAATCTCGCCGCTACTATCTTTTATTATATACGTGTGTCGGTTTCCGGGTAGAACTCGAACCACCGTAAAGAGTTCCGTGCTCCAATTTTTTGTGAATCCCTTCTCGAAGGTGCGTTTGAATTTGCTGATCCTCACCTGGTCTCCAATTTTGTATTTAGCTTTTTTTGTCGTGGGTGTGTACTTTGGACAGTAAACTGTAGAAATTAAACGCTGCTCGTCGGACCTGGTAACGTCGGCTGGCTTCATGCCTATCGTTGTGTGTACCGTATCATTATAGGTGTCGACGAGTTCCGGCAGGATGTCGACCCATTTGTAATTTCCCCGAAGCGTGAATCGTTTCCACATGTGTGTTTTCAAGGTTCGATTGAATCTTTCCACGATGCTGGCTTTGATGTGACTGAAGCTCGAATAATGTCGAATCTTGTGTTTTTGAATAAACTTTTGGAATACGGCGTTGTAAAATTCTTTACCGTTGTCCGTTTGCAGAAACCGTGGTCGTCTGCCACCGCTTTCGCGAAAAATTAATTTGAATGCTTCCGTGACGCACGTCCCCGTTTTTGCCTTCAAAGGTAGAGCCCATGCGAATTTCGAAAACGTGTCTATGACGGTGAGAAGGTACTTGTTGCCCTTGTTCAATTTATGCACGTTTTTCAAATTGCCGCTACTCATCTCCACGAGGTCACTTTGCCAGAGGTCGTCGATGCCCTTGGTTACCACAGCCAAACGTTCGTAGTTGCGGCGTGCAGGTTTATGCAATTCTTCGACGATGGCTTGCCTAGACATTTTTTTTAGAGATTACGTTTCAAGAGAAGCACAAGCGTGATGGGATTCAAAGAGGGTGGCACTTCGCTCGTGTTTTGAATGATCAGCTTATCGCCGGCACTCACGTCGAAAACGGTGAGATCTTCGTCTTCGTGTATTTCATATATGTTGCGCGTTTCGTTCCAACGTGCCAGAGGAATGTTTCCTGCTTTCTGGACACCACGATTCGATATCAAAGTCATGGTGGGAACGCTAGCTTTTCTACCGTGAGACCAGTACGAAAATTCGTTTATCTGAATCGTGCCATCGAGGAGAAACTTGTAGTACGGATGATAAGGATGTAACATGTACAGTTTGTTACCTTCGACGAATGTGGAGATTCTCTGTTGATTGGGTACGCTGTTGATTTCGATGGCTTGCAGAGAATGCAGTTTAGCGAATTTAGTATCGACGCTAACGAGGTTGCTGTGAACTTGTCCGAGTTTATTTTCGATGGGCAGCAAATGCTCGACTATGGTATCCGTTACGGCAGAAAACGACGGTTTGATTTTCACTTCCACGTTCAACTGCTTGTAGCTTTCGTTGAGTTCTTGCAACTTGGCACCGAAAGAGGCCAGCGTTGATTCCTGCGTGGATTCCAGCACTCCAACTTGATCTCTGATGTTGACGACGATGTTCTGAAGGTTCTCGATTTGATTCAATTTCGAGCTCTTCTCGGTAAGATCGTTCACGATGCTTCGCATCTCTGTAAACTGCGTGTGAAGGTCGGCGACGCTCTGCGAAGTGGGCAGCGTCGACACCAGCGAACTAATTTCGTCTCGAATCTGTTCCACGTTCGCCGTTTCCGTTTCTAGTCGTTTCAGCATTCGAGATATGTTTCTTTTCAAAGCATGCAATTCTTTGGAGGTGGGGAGATTGGCCACTTTACTCTCGAGATCGCTCAATGAACTTTTGATGTCGCTCGAATCGGATAGTGCCGTCACCGCCGTTTTCAATTTTTCCAAATCTTCGCTCGAAGGCACGCTCGTCCGTAACGATTCCAAGTCACCCTGTATGTTGTCCAGTACATGATGAAAATGAGTAAGATTGGATTCGACGTTCAAATTTTCTAAATATTCGATCTTCTGCTGAACCGTGCTTAACGTGTCTTGAATGCTCGTCAACGCTCTCGCTTCAGCGTGAATATTTTTAATTTCTTCGTTGATCAATTCCAAGGACGCCTGAAGCGTAGCGATGGTGGTTTGAATGTGTTCGAAATCTCGATACGCCTCCAATTGAATTTTTATGTTCGCGACGCTTTTACCGATGACCTGCAGTTCGTCCGACGATGGTAGGTTCGTCATGGTATCTTCCAAAGTCTGTAACTTGGATTTAATTTCTTCCAACGTGCTGGTGAATTCTTCTTGTAATTTGGAAACGACGACATGCAAGCGTTCTGCGTCTATATCGCTCACGGCGGTTTGAAGTTCAGAGAAATTCTTTTCTATTGCGGAAGTTCGTTCTTCGATTTCGAGTTTCAATTTTTCCAAATCTTCATTTTTCGATTGAAATTGCTGTAATTTGGCCAAATCATTTTGAAGCGAATCCACGCTCAACTGTATATTTTGAACGTTGTCGTAAGAAGGTACGTCGACATAATTTTTTATCAGCGTTTTCAGTTCGGATCGATTTTCAGAATGGGGTCGAGACATTGCGTTTGGAGCGTAGCGATTTCCGACTCTAAACTTTTGTTTAAGGTTTCCTGCAAAGCGATCAAATCGGTCCTCAACTTCTTAACTCGAATGTCCAACATGAGAATCTCTTCTGCGTGGTCCACACGCTTGGTGTTGCCGAAAATGTCGTTAGGCATTTTTGGTTAACGGTTATTTATAATAGGATAGACGATTCGTAATTCTACAAAAAGAGGAATGAGTTTGTCGTAATCTCCGAGAAGTTCCACGTACAGGTAATCTCCTGCAGAAACATCGTACGTAATGTTAGAAAGCATCTTGTCGTGCTTGATTCGAAAAATATTCTTGCCGGTAGATATTTTGATTTCGCCTGCGTTTTCCGGATTCACGGTGATTTGAAGTTTCCCGTCGATCGGAATTTCGTAAAAATGTAAATTGTTGTTGAAAATGTAAAAAGTTTTGCCGACGTCTTCATCCAATTTCGTCCAAATGCTGTTGAGGTGAATGATCAACAGACCGTTGAGTTTAGGTAACACGGAAGGTAAGACTTCATGATCTGGTATGGACGGTGCAGTTTCCATGATGATCTGTTTTTTGAAACCGAACACGTTCATAGGCATGCTGGTTATTTAAGGATACGGTCAAAGTTTTATTTTGTAATGACAGTCAAAGTGTTTTTTTTTTTTACTGAGGAACAAAATGATTTTTTTTGTTTTGTTTTGTTTTTATGAATTTTCTGTTGAAGATGGGCATATGTTGCAGGTTTTGCTTTCTGCTAAGCGATAGTGCCCCCACGGTAGTGTGTGAATTCCGCACTTCAGGATGCACCTCTTATCATCGTGCGCATCCAAAGCAATCTTCCTGACAATGTTGGTTGTCAATTTATGGTTGACGCTCTGGATTCGATACTCTTTTCGTAGAACAGGTGAGCGAGTTTTCAGGCATTCAACATAATCCTCGAATGCGAGATGCTTTTGTACAACCTGCCTACCTACACCCTTGGCCTTCTTGGTGACAGACCCCTCGGCCCGAATTGCATAGGCTTTGGCCCGAAGTCCAGCAAACTCAAGAATAACATCCCCGTCCTTCTCGTCCTTGAGTTTACCGGGCACTTTTTTGTTTCGGGGCAGGATGCCGTACTGGTTCGGCTGGGGATAGCCCGATGTGTCGAAAAGCTCGATGAAAGGTGGAATCGACGCTATATCCTTATATGCATCAACTGTGCGAACATGGTAGACCAAGCTGTCCGTATCTGTATATAAAAGAGAAATGCCACGATCATAATGTTTGCACATTGTACCATAATGTGTCTCAAACATATGCAACTTGCTCAAGTCCAGAATAGTAGCACCAACATAGATTGGCTTGTTTAGGTGCACCACAGGTTTATCCATGTGGACCAGAGCCAACTGCTCATTATAAATAGTCCTTGATTTAAACAACGGGCTTGCAACCAGCTTACGACATCGCTTCGCATTGGTAACCAGCCTAACGTCCACGCGATTTCTCACGTTCTCCATCGTTTTACCGAACACAGCATTGTTCATCAGCTTGAAGAAGTTTTTGTCAAGCTCCGAGGTTGCAGCGATGCGGTGTTCGGTATTGGCTTTGATGTAGGGTACTAACCAGTTACTGTGCTCGAACCTGAGGATGCGATGAATTTTACCAATTGTAACACCTTGCCTCATCAACCAAGCAAGATTCAGGTAATGTAGCACATACCTCTCTTTGGGCTCAACATCCATGATAAGCTTGGGTTGATTCGAATTAGGTAAACGCTTAAATTCTGGAGCAGGTGGTAACTCGCTGAATACATCATGGAGGTTCTCAGAGAATTTGATGTCCACCTCGGCAAAATATCCGTATGTACAATCTTCGAAATTTTTCATGTCGAAATCCGAAGGATTAACCCACTCGAATCCCTTGTACGGAAGTTTCTGCATCATGGAAAATCCATACAGGTTGTTTACATCTGTGTGGAGGATGTAGCTTGTTGTTTTAGAGGGATCGTAACCGGTGGCCATGTATTGATTGTTAGCACGTGCATAGCGTTGCGTCACGTGGACCATACCGCCTCGGATGCCTCGTTCCAAAAAAAGTAACTTTTCCACATCATTAAGAAGCTGGAGTTTAATCCTGGTCGTGAGCAGCATGGCCGACCATGCCAGTCCGGGGAGGCTGTAGAAGTAGGCAGAGTCTAGGTGGTAGATGTTTATTGCTGTCGCGCGAAACGCCTGCAAAACGTCCGCGAGGAGCGTCACGTCAAGCTTTAAATATGCGTCGTGATAATCCCCAAAATTTCGACAACCTAACTCTTTCCACATGGACTGGGCGTGCTGGTATTCCTCATCTGTTATGTTAGAGCCTCTCAGCTGACTGTAGAATTTATCCTGTGGAGGGAGCGATGTTTCCTTGAACTTGTCGGGGTCCGTTACGTACTCGTAGGGGTAGACCCCCTTACGTCTGATGAGCCCAACATCCAAGTTTGGAAAACTAGCTGCAGTGATAGTCAGCTGCTCGTCCCTAAGCTTGCCTGCAAGAGCATCAAGGCTTGCATGGAGGAAACGCAGCGAGTCAAGAAACCGAAGCTCGATAGTTGCTTCCAATTCGGGGATAGACACCCACTTACTCACGCTAATGTAGCGCTCCTCGTTCTGTGCTAAGACCCTGATACGACTATCATCGTAGCCGAGATGGGGTACCAAGTGATGAAAATCGTATCCCGAGCCGTTGTGAAAGAAGATGGGAATAAAGCGCGGGTCCCTAGCTTTTAAGTTGCACGTGTTGCACCACGGACCGATGTAGCTACCAGTACCATAATGGTCGTGGTGGTGCACTTTACTGTTATCGTCGGAGAAGACCAAGTTGCAAACAGGGCAGTTGGTTGCCTCCTCGTGCCTACGCTTATTCTTAGGAGAAAGTCGTCGCATGCGCTTGGGGGACAGCAACACTTTTCCTATTTTTTGGGCCTCCTCTACCATCCTCTGCAAGAAGTGCTTGACCGGGTCGGGACCGCGATAGACATACGGCTCGGGGGCAACACGTCGGTCTCGCCACACCACAACGTAGGCGTAACTCGAGGCCTCGTGGAGTTGGTAAGGGGTGGTGGAAGAAACTTCGGGATCGGGATAGCAGGTGGAGAGGGGTTCGAGGAAGGCTTCGAAGTCTGCTACAATGATGGCAGGATGCTTTGCCATGGCGCTATGCATGCTAAATTTTTCTGTCGCATCAGGATTGGGTAGAATAGTTCGTGCAGGTTTGTTGGTACTGCAGTATAGCATGTGGCGAGCGAGCTTCTCGGCAGCGATGTTTTCTCCTTGTAAGCTCTGGTGTTTTTGTTGTTGGTTGTCAAAAGTGATCAGACACCTTCGACAAACTTCTATGCTACCATGATGCTTGCTTTTTTGACTCGACATCAACCGGGAGAGCGAGCGAATGAGGGTGTAGTGGTGTTGTGTCTCATTCTTCATGAGCAGGAGGTTGATTTCTCGTACCTCGTTGTTGTTGCTCACGTTGCTCACCCGGATGGGGTGGACCTCATTTTTGTTCTCGGTGAGACCGTAAACGTTTATGGCTAATTGTAAGTTGCGAGCACGTGCCTCAAACTTGCCAACATCCGAAAGCGCCAGCGGGTAGTCGATTCCCACCATTGCATCCTCCAACTCCGACTCGTACTGCTCGTAGTGGCCAACGCGACGCGGTTGATTTTTCCAGTCGACGGGGTGCAACGCTGCTAGCACCGACCAGACGAAGCACTTGTTATCCCTGTTCTGAATATTCAGAACAGCCTTCTTTGCTGCAACATCTGGTGGTAGAGGGACGTAACTAGACCCGGACATTGGTGCAAACTGACTAAAAGTAACACACAATTTATGGGGTTCTCCACACAGCGAACCGCCCGAGCCTGTGGCCTCGTGCTCCTCCTGTTTAACAAGCAGCTCTTCGGTAAACTTGTCGTAAATTTCCCCAATGCTGTCACCATCCGCCAGATGCAGCGTTTTTGCTTTCGTTGCATGAAAGAAAGTGTATCTTTCATCGGTCGGCTTCTTGTATGTGCAACATAGCGTACCGTAGAATTTAGTGGAGGAGTGCGTAGCCAGTGCATTACTAAGAATAGAAACTATCTCTGCTCGCTTCTCCTCTAAAAAGCTACGAACATCGCAAGAGCCGTCCGACAATAGGACATAATCTTCTAATATTCCTCCGAAAGCAGACCGGTCTGCTTTCATCGCAGGCTTGACGCGTTTGGCGGGTGGTGGCGAGTCGGCTACCGCTTTCCTCTTGGTCGAGCTGGTCGACGGTTGTAGAACAGGTGCTCCGACGACGACTTTGCATGTTGTGATATGCCTTTTCAGATGACCAATAGTAATATGTTTGTCGCACCTGGGACATGGTTCGGTGGCAGCCAAATGCTTGCCTGGCACGCAGGTGCGACAATGTCTTGCAAAATGTTGGCTTGACATGGTTCTCTTGCACACAGGGCAACTTTTCATAGAGCGCATTTTTTTCCTTTTTTTCGGGGTATGTTTATTTATATGTGATCTGTTGGTGGTAGAGTGTTTACAAAAAAAAATGCCTTACGAGAAAAATTTTGTAGGCTAATTCTAATTAGTGTTAGTTAGAGGGGTTTATTTATATATGGGTGGCGTTGTTTTCCTCAAATATGTAGAGGAAGCTCGCTTGTGTGATCTCCCGTTACATGTCCGCCTCCCGCCCCACTTCCCCTAGTTGTTATAAAATAGTGACGGAAGTGTGTACATGTTTCTTTTCTCCCCGTCTTTTTTTTTTTTTTTTTTTTGTTTTATGAATAGAAGCAGGAAACTTGGTTCTGGCGGCATCAGTGATGGGTAATGTGAAAGTCTGTGACGGTCTAATGTTAATGCCCTCAAGCTTCTAGTTTTATTAGTCGAGGAGTAATATGTAGGTTAACAACGTGGACTAGTAGAAATCCGCTCTGTCAGCATGAAATTCCATCATTATTGTTAGCTTTTAAAACAACAGGAAGTACATCCGCCACTGTGAATAGCCAGAAATGCTGCCCCTCCCAGTCATCCATCTCTCTTACAATAGCGTATGTGTGTTGGCAACTCTCTCTAGTTGCAGGTTTTTTTTTTTTAGTTAACTCGTAATCCCCGTCAAAAACTACAGTAACATCATAATATCATATTGCACAGAAGAGGGAGGACATCGCCCAACACCGTTGCCAGCCATAAATCTCTCTCTCTCTTTTCATCTTACAGCAAAGTTGGCATCTCTATTTTTTTTTAGTTGTAAGTAAATTGCCAACACACTCTAGTTAATAATGCTACATATTATACGCGCACACGCACGCACATACTATATTACCATCCACCCATCTCTCTCTCTTTTACGGCAGTACATATTTGTTGCCGGCTCTCCTTGTTTAGTGTGTGTAGGTTGGCAAAAATTGCTTTATGCACTGTAAGGCAAGCCTCAAGCCAGATTGCCAGCTCCTTGCTTTAGGCTAGGTTAGACAAAAAAAAGCTGTAGGTAGGCTGTCGGTTGTTTAACTCTTCCCTCTCTCTCTCCTCTCTCTTTTTTGTAAAAGATTATGGCAAAAATACCAGTAGGTTGGCAACCTTGCTTTATGCACTGTAAGGCAAGTCTTAAGTAAGGTTGTCAGCTCCTTGCTTTAGGTTAGGTTAGGTTAGGTTAGGTTAGGGTGGGTTAGGTTAGGTTAGGTTAGGTTAGGGTGGGTTAGGTTAGGTTAGGTTAGGGTGGGTGTTGGCAGCTGTCGGTTGTTTAACTCTTCCCTCTCTCTCTCTCTCTCTCTCCTCTCTCTTTTTTTTTTTGTAAAAAGCTATGGCAAAAGTACCAGTAGGTTGGCAACCTTGCTTTATGCACTGTAAGGCAAGTCTTAAGTAAGGTTGCCAGCTTCTTGCTTTAGGTTAGGTTAGACCAAAAACCTTGGTGATTTTTTTCGAGTAAGATGTTGGTAATACTGTATCCGAAAATAGGGGGGGGGGTTATGCCTTACAAGAGCAAACCATTAAAGCAAGCCCCACCAAGCTTTACTTTCGGGTGTAGTGTTGGCAACACTGCGAGAAAAAAATTGCCAGCTCCTTGCTTTAGGTTAGGTTAGACCAAAAACCTTGGTGATTTTTTCGAGTAAGGTGTTGACAACACTGCGAGAAAAAGGTTGCCAGCTCCTTGCTTTAGGCTAGGTTAGACCCAAAAAAAAACCTTCGTGATTTTTTCAAGTAAGGGGCTGGCAACACTGCCAGAAAATGGAGCTCATGCCTTACAAGAGAAATCCATTAAGGCGAGCTCCACCGAGCTCCAATTGGTGTTTGTCAATTCTCTATTTGGGTCTACTTAAATACTTCTTCAATAATTCTTAAGATTCTAAGACAAAATACACAATGAAAGGACCAAACCAGAGTCAAATATATGCAAGATACTGCTTTACATACGAGGAACAGGTTCATGATGCACATAACGAGTGGGAGGAGGACGACGTCGACAATGGGAATCAGAATGTCCTGTTCGACGACAAAAGTTGCAATATAAAGATTGAAATGGGCGTGAAGAGCGATGTGGATTCTGGTCCCGGGTGGGGTACAAAAGTGAAGCGAAAAATGGTGGAGGTTGTATGGTAACGGGCGGGAAGGGAAAAGAAGCCGACCCAACCCCATGCAAATGGCCTTGAAGGGGAAGCGACATTATATTTATCACTCGACGAGGATATCCAGAATGTCCAAAAGGGAATAGCCCGAACAAAAGAAAAGTCAAAAATATCCAAGGTACAAGACAATTGCAAAAGTGCAACATCAAGATATACGGTAAGATAATTAGAATCAGTGAACCCAAAAATTCCTATGTAGCAACGCTCTCCCAAAAAAATTGCACGGAAGTATCCCAAAAAGGGGGGAATGAGAAAAAAGGGGGGTAAAGATTAGCAAAAAAAAATTGTTATACAAGGAAAAAGGTTATGAACCGGAGTTATCGTAACAGCAATACTACCAACAATAGTAATACAAGGAGGAAAAAAAATGTAATATTTCTACTGTATAAGTTAATAAAACCATGCTCTGCTACCAGGAACGTCGTAACGTGTTGGTTGCGTACGTAGAAAAGAGCAATTAAGCCTTGTGGAAAAGCGTGTAAAAAAAAAAAAAGGTCCGGGATCAATTAAGGTACGTACTCCAATTCAAGCAACAACCAATCAGTTACAAGTCACAAATTTGTTGAGGTTAATGGCCAGCGTTTATCACCGCCACCTCAGTCTCGAAAGAGAACCTATCAAAAAAAAAAAAAGGAGAGAGGGCAAAAAGAAATGAAAGGCATATTATAATCCACTATGCACACTCCACCTAAACCCAATCAAAAGAGAACAAACAAAAAAATATGTTCACAAGTATCGTGGAAAATTCACTCTGGTTTTTGGCAATTCACCAAAGATATCTTCAGATATGAAAGTACATATTAATAATTCATAAAAAAAGTAACCAATACTACTCGATTAATTCACCACTTCTTTTCATACTAATAGTAATCTCATTACTTCATTTTTTTTGTGAGGGATTTCTGAAAAAATAGAACGTAAATTAAAGTTCACCAAAGATTCGAGTCAAAATTTTATTAGCTTTAAGCTCCAACAAAACCGATTAATGTTTCAATTAACAATCAACATGAGAAACAATTTATCATGTGCGTACCCACTTTAACTCCCATAAAATCATCCCAATTATAGGTTCAACAAATCCTTTTTTGTGTGGTCTACAATCTGCCATTTGACATATTAGGAATATATTACAAATCTAAACGGTAAACAACAACGTGAACGTAATTTCAAATAAATCCTTCCAATCATATACATCATAAATCTCTTAGTACACGAGATCAAAGCCTAACAATTAATTAACAAATGATCCTCTTTTATGTCTTTTCTTTATCTTACATAAGTTATACAACCTTTCTTTCTTACTTTGGTGCTCCCCTTGCTTTAATTTGTTTGTGCCGCCCTCGCATTAACTACTTTAGCATTTAAACATTCGCGAGAAAGAATGATAATATAGCCTTTCTTAATTTTACTTTACATAAACATCGTAACTTTCTTTTTTTGTTGCGTCGAAACAGAAATGACAAGTCGTTGATTGATAATTAGTTAATCTGTCAATTTGCAATTTCGAAATAGGTTATACTTTTTTGTCGTCCGTTTTTCCTTTTCCACTTATTTCAAACTTTTTTGACTCAATCGTAAAAAGTACACGGATCTGTCACACTTTGCGATTTTTTTACACTTCGCCGAATAAAGGGGAGTTGAGACTGTACATACCTCCGTAATCTGGTCAAGAACGTTCCACGGAGCAATCCAATTCTGCTGCAGGCGCGTCAAATGGGACTCTAGCTTCCTACTCGTTCTGTCACCATTGCACTGGAGATAAATGTCTGGAAACGTCCATTAACTTATTCCTCGGTCACCATCCTGTATACTGGTCCGTGCAGTTGGCAGCTGAGCTTATCAGACGGAACTCAGGTAACGTTCTGCAACTCGAGTCAAACGTGACTCCATTCGCGCATGTGAAGTTCGTCTCGAAAAATGCTGTTCTGCCACATATTAGAATGTAAACGGCGAAATTGGAGAGAAGAAGCCACTTATTAGTACTTGGCGTTAAATACCGAGAGCGTACCCAGCAATGTTGCGTACAGAAAAAAAAGGGTTAGTCTCGACCCGCGAGACAACTTGCAGACTTAGACACGCCTCATGCTCTCTCTTTCTCCCACTGGTGACGCGAGCCAAACTGGCTGTTGCACGAAGGTCTGCGAAGTCGGAACTTGACTGAGCTTACCTGCTCGTGAAGCAAGCACCGAGCAAAAGGGTCAGTAGAGACCTCTAGCGGCGACTAGTATAACCAACAAAAAACAAAAGTGACGCAAGGCGTACGAAGAATGAGGAAGTGTGAAGTTTTTCCACGCGAAATTATTACGTAATACTTTTTATTACGCAAAGCGTAGGGAAAAACGTCACAAGTGAATCAGAATGAATGTATTGTTTTATGCATGTTGAAGAAGTTCTTATACATGTTGAAGAATTCTGTAAGTTGTAACTTGTGATATATTTCTAAAATTTCCATTCTTGAGAAATCACTATATAATTTCACTGGTTCATATGAACTGGCAAAACGTTAAAATTATATGTTTTGTTTTCTATTTTTGTACTCTATATGTAATATCCTGTCTTTTTTTATAATAAAAACTATATATGACTGTGTTTTTTATATTATTGCGAATACTTCAAAAGACTGGTGTTGAAATTGTGACGTATGTCATGGTATGATGCCAATTTTGTAACGTGTGGCCTGGGTTCAATATGTTGAACATTCCGATAATAGGTGTTGGGAAGCGTACAATCGGAAATAAGATCTCATTCGTCAACAAGTTATGAAAACCAGGACAAACACTCACAATCATTGTTAATTTGCTTCGTCCCTGCTATGCACAAATCTCATGCAGTATACAAGAAATAAGTTAGGCAAGCAGGAAGGAAGCAAGCCCTTTTTTATATTAAGGACCGAACGGGGTAAGCTCAAAAGCGTCCGTTAATTAACACTACAATTTTGATAATCCCAGCCAAAATCTGTTTTCACTTTGATACTCGTGATTCAAGTCAAACTCAGTCTTTGTTCACTTGTGCATGCGTCTAGTACTGAATTTTACATGCAAGGAAAATATGCATACCATAATGCTAAACATACTCATCTTCCATGCATTACTTATGCAACCTTAAGAACTAAAGCACTGGTATGTTATTGGTCATATCATTAATCAACAGACTTATTCAATAATCAGGCGCAAGTTAATTAACAAAGTGACCCCTTTTATTCATTTAGATATTGGTTTGTACAACATGCGACATAAATTGAACAAGTCGTTGCTTGTCTTTAAGAAATGTGCACTTTCACCAAATGAATTTACAATTACGGAATAAATGCACAGACTTCATAACAACAATAATTTCATATGCTTTAACGCATGCATTCATTCAAACACAACAAAAACTCGCCCAGAGAGGTAATGCATAATTCGGGTACTATTTCAACAAACAATCACATTCATTGCATAATGCGAGAGATTCAAAATGCTTAAATACAATTACACTAAAACGTGCTCATTGCAAACACTATTACTCAAACATACTTTGTACGACTTTCTTATGTAGTAACTATAGTACCATAGCAATTCGTTAAGGGCCTCCCCCATGGCGCAGTGGTAGCGTCATTGCCTTGTAATCAAGGGGTCCCGGGTTCGATACCCGGTGGAGGCACAAGTGGTTCGGATTCCACTTTAAACTGTAGGTCCAGTCCAGATTAGCCTTACTGTGCATAAAGTGGACTTAAAACAGCAACTCAAACCAAACCAATTCGTTAATTTTTAAATAATTGAAGCTACTATTGGGAAGCATATTAATCTAAGGGGTTTTAGGGTAATCAATGGGGGAACTGATTTACGTGATGGCAACTTCAGTTTTGCCTTTTTTTTGTTCTATCACAATTTTAGTTCACGTTCAATTGCGAGAATGAGGCACATTCAATCTTAATTTATGCACTTCCATTATGTCACATTTACTATTTTAGTTAACGTTCCCGTGACTAAATAAATAACAAAGTTCAGAATTTGTGCACTTGATTATCAGTAATTTCAACAAAAAATAGTTCGCAGAAATAATCTCAAGAAAAGTGCAATCAATCTCTTGTTCGTATATGTTAATAGTTTTGTCGAACATCGATACCTGGGTCACAAAGTATGTCGACAATTTGAAGTGAAGAAAATTGCACCGTTATTAAAACTTATTTTTCATGTCGTTCTTTTATCACTGTTTAAGCCTACATACCTTGAAATGTTGTACCTACGTGGTAATTAGTAATCATTGTTTCATTTACCACTTGCAACAAAATCGAAAGTTCCCCAACAACATGGGGTGCGTTCCGAAAGTCTTAACGAAACGAACGCATTCAACGAAATTAACTGGGCTTGTGAATCTGGTGAAACCAGTTATTTTACAGACTTATGGGACACTCTAGGCGAAAGCGCAGGCGCAGCGTTTTGTTTAGAGAAAGTTTCCGCATGGCGTCAGCGGAAGGAATGTCCTTATGGCAAAAATAAACTCTATTATGGCCACTGTTACTCATTTTAATCACATTCTAAGAACGGTCAAGGCATACTTAACTTGTGCATGTTGCTTCATATCGCTATCTGTTAAAATTATAATACATTTTCCGAACTAGTGCAGTTTGAATCCATCAGCACGCGCTTTGTCTGCAAGGAGCAGACGATTTTCACGGAACAAACCAGCATCCTGCCCCGTGCGTTTGGTGAATCTCGTTCTTGCACGAAACGCACGGAATGCGACTTTTGGTACAGCATAATGAAACTCACGAAACGCACAGAAGCACTTATGGAACGGCCAGTTACCATAACTCGTTTAACGCGTTAAACTCGTGCGACTTTCGGAACGGGCCCCATGGTGATATTCGCCATACACAATGGCGTCTTATCCTCGCTTCCAAAACATCTAGAACAAGGCAAAAGGTACGAGACTGCACCAGGACAAGGCGAGGCGATGCAGCTGTAGGAAGGTAAAGATGTTTTCCCCTGGATATCTGAACACGAACTGACGCTGATAATTTACGACTATTTCCTCTACAGAGTTAATCCAGGAGCCGCTACCACATGGCAGGACGACTTGAAGCTGTCAGGCGGGATCTCCACCTGACGGTGGGAATGAGAATTATGTGTTGCTAAACAGTAGTTCATGATATATGCTGTGAGGTTGCATATTTTACATTGCAACATCACAAATTCCCCCTCATGACAAAAGAGGAAACAGTGAACATACATTAAAAAAAACTTTTCAATTATACCCTAAACAACCAACAGCACCAAAATAACAATACCTGAACCATTCAATAATAAAGAGCAGACATACATACATACATACATATATATATATATATATATATATATATATACACATACATACATACAATATATATATATATATATATATATATATATATATATATATATGGTCCAATGGGCCAGTATCCCTTGCACAAACACATTAATATAATAGGCTTAAAACAAGAACTGTCTTCATCACTACCACACACAATAACACATTCCTAATCAAAGTGAAGTGAGAATGTACGCATAAGAAAGATGGCTATGAGTGAAAAATGCACATGAAAATACAATACACAATCACTAGCTATTCCTTATACAGGAAAGCATAATTCAGCCCACCATTTGCATACACAAAATATAAGTAACATGCATAAACATACCTGCAAAAAAATATTTATGCAAATTCCAACCTTCGTCCTTGATATATTAGAAAAAGGTAATCCAATTACAAGCATACCATGCAAAATTTCATTATAGTGCACTAAATAGCACTCAGACAAAGAAGCAAGTTCAACATGGATTAACACACCTTAACACATTTCATTCAAATCATGCAATCAGTAATTTCACATATGTAAGGCAGTATATGCCCACAATATACATCAATATTAGTAAAAAGAGCCTGATTCTTGTTGGAAAAGAAAACGTGAAGACCACATATATTGTGAAAAAAATTGACCATGTGTAATAAATTAGAGTTTATGGAATGTTAAAAAAAATGAAATATAAGTTTATCCTGCACCATGAAGTAGCATGTGCAATAACCGTCGATACTAAATGTTATACATTTCCCAATTGAAAGGGAAATTATTCCAAACAAAGACTTCCTTGATCTCCTCGTTTCATATTTGCCATCCCGGTCAAATTTGAGAAGAACAGGGTAGAAATGTCCTATATTGAAACTAAAGGTAGCACAACATCACTTAGCACTTATCCGGAAAAACACCGATTTGATCTGCTCGAAGAAGATTCGAAGTATAGGAGATGTAACGAAGGCAGGCGTTATAATTTCACTTCCGAATCGTCCATTCCATTTCAGTATTTGTAGATGACATACTCCCAAAGAAAATATGAAAAAAATGAAATAACCGTAAATCAATAAAGGTAGTATGAAAAAGGGAAGTATAAGAAATAGGAAAGATAAGGAAGAAAACTACATAGGGAAGGAAAAAGGAAGTAGCATCATTACATCTCAATTCATACAAGATCACTGGCATAGAACCATAGTGCGTATACACCTTTAGATCACAATAATAGTAACAATAAAAATATTGACATTTAAGGTTATGTTGTACCAAAAATTGATAATACAAATGAGATTCTGATCATACAAACTCAAGAAAATAATTACAGCCATGATTAAATCTTTTACCGTTAAGAATTTTGAGGTTAATACACCAAAAGAACATGGGCAAAAGAGAAAAAAATAATGTAAATGGTAAGATATGGTATAAAAAAATACAGTGATATTCTTTACCATTTTTTTTTTTTTTTTTTGTAAATTTAGGAAGAGGGTGATAGTACTTGACCCATCTGGGACGAGGCCAGATCCACAAGAGAAGGAGAAGGACTAACTTCACGAACAGTGTAGGGCTTAACATGGGAAACATGAGCCTTTCGTACAATCTGTTTATTGTCGGGATCAACCAGAAGAACGTAACAGAACCAAGCATTTTTTATACTTCAGCCGGACCCATCCAACGTTCCTGGAGTTTGGCAGAAATATGTTGCAAGGCATCACTCTGCGGAAAAGCACGAGATCTCCCGATTTATACGACACATGAGTATGGTTTGAATCATATTTATGCTGTCGGGAGTGCCAAGATTTTAGCAAATGTTTATACGCCTCACCCCAACGAAAAGCTCGATCAGGAGATGGAGGTGCAGCCAGTTCAGTTTCTTTTGCAATTCCCAAAAGAAATTCATCGGGCCGTCGATGTCATGACCAAACATTAATTTTGCAGGATTAGTATGGGTACTATCATGGTGAGCAGTATTGATAGCAAAGGAAATACTAGACAAATGCGTGTCCCATTTAGAATGGTCCTGTGAGGGATAACAAATAAAATAGATTTCAAATTTCTTATGAAGCGTTCAGCCAAGGAGGGGTTTGGATAGTAAGCACTGGTATAGATATGTCTCACATTAGACTCAAACAAAAAGTTGTTGAAATGATGTGAGCGAAAGTACGAGGCATTATCCGAGACCAGTTCACACGGAGCTCCAAATGACAAAAACAATGACTTCAATTGGTCAATGATTAGATGGGAAGCCGCTGTTCGAATGGGAAATAAAGAAACCCATTTGGAAAACGCATCAACTACAACCAAAATTAAGGTATTCCCTTTGACTAACGAACTAAAGGACACACTAAATCAATATAAAGGCGTCGCCAAGGATGGCGAATCATCTCCAAAAAAGCAAACCTTGAGGGCGACGACCAGCAAGTTTTGCTTTCTGACAGATATCGCAAGAGCGAACATAGTGCCGAATATCCTTTAAGTAGTTAGGCCACCAAATAAAAAGACGCAGTTTTCTTAATCGTCTTATAGACACCCAGATGGGCACCGCCAACTGGAGTATCATGATAGTACAGGGTGCGGCAGCGTTCATAGCTTATTTTGGCTTGCGTAGTACAATGACGTAATGTATGAATGCGTGCCATCTCGTGCAGCATTCGTGTACTAATGAGGTGCCACTTCGATTGTTAGAGTGAGATGGATCGGTGGAGTGTACAGCATCGTGCCTTTGTTGTGGAAAGTTATTTCAAGAATAATGACTCTGTAATTGCTACCCAGCGTCTATTTAGGCAACATTTCAACGTGGGACGTCATGGGAAAGTTCCTGATAGACGGACCATTCTGAGGTGGGTTAGTGCATTTCGATTAACGGCCGCTGCGTGTAATCGTAAACCAGGTAGAAGTGAAAGAACTGTGCGGACGCCAGAAGCCGTGGAAAATGTTCGTGCTGCAATATTGCGTAGCCCGAAAAATCTGCTCGCCGACATTCGCAAAATTTGCAAATGTCAGATCGTTCATTCAGGAGAATATTGCATGAAGATATCCATTTTCACCCATATAAGCTGCAGATTTTGCAGGAAATTAAGCCTCGCGACTGGGTTTAACGAGAAACATTCTGCTTAACGATTCGTGATCTCCTTCGCCAAAATCCCGAAATGTTGGACACCATCATGATGTCAGATGAAGCTCATTTCGAGTTATGTGGTTCAGTGAATAAACAGAATTTGCGTTATTGGAGTGATGTAAACCCGCATGAACTGCAGATCAAGCCATTGCATAGTTCACGTGTCACAGTGTGATATGGAATTGCTTCGTTTGGGATTATTGGCCCTTATTTTTTCGAGAATGACATCGGTCAGGCTGTAACTTTCACGAGTGAATGCTACCTAATTATGCTGAAAGACTTCGTTGTTCCGCAACTAGGGATGTTGAATGTGGATATGGAACAATTATGGTTTCAACAAGACGCATACAGCCAGAATTTGCATGGCTTTTTTGCGACAGACATTCCCAGAAAGAGTAATTTCCCGTTTCGGTGACATCTCCTGGCCGCCACGGTCACCGGATCTGTCATGTGCCGACTTTTTCCTTTGGGGTTACCTGAAGCAAGAAGTTTTCCGAACACGTTGTGCCAGCATTCCTGAGTTGAAGGACCGCATAAGAACTGCCGTCGGCAATATCCCAGGGAATATGTTACGACGAGTTATGGAAAGCTTCCAACGTCGCCTGGATGAATGTATTGTGCAGAGGGGGCATCATTTGAGAGGGGTTATATTCAAACATTAATCCACCCAATTGGACAATGACACACTTTATCAAATGGCATACCTTTAACTATTAATTGACATAATAACTAATAAATAAAATGCATTTAGTTCCTCATGGTGTGCTATTAATATCCTACTATGAACGCTGCCGCACCCTGTATCTGCACATCAAATGTTGTAAGACTTGTGGAAGGACGATTTGCGAAGAAGCAGAACGAGGAGGTTGCCAAACAAGGAGATCATGAAACAAATGATAAGACTTAATGGTTTGACCCTCCTGTAGCTGTTTAATGATTGGACCCAAAAGGGTATCTTGTACTTGAAGTGCAATAATGTCAGCCTTATTAAGTGGAATAATGTTAAACTTAGTTGCAGCACACGCCAAACTCGTGGAAGATGTAGGAACAATGGAAAAATTCTCTGGAGAATATATGCGGAAAGACAATCCGCAACAGGATTTTGAGCTGAACGAATGTGCTACACACTATAGGTAAAACGTGAAAAGTACAATAACACGCGCCCAAACTTGCCGAATTGCTCTCGATGTTTGTGCAACCAGGACAAGGCCTGATTATCTGTTTGCAAAATAAAAGGTTTAGAGGTAAGGTAAGTTTCAAACTTTTTGAAGGCGGAAGGAATTGCACCACACTCCGCCTCATAAATAGACTTTACATTCCTGAACGGTGCGTTTACGAGAGACGAAGGCAATGGGACGCAAGGAACGATCTTGCTCATGCTGATTAAGTGTTGCACCCAGGGCTAAACTAGAGGCATCCGTTTGAAGGACAAATTTCTTAGAAAAGTCTGGCAATGCTAACACCGTATGTGTTATAAAGGCGGATTTCAACTCATCAAACTTAAGTTGGTCTTGAGGTGTCCATTGAAACGGACAATCCTTCTTTCGCTTATCTGTAAGAAAGCTTGTTTTCTCAGCAAAATGAGGTAAGAAACGGGAATAATAAGAAAGTAAACCCATAATTTGGCAAATACCTCTCTGACTCTTAGGAGAAGGGATATCCTGGATAGCAGAGACGCGTTCAGGATCCATTACCACCTCACCATGCCGGATAATATATCCAAGATATTTGATTTCTGATACCATCCATGTGGATTTTGTAGGATAAACTGTTAAACCCGCCTCACGAAGAGCCTGAAGTACTTCTTCGAGGTGTAGAAACGTCAGGAGAATATAAGAGCAGATCATCCGCATAATTCAAGAGAAATGTATACTTGAACTTACAAAGTATTTCATCAAGTGGCCTAGTTAGCATTTGCGTTTTCCAAGTTGAAACCCAAAGGAACCCTGGTGTACCGATACTGGCCAAAGAAAGTAATGAAGGCAGTCAGATCCTTATTTTTATCATCCAAACGAATTTGGTGAAATGACTGGCATAAATCCAGACAGGAAAAAAAACGACGCTGCTTGGAGATGTTGGAACAATAAGTCTATACCCGGTTGTGGAAATTGATCGTAAGCTATTAAACGGTTGAGGCTCTTATACGGACATACCAATCGGTGTGACCCATTTTTCTTTGGTACCAAAAATGCCGGGCTTGCGTAAGGAGACCGACAAGGTTCGATAATTTGTTGATCTTGTAATTCCTGAATTTGATGTCTTAAAATTTCGGTTTGTATGGGGTTAAGTTGAAAAGGATTTGCTCTAAAAGGTATATCGGACACCACTGGAATGGAAACGGGGGTAAAGTAAAAGCTCCAAATTTTACACAAAATAGTAGGAAAGAAAACATGTGATGATGCTAATTTTGTGAGGTGTGGCCTGGGTTCAATATGTTGAACGTTCCGATAATAGGTGTTGGGAAGCGTGTAATCGGAAATAAGATCTCATTCGTCAACAAGTTAGTAAAACCAGAAGAAACACTCACAATCATTAATTTGCTTCGTCCCTGCTATGTACAAATCTCATGCAGTATGCAAGAAAAGGGTTATGCAAGCAGGAAGAAAGCAAGCACTTTTTTATATTAGGGGCCGAACGGGATAAGCTCAAAAGCGTCCGTTAATTAACACTACAATTTTGATAATCCCAGCCAAAATCTGTTCTCACTTTGGTACTCGTGTTTCAAGTCAAACTCAGTCTTTGTTCACTTGTGCATGCGTCTAGTACTGAATTTTACATGCAAGGAAAATATGCATACCATAATGCTAAACATTCTCATCTTCCATGCATTACTTATGCAACCTTAAGAACTAAAGCACTGGTATGTTATTGGTCATATCATTAATCAACAGACTTATTCAATAATCAGGCGCAAGTTAATTAACAAAGTGACCCTTTTATTCATTTAGATATTTGTTTGTACAACATGCGACATAAATTGAACAAGTCGTTGCTTGTCTTTAAGAAATGTGCACTTTCACGAAATGAATTTACAATTACGGAATAAATGCACAGACTTCATAACAACAATAATTTCATATGCTTTAACGCATGCATTCATTCAAACACAACAAAAACTCGCCCAGAGAGGTAATGCATAATTCGGGTACTATTTCAACAAACAATCACATTCATTGCATAATGGGAGAGATTTAAAAAAACTTAAATACTATTACACTAAAACATGCTCATTGCGAACATTATTACTCACACATACGTTGTACGACATTCTTATGTAGTAACTATAGTAGCATAACAATTCGTTAATTTTTAAATAATTGAAGCTACTATTGGGAAGCGTAATAATCTAATGGGTTTTAGTTTAATCAATGGGGGGACTGATTTACATGCTGGCAACTTCAGTTTTGCCTTCTTTTTTTTTCTATCACAAATTTAGTTCACGTTCAATTGCGAGAATGGGACACTTTCAATCTTAAGTTATGTACTTCCGTTATGTCACGTTTACTATTTTAGTTAACTTTCTCGTGACTAAATAAATATCAAAGTTCAGAATTTGTGCACTTGATTATCAGTAAGTTCAACAAAAAATAGTTTGCAGAAATAATCTCAAGCAAAGTACTATTATTATAGTGTTCGTATATGTTAATAATTTTGTCGAACATCGATACCTGGGTCACAAAATATGTCGACAATTTGAAGTGAAGAAGAATGCACCGTTATTGAAACTTATTTTTCATGTCGTTCTTTTATCACTGTTTAAGCCTACATAACTTGAAATGTTGTACCTACGTGGTAATTAGTAATCATTGTGGCATTTACCACTTGTAACAAAATCGAAAGTTCCCAACAACATGGTGATATTCGCCATACACAATGGCGTCTTATCCTCGCTTCCGAAACATCTAGAACAAGGCAAAAGCTACGAGACTGCACCAGGACAAGGAGATGTAACTGTAGGAAGGTAACGATGTTTTCCCCCGGATATCAAAACACGAACTGACGCTGATAATTTACGACTATTTCCTCTACAGAGTTAATTCAGGAGTCGCTACCAGATATGCAGGACGACTTGAAGCTGTCAGGCTAACACTATGTGTTGCTAAACAGTAGTTCATGATATATGGTGTGAGGTTGCGTATTTTACATCGCACCGTCACAAAATACAGTTTTAAGTATTCATCACAATGAAGAACCTTTTCATTCCCAACATTAAAGTTCCATATACTATTTGCATATTAGGTTTCACATCAAAGAGAATACTTTTTTTGTTTAATTTTGAACGTAAATTTTACCCATGAAGATACTTAATATACATGTGAGACTTAATAGCTATTAAATTCAAATGGAAAAAATGTGACCTTCACACAAGAAGAAAGGACATCATGATACAAAAAAATATCAATTTACCTTCCTTTGGCTTTCATGTGTAGTTTCTGTATAGAAGTTTCTACGAAATGAATGAATATTTTACATGACTTCAGATTTATTAAATATCATAATTAGAACAGAGTTGAAACTAGTTCCAATAATCTTATAGCCCCTCCCTTTCTTTGTGATGGTACAACAATTATATTCGTTTAGAACATTGTATGTTTTCTGCAGCATGTATACTAGGTCAATTTGGCTAATTTTGCTGGAATATTCTGACATGACAGTTTGTTGCAATATATGAAGTTGATTGTGTAAATTTGAGTTTTAAAATTCTTATACAATTAACAATTTTTCATAAAATAGCATATTCCATAACATTTTTGACAACACCATTAAGCCTTATTTCCTTGATAACCAAAAATCAAATATGCTAATCAAGGCAGAATATCTTTTTTAAAAAATAAAAAATAAACATTACACCTCAACCTTCTAGCAAGGTCTTCTTCAGAATCTGTACAAAGCACAAATGAAATAAGGTACAGTCATGTAGCCGTTATTCCGAATGGTACAGTCATGTTAGAAAAATCTCTCGCATGAAATTTTTCTAAGTCCAACGTCTTACGAAATTATGTTGGTAGCTCTGAAACAAGGAAGTGTTGTGAAATATACGATCCTCCAATCAGAGTGAAGTTCGATGCGGAGGAGCAGGCGGCATGACTCACGGTCTTCCTCACAGGAAGTTCAACCAATACAGCATTTTCAAACATGAGATAACGTCCCCATTGGTTAACTATTGTTGCAATAACGCGAGACAGCAGAAAGATTGCGCAAAAGTTTACTTTGTCGCTTTAATTGTGTCTAATCGTTTCAAATTAGTATTAAATTTTCCCAAATATAGTTCACGAACTTAATATATGTATTCATGTATGTATTTGACAATAATATATCACTCATTAGAACAGTTTTCACATTGTTTTCACTACGTGAGTTGATATTTAATTTACATTTACGATAAAATAGTGGTTTGGATGTAATAACAGTTTTCATTAATTGATTTAGAGATGAATTTTTATTCGTTGAGTTGATGATTATGTTAATTCGTTAATTTTCGGGAAAAGAAGGAACAACAGTTGAGAGAAAATACACAAATTGCATTATTGAGGTCAAGAGTTAGTTTTAAGATTACTCGTTGAACACATAGACTAATCACGACTCGGGATACATTTAAATTGGAATCTGAAACATTATGCCACCTGACTGGAACTCGAAGAAGGACACACTGATTACAAGACATCGATACATTACTACTATGCTCTGTCGAACGCCTATAATATTGGAGGATTTTGTGAGAGGGAGAGGGCTGACGGAAAGTAGAAAATATATAGTATTTTATTTTATATTTATACACATACAACCCCAGAAAAGATATATTTTGTGTGTGTGTGGGAAGGGGGAAAGAGAGGAACAGAATTATATGGGGGAGAGATAGGACGAAGATGTGATCATTTTAGTTGTAGAAAATATTTTTTTGTACGTTCAGTAATAAAAACAATCAATAATGATTATCTTATAAATACCATATTTAATGTAAATTTATTTTAGAAATGGGGCCGGGGAGCTGTTTGTTTAACTTCGGTGTAGGACAACAAGGGGTTCAAGGTCTTATACCTGGCGGAGACACATAGTAGTTTGTATCTCACTTTAAACTGTAGGTCCTGGCCCTATTAGTGTATCTGTGTATAAGGTCGACTTAGAATTCAGTACGCAAGTAACGTCGATGTAGTATTTTGGATTTTAGATGCGTTGAGACCACTAAAATTACCAATGCTTATAATAATAAACTTGTCCTTATCTATTCATTTTGAAAGAGAGTTAATTGTATAATCTTTCGTTGTTAATTTCAAAGAAGACTAATTCAAATAGTAACATTGAGGAACGAATATAGCTTGCGTAAAGTTTTTTCCACCTTGGGGATTTGAACCTACGACCATTAGAGTGACAACTCAGTAAGATAACCACTACCCCACGAGTTCATTCCTTCATATGGCATGATTATAAGTAAAGACGAATTCGTTCAATGTGAATTAGAAATGCCTCCATATAAACAACACACCCAAACGTGTTTTTGTAGCAAATTAAATAAAGGTGGTATGAATGTCACAAAACATTTAAGCAAAATGTACTATATTTACGTCGAAGTTGTTTTACATGGAGAGGTTACAGCTTCAAAAATTAAGGTTGTGGTTGTGATTGTAATTGTAGGATACCCCATAGGTAAGTCAAAGCTCTAGTGTGCACTAGATTGGTTCATTTGTAGTGACCTGCTCAGGAATTTGTAAAGAGGTATGTGAATATAAAAGAGTGTTAGTGCATCTTCATTTCTTAAGAGGGCGGTGGAGTTTGGCGAAGGTCGCCGTGGAAAGCGCTTAAATTTAACATAGGCTTTTTTACATTTTGCTGAATATAATGTTTTAGGACAAAAATGTGAAGAAAAACACGAAGTAGATGTGAACTTACTTTATGAAACTTTGAGTACATGCAATTTCAATTTGATAAATGTTCACAAATTGCATTATTTCTTTTCAATTTCCCATAAGAAAATACGTAAATAAGCACCGAATGGTTTTGCGATTTGCTGCAGCACAAACGAAAATGGCCATTATGATGCATACTAATGTAATGCTCAATTCTTTTATGACCAATCTAGAAAGGGTTTTTCTTTCAAAATACACTTGCACAGCCAAAAATGATTGTTTAAAAAACTCATGTATTATCAACGGCGAAAGATACGGCCGCCAGCATGTTCTGAAATCGCAAGCGGTTCACCACTTGGCCACTAGATGCCTCTGTTTCAAAATTGCCCCATGCTGACGGGGAGGGCTAGTTCGCGCGGGTATTTGAATCCTCTGCACAGCTGGGTTCCGTCCCCTCGTCAGCAAAGGTCTCTTAGCTGTCACTGCTTGAATTTTTGCCTCTTCCCCAGGCAAGAAACCAAGAAAGCAGGAAGACCCAAACCGTTTGTGTATGTTTAGGTGTAGAGAAGCAGAGCATATTTGCCGTGAATTGGAATCAGTGACACTTATATCAAACCCTACCGCTGAGGACGTATTTTCAAAGACTTATTAAGTTAAATAATGAAAACATACTTATTTAATAGATGGTTACTTATTTCCGCAGAACTTATTGGAAGGCAAGGCAAGGATTATATTAGGATCATACGATTTTGAATGATAGTACCAAAGAAGATTTATTACTTGTAGCAATTTATTGCAAGCAAATTCGCAAAAATCCTACAACTTCCAACTTTACGTTGGAAAAACGCTCTGCTCAAAATACGCGATATATAATCGCTCATTATTTAATTCCCAAGATTTACGACAGATGGCTTCACTAGTTATTTGTGAGTTACCGAGTCGTAAATCACGCCATCTGGATCAGACTCGATGAAACAACGGAAGTGAAAGTCAGCAGACATGTGTGTGTAGAGTAGAGTCGTGTATTACGTTTGGTACCAGCAACAACCTTCTTTTTCTCTCTCGCGCGCTCCTCGTTGCAAAACGCTTCTGTGAAATGAAGTTTGAACTTTGACGGTCTGATTTACTATTTGCAACGCGTGATGAATTGGCGAGCCTTTTGTGGAATATAATTCGAGAGCCTTTGTTGTAAAATTGGCTGATACTATTTCTTAAATACGGTACCACTTGATAAATGGACGCGTGGATTGGAAAAGACCATTTGACAAGTCAGCATTGGGAGTAATATTGGGAATCGGGAAAATGGACTACTTTGGATTCCAACTAAGACGTGCACACATTTACGGGGATTTGCCTGCCAATCAGTGAAGGAAGACGTATCGTTACCCAGGACTAAGAAAGCGATCACTCACGAAACAAGGTAGGCAGAAGTAAAATTTCTATAGTATTTGTGGTGAATAGCAGTGATACAAAAAAGATACGAACCTGATTTTTTTTTCTTACGCGACGACGAACTATGTAAGTTTTCGTACTGAGTGCGTCAAGTGGCAGTAATAAGCATTTTGTTAATTCAAGTTAATAAACTTTTCGCAAAATTGCAAATCTAAAAAAAACCTATCGTCGTAAAACATTGGTTCGCCTCGTGGTTGTGATATGCGACGCTCAATTTAAATATGTGGACACAAAAGGGTTTAAAATTACAATTTAAAAATGTGCCTTCGCAATCTGGTTCTTGTTTAAAAGTTTATGCAACGCGTTTGCCTTTTTGAAGAATGCTTTCGTTGGCATTTTTGGTAAAATACGTCGCAAGTCGTACTTAGAGTAATCGCGACAAAGATTTCGCCAACGCCATTTTTCCTCCGACCCCCCTTTTTATCATTTGGGATTTGGTTCATTTGCTGGCAAAATTGTACTAGGCAATAAATTATTTAATTTGAGAATGAGCATCTAGGGAGAGCCTCTTTTCTATGTTTAGGTGCAAGAACCGTTTTGGTTTAGTCAATACACTAAAAAGATGATTAAAACTTGGGCAGAAACGTGAGTTAAATAAAATTGTAGAT
This sequence comes from Lepisma saccharinum, assembly GCF_977018435.1. NCBI lineage: Eukaryota > Metazoa > Arthropoda > Insecta > Zygentoma > Lepismatidae > Lepisma > Lepisma saccharinum. Next base: position 58,394,674 of record NC_139243.1, on the reverse strand, counting down.
TATTGGCATAAGTTAAAATGCAGTATACCTTTTGAAACTGATTGTTGTTGAATAATTGATTAAGACTGTTATTTATGAAATGAAAGCGTTTTTTGATAAACGCGATGAAAATTTATTGTTCGAATGTGTTGTAATTTAACATGAGTTAACAATCGCACAAGTCGTTGTTTTTACATAAAATTGCAAATACTGCCCTAATCAAAATTAGGAGCTTGTTAATGACGCTATATACTTAATTCTTGTTGCTGTAACCGTAAAAAGGGGTTACGTTCTAAATTGTTGTTGTTGATCTATTGAAAGCATGAATAAATTACGTTATAAATTGTTAAACCTTGACTTTTGCCCCTTTTCACGTAATTTGCGTTTATTACCTTCCAAATTTACCCATGGACTTCGATCACATGTATGTACAATGAATGGTAGTGTTGGTAGTTAATGATTTTGTAATTTATGGTGAAGGAATAATTGATACTAGGTAGAAAGTTGTTTGCTCTGGTGCGTTACGCATTTTTGGAAAATTCGTAGCGTTATCACTTACTTTGTTTTTCAGGACTGAGTTTTTTGCAAAACATCCTTGTATTTTGCCTTATGTTTTCCACCTTTATTTGAATTGCCGACAAGGATTGTGAAGTTCTTAGTAACTTTGAGGCGTTACGAAAAACGTAACATTAACCTCCACCCGCGTGATTTTGTAACTTGTCCCAAGGTGCTTAAGAAACCAGATCCCGGCATTTGAGGTAACGTTGTAACAGCAACGCCCATTTTAAATAAATTAAAAGACATTAAAGCACTTTGTGAAGATCGGACGTTACATACTACGTATAATAATATTCATAAAATATTACCAGGAATTTTACTTTTCGTCAATTGAATCTAACATCCTTTTTTTTATATTCAATAAATATTGAATTCTTTATCTACTTCACATTAATTTCCTTGCCAGGACAGTTCGTTGATACTACATGTAAGCTAGATAATGAACACATAATGTTATATCACTATCGTTATCCCAGATAGCATGTAAGTTAACTGCAAGTTAAATCGACATTCGATTTAACTTGCAGTTAACTTACATGCTATCTAGGATACCGCCTTTTTGCCTATTCATGTATTATAAATATATTAATTAATTTGAATATGTCAATTAATACTACTTTAATTAATTTAATGTAACCATACTTATTTTAACTTAACATTATTATTATTTTCAGACATTAGGTGAGGATGTCCCTCCGAAATATATACTAATACGTGTCTGCACACGGGGAAAAGAAGAGTTCCTCTCGCGGCGGAGTTAGGAAGGGATTAACTGTTGTGCAGTCAGTGCCGTACTTAAGGGGTTTTTGCCCCACTGTGGAATTGAGAAAATAATCACATTTACCCTAATCGCTGACTCTTAATTTTTACTTTGCTTACTTTTATGTGTTGTTTGAAGGTTTCAGAAATCAAAGCAGGCTTGTGCGACCTATCATGCAACTGTGTGCAACGAAGCTCTTTATTGGCACGCTACCAAGCGAAACGCTATGAGTAACAAGCGACAAGAGATACGTATCGCTTGGAATCTATTCAACCTTTTGCATCGATGCGACAGGGCAAGATGCACATGTCGCTTGCGGTGCGATGCATTAGGTTTTTCGCGCCTGAGCGGTGAATTTCTTGCTTTAGATTGCAGTTGCCAGTGTTCATGGTCGTCCGGAAGGGGGGGCAAGGGGGGCACGGGCGAGCCGTGTCCCCCCTGGAAAATGAAAGCCAACCAAAAATTATATATTTCACACATATAATTTCATTTCAGCCACAATAATGTGTTAATTAATGCACGAACATGATAAATTCAAATGTAAGCAATGTTTTTGAGGGAACATGGGGGAAAATGTGGCTTATTTGCCCCCCCTGGAAAAAAATACCTTCCTTGCCCCTCCCTGGGAAAAAAACCCTGCTGTCGTCCACGCCAGTGTTGCCTGTCGGTTGTCGCCTGCCACTTGTCGCTTCGATCTGAAGTCTCCTTGAAGGGGTCTGGGGAAGAATTTTGACGGAGGCGACAAGCGACAGTGTGCTTCCACATCGACTAGAGACACGGGTTCCTTTTGTCTTGTAGACTAAAACATTCACCGCCCATGCAAGACAACAAGTGGAGGCGTCACGATGCACAACATTGATAAAATAGCCAGTTTGAGTTACACAACCAAGCGACATGCAATATTTGCAGCTTACCGTGCTGTATCAGTTCGAAACGTTGCATTGATTACCGAGGTTTGTCGCTTGTCGCGTTACGCTTCGGTCTGGAATCTGCTTAAACGGCATAAACGGCAGGCGACTAGCGACATGGATATTTTATACTAAAGCCACAAGCGACAAGCGACATTAGACCATTCAATATAAGGCAAAACATTCACCGTGCATGCGCGAACAAAAGTACGAAGCGACATGATGCACGGTATTAACAAAACTGGCCAATCAGAGCGATACGGAAGCTACAAGCGACACCTGCATCTTGTCGTGTCGCTTCTGTTCGAAAGGTTCAATTCATTACTGCTGGTTCGCTTCCAAGGGACACGTGTTGGTTTTCGCTTTCGTGTGAAATGACAAGTGACAGGCGACAAGTGACACGCAGAATTCACACAGAAGCTGCAAGCGACACTAGCACAGTTAGTCTAAATTCAAACATTCACCGCGCATGAGCTAACAAGAGCACGAGGTGACAGGATGCACGGTATTGGGAAAACTGCCTAATCAGAGCGACACATGCAGCTTGTCCTGTCGCTTTCTGAATGCTGGTTTGCAAGTGAAGCGTGTCACGTGCAGCTCCCCTCTGAAAGCTACACCAAGCCATTGTTTTATTGAATTCTCCTCAGGAAAGGAAGAGAATGCTTATACAAATACAGTCTCCGCAGAACATTTGCGAAGCTACTCATTATATTTGAAACTCTATTTTCTGTGCACACTCAGCGTGCACTATAATCTACTGAAGCGGCCCTAACGAATTATTCGCTGGAACTAGGATCTCGCTTTCCTCATCGTTGTGAAGGGTCACTCGCAATAGAATCCTTACGATTTTATGTCTCCGGTTGAGAACAGAATTTGCAGACTATAGTCGACAAAACATTTACTTCTGTTGGATTTATTAGATTGGGGGAGAAGGGTGGTGCTTCAGATGGCTGTTCCATGTAGACTGTACATTTGAACAAAACGAGCAAAGGAAAAGTAACTTATTTAATTTCTTTGTAAAATGAATTAAGTGTTAATTTACTAGAAGTCCAGTACAGTAAAACTATCCAAGCATATAATGGTGGGAGTCTTAATGGACGTTTTAATTAAACCTTTTTTCACAAACTGATTCAATATTGAATAGGGCAGTGGTTCCCAAAGTGTGCTCCGCGGCGCGCGATAATTTCACTGAAATGCCACTTACTTGTTAATCTACAGATGGTTTTAGATTGTTCCAAACATTTGCTTATTTAGTCCTTATTACATAAACAATGTTTCTGAATTTGAAATATGTGCTTAGTTTTTAACTTAAGGCAAGCAACCTAACAACACTAACTTAGCGTTGCAAGTTTTAGATAGGCCTATGCCTACATTCTGACTTGGGCGCCGGGGAAAAAATTTAAAACTACAAAGTTTGGGATCCCCTGAGATAGGGCATAATTGTAATAATGAATAATTGACCTATAAACTTGATGTGAAGGGTACAGAAATGTTTGTTTCGCGAATGGAGCGGACAAGAAAATGTTTTATAAATCTCATTTCTTGCAACCACCCAATCACAGTAACTGTTGATCACCTGACCTCTACTTCCACGTCACCCATGAAGTCTGCTGGTGTTTCTTTGCGTCCTAGCACCTAGACCACAAGCATTTCGTTTTTGCGCCTTTTTTACCGGACGCCCGGTCCTTTCTTACTTCGGTAGTTCTTCTCGCAGTCAAGTAGGAGGGGTACGAGTTCCACCTAAGGCCTCCCCGATGGCCCTGTCGACCTCCTTGGCGGACTGGTTAGCACAGCGCGCTACGGCGCCAGGGGTTCCGGGTTCGAGTCCCGGGCAAGGCACGGGTATTTGTGTTTGTCCAAATGAGAAGCTGAAAATTGAGGATATCCGAGAAACTAAAATCTTGAGAATATAGTGAAAAAACGAGGGATACTTCCGGTTAGGTTTATTCCTTAAAAAAATGGCGTAGTGGTTGCTTCGTCGCCTTGTAATCAAGGGGTCCCGGGTTCGATACCCGGTTGATGCATTTCGTGGTTTGGATTCCACTTCAAACTGTAGGTAGTCCCGATTAGCCTTACTGTGTATAAAGCGGATATAAAACACCAACTCAAAGAAACGAGTTCCACCTGCACCAAAAATAAGCATACAGTCAAGAAGTTTAAATATCGTATGTCTTCATGTCGTTACCCAGTCTGAAATGCAGGATAAGAAAAAAAACATTTTACCACCTTGCTACCTCCATATTACAAACACTTCACCCTTGCAATACGCAACCACGATCAAGAAAGATAAATGAACCAATGTTCTTGAGGCCGAGTTGGGAGAAGTATATTATTGGTAAATAATCATATCGTACAGTCACGGACAGTTCTGTGTTGTAGCAACACTATTAACTTTCAACGCAATCATTACTACCCAGAAGTGTCCGTGACTGTACAACCCTAAACTGATGTTGCGTCACATTTTTTTGAAATGTCGACTAAAAAACTCTCATAACATGTCGCAATAAAACAAGTCGCTTCACCAAACTGAGGTAGAGGCGAACGCACCATTATTCTGCACTATTATCTCAAGAATCCGATATTAGCAACAGAGGGAGACATTTCTTAGTCACAAGAAATGTTTTCAATTCAGTACTTATAAAAAGTAAACGGTGTCGTCTTTGCAGAACAAACTGACTCGCCTACAAAAGCACAAGAAGCTAACTGTCTCGATTATTACTATCATACGGTCTACTTTTATTATTGTGTGTAGTTATAACAACTAACCTTGAAAGAAACAGTTTGGATCGACTTACGCACGAAACATTTCCAACCAATGCCAGCACAAGACATGTCGCTACTAGTACACAGCGACGTAGTGCAACAAGCCTACGAGCATACAATGAACAATCTCTATTTTATGGCGGTATTTTAAGACTTTAGATTTCAATGTCGTTGGAAAGGTGTAGAGTTCTTAACACAAAAAATACTAATAAATAATATGAATGTGAAACATGCAAGGGTAAAGTGCATTACAGCGTTGCATGGATGAAGTTGTAATGGGCCACATATTATATCTCACTTAATGTCCCACTATTTTGGAACATTTCTTGATTTAGGGTAATTATTTGGAAAATATTGATCGACGACGAAGCTGCTATGCCTGCATTAATTTGTAGAAGACACAGAAAATCTCAGTCCGGATACGAGTGCATCAGCTCAATCTATGGCGTAAACTCGTTCTGACTTTTGTAATTGTTATTCGGCTCAGATTTGAAAGCACCACTGATGCAAGGCCTCTTGTTGAGTGAGCGTGTCATCCGTTTCTTTTCCTCCCCCCCTAATTTATGATGGCGGGCCTCACGCAAAAAGTACATCATTTTAAAGAGTGGGAAGTTTCATGAACGTTTACTATACCGTAGCTGAGAAATACTGATTACAATGACTGAAATATATTAATGTTGCAACAAAGTTATCATTGAGAAATTACAACATCTTGTAACTTGGATATCTAGAAGAGTATTACAAGAAAGTTTGAACATTGTATTTTTGACTTCATTAAAACGTGATGAAAATGTGGGAACATTTTTATTACATTCTCGTGTTTACAGTCAAAAATACAATTAATACCTGCTATTTAAAATATTCTGGCACAATATGTACTGGGCCTCCCCGATGGCGCAGTGGTAGCGTCATCATCGCCTTTTAATTAAGTTGTCCAGGGTTCGATACCCGGTGGAGGCACAAGTGGCTCGGATCCCACTTTAAACTGTAGGTCCAGTCCCGATTAGCCTTACTGTGCATAAAGTGGACTTAACCAACCACAATATGTACTATTTTGCGAATATGGGAGTTGTTGAAAGGTTCCCAATATAGCTATTTTGTTCTTTGATTATTGGGTTGGTTTAAATAGAATTAGTGAAGGCAACGAGAGCAAGTGAAATATTCATTCGAGAAATAGACTGCAACAATCAGTAGCAGAGTTGTCTGTTTCCATTAGAATCTTGCCCGCGTCAAAAACAAGTTCCGAGCGACACAGCTGACCGCTGGCGCCAAAATGTCGGGAATCGTCTCAAGCAGACCTTCAGTGAGCACACAGGCAATGAATTCGGTTTCTAATTAACTGATACTTATACATACAAGACCAGCAGGCGCGGTTGGCCCTATAGCGCACAGGATCAGTGAACCCCCAGTAATATATGTCATTTACATCGAGAATGGACAATAAACAATGTCTTTACCTTTTGACAATTTTTCGCTAAAATTTCTACACAAGATGTCATGTATTTGTGTCCGTACCACGGCAAATTCTTTTGCTGAGAAAGAGAAACCGCGAGTAGACCGCCCTCGTGCAGACCCTCAGCTGAACCCCCACAGGAGAGCTCTTGCCATACTAAAGGTTCGGGCGGCAGGCAGAAGCTCGGGGCAGCTATATAGGCAAAATACATGGCAGATGATACTGAGAAACCTCGATCTCCAACCAACGGTCATGCGCAGTTCGTGTTCTCTCAGAAGCCGCAGCAGAAGCCAGAAGGCACCGTCCTCGTTGCGCGCTGCTAGTGACGCCCAGCTGGTTCCTTACTTCTAGTGTTGCCTTGTGAGGTTCAAGTTTGAATCGCATTCGTTACATATTCAATCTTCTCTGTTGAATAATTTTTGTGCCGAACTTCTTGGCATAAATGCAAAATTGGGCAGAGAAGGATGAGTAGAAATGAATGAAAAAGGAAATAGAGGCGATGAATTAAAATAAAAGATATACATTACTAATATAATTCGAGCATGCATTCAGACTTTTTCCTTAAAGATGGAAACACTTCGGATATGTGAAAGTAAAAGAATGCCGCGATCTTAGACAAGAAAGGAAGACGTGACAAACCCTGTCGGTGTCAATGTTTCAAGTTTGTAAGTTTTCGAAGTGCTTTCATAGTTGTTGCAAAGTATTGATGCTCCGAAGGATGGACTATGTTACGTCATTTGATGCAGTGTAGGTGTTGCCGTCTGCGCAGGTAAGAAATGACCGCTAAAATGCATACAATTAACGGAAATACATTTTCTCGTTTGTTGAAAGAAAATTAGAGATAAAGCGTGTGCTGGTCGACCAACTCCAAATATGAAGATAGAAAAAAAAGCTGCAGCGTTTCAATGAAAGGGTTTCAGGTTTCTAGTACGCACATGCCATTGATTGTCATTTCCCTTTAATAATTGTAGGACCATTGTGTTTAGTCGTTTTATAATTGCAGGCATGGACGTCCGAAGGGGAAAAGGGGCCACACGCGCCTGGAAAATTAATGTCAACCTAAAACTATTTATTGCACACATATAATTTCATTTCAGTCACAGTAATTTATGATAAGTATTATAAAGCCGTTGCAGGGACCGAAGGAGTGTTTCTTGACAGAACAACACTATTACAGGGAAAAATGTGCCTCGTTTGTCCCCCCTGGAAAAGAAATGATCTTCTTTCCCATCCCTGGAACAAATCCTGAGGACGTCCATGATTTTCTAATGAGACCCGAAATTTATTTCATAGAGGCACAATGTATTGTACTTAGTTTTAGTCCTAAATTTATTCGCACACCTCTACTATGAAACCTCATTCTATGAAAAAATTATGTACCAATCTTTTAACCCCCCGATCCCTTTGTTTCGCGAAGAACGTTTTTTGCGGAAACTGAATATATGTCATATGACTTCGGTGAACCCCCAGGAAAGTAATGCACGAGCCGCGCCTGAAGACCAGGGACGTAACCGGGGATAGAGGATTTGGACAAGAAATACTTTGTTCAATTTGGAACAAATTGTCTGTTTTTACCATGTATTTAGTAACAATTGCCTTCATGACGTGGTGCTATGCACAGGGGAGCACTTTACTTTACTTTTTATTTAGTAACAATTGATTTGCTCGCTCCGCACTCTAAACATTTGTTTCTATCACCCGAAACTCAAGGTTATGCTTATTACTTTAAAATTGGCACCCTGTCTTCCAAGAAATATATTTACTAAACATTTATTGCTCACTCCGACACGCACTGCGAACCGTTCTTAATAGTCACATCCATCTCATTCTTATTTAGAAAGAACAGGAGACTTAAATGGATTTTGTCAGTTTCAAGAAAATCCTGCTCACTTGCTCACTCCTCTCCCAATGTCCCAATTAGAATTTTGTTTTGCTTTGCTCGAAATACGTATTGCTTTATGACGCTCATGCACACTTCTCCTTCTTTAAAAATATATTTCTTACGTATTAATAAAAATATCCTAAGATGGAATAAAGAAGAAATCCCTCAACAGTGGAAAGAATCCATAATTGTTCCTGTGTTTAAAAAAGGTGATAGAATGAACTGCAATAATTACCGTGGAATTTCTCTACTCTCAACAAAATACAAAATTTTGTCTAACATTCTTTTAACAAAACTAACCCCATATGCTAATGAAATTATAGGTGATTATAATGTGGTGATTATAATTATCAATGTGGATTTAAACGTAACCGATCAACTACAGATCAAATTTTTCATATCAGACAGACACTTGAAAAAATGTGGGAATATAATCAAAATGTCCATCAGCTATTCATTGATTTCAAAAAAGCATATGATTCGGTGAAAAGAGAGAAATTATATAATATATTAGTAGAGTTTGGAATACCTAAGAAGCTTGTTAGTATGATAAAAATATGCACCAGTGAAACAGAAAGTAAAATTCGTGTGGGTATTAATATGTCTGACAAATTTACAATTCATGATGGGTTAAAACAAGGAGATGCATTATCTCCATTGCTCTTTAATTTTGCCTTAGAATATGCTGTTAGGAAGGTAAAAGAAACTAAAGAAGGACTAAAATTAAATGGTGTGACTCAGTTGTTAGCATATGCAGATGATGTAGACTTACTGGGGGATGATATGAATACAATTAAGAATAATGCTAAAATATTTTTCAAAACTGCTAAAAAATAGGTTTGGAAATTAACAAAGAGAAAACTAAATATATGCTTACATGCCGAAACCAAGTGTTAGGTAATAATCAAAATCTAATTATTGATAACAACTCGTTTGAACCAGTTTCCAAATTCAAATACTTAGGAGTAATATTAACAAATGAAAATGATATTAAAGAGGAAATAAAAAGTAGGCTTAATTCAGGAAATGCATGTTACTTCTCTCTTCATAAACTTTTGTCTTCTCGTTTAATATCTAAGAAACTAAAAGTTAAAATATACAAAACAGTAATTTTGCCTGTAGTATTATATGGGTGTGAAACTTGGTCCCTTACATTGAAAGAGGAACATAAATTGAGAGTATTTGAAAATAAGATCCTTAGGAAAATCTTTGGACCCAAAAGGGATGAGGAGACAGGTGAGTGGAGAAGGTTACATAATTTAGAACTAAATAATTTGTACTCATGTAAAGATATTATTAGAATAATTAAATCATGAAGACTTAGGTGGGCAGGCCATGTGGCACGAATGGGAGAGGAAAGAGGAGTTTACAGGATTCTTGTTTGGAAACCTGATGGTAAGAGACCTGTAGGAAGACGAAGATGGAGGGACAACGTTGAGATGGACCTAAAGGAAATCAGTAGGGATGGAAAAGAGTATATAGATCTTGCTCAAGATAGGGACAGATGGAAGGCCTGTGTTGCTGCAGCCATGAACCTTCGGGTTTAAGAAGGCTAGAGAGTTAGTTAGTTTGGTTAAGATGAGATACAAATGACGTCAAATTCTATTCTCGACCCGACCATATGAAACTATCCAATTATGATTCGTTTTATTACTGTGTAAATATTAAAACAAAGAGTAAAGTAATTTTAACGTCAAAAAAAGAAATTGTTACGTAATACTAATACTACTAATAATGATGCACTTAACTGAGAAATGTTTATTTTCTATAGTATATGGCGTGCTTTCCCTAGAAAACAAATAGACACATAATGTCTGAAAGTGACTTTGGCCCAACGTGGATACATTTCTGAGGACGGCCTTGAACTTGTTTTCAAGTTACTGTTGTAATGATTCAGGTTTCAGTATTGCAATCAACATTCTATATCTTCCCTTCTTCTCAGTTCTTGCGCATACTGTGTGCTAACGGGAACTCAAATTTCAAACAAATTCTAATAAGTATGAACAAGATAAAGCTTGTGTGGAATCAAGTAACAATGGATTAGGAAAGGCAGAACTGGTCTTCGATTGGCACCGGGTGTAGATGCTATTAAAAAATTGTTATTTTGACTTCACGTAATGGAAGTTTTCAGTTTTTCAATGTAACGCAGCTACTCTGCATAGCCATGGAGAAGTACTCTCTATAGTCCAACAGCCTTTTGAAGACCAGAGCCTATCAAATGGGTTTTTCGTTGAGCGCATTGAGTCCCATCGACGCTGTTATCAGACTTCCTCAATAGGAGCCAGATCATCCGTTTAAAAAATTGAAGGGAAAGTGCTCCCCTGTGCAATGCACCACGCCATGAAGGCGTATAGGGAGTGTAGGGTTAGGGCCTCATACTATATTGATCACGGCTGAAAGGGGGGGGGGTGATGTGATCAGCACCACTCCGCTTGCCGCCTTCAATCCTCACAGTTTCCTCCAGATACCCACTTTATACGACGCTGGGTGGACGCCAGAGCTGTTTGAACAGGTGAAACATTTTCCGGTTCTCCCCCGCCTGGAGAACCTTATTAAGTCATTGAATTATCGTATAAAGTCTAAGAGCTGATTGTAACTAAAAAAAAGAGATGACCGGTTCGTACGCTACGTAGGGGGGGGGGGGGACAACGTCGTTTTCGTCCTGGTGGTTTCTAATCCTGAATTTCGGACTCAGACGTGGGGGAATGATACAGTTTCAGCCGTTGTACGCCAATCTCCTCTATGACAGTAACGCCCCGCTTATTTGGATATTGGACACGATACGAATTGGAGTTAACGCGTTCTATTACAGTACCAGGCCCAGTGAAACGTCCAGAAAATTTTCTAGACGTTCCGATGCGCTGGGTGGCATCGAAAATAAGGACTTCATCACCCTTATTAAACGAGATTTGAGAATGTCGTCGGTCATAAGCTGGCTTAACGGCGTGGTGGCGAGCTTGGAGATGTTCTGCGGCCGCGGCACGAGTTTTGTCTAGGAATTTAAGTCTCGTTTCATTCTCCACGCTTGCACAGACGCTCCTGTGTAACATTGCAGACCAAGGACTGCGAGGTTCGAAACCATGCAATAGAAAAATGCAGAAAAACGCAAGTTCTGCTGGCGGGCCGTGTTATATGAAAATAGGGCGGGGCCAAGATACATATCCCAATTCGTGTGAGCATTATTTACAAAGTTTTTAAGAATCTGCTGCAAGGAAAAATGTCCTTTTTCCTGGAGGCCCAGCGGATTATGGCACGCCGTGGGTGCGAACTTGAGGTTCACTCCGAGCTTTTCGTTCAACTCCTGAAAAAGCTTAGAGGTGAATGCGCTTCCTTTATCGGTATGGATGGTCTCTGGGATCCCAAACCGGAGTATAATCTCTTCATACAGAAAGTCGGCAGCCGTTTGAGCCGACACGTCGGGAGTCGAACGTGCGACCATATACCGGGTTGAAAAGTCCGTCGCCGCGAGTATATATTTATGTCTGAGCGGTCCTGAAGCGGGATAAGGGCCACTGAAGTCGATCGCGATGGATTGGAATGGTTTCTGCGTCGGATAAGTTAATAACTCGCCGGCCGGATAACCGGGCGGCTTCTTATTCGCTTGGCACGCTGCGCATTCCCTGATTTTCCGCTGTATGAAGTTCTTCATAAAGGGAAAATAAATTTCTTTGAAGGCTCGATTGTAAGTTTTGGAAAAACCCATGTGGCCGCCTCCGGTCGGCAATGAATGGAGAGATTCAATCACCGTGTCACGGAGGGCGGTCGGTATGCACGGAAGCTTCTGTGCGCCCGAGGCCATTCGATGGAGCCGATAGAGCAACCCATTTTCGATGGAATGGTAACACGCCTGCCGTTGGAGGGGGGCGGGGGCTCGGCTGCCCTCCCCCTGTGGATCCTCCAAAATGCGAATGATACTGCCGAGGGTTTCATCCGCGCGCTGATGAGAGGCAATGTCAATGGTTTTATCCTGCATGAATAAAACCTTGGTCTCTTCCAGTTCTGGTGCGTCGTCGGTCTGTTCTATACCAGTATCCCGGGACAAGGGGTCCGCCGGATTTTGAGTACCGCGGCAATGGGAAACCGTAAAAAAATATTCATCTATCGATAAGGACCAACGTAAGAGTTTAGGGGAGAGAGATTTCGCGGTGCGCAGATACGTTATACTTTTGTTATCGGTAAACAAAAAGAAATGGCGTCCTAGAAGATAGAACCTGAAGCTCTTTAACGTATAAAGAATGGCCAGCAGTTCAAGTTCGATGATCCCGAGCCTAGTCTCGTGATCTTTCAATTTTCGTGAGCAATACGCACAAGGGAGCCACGCCCCTTCAGAGTTTTGTTGCATCAATATCCCGGAAATCGCGGTAGTCGATGCATCAGTATAAACCCGAACTTCTTTGTCAGGCTTATACGGCAAGAGAACGGGGGCCGTAGTAAGAGCCTTTTTTAATGCTTCAAAGGCGTCTTGTTGTTCCTTTTCCCATTGAAAACGCTTATTCTTTCCTACCAAAGCCTGAAGCGGTGCGGCAATGTCCGAGTAGTTTTTAATATACCGCCGGACGTAGGAAGTAAGACCCAAAAAGCGGCGCACCTGACGCACGGTTTTGGGCTGGATGTAGTGCGTAATAGAGTCGATAATCTTATCCGAGATAGAGTAACCGAAACGGCCAACTCGGTTCCCGAGGGCGATGATCTGGCTATAACCGAAGGAACATTTAGAAGGGGTAAGTTTCAAACCGGCCGCCTCTAAACACTTGAACAGTTGTTCTAGGGTGGTCAATAAGACCGAGAACTCGTCGGCAAAACAGTACAGATCATCCATGTAGGAGGCGAACGTGGAAGGATCCATTTGTGCACAAGCCAAGTGAATCGATCTTGTTAATCCTGCAGGACTGGTGCTTGCGCCCATTGCAGCAAAATTAAGTTCAAAATGGCCTTTTCCTGGTACTGTGAATGCCGTATACGGCTTGCTGTCTTCCGACAGGGGTAACTGAAAATAAGACTGGTGCAAATCAAGATTACAATAGAAACGTTTGCCGCCCATTTGATATAGAGTCTCATTGAGATCGTTCATACCAATCGCATCAAAGATGGTGTTCGAGTTCAGTCCACGAAGATCCTGCACCATGCGGTATTTCCCGTTACTTTTGCGCACGAGAAACACAGGCGAGTTGTAAGGGGACGTAGATTCCCGGATGACCCCTTGCCGTAACAGGGAGTTGATTTGCTCATTCATTTCTTTTCTCAAATGAATGGCCACCGGGTACGGCCTTGATCGGAAAACAACATCGTCTTTTAGGCGAATGCGGTGTACGTAATTTGTAGCTCGACCCACGTCAGTTTCGGACCAAGAAAAAACGTGGGAATAGGTATTCAAGAGCTGCAACAATTGTTGTTTTTGTATGGGCGTAAGGTCCGGATTAATGTCGAACTGCTTGTCAACCGGAGATGCGTGACTTGCATCTTCAGTTTCTGTCGTGACATTCACTTGAGCCGGGGTGGGAAATACACTGGCGGTGTCACTCGCACCTTCCCCGGTCGGGGCGACCGGTGACCCGGTGTGGGTAACAGGACGGGGAGTTCCCACGCTTCCGCGGCGCCGATACGCTGACCTTTGGGAATTGTAATTCTATGCGTCAATGGATTGCTAATCCAAAGAAGGTTGGACTGAGTATTTAAAATAGCCCGAGGTATTAATAAGCCAGATTTCTGTTGAAACGACACGTCAGGTTCCAATAACGTGTCGGAATCGGCGACACCATTCACCAAACGCACAGGGATACAAAGGTGAGAGCGAGGTTTCACTACTATCTTCCTCGCCGCGACAAATTCGGGAGTGAGATTAGCCTTTATCATGTGCGCGAGCTTGATAGACACGTCGAACGCCCTGTGGGTAGTGGCCCTAAGAGTAGATTTTACTGGAGATCCAAAACGATACAGGGTGAGACGATTTCTATGGAAGTCTAAATTAGCCCTCCGATTCGTTAAAAAGTCGTTCCCCAGAATTACACCCTGTTGAAAATGAGGAAGAACGCGAAAGGGATGTCGGAATTGATATCCACCTAAGGAAAACGTCAAAAGCGCGATCTCCTTTACCGCAAGGGGTGTGTTGGACACACCCTATATGAGAGTGGGAGTTTGGAAACGTTTCGCACTGGCTGGAACGTCCTGCTTACCAATTACAGAAATCATAGATCCGGTATCAAGAATGAACTTCTGTGATTGCCCGTCCAGCTCTGCACTGACGTAAATTAACTCCGAGTGGGGAAAAGTCTTGACGGAGAGACATTTAATCTTGGGGGCTACCTGGACGTCTCGTCTCCAAGTAGCTACTGGCCGTTTAAATCACTATCGGTGGCCTGACATACATCGGAAGTGTGATAGGGGTACGAACACCGGTTACAGCGGACTCCTTCGCGGCGTTCCCCTTGCTCCACCCGTCCGCGTCGCGACGCAGATGATTGAAAACTGGGAGATGCAGACCGCGAGTTACCACGCCGCCACTGTTGGCGTTGGTCATTTCGGTCAAACCTATTGAAGTTATTAGACCGGGGACGGTATTGGCCTTGGCCGCGACCAGAAAATGATCTATTATTATTATTATTATAGAATCTTCTGTTTGCCTGACCGCGATAATTATTGCGGGGGTGGTAGAAGTCATTCCGTCTTCCGTCGCCCGGCGACTGCTGGCCGTGAGACGGACTGGATAGCTCATCCAGCCGAAGAGTCACTCTTCAGCTGATCTTCAAGGCCCGTTTCTTTAGGGACAGGTTGAGGGTTCGATGTGGCCATCTGTTTGTGCTGGAGCGCGTCGAGTTGCGCTTGGAGGGCCTTCACCTGGAGATCAAGTCCCGGGGATTCGCGTGAGCGTGAAACCTCGGGAGAGAGCACCGGCGCTTCCGGTCTCACGTGCGCGCTGTAAGGCGGCGCTCGCAGCTGGGCGAGGAGGGAGTCGGTGTTCGCTTCCGACAATAAATCTTGGATTTTGCGCTTGCGAATAAGAAATTGCAATTTCTCGAAAGCCTTTAGATCCTGTACAAAATCCGGGACGGAAGCATATTCCTTTTTATATGTCTCCCGGATAAACTCTGGCTGAAGGCCTAAGGTGAGGTGTTTAATTTGGGTGGCGGGAGACATCTCGGGATCGAGTCGGTACAACATTAGGTGTTTGTCACGGATGTAGTCCGTGACGGCTTCTCCGTCCTTGTGGAGGCGAGCTTTAATCTGATCCTCCAATTGCAACTTGTCTACGGAGCCTGTAAATTCCGTAATCAGCTGTGTTTTCAGCTGATCGTAGGTAAACACCCTACCGGACTGCGCTGTTTTCCAGGCTTCGAATAAACGAAGCGCCGGACCCGCCAACAGCGCCGGAACCATTTTGAGTTTCGTCGGCGTATCCCAATCGTTAAGGGTGGCGAGACTCTCGACACGGTCAAAGAAGCGGCGAACGTCCTCGCCGGTCGTGCCGTTAAACTGCACGCCGTCCAGCATAAACGGGTTCAGAAACCCGGAAAAAGCCATCCTCGGGCGGCGCTGTGGGACTCGAGCCAAGGTACTCGCGGGACGCTCCCACGTGTGACGATTAAGCAAGATGGGGCTTCGAATTGGAGTTGATGCGGCCGTAGGGCCTGTGTCGTTAAGACGAAAGCCGACCGCGTTTTCGGCTAGAATCGCGAGATGATCGAGCGTCTCATCTAATTCGTCCGGGAAGGGAAGAGAACGAAAGGTGTGATTAAGAGGGTCGTCTACCTCGTTGAACGACATGAAACATACTAAAAGGAATAAAAGTCGAACAACAACAAAAAGTTAAGGGAAAGTTACTCAATTTTAGAAAATAAGCTCAAAAAATAACAACAATAATCTCGTTCATGCATTTCGCGGGGGGAAATGTATGAAAAAAAAGCCGCGCAAAACCTCCACCACGTATAAAGTCTAAGAGCGGGGATCGTAGATAGGCTATGACAGCCTTTATCCACTCGCTTGTTAGGCGAGAGGAACGTTGTAAAAGGAAGGGGGTAGCTCTGGAGAGCACGTCGACACTAAACTACAAGGAGACTAGCCCCGTAAATAAGAACACACGGTCATATATTTAAACACTACCTTTGACTGAACAGGCAGGGGAAGGAAAGGCAAGGAATGTTCGTTACCTGGAGTTCTACGGCGATCTCTTCTCCGCTGGTCCTTGGATCGACGTGGTCCTACTCTGAAACAAAACGGACGAGGGAGCAACTCCGGGCTCCAAACTCTGTACTTTCGCCGACTGATATTCTAACGATAACTTTAACTTCCCGATTATTCGTTTGCTCCTTTTTCTGAACTTACGATGCCTTTGGAGCTCTCTCGCGTAAACTGCAAACAACTAGACACGGATTTCTTTTGTAATAACTACTTCATCTGACTGACGGAAGACAACTAAGCGCGGGAATGAGCGAAGAAGAATTTACAAAATTTGAGTTGCATATAGAAGAAATGTTTTTTTGCAAGATGTGCTGCGCACTGTCAGAAAAGGAAAATGTCAAGGAAGGAAAAGTAACAGTGCACATTGTGTTGAAAAATTAACTGACGAAAATAAAGAGAGCGTTAGCGTCACGACACTTGTTATTTATGAAGCGGAGTAGAAAAGAGGATATGCAAGATGTGGTGTTTGCTTATATCTTATATATTTTAAAAGCTCCACCACATCCTCCTCGTTATTCTAACAAGGAGTTTTTGCGTCATTATGTTCTTGACGCTCGGCTCTGCACGTCGAGCAGAGTAAATTTGGCAACACTGTTTCCCCTAGCGGAGTACTTTGTAACTAAAGGGGGAAAGCTTCGGCTGCGGGCGAAGTTTTCTCCCGAGAGAAAAAAGAACGTTGCAGCTAAGGCACTGGTATAGTAAGGAGCTTCCTTCTCTTTCGTTGGTCACGGGCGACGGTGATCGGATCCGCATCGACATACAAATTTGACTGTGGCATTGGATTGATGTCTCGGCATGGAATAACGGGGTATTATAATTCAATTTATTTTAGTTTATGTTAAAATTACGTGACCGGTCATTTTGGTTTAGTAATGATTTGCAGGAATAGTCTTTTTGGAATTGTCCGTTTTGTAATTTAAAATTTAATGCATTTATTCCATGACTGACGTAATACAGTTAAAAACTCGCCACCGTGATTGTTGAGAAATTCGTCGATATAGGATCCCGATCACCGAAACCATAAACATGACCTTGTGTTCATTTTAACGGAGTTCCTTGTTATAAATTTTTAACGACATGTAGCAAAAAGAGGCAGTATTTACTTTTGCCACGTGGGTTTTATTATATGGTACAGACAGTTGAATATATATATGTATTGGGAGAGATTTTGTCAAATTGGTGGGGAGATATTTCTATTTTTCCGGGTGCCAATTTTGTTACAATAAATGGACACTAAAATTGAAGTTTGACGTATGCAATAGTTATTATTTTTATGTTCACTAGCGTTCCATCTTGCCTTTTGGTATATATATATATATGTCGAGAGTGTTTCCGTTTTCGTGGCTAGACGACCACGAACACGGAAACCAATATTAAATCTCGACGATTAGATAAGCTGGGCAATATATGATATGGTGGGGATTGGTGCTCGAAGATCCACGTTAAATTTTGAATCAGCGCAAGAGGGCCAATTATCTCTGTGGTCATCGTTTTGGACTAAATGGTGATTTTTCCACGGTAGTAATAAATAGGGGAATAGAGCAAAGAGAGAAAAGGGTTGTGGTTTTTTTTTTTTAACATTTATACAGATGTGGCTCTATTTTTTTTTGGCCAGTGCTGA
This sequence comes from Lepisma saccharinum, assembly GCF_977018435.1. Taxonomy (NCBI): domain Eukaryota; kingdom Metazoa; phylum Arthropoda; class Insecta; order Zygentoma; family Lepismatidae; genus Lepisma; species Lepisma saccharinum. The sequence goes on along the minus strand of NC_139243.1, from coordinate 58,376,575 downwards.
TGTGAAGTGGTCGTGTGACTTGTTGGTATAACAAAATCTATTTTACATTATTGTTGAGCTTCCAAATTTATACCATTATACTAAAGGACGCGACCACGTCACAACATTCAATGGTAGCAGAGCAAAAACAAGTACCCCCCCCAAACCCGGATTACTGTAATTTCTATTTCTTTCCTTTCAGCTATAGCATTATTGTCTTTTTGGGGAATTAGTATGTCGCATGTTTTGGAAACTAGTATGATAAGCCTTCAAGCTGTTCCTTCCACCTTACGTGCCAGGCCATTTAGCAAATCTTTGGAAACTATACCACAGAGTCCTCCCAGTGACAATTCCTCCGTAAATGTAACTCCCACTGCTAATTTAACACCACAACCGTCGCGATCAGTTCCGTTGCAGCATTCTCCTCAATTAGTTCGTGATCGGGTGAGTCCTTTTTTGGGATTTTTGCGAACGCCTTCTCCAACGCCAGATCCTTCGGACATTCAACTCCAGATCCGTTATAATACCGTGATTTTTTTGTTACAAGAATTCCACTTAGTCGATGGCACCGATTTTCGTTCTTTGTTTGCATTTATTTTGGCCATTGAACAGGTAATTAAATTAAAAATTTTTGACTCTGAATCAATTTTACTGGAATGCATACCAAAGACTGCGGGTATACTACGTACGTGTTGGCTTGATTTTCTTTCGCGTAAGTTCCCATGGCCTGTGTTTAAGTGCGCTCTTTGGCAGCGTCTTGTCACCCGTAATGCTTTACAGGAACTTATCTCTGCCTTTGTTACTCGTAGTCAACTTCCAACTGAGAGTTTGTATGACTACCTTAACGAGGTTATAGATGCCACCCGTACTTTGCAATTGACATGGGCTGACAAACGTTTGATTGAAGAGATCATTTCGAGGTTATCTATGAATACACGTAATCGCCTTTTTTGCGAGCGTAAACCCCGTTCCTTGCAGGAATTTTTTGAATTGGCTCATGATATTTGGCATATTGAACTGGAGGACGGTATTCCTTTTCGCTTACCTCCCGGGGACTTAGATCGAAAGGAGCAGAAAAATGCGTCGAGGAAACACACATTATCTAAAAAGTGTCAAACTTCGGTATCTTTACGTACCCCGGTTGTTTCCCTTACTACGTGTGTCTCCACGCCGGTTGATAAGAATAAACTTCAAGGTTCACAAGCTCACAAATTGCAACAAAGTTTTACGTCTGATATTTCAACTACTAAATGTCCTGTTCTTGTTTCTACAGTTCGGACACATCCAGTGCGTACCTTGTTGGATACAGGTAGTTCCGTGTCTATTCTTTCTCGAACAATGTATAATGTCTTGCATATGACGTTACCTCCCATAGAACAAACTTCCATAGTACTTAATGACGTGCATAATAGAACAGTCACCTTAAAGGAACGTGTTTTGTTACCAATCAAAATTGATTTTTTGTCATGGAAATGGCCTTGTTGGATTGCAGATGAATTGCCGTTTGATTTGATATTGGGTAGTGATTTTTTGAGTTCACATAATGTTTCAATTTCTTTTCATCACAATTTAATTTCTTTTCCCTATTGGCCTGATGGCGTACCATTTTCATGTGCTTCCCCTTCACGGGAGACTATTGCAGTTAATGATAATGTTGTTTCTCCCTTACCTATTGACCCCTTGCGTCATCAACTGCAACAGTTATTCACTATTTATGATGATGTCGTTACGGACAGAGTAGGAAAATGTCGTTTGGGCCCGTTTCATATTCCCCTTAAGTCCGATGTTCCTGTTCGCTCCAAACCTTATCAGTTAAATCCCAATCAATTAAAACTAATGAGGGAAATTATTGACGATTTGATGAAACAAGGCATTGTGGAGGAATCGCGGTCTGCTTATGCTACCCCTTGCTTCATGGTGGATAAGGCGGATGGATCGAAGCGTCTTGTTTGTAATTTCAAAACCATCAACACGTTGATTTCGTACGATTCTTTTCCACTCCCAAAAATTGACCTTTTGTTACAGCACCTGAAAGGGGCGTCAGTGTTTTCTGTTTTGGATCTCAACAAGTCGTTCCATCAATTACCGTTGGATGAACCCAGTCGTGATGTTACTTCTTTTTGTACTCCTTGGGGTTTATATCGTTATACGAGAGTTCCCTTTGGTATTAACCTTGGTACACAACTCCTTGGCAGGGCCTTGGATCAGGTTTTGGGGAGTTATAAATATAAGTTTCTGGTAAACTATTCTGATGATGTGCTTATATTTTCACCTGACAAGGAATCCCATATACAGCATCTTAAGTTGGTATTAGAAGCCTTTCGGGAGGCAGGACTTACGGTCAATCCGTCCAAAAGTGTATGGATGGCTTCCCGTATCAAGTACTTGGGTTATATTATTGAAGAAGGGAAATTGATAATGGATCCTGATCGCATTTCTGCTATTCAGGATATTCCCCCTCCACGTTCAATACAGGGAGTTATGAAAATTTTGGGCTTATTGAGTTTTTACAGTAAGTTTATTCCTAACTATGCGGCTTTAACTTCCTTTTTGTCTGATAAAAAGAGGAAGAATTCAACCTTCAGTTGGACCCAGGAGGATGATATTAAATTCAGAACTTTAAAACAGAAATTTATTGAACATACGGTCTTGGCATTGCCAGATTTTTCAAAGGATTTTGTATTGCAATGCGACGCTTCAGGGTTGGCGATTGGGGCCTCCTTGAATCAACGTGAGGACGATGGTTCTCTACGACCGATTGCATTTGCTTCAAGAAAGCGGAATCCATTGGAGAGACGTCAGTCAATTTATGAGGCAGAATGTAGTGCTATTGTTTATGGCTTTAAGAAATTCGAAACCTATTTGACTTGTAAGCACTTCATATTGCAAACAGATAATCAGGCTTTATCATGGTTGTTACAGCACCCAGAACAATATGGTAAATTTGGTAGATGGATATTATATCTTTCCCGTTTTTCTTATACGACGCAGCATATCACTTCCAAACAAAATCCAGTAGCAGATTGCCTATCTCGTATACACTCTCCACAAGAATTTGAAGTTCCTTTTCCTTCTTCCTCATCACCTGCTGAACTTTTATGTTTAGCGCCCAAGGTTGCTGTAATACCCTTTTCAACAGGGGATATTAAGATCTTGCAATTGCAGGATACCTATTTGAAAGATATACGGGACAAAATTCAAAATGGTCAACAACTTCAACATTATCACCTTCACAAGGATCTACTTGTCTGGAAGTCGCCGCGCTCTAATGCTGCATGTATAGTGTTACCAAAAATCCTGCATAATATCATTTGTCGTTATTATCATGACTTCCCTTTAGGTGGCGCTCATTTGGGTATTGCCAAAACGACACGAAAAATCATGTCAGTTTTTTGGTGGGAAGGTGTACAGAGGGATATCAAGGCATATGTTAAATCATGCGATTTGTGTCAGCGGGCCAAATTGGCGGTAGGGAAGCCTGCGGGTTTTCTCTCATCAGAAATCATTCGTCACCCTTGGCGACGCCTATACATCGATTTGGTTGGCCCCTTGGTTCGCTCGGTAAAGGGAAATGTGTATATTCTTGTAGTTGTAGATGCATTTTCTAAATGGGTTTCTTTGTTCCCTCTACGAGCAGCTACGTCAACGCAAATAATTGATAGGTTGAAGTCGTTATTTCATGTATTTGGTAGCCCTGCTGAGCTTGTCTCTGATAATGCTTCATATTTTCGCTCTACTCTCTTCAACACTTTTTTGTTTGAGCATTCCATCCGACATATTTATACTAGTGTGCATTATCCCAACCCTTCTTTGGCGGAACGTTTTATCCGTAATTTGAAATCCGCCCTGATCTGTTATCATTCTACAGACCATCGGGCATGGGATACTACTCTTCAGCAAATTGCCTACGCATTTAATACTGCAGTACATGAAAGTACCAAATGTTCACCAGCTAAAATTATTTTTGGTAGAGAGTTAGATGGTCCCTTGCATTTCTTTTGGGAACTTCAGGGGGATGATGATTTAGGGGCAAACCCTACTCAGGATAGAGCAAAAATTTGGTCTGAGGTCTTTCAAAATTTGGTAAAGGTATGGAATAAGCGCCAAGCACGTTACGATCCCAAGCGTCAGGGTGTGAAGTTTAAAAATGGAGATTTGGTGCTGTACAAAGTATTTCCCAAAAGTAATGCTTTAAACCATATAGCAGCTAAGCTTATGGAACGTTGGGCGGGTCCCGCAAAAATTTTGAAATTATTAGGACCTGTTACTGCCCTACTGGTGGATCCAGATACAGAAGTCTTTCTGCGTAAGATGCATGTAATGCATTTAAAACCGTATCATTTACGGGAAGGGTCAGATCAGGAAGAGGTGCTTTCCCAACCTGATTCAGATCTAGGCGCTTGCCTTTTGAATTTGGAAAGCCTTGCTCAAGAAACTTCTTCTATGGAGCACGAATTTGACGTGGCTCCGGCAAATGATGATACGAAAGATGAAACTTCGATACAAAGGTTAACCGCGACGTCTTCTTCTAATGTGAATTTAACAGGCACCACTCAGAGGTCATTTAATGTAAGAAATGTGCAATGCCGCCGCTGTTTACGATGGGGGCATTTTCAAAAATTCTGTAGAGCTAGGTTACCGAATACCCCTCAACAGGGGCATAATATGTAAAGCTTGTCTTGTATACTTCGGAATCAAAATTGTAGTAAAGTTGGCAGATTAATAATTGTTGCGTGAATATTTTCATTTGTCTTTTCTATACTTTCTTGTTTCTTCTATTCTATTCTTTCTTCTTATTAATGCTTGGGTTATCTTTTTTTGTTTCATGTTTTTTACTTCGATGGAGATATGTTCCGCAATATATGCACGATTGCTGTAGGCTTGCCACCTGCTGACCTGCCACTACAGATTCTGCTTGGTTCGCATGCACCTGCTCTTCAATGGTTGCCACTGCCTGGACTTTTTTCGTCGCAGCCAGGATTGGACATTTTCGTCGTTTCGTCGATGGCTCATCTGGAAAATGGAATTTGGATCTCTGTGACGGTGTAGACGGGCTCACACCGATGGATTTCCGGTATGTTGGTACTGTATTTTTCTCCTGCAAGGATCCCAAGGATGTGTTCACTTAGTGAAGTTCGCTAGAGGTGTTTTTTTTTTCGAGTGTAATGTGCTTATCTCACAAATATTTTTTGTACCTCAACATGTGAGTGTTTACAGTGAAACGTTTTCAAGGATGCATAAATACCTTGTATATTTAATCTTCGTAGTAAGATTTTAGAAGATTCTCTTTCATGGAGTTCATTGTGCGGGATGCATTTTGACGTAGGCTCCTTAACATTCGAGAAATGGATTTTTTTCGCCAAGATTGTGTGGAAATGGATTGGCTGCAAATATGGATTGGCTGTACTTTCTATGGTGAATGTATTCTCCTGAGTCCATTGTGCGGGATGCACTCTGATGTCCTTGGAGAAGTGGTGTGTTTCAAAAACAAAATGAATCTGGACCCCAAGTGGATATGAGAACTTTATGGAATGAAACGGAATGCCTTTTTGGATTGGAGGTTATGGTTGTACCCTGGCTAGAAGAGGATTCTGACATTAGGATGTTCCTGAGCAGAAACTTTCTTTGGCAGGACAGCCTTTCTTTTTTACAGGTTCTATCCGCAAAAGGTGTCAAGTGTGATTGAGTGGTTATTTGCCTTGTTTGCATACCCAAATATTTCCATATTTTTGGAACTTTGAATCTCCAGTATTTAAAGAAAATAGGTATCCATCATAGGCATGGATTTGTATTTATCTTAAAAGCGCTGGTTCGCTATTTTCATCTTTTCATTCAGGGAAAGGTATATTCATGTCATGTTTTTATCATATTTGTATCTATATATATATATTTGTATATTTATTACTTGAGTGAGATTTCATATATCTTTGTGGGCTTCTTTAATATCAATGAAGCTTTTGTGTTCATATTGTATTGGGATAAACGCTTACATATTTCATATATCGAATATTTGGGTTGGAATTACTATTGGGTTTGAAAACAAAAAAAAAAAAGAGTCAATGTAAAAAAAACAAAAAAAAATAATATAAACAAAGGACAAAAACAGGAAAAATATGGGAAATGTGAAATATATTATCTGCTTACAAATTATATCTAGTCATGGTATTTATGGGCAACTTTTGATGTTAGTATTTTCACTCTTTATTCGTCATTGCGGTTATGCTTGTAAATTATTGGGATTGTTGCCTTGGTTTTTTTTATGACTGTTTTGTAAGGTGCCTGTGTTGATTTTTCTCGATGTAGGGGGAGGTTGTGGTGTTTGCTTATATCTTATATATTTTAAAAGCTCCACCACATCCTCCTCGTTATTCTAACAAGGAGTTTTTGCGTCATTATGTTCTTGACGCTCGGCTCTGCACGTCGAGCAGAGTAAATTTGGCAACACTGTTTCCCCTAGCGGAGTACTTTGTAACTAAAGGGGGAAAGCTTCGGCTGCGGGCGAAGTTTTCTCCCGAGAGAAAAAAGAACGTTGCAGCTAAGGCACTGGTATAGTAAGGAGCTTCCTTCTCTTTCGTTGGTCACGGGCGACGGTGATCGGATCCGCATCGACATACAAATTTGACTGTGGCATTGGATTGATGTCTCGGCATGGAATAACGGGGTATTATAATTCAATTTATTTTAGTTTATGTTAAAATTACGTGACCGGTCATTTTGGTTTAGTAATGATTTGCAGGAATAGTCTTTTTGGAATTGTCCGTTTTGTAATTTAAAATTTAATGCATTTATTCCATGACTGACGTAATACAGTTAAAAACTCGCCACCGTGATTGTTGAGAAATTCGTCGATATAGGATCCCGATCACCGAAACCATAAACATGACCTTGTGTTCATTTTAACGGAGTTCCTTGTTATAAATTTTTAACGACATGTAGCAAAAAGAGGCAGTATTTACTTTTGCCACGTGGGTTTTATTATATGGTACAGACAGTTGAATATATATATGTATTGGGAGAGATTTTGTCAAATTGGTGGGGAGATATTTCTATTTTTCCGGGTGCCAATTTTGTTACAATAAATGGACACTAAAATTGAAGTTTGACGTATGCAATAGTTATTATTTTTATGTTCACTAGCGTTCCATCTTGCCTTTTGGTATATATATATATATGTCGAGAGTGTTTCCGTTTTCGTGGCTAGACGACCACGAACACGGAAACCAATATTAAATCTCGACGATTAGATAAGCTGGGCAATATATGATATGGTGGGGATTGGTGCTCGAAGATCCACGTTAAATTTTGAATCAGCGCAAGAGGGCCAATTATCTCTGTGGTCATCGTTTTGGACTAAATGGTGATTTTTCCACGGTAGTAATAAATAGGGGAATAGAGCAAAGAGAGAAAAGGGTTGTGGTTTTTTTTTTTAACATTTATACAGATGTGGCTCTATTTTTTTTTGGCCAGTGCTGATGTGAAGTGGTCGTGTGACTTGTTGGTATAACAAAATCTATTTTACATTATTGTTGAGCTTCCAAATTTATACCATTATACTAAAGGACGCGACCACGTCACAAAGATCAGCTTAAATTTAGAGAAGATGATAGGCGAAAGCAGCTTAAATTTAGAGAAGAGGATAGGCAAGAGTAGAATAAAAAAATTGACATGTTGTATCAGAATGTGGAGGAAAGTAAACGAACCATGAAAGAAATGAGCGTCCGGCTGGAAGATAAATTGGATAAGTTAGAAATTAAAGTATATTAATTGAAAGAGTAATGTAGTTTAATGTAGAAAGATAGGTCCAATGTTCCATTTGTAACATTTTGACTATCTACTCCGTCCGCAGTCAACCACCGGTCACAGGTTTTCTTGTACTGCATTTGACATGTTTAACTCAATGTAGTTCGGCGAAAAGAAAAAAAGAAGCAAGCACTTCTTATCGCTATCTTGCAGGAGGGAGAGGGACAGAGCAGAAACGTTATTAATCCTCTTAGCTTCTTACAGAAGGCCTCATTTTCCTGCATTTACTTGGGCCTCTCTGATGGCGCAGTGGTAGCGTGGTCCCGAGTTCGATACCGGATGGAGGCACACAATATTTCGGGTTTTAACTTCAGGTCCAGTCCCGATTTGCCTTACTGTGCATAAAGTGGACTTAAAACACCAAATCAATCAATCCTGCATTTACTTGAAAGGCGAAAACGTATCAGCAGCAAAGGAAGTGAATTATCCGATGTATGATTAGACGTCGAACTCCACCTAAAAGAAGTAGATATAATGATTTTGATGTTAGAGCTTGAGCAAGATGAGAAATTCACTGGCGCTGTTGCAAAATTGTCAACTGTAAGGGAGTTGCCAGAGCCTGCTTGACGCAATGAGCTCTTTACCATGTAATCCTGCCTCTGCGTTGCCAAAATGTTCAGCATTTTTCAACAGATGGTCGTCACCTTTATTCAGTATTAAACAGTATAATCATGAAGCTTACGCATCGAAAGTAGAAATGTGATATTTATCGTTGTTGAAGCCTTTGTCGACGAAACATTGATGGAAACTGGCGACGTCTCGATACTCGGGTGAAGGCTATACGGAAGGGAGGAAAAAAACAATCGACTGTCAGTAACAGATCTACATATTTTGGGTCCATCGCAAAACATTACTTAAGGTGCCTTCAATGTAAAACACACGTAATTGTGAACTGAAATGCAGAACTTTTACTGCTACTAAGTTTCTTCAGTGTATGTATGTTGTTTGTGTGTGATTTGATTTTGTTATTTTGCATCGCTTACTATCACTTTTGGGTAATCGCAACGATGAAGATGAGCGATGATAGGATGAAATTACGAAATTGATGCTGTAACACTCTCTCACAAAGAAAACAGATGTCGTTACCATTGGCGTCGTAAACTCTCCTAACCACTCCGTACGGAGGTCGGCATATCTGTGGATCTTTTTTACGTAAGTTTTTAAGTCCATTTTTATGCACAGATAGGCTAAACGGGACTGGACCTACAGTTTTAAAATGAAATCCGAACCACTATGTCCCTTTACCGGATATCGAACATGGTATATACTTATAGAGAGGAAAGTAGAATTGTAAAGGTAGTTTTGCAAAATAATGTGCAGATGAAACTTTCCATAAGTCACTTACGACAGATGTTTAAATATACAATTCAGCTGGAAATGATGGACCAATAACTGTTTCATAATTTTTCTACATTTGCGCACTTTTAATTTCAATTTGTCAAGTTTTGGGCTGGGTATACAGTGCTGGTTTTGTTGTATCCACGGGATTTTCGTCCTTTGCTCCGCCTGTCTGTCACAATTACAAGTATTATACATTCATTGGACAAACCATTCGTTATATTAATACTATGCACGTTCTCTCCAATAACCAAGTACGAAAGTTAACTTTTGCATTTCAAACTCCCTCCCCCTTTGGCTCAGGGCGGTTAACAATTTGAAATAAGACATTCTTACTTTTGTTTGTTTGATTGTCCTTGTAAATACAAGATTTAAAAAATATTTGTAAAATAATAATAAATTAAAAATAAAAAAACTGAGAACGAAATGTTCGATCACAGGCCAGTTTCATAAGTAAACCGTCAAAGAAAGGCAAACGCTGTCTGTTAGCTATTGACTTTGTTTTGATTCATAGTTCGTTACTTTGCTATCTCATTGTTGTTAATTTTAGCGAAAGGGAAAACTATTTCACTTTGCAAAAGAGCAATTCATAAATAATCTCTAATAATAATCGTCATGTTATATGGCATGACTAATTATTTTGTTAGACCTTGCTTGTAGCCTGGAGCGAAAATTAGATACCGGTCAAAATAATTCTTACGCACTACTCTGGCAGCCCGATGAGTGGAAGAAGTGGAAAGACGTGACGATTACTGCAGCAGATAACACTCACTTGTGCAAGCAGTAGAAGAACTCTGCCGTTGAAATATCGAATTGGGCCATTTGTACAGTCACTGGCACTTCTGGGTTGTAATTATCCAACTGAAAGTCAATGAAATCGTTACAACCCAGAACTGTTAGTGACTTGTCATGATGCAACAAAAGACAAGTACAAATGCATCCTTTTCTGGGATTCGAACCCTGAAACATTACCCTTGCGTTCTTCACGTAAACAAAGACGGACTAGAAGTAAAATTTAGATCTAGCATTTTTGTTTTTCAGACTGTCCAGTATTTGACGAAGAGAAACATTCCTGTTTTAATTTTTTATTGAAGTTTCTTATGAGGAGAGCGTATAAGCAGCAGATCTTTGGCTGCGACTAATGTTAATTCCGTGTTAAAGAAAGGAACATGCTAGTATTAAATTCTGTGAAGTAAGGTACTTTTTCGTGTTAGTGTAGTATTTTTTTTTTGTCCCTAAGTAACTTGGAGTTATGAATTATAATTTGGCTCTTATTTCTGAAGGGCCTCCCCGATGGTGTAGGAGGAACGTCCTTGCCTTGTAATCAAGGGCCCTGTGTTCGATGGAGACACATAGTGTTATGATTTAACTTTAAATTGTAGGTCCACAATGACTAGCCTATTTATACATAAAGTGGGTTTAAAATAAAGCTCAAGTCAATTTAACTCACCTGATTCATCTAACCTTTAATAGCACAAAACATTAACAACATTTAGGCCTCCCCGATGGCGCAGTGGTAGCGTGGTCGCCTTGTAATCAAGGGGTCCCGGGTTCTATATCCGGTGGAGGCACAAGTGGTTCGGATCCCACTTTAAACTGTAGGTCCAGTCCCGATTAGCCTTACTGTGCATAAAGTGGACTTAAAACACCAAATCAATCAATCATAAAAAACATTTAGGACAGCTGTATTATTCGTAAATCCTCGTAACTTCTTTTTCTCTTAAATTTTACCATGATTTTACACTTCTTCTTACAATCCAGTAATATAGTATTTTTCCCAGCGCTGACATTTTTCTGTACATATATTAATAGTGGACTAAGAACGCTGTCACTTTATAATCAAGCTTTGTAAGCAAGGGGTCCAGGATTGGATGTCAGGTGGAGGCACATAGTTCGGATCCCATCCAGTCCCGATTAGTCTATCTGTTCAAAAAGCGGACTTGCAACAAATCTTTAGCTCTTTACCTGAGCAGTAAGTTGTTGATCTGAAATAATTCTACACATGTTTATGTAGTTTATTTATTTGTATTAACATTAAAAGTTTTCCTTCTAAAAGCTTTGAATTCAAAGCTTTATTCTTCCATAGCATTTGAACTTCAGAGGGAAGCAGGCATGAGAAGAACGCTTGGCGCCTCGAAGACTGGACGAGAGGCCGCGAAGATTAGGGATCAACAACCGAAAATAACAATTATACCAACACAAAATTAGATTATAGCAGGATACAATTAATTGCATTTTGTTACTTCCGGTTTGCAAATGCAGCAGTAGGCAAGTTGTCCATCATTGTGAATATTATGCACATTGTTGTATGCAATAAAAAACGATGATTGAAAGAAAAGCTCTAAGAAAACCGAACACAATATCAGAATGTCAAATAACAGGCACACAGTAGTGATAAGAGAGATGGGAGAAGATAATGTAACGCAACGTGCACACGTCGCGAAAATTGGCTGCTAAGGCCTAAGAGCCTTAAACCTGCCTTCCTAACCTAACAACGTAGGCAGTATTAGAATTATAATTGTAAAAAATATATACCTGCTAGTTGCTTAGGAGTGTTAAGTTTGGTGCAGTCAGCAAATTTTATCATCACTTGATCCCGAGCGGCGTTCACCGACAAGAAAAACATAGATCGGGTCTATTTAGTGCCCACATCAGTGAATTTCGAGTTCAAATTTTGTCATTGTTTACGTGCATTTTGTCTTTCGTATTTTTTTTTTAAAAAATGACCGACACTATAAAATTTCAGGAGCTTAGAAAGACCAATGCCTCTGGGGCCACCCGCATTGCGGGGGCGGCAGCTACGCCACTGTCATGAAGGAAAGAAATCGATATCTTCAACTCGAGGTTTTTTCCTTCCCCACCTTCCCCAAAGTTTCCTGGTGGGGACCATTACCAAAGGTACATTCAGTGTTCTCTCTGTTGTCTTGTATATAGGAAAATGTATTATACGCATATACGAGTATCAATGCTAATATCCCTGCGTAAGTATTTGTATGTTGTTTCTTTATATTTTTACTTTGAATGCACACATTTAAACAGAAGTATCGAGTTCGGCAAAATACAACGAGCTTTGGGCGCGGCCTTGCCAGATGGAGCTGGAATCAGCGTTGCCAGGTCAGATTTTCAAAAATCGGGAGATCGTCCCCTGAAAAATCAGGAGATCTGCTTAAAATTCAGAAGAACTAATAATAGCGGATTATCAACGTTCTGGGGGGGGGTAGAGTGGGAAAAGCTTTCCACTATCATTATTGAACGTTAATTATTAATTTTAGATGTCAAAAGATAAATTTATTACTGTTATGTCAATACAAATTTTATTATGAATTTGCACTTCAAAGGGTACCTTCTGTGGGTACTATAACCCCACCCCTTAATTGACCTAAGGTAAAGGTACAGTTTCCCCCAACCAGTGGCGACGATCGGGTGCCAAAACTGAGGGGGTTGCAAGGATTGCCCCCCCCTAATCGCCGGCACTGCCCCAACACTTTGCAAAAAGCTGTGACATTACTGGAAAAAATCCGACCTCGATTTTCTGTTCATTTTTCAGAAATATTCGAAAATAAATGGTTTTGACTGTGGATTTATATACTTGGCGTTCAAAACTTTATGGAAACATTTCGTGATTTTTGTGTTAACTAAGATTTAGAGCTTCAGCCACTACGCATTCGGGGATACATATTTTTAAATACTCTACCTGATAACACCTTAGATTGCTTTTATTTAAAACTAGCCAAAGTTACAGGATGTAATTTTTTTAACACATTCATAGCATACTCTCATTAATGGTAATGGAAGAGGGCTATCATGCCTGAACCCCCGAAATATCCTCGAATTAAAACTTTTATTTCAATCACTGAAGGTAACCAACCAGTATTAGACAGATTGGTTGATTGATTTGGTTCTATTTTACTTCGCATCTGCCACTTTCGACTAATCGTAAAGATGTGAAATTGATGAAGGGACACTCACAAAGAGCTCCTATGCTCAGTTCGGGATTCGAACCCGTGACCCAGTATTAGACAAGTCGCAGGTTTTTCTTCAACTTTTTCCCCAATCACTCCAGACAATGTAAATTTTAATTAAATCAGCATTCGAGGATTACCTAGTATAAAATCGGGAAAGAGAATTTCTACCGCCACAGTATTGATTGAGTATAAAGGGACATAAGACCAATTGTAGTGGTAGTTACGCTCAGAAATAGCTTAAATTAAAACAACGCTCTAAAACATGAACTATTATTTCTAAGTTAAGAGATGATTAAGAAGAAATAAAACTGCGACGTATAAGTTTGCAACAGCAGTTTACTAAACCGACCTCCGTGGCTGAGTGGTTAGCACAATGCTATGACATCAGGGATCTCGTCTCTGTATCGAATCTCGGCCTGGGCATGGTTGTCCTTCATTAATTTCATCATATCATCACTCATTCTCGTCTTCGCGATTAGCCAAAAGTGGAAGAAATGCGCAGAAAAATAAACCAAATCAATCAATCGACAGTTTACTAGCAGCTTTTGTAACCATAACCTTTGGCTGCATTTGTAATATGGACTCCCTTTTTTATCAGTCAAAAAACTGAACCTGTATCTAGCATTTTCTTGCAATAAACACTACCATAAAACTGAATACTTATTTGTTCGTATGTGTGGGTGGCAACATTGGTTGTAACCTTTCCAGTAGCCTCCCCTTTGACAAAAACCACACCAGATGGGGAAAGTTAGGACACCCGTTTTGGAGTCCCAATGCACAAAGGGCTAAGAAGCCTTGCGTCTTTCCCAATATCATCAAGCCTGGTATGACCATCCTGCCCAACCCCCCCTCTCTCTCTCTCTCTCTCTCTCTCCGAAATATTCATGGGTCTTTGCATTCCACCAGCTGAATATGTAAATTTTAAATCAACTTTCGATTTTTTTTAATAATTGTTCATTATAAATATTTAAGAAAGCAAAAAATCAGGAGATTTCCACATTTTCTTGAAACTTGTCAGGAGATCAGTAGATCGTGCTGAAAATCAGGAAATCTCCTGCGAAATCAGTAGACCTGGCAACACTGGCTGGAATACTGTGACTCAAGGAATATAGAAGTATTTTAGGAAGAGCATTCCGAGACACGGCGCTCTCCCATTGGCCAGGAGCCGCAACGAGCTCTGACGTGACCAAGGGTATCTGTCAAGGGGCGACGCTCGCGTAGCAATGGAAGCTTACGGGAAATATTTTCATTTTTAATTGTCCATATCTTGGTTCTATTAACCATTTGCAGTAGAATAATAAGCAAAACGCAAGGAATAAGACCTAGGCAATAATATGAAGAAGTTTACAGCACGCAATTACAATAAATGGCGTTATACAAATCAAACAAAAAGTAATGATGACTATCCTCTTATATCACCGCTACATTGAAATCTGAAGTTGCGTATGGGTAAATAAATACAATTTTACGTATTAAATATTTCGCTACCACACCAATACTTATTATCCTTCATACCTTCAAATTTTCACATATGTTTGTTATTAATAATTTGTTCATTATAATTTATATATCTAGTATACATAGGATGTCGCTGTCGCTGTTGTTATACGGCGTCGCTTTTCCACATATTTAGGGTAACCGCAACAATAAAAATGAATGATGAAATGATAAATTTGATGGGAGCGTAGGCTAGATGAGTGTGGCAAGCACTGGTGTACGCAGGGAGGAGGGGCTTAAGGGGCTGTAGCCCGCCGAAATTCTTAGAAAATAAAAAGAATCAAATGAAGGCAGTAATGAAGTAACAAAACGACATTAAAATGACCCCCGATAACTATTTTTGTGTTTGAATAACTTTTAAAACAAAGGATTAAAATGGTAATTGGAGCTCATATCTAACGAAAATAGAACAGCGACAACGGGATATCAGCGAAATTGATTTCGGCGATACATTCTATGAACAAATCTCATTCTGTTCAGTAAAGGTTAGATTCATGCCACTGAACCCGCGTTCACATTCAGCCGTAAATATTGGTACAATTAGAATTGAATTAACATAATCCTTGAATGAGGTGGAAATGGGTTTTGGATTTTTTTTTGTAGATGTGAAAATCTTTAACTAGTGATGCACACATGCTTTCGCTTACATACGGTAGAATTGCATAAATATTCTACCTAAACTGATTTGTGTTTAAAAAACCGTAACATCAAAATATGTTTGTTTAGAAATTAATAAATAAATAATAAATGGATAAAATGCTACTTTGAATCCCGTCACTGAAGTTCCCGACTTCGAGTCACGTCGTGGGCATTCATGTTCTTTGTGCCTGCCCTTTCATCAATTTCAAGTGATCATCACTCATCGCCGCGATTAACCAAAAGTGGTTAAAAAGCGAAGTCAAATAACAAATACATGAACAACAGGCCTGGCCTCTGTCTTGGTTTAGCAATGTGATTTGTTAATCACTAAACGGTGGAGGCCGAGGCGGAAATAAATATCAGTAAGAATAAAAAATCATTACAACTTACACTTCCTGAAGACTTATGATTTTGAAGACGATGCTACCCACTGTCGTCTTTTTCTGACTGCACTTGCTCCCATGGACTCGAGTTTCATTAGTTTATACAAATGTCGAATTCTAATAAAAGTTCTTGTTTTGACATAAAGGGAAATAATCTTTTCGTTAACTTCAGGAAATTTTGACTGAAGTACTGTCTTTAGAGTGTCCATAACTTTATGTTGCTTGGAAACAGTTGACCCATGGAAGGATGCAAACACAATCTCAAATTGAATAACTTTTTCCATCCACTCCTGTGTTGGATGGGTAAGCCCCTCCTTTGATATGATTGATATCCAGTCATCGCTGCAATGTTCTGGAATATCTACTTCCCCCCCACTAACACCTAATGGTCCGTCAACTTGACGGCATTTAAAGGCCACGTACACAGCCAAGTATTTAATGGCATCTTGCGACACGTCATTATCACTAACAGAACGATCTGAAATCTGCGTGTCGAGTAAATAATCTTCTTCTTGGATGTGCATGACCGTGGTTGTTGCTTCCTCAGTTACATCAATGCATAACTGGTTCGTCACAAATTCCATCAAGTTGTCCCCATCAGCTGCTTGCATTTTCTCTACATCACCCTGAGAAATATTGTTGCCTTCTTGAACCACAGAGACACCTCCAGACAAGGGGATGTCGTCTATGTTCCTGTTTAGAAACAATAGGCGAACCCTATTTCGAACTTCAAAGGGGGTGGGGTTGTTGTAGAAAGCCCCTAATCCGCGAATACAAGAAAAAACCGTTTTCCAGGCAGTCTTGGTTCAGCCTGGCAGTTAGTATGTATTTCACACCATGCATTCCTTTCATGGCCTCATATAAGGCCAAGAGAGACTTTATGGACATAATGTTGATGAATGTGATTTTTTGTCATACTGTTCTCGCGTTCAATTTACAGAAGAGCAGGAGAGAGAAATCGTCTTTAAAAAAATCACAATTTATCACTTAAACAAGTGTATAGTACTCTAAAAAACTCACTTACCTGATTCGTGTTTCCACTTGAGCTTGAACATGCAGAGGCATCTCAGTGCCAATTTTGAATACATTGAGATGGCACAGCATCTGAACGCAGAAATTTTCTTGTCTGGAAACCAAGTAGTTCGTTTTTCATATCCCTTTCATAATCACTAGTAAGAAAATGTTTAGAGCACACTCGAGTATTATTTACATTAAATTCATCAGATCGTTTACAGCGAGAAATCCACACGCGCTTCAACTCTTCATTTTTTGGAAACGTATGGTATGTGGTACCAGATTCCTTAAAGCCCCAATTGGTACACTCTGCAACAGCACAAGAATGTTTACCTTTGGCGTGCTTATTCATGGTACACCGAATAAACGTAATACGACCAAAAATTACTCGCTTTAATATTCAAGACAAACAGCACAAGCACTCCTGTAAACGAATACCTGATCGCTACTACTGGACCTGCATATTTTTCTGACATCTGGGAGAAATCTGTGCCTCGAAGTTGGCTTATACCGAACAATAAAAGCCATGTCGCTTTCGGAAACTGGAAGAAATTACTTTCCATTTGAATGTTCCCAACTGCAGGTATGAACCCCCTCGGTGTACGTCAAATCGTCTATCGTATATCCCTTACCTGGAGGAATCGCTAGCGTAACGCTCTATGAACTCAGAAGCGAACCTTGGTTGAGGCATGGGTGTGTATCATTGTGTGTCTTACCTATTTTATCTTTCATTTTCATTTCATTGCCCTAGTTTGCTCTATATGTCAAAAAGCGACGTGAAATAATAAAACAGATTGATTGAATTGGCGTTTTAAGTCCAGTTTATGTACATTGAGGCTAATTGTACCTACAGTTTAAAGTGGGATCCGAACCACTACGTGCCTCCACAGGGTACCGAACCCGGGATCCCTCGATTATAAGGCAATGACGCCACCACTACGCCATCCGGGAGGTCCTCAAAATAGAAATAGATGAGAACGTTAATTGGTTCAGTAACGATCTCGCCACCCAGCGAAGGTTTAAGGTTAGAGTCCCGCCTGGACATTGTGTCCCTTTGCGGGTGTTCATCAATTTCATCAATTCGTTACTCATCCTCGCCTTCCAATTAGGTAAAAGTTACAGGAAATAAACCCAAAAATAAGAAAAAAATATTTGCCCGTTATGACGCAATTTGACAAGGACGCCCGCAAGATTTTTTCACAGGAGAGGCAGCAGTGCTCAAAGAGGGAAAGGTTTTGGAATGCTATCTCTCTAGTTAAGAAAATCCTCTTAATGAAAATTCCCCCACTAGGATAATTTGGATAGACATCCCCACTGACTGCATTTTCTCTATGAATTTGCAATATACTGGTACTTATTATGTTATGCAGCAGTAACTTCAATTAATTCTTGTCAACAATAAGTCACCCCTGCAAAGAAGGTGCTGAAATTCTACTGCTGCTAGTATTTTTAAAATACACACTATATATGTACAATATATTGACATAATTTGATGCATGTTTCTTCCGTATCAAAAAAAAAAAATACTATGTGTTAAATAATAATTAATTGTAAGATGGATACTGTTATAGACATTCATATTATTAAAACTGATGGTAATATTTACATTCATACGGCTTAGAAGTTTATTATTGCGTAACTGTAACTTCATAATAATAATAGTTTTACTCACACGCACACAACACCGAAATTTTGGAGCTTCCCGTAGATGCAACTCGACAGGACTCATACCAAAGAGTACAAAAAAGCCTAAATATAGGGTCGTTACACACACACACACACACACACAATATATATATATATATATATATATATATATATATATATATATATATATATATATATATATATATATATATATATGGGCGCAGCGGTAGCGTCGTTGCCTTGTAATCAAGGGGTCCCGGGTTAGATGCCCGGTGGAGGCACATAGTGGTTCGGAACCCACTTTAAACTGTAGGTCCAGTCCCGATTAGCCTTACTGTGCATAAAGTGGACTTAAAACACCAAATCAATCAATCAATCATATATATATATATATATCCTGAGGACAGCCCAATTGTATTAATTTCCACGTAGTACAACCTGGACTGCATTTTGCATACTAGTGACTAGCGAGGCTACTATTTCTACCAGGTTGATCGCTACTATGAGGATGAATGATGAACTAATGAGTGGAGAATGAGACAAACATTGCTATATGCCTTACTATGGTTCAAACTGGGGCCTCTGGCTTCCTAATGCGTTATGCTGTCATGGAGACCGGTTATATACATGTAGAGGGACTTACTTAATCCTTCCCGTTCAATCTTACTCTCTCGATCCTGCTGCAGTTATGTCCATGGTATAATTAATTAAGTTAGTAATCTATTTGCATGAAAATATGCGCACGAGACTCTACCCCCACCCCCTTCCAGCACACACATGCCTTTAAAATTGTTTCACTTTACGATTTTTCGGGTGTTCTATCTATTGCGCTGGTCTCAAGATAATCATTTAACTTCATTGCTGTGTCTCGTAATCATGGGGTCCCGGGGTCTAACCGGGGAAGGCACATGGTGGTTCGGATTCCACTTTAACCTGTAGGTCCAGTCCCGATTAGCTTACTGTGCATAAAGTGGACTTAAAACACCAAATCAACCAATCAACCAACCAACCAACTTTATTGCTGCGTGTAGAAGTGTAGACAAATAGTGTTAAAGATCCAAAGACATGGATTCCCTTTTTGCTGAATTCAGCATGAATTTGTTCGTTTGCCATCCTCAGTTAACTTGAGAAGGTACGGGAAAGCAGTGAAGAAGAACTACATGTTATAAACATTGCTTCAAAAGAGTTATAATCGCCTCTATGAGGCGATAAACTTGTATAATTTTACATGTTATTAAGCGGCCCGCAGCTGAGGGGTCCCCTATTTGACGTCACTCTAGCAGAAGACCTTCACGCGCCGCCGTAGAGCGGGAAGCCGGAATAGCACCCCCTGACTGTGACCAAGGATTATAGAGTATTATAGAAAGAGCATTCCGATACACTGCGGTCTCCCATTGGCCAGGAGCCGCTACAAGCTCTGACGTGACCAAGAGGTATGTCAAGCGTGCGAGTCTCGCGTAGCAAGGCAAACTTACGGGAAATATATTAAGTTTTAATCGTACATATCTTGGTTCTATCAACCATTTACAGTAGGGTATTAGGCAAAAAGCAAGGAATAAGACCTAGGCAATAATATGAAGAAGTTTACAGCACGTAATAACAATAAATTGCGTTATACAAATCAAGCAAAAATAATCATGACTATCATCAAGTATCAAATATTAAAAAGTAATCACGCTACATTGAAATCTAAAGTTGCGTGTGGGAAAATAAATGCAATTTTACGTATGAAATATTTCGCTACGCCACCAACACTTATTATCCTTCATACCTTCAAATTTCCACAGATGTTTGTTATTTTTAATGGGGTGTTCATAATAATTTATATATGTCTAGTATATGTAGGATGCAGCTGTTGTTATTTGACGTCGCTTTCTACGCTTTATGGTAACCGCTACATTAAAAATGAATGATGAAATGATAAATTTGATGGTAGCGTAGGCTAGATGAGTGTGGCAACTCTGTTCAAATCAACATTTCCCACGTAATTCCCTGTCCACAAACTATGGGAAAACTACAGAAATATTCTACCTAAACTGATTTGTGTTTAGAAAACCGTAACTCAGATATATTTTATTTTTGAAAAATTGAAATATGTCTTCTAGACATTGTAAAAAGATAGAATCTAATGTCGTGGGAAAACGTAATCCATCAATAAAAGATTAACTTCCTCCTCCCTTTGTGGATGAATTACAAAGAAACTCGTGCCAGCTCGATGGCCAATGTGGTCAAGTGCGTTAAGTGTTTAATTTTGGATCCCGTCATTAAAGTTCCCGAGTTTGAGTCACTCGTGGGCATGGATATTCTTTGTGACTGCCATTTCATCAATTTCATGTGATCATCACTCATCGCCGCGATTAACCAAAAGTGGTTATCGCTTGTCGCCTGTTACGTGTCGTTTGTCGCTTCAGTGTGAAATTTCCCTTACAAAGCGAGAAGCTGGAAGTGACAGGCGACAAGCGATACGGAGAATTCACACAGAAGCTGTAAGCGACAAGCGACACCATGGACGGTATTGAGAAAACGGGCCAGTTTGAGCGACACACAAGCTACAAACGGCACGTGCGGTTTGTTCTGTCGCTTCTGTTGGAAAGGTTCACTTGATTACTGTGGGTTCGTTTCCAAGCGACTCGTGTCGCTTGTCGTCTGTCGTTTGTCGCAAGGTGTGATATCTCTCTAAAGCAAGACGTTCATTGCGAACAACGGACTGAAACAACAGGATGATAAAAGCCCAATTCGAGCAACACGCGAGCGACAAGCGACACGGGCAGCTTGTCTTATCTCGTGTTTCTTTCCTCTCGAAACTACATTAAGCTATTATTGTATTGTCTTCACCTAAGGAAAGAAAGAAAATGCTTAAGCAAAGGCAGTATCCGCAGAACTTTTGCAAGCCACTCACTACATATTTTCTGTGCACACTCAGCGTGCACTATAATCTACTGAAGCGACCCTAAAAAAAATATTGCTGAAACTAAGTTTTCACCTTTTTCAACGTTCTGAAAAGTCACTCACAATACATCTGTTAAGATCCTTGCGCCCTGGGCGTGAACAGATTTAGGATACCCTTCAGTCAACTACAATAGATTGATTGATTGATTTGCTTTATTTTACTTCGCTTTTTGTACCACTTTTGGCTACTTTGCGAAGATGGAGATGAGTGATGACATGATGAAATTGATGAATGGACATTCACAAACATCATGCCCAGGCCGGGATTCGAACCCGGGACCCCCGGCGTCGTAGCGGGATGTGATTGATTGATTGATTGATTTAGTTTATTTTACTTCGCGTTTTGTGCCTCTTGGCTAATTTGTGAATGATGGGGATGAGTGACGATATGATGAAATTGATGAATGGACATTCACAAACAACCAAGCCCGAGTGGGATTCCAACCCTGGACCTTTGGCATCGAAGCGCGATGTGCTAACCATGTCCCCACTTAAATAAAATTTTACCTCTGTTGGAATTATTTGCTTGGGGGAGGAGGAGGTTGCATCACGTGGCTTTTGCGAATATACTATACTTCAACAAAGAGAGCGAAGGAAAAAGTCACTTATTTCATTCCTTTTTAAAATGACGATAGTGTTAATTTTAGAAGGCCGCGGTGGCTAAGTCAGTCTGGCGAGAGCTGCGATATAAGGAAGTTGTGCGATCGCTCGCTCGTACAACTCCCGATCACGCGTACGCGTAGCCAGTGCTTTACGTAAGTGTCTTGTGGAAGTTTAATACATAGACGTCAAATGGCGATTAAAAGGGTCAACACACTGAAAATAAATTTCAGCAACATCAGAGACAAACCCATGTCGACGGGATTAAACCAATGGATAAACGACACATTGAAACTAACACCGGATCAGGTCGTGAGTATCGAGTTAGATCACTTTAGAAAATGTTTGTAACTGAAGCTAGTTTCGAAGCTTGTGTGTGAACGGTTGTTGAATCAATCGAATGGATGTTATGTGTATAATGATTCGGAAGGTGCCCATGAGGTTATAATGACATGGGCGGACAGTGCAACAGTAATAGTTCGACTTCATGTGATCCCAAGTGAATTAGAAGATGACCCGATACGAGTAGTTTTGAACCAATATGGAACCATACGTACATTAGTAGATGAGAAGTATAATGAAGATCATATATATCCAGTACGTACGGGCAGAAAAATTGTAAAGATGACCTTAACCAGTTCAATACCTTCTTATGTGTCTATAAGTGGAGGGAGGTATTGGGTCACATATAATGGTCAAGCTAAGACTTGTTCAGCGTGCGATTCCCAGGAACACTTCTTCAATCAATGCCCCAATCGACAGCGATCATCAGCAAGAGTGGGTGACAATTCGTATGCAGGAAGAGCCCGACCCATCCCGTATAACTTGAACAGCACAGAAGAAGTGATAACCAGTGAGCCTACAATACTCTCAGGTGTAACGACCAAGCAACAAAACGAACCACCTGCACGTGGCAGTGATGAGACAATACAGGGTGTTCCACAAATGTCGACCAGAAAAGAGCAAATCGCATCAAATTATGGAAGTACTGACGAATTTATGGAGAGTTCAGTGTCAACCAAAGACGAGGATCCCAGTTTGCCGATCACTAACACTTTTAAGGAAAAAGAACCAATGGAAACACTTGAAGATTCACCGACAACAGATGAAAGTTCATTGCAGATGACTACCAGGGACCAGTCTCCAGCACGTTCATCGGTGCAGATCACATCATCACCTCCAGTGGGGAGACAGAGACGGAGGAGGAATCGTCGCGTCGAATCGATCAATAGCACTCCAGCCAAGAAACCAAGTGAACAACGTCCCCCTTCGCAAGTGAGGGATAACCTGTCCCAAAGTGTACCCAACAATTTGGAAACAACCCTTGCTCTTGATGATAAACATGTGAAGAATGGCTCTACAGAAAGTCTGTAAGTACTTTTGTTATACAACATTTGACATAAAAGATGCGTTAGTAACTAGATGTGTTCATACTCCCTTCTCTCACCCCCTTTTGTTGGTATTTAATGTAAGAAAAGGTTTTGTTTACGGGTTGAGTTAAGATATATATTTAACAGAAATGTTAATGACTGGTACTTTTTGGTGTGTGTTTCTATTACTTGTCACAAATAACCTAGATTTGAATACCATAAACAATATGGCGCAAGATACAATATTTCATTTAGCCTCGATTAATATAAATAAATTTACCTCGACAGTAAAAATTAAAGCTTTCAAAGATTATTTAAAAACTTATGATTTGGACATTGTATGTATACAGGAAGTCGGTATAGAAAACCTTGAGGTAGGAATAGACTATGTAGTTCATAATAATAGTAACCCTCAATTCACAGGAACGGCAATAATTGTTAAGAAAACTATTCCTGTCTCTAAGGTATTATACCATCCATCAGGAAGGATTACATGTGTGTTTGTGTGATCGGTGTGGATATGTAATGTATATGCACCCTCGGGTACTGCAGCAAGGAAGGAGCGCGCAGACTTTTTTAATGCCCCTGTTGCGACAGCATCAGGGGGAAATCGACAACATTTGATATGTGTGGGCGACTTTAATTGTACTTTGCGAAAAGACCAAAACCCCGGATTTAATCCCTGCGACAGTTTGCAAGCTCTAGTGAATGGGTTTAAGTTAAGTGACGTATGGGAGAAAAAATACCCTCACGAGCCAGGCTACGCATATATAAGAACCGACTCGGCAAGTAGACTGGATCGATTTTACGTAACCAGCAGTTTACTTTCACAGACTAGAAGAATAACTGTACAACCAACATGTTTTAGTGATCACCTTGGAGTAAACATGGACATTCAGTTAAATATAGCTCACGTTAGGAAAGGTCGAGGATACTGGCGTTTTAATATACAACTATTGCAAGATTCCACATTCCGTATGGAATTTGAACACAGTGGAAGAAATGGGAATCCATGAGTTTGCGTCAGAAAGATTTGATTCAGTGGTGGGATTCTTTCCTCAAACCGTCCATAAAATATTTTTGTCAACTATACAGTAAACAAAGAATGTCTGACTAGTAGAAGTTGAATGAGATAAACTCGGTCGCTATTTAATATTCGCAATTAATTTGCACGTACTTATAACTAATTTGCACGGGTTTTAATTAATTTGCACGTACTTAGAATTCATTTGCATGTAGTTAGAATACTTTACATTTATGTATTTGCATGTTTATAACTTTTTATGAATATATAATTATTTATTTTATGAAAAATATGTATATAGAAGGTAATTAGAGGTACTAAACGCTATGCATATGGTTTTATATTCATTACTGCAAAGTATGTAACGTATAAATCGATAATAATTAATGTTTATAATATTGAAAATAAGTTTTCTATGGTTTATGAACCGCTATGAACGGTGGTAATGGCTGTAGGTACAGGTTCAATTACGATTGGGGATGGTCCCGGTACTCGAACCCGCGATATGTAATATTATTAATTAGTACTATGTAATAATGTATGTTATTATGGTATGAAAGACGATGGTACGACACGCCAGACAGAATACTGTCTCCGAATCTCAACTCCGCTCTGATGCCAGACAGAGAGAAAGAATTAATATTCCGCGCAGGTAGACGAGAAAAGGAATTTGGGGAGTGTGCGTTCAAGGTCAAATGACGTCAGAACGTCAGAACAAAGAACGAACCCAATTGACCAATCAGAGAACGCGTCGGTAGATTTTCAGAACCGGTTTTTCCAAGGTTAACCAGTACGCAAGAACAGGGGAAAGCTATGCAATACTGTAGGGCAGGGGAGGGATTCAACCAGACAACAAAGGATGTCTGGAAATGCGCAGCAATGGTCAAATTTCTGAATCTATGCGTCGCTTGTAGAACTGGTTTCAGCCGCCAATTAATATTCCGCTCAGGGTTGCCCCAAGGCACAGGACGCTTTAGCGCAGGTTTTTTTTATCTGTACTAGGAAGAAGGGAGAGCTATCAGGGACGGGGCCTACAGTTTTCACCATTTGCTTTTATCACGGGGTAACGAACCTAGGACCCTTTGATTATTGATTTAGGTAGTAAATGTATGTTACTGTGTGCTATTTAACTTAATTTTGAGCTAATTTTTTACCAAACTTTGACTTTATGTCAAACATTTTCACAGCTTATCCTTATTTTTACAAAATAACACTATTTATACTATTCAGGCAACATTTTT
The DNA here is from genome assembly GCF_977018435.1 of Lepisma saccharinum. NCBI lineage: Eukaryota > Metazoa > Arthropoda > Insecta > Zygentoma > Lepismatidae > Lepisma > Lepisma saccharinum. The sequence goes on along the minus strand of NC_139243.1, from coordinate 58,351,129 downwards.
TATTAAATTTTGGATTCACAAAGACATTTTTTTCAACTTTTAACTTATTATTTTACAATTTTATGTTAATTTTTTATCAAAATAACACTATTTATACTATTCAGGCAACATTTTTTCATTAATTTTGGACTCGCAAAGACATTTTTCAAATTTTAACTTATTATTTTACAATTTTATATTAATTTTTTTACCAAAATAACACTATTTATACTATTCAGGCAACATTTTTTATTAAATCTTGGACTCGCAAAGACATTTTTTCAACTTTTAACTTATTATTTTACAATTTTATGTTAATTATTTTACCAAAATAACACTATTTATACTATTCAGGCAACATTTTTTATTAAATCTTGGACTCGCAAAGACATTTTTCAACTTTATATTAATTTTTTTACCAAAATAACACTATTTGTACTATTCAGGCAACATTTTTTATTAAATTTTGCACTCACAAAGACATTTTTTCAACTTTTAACTTATTATTTTACAACTTTATGTTAATTTTTACCAAAATAACACTATTTATACTATTCAGGCAACATTTTTTATTAAATTTTGGACTCACAAAGACATTGTTTTCAACTTTTAACTCATTATTTTACAACTTTATGTTAATTTTTGACCAAAATAACACTATTTATACTATTCAGGAAAGACTTTTAGTTACATTTTCGACACACAAAGTGTGAGTTTTCAATTTTTATCTGTTTATTTCTCAAGTTTAGCCAAATATTTACTCAAATAACACGATTTGAACTTTTTTTTTATTTCATTTTGGACACACACACACACACACAGAGAGATTTTTCCAAGTTTACAGGATTATTCTCCACGTGTACTCAAATAACACAATTTAAATGTGTTTTGAATGAAATTTTGTACACACGAAGTGTGTTTCGTCAAGTTTTACCCTTTATTTTTCAATTTTATGCTTATTTTACTAAAGTAAGACCTCTTAGTCTATTCAAGAAAGACTTTTACTTACATTTTCGACACACAAAGTGTGTGTTCTCAACTTTTATCTGTTTATTTCACAAGTTTAGCCTAATATTTACTCAAATAACACGATTTGAATGTGTTTTTTATTACATTTTGGACACACACACACACACACACACACACACACACACACACACACACACACACACACACACACAGAGAGAGAGAGAGAGAGAGAGAGAGAGAGAGAGAGAGAGAGAGAGAGACAGAGAGAGAGAGAGAGAGATTTTTTCCAAGTTTACAGGATTATTCTCTAGTTTACTCAAATAACACAATTTAGATGTGTTTTGAATTAAATTTTGTACACATGAAGTGTGTTTCGTCAAGTTTTACCCTTTTATTTTACAAGTTTAGGCTTAATATTACTCAAATAACACAATTTAATCCAGTCAAGAAGGATTTGTTATTATATTTTGGATGCACAAAGATATGTTTTCAACTTTTTTACTGATTTTTTGCAGGGTATGTATTAATTTTTATTTATTTTGTTTTGTATCATATATACATTTACAAATTTTTAACTTTGAGTTTAGTATTTTTTAATTTTTTTCAAAGACACTAAAGAAAAAGTACTTTTAGCTAAAATGTAAGCCACACAATATATTATTATTATTATTATTATTAGGGTTTACTGATTTCCACTATGCTATTTTTGGTTCTGTATTTCTATATGTATTTATTTAGGTCAGGTTACGCCTGCTACGTAGGAAAGTTTGTTTATTTTAGAGTTTGCTGAGTATTTTGTTACTCTTATACTAGGTAAAGTTTCCTAAATGTATCAGGTGGGGCTCCATCCATATACTTTTGTTTTTGCTGTTTGGAGATGATGCGATCAGCATCACTCTCCATCTGCTTTTTATTTTATGTACCCAATATTATTTTGAGGCTTAGTGAATTCTAGAGCCTATTTATGCAGGAGAGAGGGCTTGAAAATTTTGATTTCAGATAACCCACAACTATTTGTCAGAGTATTTAAAGGATATTTTATATTTATTATGTGCTACTAGAATATCAAAGCTTGCTTAATTTTTATGTCTGTAACGCTGTTATTGTATTTCTAGCTAAGGCTTACTGGATAAAGTACACGAAATGTTTATCATTTCGACTATTTACCTTTATACGAGGCCAAATTTTTAGTGTAACGAAAATTATTGTATGTCTATAAAGACTGAATCCCTTTACCGATGGGTCCATAACTGGACGCTTACCAACATTGTTTTTGTTTTTTTAAAAAAATATAACCATTTATCAATATATTGACAATTCACAGGACAAGACGAAGTTCACAGACGACTGACTATATGAACTATAGGTCCACTTTCCAAACCTTTTTTACTATTCTAGAAGAATTATTTAGCTTTATATCCTTTTTCAGGGTACTTTTGAAGTATTACTGGCTTTTTTGGGTGCATCAGTATCTGTGTTATTTGCATTTGTTATATTATACGAGGTTTATTTTTTACTCTAAGATCAAAATATATCTCCGAGGACTAAAATACATTTATTGAAGCTAAAAGCTTAGGCTGTAACTAGGGACTTAGCATGTATATCGACAATTTATAGGACAACACGAATTTTACAGAGGATTGTAGGTGATGTAGGCCCACATGCCAGAGCCTTATTCGCCTGCAAGAAGCACTTGCAACTAATGCTACGAGGATATAATGTTAATTTTTCATTGTTTCACAAGGAGGCTATTTTTTACACAACCAATATTTGCTTTTTCAAGTAACTACATGTACCAGAAGCACACAGGCCAACACTAACTAGATTTTGATTTATACTATCTCAGGTGCTAAATGTATCAAGAACACTGATTGTACATATTTTTGAGAATCCAACTATATCAGGATTTTTCTATGTAAGTATATTTTTATTGATTGCTTTGTTTAACAGATCAAACAGGAAGACTGCAAAATTCACTAAATGTAGGTGATTGCATGAAAATAACTAGATCAAGGGGTGACCAACAGTGAGCTGAATGTATATATAAAGGGTCGCGCTCTATTATTCTCACCGTCGCTGGATTGGCGAAGGAACGCACTTGTGGGCGGTAGAACCTGAACGGGCTCCACCATGGCATCGGAGACTCGAAGCAGATGTTTTGGAGGATGAACCCAAGTAGGGTCATAGGCGCTACGACCAATTTGGTCATTGCTTTTTATATGAGGAACCAATTTGGCCCACTCCCAAAATTAATTTAGATTGCTTATAACTTATGAAATTTGAAGTCTGCACAAGATCCGATGACAACATTCAAAAATTGTTATCGCCCAGACAGAGACTCGAACCCTGGACAGATAGGTTAAAAGCCTAACGCTATACCAACTAAGCTATCTGGTCAGAAGGTATTCTTTTCTTGAAAAGTTAGTTATGTTAAGAAATATATTGAAACACTTGAGAACACTCTTGGTCTGGTTCGACAGAGAAGGAGACAACATTTCCAAATTTTTACAGACTGGGTGTATTTTTCCACTATAGAGGCCTTCACTATATGTAATTCGAAACGCTAAAGTTCAGCTAGCTTCCAAAATTGAGGTAAAGATTGTGTTTGGCGAGATTAACAAGTTACAATTATATCCAGCTAAAACTCTCAGATTTACTGTACTAGCCAAGGTTTAGTAACATTTTCTTCACTTTAGTACAAATACCAAAGAAATAGGTATATTTTATTTATAATTTGACAAAATGTACTAGTATTTAATTCACAAAGTTAAGTAAAAAGCAGTATTTTTTAAAAATATTGTTACTGCCTTCAAACTTTATGTTATTTAGCCACTAACAACTGGTTTACATTGTTTAGCATCCTTTAAATAGGAAAAGAAGGAATTATTTGTTTAGTATTTTTACTACTTTATATTTATTTAAGAAAACAATTCTACAGTTTAACTTAATTTTAACAAATTGTTACTAATTTATATATCAAAGTTATGTTATTTAGAGTGTATGAAGGCGTATAAAGTTAGTATTTGTACTTATCAGTTCAACTAACAATTATATTTTACACACAAAAGATAATGTTTACAGTTAAATTACTTGAATCAGAGAATAATATTTTACAGTAATTGATTCATTCAGCACTAGTCAGTACTTTTATGCATCAGAAAGGTTTCTTAATTTTCTATTACGCATGCTATTTTGGGCTATTCTTAAAATGTATTTCTAGGGCAAACTGGATTAATTTTCTGCTTATAATGGAAAGTTGACATAGTTTTCGCACAATGCTTTGTACATTTGTTATATTCACTACTTACAATGCAAATATTATGCTTATTTAATGTATAATTAACTAACTCTCTAGCCTTCTTAAACCCGAAGGTTCATGGCTGCAGCAACACATGCCTTTCATCTGTTCCTGTCCTGAGCAAGATCTATATACTCCTTTCCATCCCTATCAATTTCCTTTAGATCCATCTCTACATTATCCCTCCATCTTTGTTTTGGTCTTCCTTTTGGTCTTTTACCATCAGGTTTCCCAACAAGAATCCTGTATACTTTTTTCCTCTCCCATTTGTACCACATGATCTACACATCTAAGTCTTCTTGATTTAATTATTCTAATAATATCTGGACATGAATACAAATTATGTACTTCTAAATTATGTAATCTTCTCCACTCATCTGCCTTGTAATCTGTTTTAGTCCCAAATATTTTCCTAAGGATTTTATTTTCAAATACTCTCAATTTATGTTTCTAGCTTATACTGTAGTTATTATATCTTTTTCTATGAGCTTATTTTGAAATTAATATTATTAGGTATAGTCTTTGATTTATAACTATATTGCTTTTTTTATCAATTTATCTAAGAGTGCACGCAGACAAACACATGTGTACACACTTTTATGTAAATAGATATGCTGTTTTTCAATATTTTAGTATGAAGATTGTACTTTAGCTATTTAAGCAAGGGTAGGAAAGGTAGGATTTCTGAGAATTTGTTGCAGGATTTTGTTGTCCAAGTATAGATGAGAACTGAGCTGGGAGACTGCTTTGAACCTTTTCATGAGAGTTTGCATGTGAACTGTATGCAAATTCAGCACTATTGACTGTGCATGCTTCTAAGTTTTGCTGTTATTTTACATAAAGTCTGTGAGACTGTAGACAGTTTTCCCTTTTCAAGTAGTTTTTATTGATTGTATTTGTATATGTTTTGGGGACTTAGCAGTTTTATGTTATGAGGCAGTTTGTTGTAGAATATTTTTACCGGATTGTTTTGAGATATTGAGTGTCTGCTGTTTTACTTGTAATTATTTTCCTTCTTGTGTTGTGTATTTGACTATATTTTGTCCAACTTCGTAGTATTTAGAATAATTGTTATTGACTTGTAGATGTAGGGAGTAATAATCCTTTGCAAGATGCCCTATACTTTAGTCTGAACATTATTCTTAGTGTTCACTTTTGAAGCCTTAGTATTCTGGTAGTATTATTAATGTAGAGGTAAATTAGGCTAAAATGTAGGCATTTTTTCTGATAAATTATACTCACTTAGTTGTTTCAGCAGGTAGAAGTTGCATGATGGTTTACTGCTGATGATGTTAATTTGCTCTTCTTATGTACTACGTATGATGTAGCTTACTTGAGTAATTGGAATTTTCTACTGAAAAAAGGATTGCTTGTCTATTTTATTTCTATGTTGTTGAGTTTGTCCATAACCAAGCCATGTTTTTACTCTATCCTATGTCTTGGAAGAATCTAGATATATTGTGTTTGCAGTTTTATGTTTCTCTAAGGTTTCAGCTATGTAGTTTTTTAAACTGTGCTATGGGTGTGACTATTGATTTCTCTTTCTGGATGCCATGTTGGTTTCTGTGAATTCCTCTTGCTGCTTGAATTTGACTTAGGTTGTTTGCTTTTTTTCTTAGATCTTTATTTGTTCAGTATTTTTTATTTTTTAATTATAATTACTTTAATTTTATATTAACTAACATATTTTACTTTAACAACAAAAAATTACTCTAGTATAAGAACTTCTACTAACAAAAATTTACTATTATAATTTTTAATTTTAGAATTGTATTTTTAAAACTTTAACTTTGAAAAATTGATTTTTAATTACTTTAATTTTACATTAACTAACAAATTTTACATTAACAACAAAAGAATTTACTCTAGTATAAAAACTTCTACTAACAAAAATATACTATTATAACTTTTAATTTTAGAAAATTGTATTTTTAAAACTTTAACTTTGAAAAATTGATTTTTAACACACTTTGACTTTAACAATGTACTTTGAATTTTTTTATGTAAAAGAATATTAAAAAATAAAAATACTTAACAAATAAACAAATAAAGATCTAAGAAAAAAAGCAAACAACCTAAGTCAAATTCAAGCAGCAAGAGGAATTCACAGAAACCAACATGGCATCCTGAAAGAGAAATCAATAGTCACACCCATAGCACAGTTTAAAAAAACTACATAGCTGAAACCTTAGAGAAACATAAAACTGCAAACACAATATATCTAGATTCTTCCAAGACATAGGATAGAGTAAAAACATGGCTTGGTTATGGACAAACTCAACAACATAGAAATAAAATAGACAAGCAATCCTTTTTTCAGTAGAAAATTCCAATTACTCAAGTAAGCTACATCATACGTAGTACATAAGAAGAGCAAATTAACATCATCAGCAGTAAACCATCATGCAACTTCTACCTGCTGAAACAACTAAGTGAGTATAATTTATCAGAAAAAATGCCTACATTTTAGCCTAATTTACCTCTACATTAATAATACTACCAGAATACTAAGGCTTCAAAAGTGAACACTAAGAATAATGTTCAGACTAAAGTATAGGGCATCTTGCAAAGGTTTATTACTCCCTACATCTACAAGTCAATAACAATTATTCTAAATACTACGAAGTTGGACAAAATATAGTCAAATACACAACACAAGAAGGAAAATAATTACAAGTAAAACAGCAGACACTCAATATCTCAAAACAATCCGGTAAAAATATTCTACAACAAACTGCCTCATAACATAAAACTGCTAAGTCCCCAAAACATATACAAATACAATCAATAAAAACTACTTGAAAAGGGAAAACTGTCTACAGTCTCACAGACTTTATGTAAAATAACAGCAAAACTTAGAAGCATGCACAGTCAATAGTGCTGAATTTGCATACAGTTCACATGCAAACTCTCATGAAAAGGTTCAAAGCAGTCTCCCAGCTCAGTTCTCATCTATACTTGGACAACAAAATCCTGCAACAAATTCTCAGAAATCCTACCTTTCCTACCCTTGCTTAAATAGCTAAAGTGCAATCTTCATACTAAAATATTGAAAAACAGCATATCTATTTACATAAAAGTGTGTACACATGTGTTTGTCTGCGTGTACTCTTAGATAAATTGATAAAAAAAGCAATATAGTTATAAATCAAAGACTATACCTAATAATATTAATTTCAAAATAAGCTCATAGAAAAAGATATAATAACTACAGTATAAGCTAGAAACATAAATTGAGAGTATTTGAAAATAAAATCCTTAGGAAAATATTTGGGACTAAAACAGATTACGAGGCAGATGAGTGGAGAAGATTACATAATTTAGAAGTACATAATTTGTATTCATGTCCAGATATTATTAGAATAATTAAATCAAGAAGACTTAGATGTGTAGATCATGTGGTACAAATGGGAGAGGAAAAAAGTATACAGGATTCTTGTTGGGAAACCTGATGGTAAAAGACCAAAAGGAAGACCAAAACAAAGATGGAGGGATAATGTAGAGATGGATCTAAAGGAAATTGATAGGGATGGAAAGGAGTATATAGATCTTGCTCAGGACAGGAACAGATGAAAGGCATGTGTTGCTGCAGCCATGAACCTTCGGGTTTAAGAAGGCTAGAGAGTTAGTTAATTATACATTAAATAAGCATAATATTTGCATTGTAAGTAGTGAATATAACAAATGTACAAAGCATTGTGCGAAAACTATGTCAACTTTCCATTATAAGCAGAAAATTAATCCAGTTTGCCCTAGAAATACATTTTAAGAATAGCCCAAAATAGCATGCGTAATAGAAAATTAAGAAACCTTTCTGATGCATAAAAGTACTGACTAGTGCTGAATGAATCAATTACTGTAAAATATTATTCTCTGATTCAAGTAATTTAACTGTAAACATTATCTTTTGTGTGTAAAATATAATTGTTAGTTGAACTGATAAGTACAAATACTAACTTTATACGCCTTCATACACTCTAAATAACATAACTTTGATATATAAATTAGTAACAATTTGTTAAAATTAAGTTAAACTGTAGAATTGTTTTCTTAAATAAATATAAAGTAGTAAAAATACTAAACAAATAATTCCTTCTTTTCCTATTTAAAGGATGCTAAACAATGTAAACCAGTTGTTAGTGGCTAAATAACATAAAGTTTGAAGGCAGTAACAATATATTTAAAAAATACTGCTTTTACTTAACTTTGTGAATTAAATACTAGTACATTTTGTCAAATTATAAATAAAATATACCTATTTCTTTGGTATTTGTACTAAAGTGAAGAAAATGTTACTAAACCTTGGCTAGTACAGTAAATCTGAGAGTTTTAGCTGGATATAATTGTAACTTGTTAATCTCGCCAAACACAATCTTTACCTCAATTTTGGAAGCTAGCTGAACTTTAGCGTTTCGAATTACATATAGTGAAGGCCTCTATAGTGGAAAAATACACCCAGTCTGTAAAAATTTGGAAATGTTGTCTCCTTCTCTGTCGAACCAGACCAAGAGTGTTCTCAAGTGTTTCAATATATTTCTTAACATAACTAACTTTTCAAGAAAAGAATACCTTCTGACCAGATAGCTTAGTTGGTATAGCGTTAGGCTTTTAACCTATCTGTCCAGGGTTCGAGTCTTTGTCTGGGCGATAACAATTTTTGAATGTTGTCATCGGATCTTGTGCAGACTTCAAATTTCATAAGTTATAAGCAATCTAAATTAATTTTGGGAGTGGGCCAAATTGGTTCCTCATATAAAAAGCAATGACCAAATTGGTCGTAGCGCCTATGACCCTACTTGGGTTCATCCTCCAAAACATCTGCTTCGAGTCTCCGATGCCATGGTGGAGCCCGTTCAGGTTCTACCGCCCACAAGTGCGTTCCTTCGCCAATCCAGCGACGGTGAGAATAATAGAGCGCGACCCTTTATATATACATTCAGCTCACTGTTGGTCACCCCTTGATCTAGTTATTTTCATGCAATCACCTACATTTAGTGAATTTTGCAGTCTTCCTGTTTGATCTGTTAAACAAAGCAATCAATAAAAATATACTTACATAGAAAAATCCTGATATAGTTGGATTCTCAAAAATATGTACAATCAGTGTTCTTGATACATTTAGCACCTGAGATAGTATAAATCAAAATCTAGTTAGTGTTGGCCTGTGTGCTTCTGGTACATGTAGTTACTTGAAAAAGCAAATATTGGTTGTGTAAAAAATAGCCTCCTTGTGAAACAATGAAAAATTAACATTATATCCTCGTAGCATTAGTTGCAAGTGCTTCTTGCAGGCGAATAAGGCTCTGGCATGTGGGCCTACATCACCTACAATCCTCTGAAAAATTCGTGTTGTCCTATAAATTGTCGATATACATGCTAAGTCCCTAGTTACAGCCTAAGCTTTTAGCTTCAATAAATGTATTTAGTCCTCGGAGATATATTTTGATCTTAGAGTAAAAAATAAACCTCGTATAATATAACAAATGCAAATATCACAGATACTGATGCACCCAAAAAAGCCAGTAATACTTCAAAAGTACCCTGAAAAAGGATATAAAGCTAAATAATTCTTCTAGAATAGTAAAAAAGGTTTGGAAAGTGGACCTATAGTTCATATAGTCAGTCGTCTGTGAACTTCGTCTTGTCCTGTGAATTGTCAATATATTGATAAATGGTTATATTTTTTTAAAAAAACAAAAACAATGTTGGTAAGCGTCCAGTTATGGACCCATCGGTAAAGGGATTCAGTCTTTATAGACATACAATAATTTTCGTTACACTAAAAATTTGGCCTCGTATAAAGGTAAATAGTCGAAATGATAAACATTTCGTGTACTTTATCCAGTAAGCCTTAGCTAGAAATACAATAACAGCGTTACAGACATAAAAATTAAGCAAGCTTTGATATTCTAGTAGCACATAATAAATATAAAATATCCTTTAAATACTCTGACAAATAGTTGTGGGTTATCTGAAATCAAAATTTTCAAGCCCTCTCTCCTGCATAAATAGGCTCTAGAATTCACTAAGCCTCAAAATAATATTGGGTACATAAAATAAAAAGCAGATGGAGAGTGATGCTGATCGCATCATCTCCAAACAGCAAAAACAAAAGTATATGGATGGAGCCCCACCTGATACATTTAGGAAACTTTACCTAGTATAAGAGTAACAAAATACTCAGCAAACTCTAAAATAAACAAACTTTCCTACGTAGCAGGCGTAACCTGACCTAAATAAATACATATAGAAATACAGAACCAAAAATAGCATAGTGGAAATCAGTAAACCATAATAATAATAATAATAATAATATATTGTGTGGCTTACATTTTAGCTAAAAGTACTTTTTCTTTAGTGTTTTTGAAAAAAATTAAAAAATACTAAACTCAAAGTTAAAAATTTGTAAATGTATATATGATACAAAACAAAATAAATAAAAATTAATACATACCCTGCAAAAAATCAGTAAAAAAGTTGAAAACATATCTTTGTGCATCCAAAATATAATAACAAATCCTTCTTGACTGGATTAAATTGTGTTATTTGAGTAATATTAAGCCTAAACTTGTAAAATAAAAGGGTAAAACTTGACGAAACACACTTCATGTGTACAAAATTTAATTCAAAACACATCTAAATTGTGTTATTTGAGTAAACTAGAGA